>NC_049210.1:10444098-11044098 GCF_013347855.1 Anguilla anguilla | reverse complement strand
GCATGTTAAAACATTTCACCGGTACTTATTTGATAAATATACAGTGATGAAAATGGGCGACATTTCGAGTTATTATTTCTAATTTAACAAACTAAATGTCAATATGAATTTAATTTGCAGGAGCATGGCAATGAAAAGGGGGGTGGGGGGCTGAGTCTTAGGCACGTGGCCAAGTCCTGCTTTCAGCGTGATACCGCCAGGGCAGCCTGGTCCCAGCTAAATGCGAGGAAGCGTGGCAAGTGCAAGCATGACAGACCTCGTCGTTTATACCAAAAAGTCTAAGCAAGCTCAGTGAGCCCTGTGTACCTCCGGCCATCTTCATCCAATTCCGTTCTGGCGATGACAAATCACAAGAATGTGCGTTGATGTACACGGTGCAGATACTGTAGCTTGTGGCAAGGCATTTTCCACATCAGCGTTGAAAGCCACAATCCACTGTAGCTGACAGTGGTGTGAGAATAGTGCTAGCACAAGTCCGGGAGACACAATCGAACCTAATTTATTAGGATGCCGAATTTTTAATTCTCTTAAAGTCATATCTGATTTCAACATTTTTTGCACTTTAGGGGTTCACCAGTAGTGTTTCTATTGTTGCGGTAGCCTGGTATTGGAAAGCCAGCGTTAATTCGCTGTGTATTCGCTATAATTATAATGTTTAAACAAACGCATTAAAGACAATAGTTATTTATTTATGTATCTGTGCGTTACTTGGAAAACCGTGTCATCGAAGCCAATCATGTGTGTCAAAATGTTCCCAAACTAGTCTGAAATCCAAGGTTGCTCTCGTAGCCTACTACAGGGACACCACACAAAATGGAATAGAAACTGTTTTGTGTCATAATTCATTGTGCTTGAAAAATGAAGCTATTATAAACTATAGTATAGTTGGACTATAGCAAAGCATTGTGTCAAGCATAAGATATATTCCATCCCTCTTTATGCACGAATGACTTTAAGTCCGAAAAACAACACGCCATAACTGTCACGATTCTGTGGCTAACGTAAAAATTACCTTGTGTACAGTACGCACCTCCTCTTTTTCAGTGGAGCCCTCGCCTTCGAGAAAGGTTTTGTTTTAGGCATAGCTGAAAGACCGTTTCTGATCTCGCGGGGCATCAGGCGGTTATTACGCACGTTTGCGTTGCAGTTCTGTCGATAATTTGTTTCAGAAGAGGTGCCTGTGCTCTAGCATTCAAGAAAAGAGGTCCGTAAAGTTCATCTCGTTACCGGCTGCTAAAGTAAAGCTCAGCACTTCTGATTGTGCGCGGTCTGACGTGCGGAGCTCATCTGAGGGGGCAGGAGCACAAGGCTCAACCAAAGGAAAAGGCGTACGAATTAATTTGCAAGAGGAATCTGGAAGAGACGCAACATTTGGTGGAAGACGTTTCGAAACGGCTGTTTCCTCCCTCAAGTTCGCACAACTGATTGTTTCCTTGAACCTTTTAAAACAACTCTTCGCACTGGAGACAAACACATGAAAGAATAAGCTTGTTCCTCTCGTTTGTATTGGGTTACCAGTGGGTATGCGAAAAATAATGGCTCTAAGTTCATCTAATTTGTCAGCGTTTGCTATGGAATTATCCTAGTTTTGCTGATGACAAGGACGCGTCCACACTGTCTCGGTTAGGTTGTTAATGATTAAATTCACTAATTTGCTGCCCTGGCATTTAAAATGTGTCTCCAAAACATTGCGAGGGCAGACCAATCATTCTTTTCTGGCTAGATACAGAAGAACGGAAATAACGAAGAAAAATTACTCTTTTTTCGATTTCTGTGTTGTGTGCATCTTGTGCGTTTTTCCCGCCGTGCAAAGTTGGTGACTATCAGGATCTTGGTTGAGGGGATCCTCCTTTTAGAGGAAATCGGTGGATGACAAGCAAGAGAAATCTGGACCTACAGAGCAGAACAAGCTTGACAAGCGTAGTATTTGAACGCAGCGTTTATTTGTCTTTTTGTCGTTTGGAACGCCGCGTTAATACCTACATTCGAAGGGATATTACTGTTTACATAATAAACCCCGAATAAGAGTTCTGTGGGAATCTCTGGATTGAATTGCTTCATTTGAAGTTTCCCCCCCGAATTGGATTATTTAGAGGTTGTAGTTGTTTGCACAGGGACTGCACAGATATCGAAAAATACTGAAGACATGCTCGGATATTCAGATTTACGCACCGTTGGAACCACACCGGAGTGCTAACGAGCAGTGAAGGAAATTATCATAAATTTATCAGGAGCAAGAAAATTGGATAGGGGCTTCGCTGTTACCAGCTCCCTGAGTCGGAGTTCCCTTTGGATTTATCATGATGTTCATGCATATTTTCAGTGTTCTGTTTTTCTTAGGTGAGTGAAGTTGCATTCGTTGATCAACCCCCCTCATTCACACTCTAAAAGTAATTCTACACGAATTATAAGTAATGAACTTTATTACGAAACATGCATTGATAGGAATTTCCAAGATTGTGCACTCTAGGGACGCCGTAATCAATCGACATCTTTGAAAGTAGCCTAATTTTCGAAACATTACAGGTTCAGTGCCTTGCTATAAATTGAATGTAGATTATCCACCAAATAAATTTTAGTGGGCTACGTTGTTACTGAAAAGTGTATCGAGTGTATGGATAATATAATCATGAACTGAATTAACAGAATTTACAAGTCATTCACATCCCGTCAGAAAGTAAGCTGCAGGTTTAGTATGCGTAGGCCTATATTTGTGTGTGTGTGTGTGCGTTCGTGTATGCGTACGTGAGTGTGTGAACTCAGTTTTGTAGTTAAAAATCATTAGCCCTATCAGTAGAAATGCACGTTTGTATGCTAACCTGTTGTAAAACGTAATTTCTTAACTCGTCTGTCGCATTCAATATTGCGTATAGGCTAGAAGTTCAGTGCAACAATTAAATAATATGTAATGGAGCTGTTATTCATTTGGTGGACGTGAAACGGATTATGTAGCATCAAGGTCACAGAAATTACGGACCAACACAGACAATGTGTTGGTCCGTAATTTCATAGTATAGACTGCATCTCCTGAGTATTTCAATGTGTGGTATGTTGGCGTACCGGGCACCAGAGCATAACTTTCACAACCTATTGACTTATTGTCGCGGTTCAGTTCTTCAACTTTTTCAGCCACACGCACACACACGCACACACACACACACACACACACGCGCACAGAGAGAGAGAAAGAGAGAGAGAGAGAGAGAGAGAGAGAGAGAGATGGGGGGGGCACAATTTTTGGACCTTCTAGTTATGAGATTATGTCAGGGAAGGTTAAGGCTTGTTTGGGGATAGTGCATTAGTACATTGTGGAGGTTTATACATGTAATCGCACAATATCCGATGAGGACATAGTCAGTCAACACACGATTCTTGATGAGAGTGTGGAGTGCATGATTTTGATGTCATGTGGAGTGCTGCTCTAATCACTACTACTACAATACGCAGTGTGGTTTTCTACGCGATGAATGCGGTCAGGCATCTTCTAAATTGATATTTCCGCCAACATTTTCCTCATGTAATTCTGCCCAGTTATGAGTGCGGGACATCGCTATGCTTATTATGTTCGTCAGTTTAGGTTCATCCTGAAGGTGGCGCTCGTGTCCAGCATTTTATCGACGATACTAAGATGATTTCAGGAAATACGATGCAATTGATGTATTGGCCATACATCGATATATTCTCCATAAGCCAGCACAAGTAAATTATTTTGAGGTGTAACTAACATTCTGATATAGACTAAATGTATGCAGTCAATTCACAACTGCGTGCTCTCGCTCTCTCTCTCTCTCTCTCTCTCTCTCTCTCAAATCTAACCTGTGCGTGTGTTTAAATGAATGCGTAAACATTTTGCATTGTATTTGCATTGTATTTCACTAACCTGTGTTGGGTTATGAGGCACAGCTATAGGACACCACATATAATTCAAAATGCACTATATTTACGACAATGGTGCTTTCTTTTCAAACTTTATTGGGCTGCAGGGCAAATGTCTATGCTCATCTAACCTCAATTAAACACCCAGGGCTGCCTAGTTCAATAATAAAATCACCGGCAATTGCTGTAGTCTGTGTGCATATGGTTTTGTCATGTTTAACGTCTATCTCTGACCTTGCAGATACAGTGAAATATTTCAACAGTACCCAATAGATGCATTGCCTAAAGAACATTTGTATGCTGTACAGATGTCCAAAGGACATCAAAGATGAACACCGATTGAAAAATTTCCCTTTCCCTTATCTTTCAAATTAACAAATGCACAGCCTTGACTACTGCTGTGAATCTCTCATGGTTCATCATTACATATAGTATAGAGGATGTAGCTCACCAACTGCTTATAATAAAAAAAATATCATACTTATTTCCAGTTAGCTTGCATATACAAATTGATGAATGATGTTAAAATGATTATAAATCCTAAAAGTATAAATGAGGTAATATATATATATATATATATATGTGTGTGTGTGTGTGTGCGTGTGTATATATGACCTAGAATGTTGACTGAAGATATGGCTATGGTAAGATATAGGTATGACTTTGTGTATTTATTATTGTAGAAACATATTGCATGGAAACAGGTCTCACCCAGTCCCAAGCATGCCAGCACTGTTTTTGTGCCCTAAACACGTGGACCTTCATTAAAAATGACCCATTATTGACAAATATGTGTAAATTAGACAGCGTTCGCCTTACACGAATAAAACTGTTGTTGCTTGGTCATGAGTAGGGCGAAATATACAAAAAAATATTTTCAAATTTATTACCAATTATGCATTGTGTTATACAGGTTTGGCAGAAGCCATTTCAGTCAGGCCTGAAAAGAGCATTGGCACCTTTGTGGGTTTCTGCTCGCATGCAGCTATGTGAGTGTCATAACTGAAAGGTGATGCGTCCGCGATCTTCCGTAACTAACGGGCCAGGGCCTCCCTCTCCCGTAGATGAAGTGGTTTGCTCCTTGGCCAGCGTCTCCGCGGTGTCCGGGGCGGGGACCCACGGCTGGAGGACCCCGGTGGACTGCGTGAGGGCCAGCGACATGTGCAACCAGAACTCTCAGTGCAGCTCCCGCTACCGCATCATGCGCCAGTGCCTGGCGGGAAAGGACAGCAACACCATGCTGGCCAACAAGGAGTGCCAGGCGGCGCTGGAGGTGCTGCAGGAGAGCCCCCTGTACGACTGCCGCTGCAAGCGGGGCATGAAGAAGGAGCTACAGTGCCTGCAGAACTACTGGAGCATTCACATGGGCCTGACCGAAGGTAGGGGCCGCCGCGGGCTAACGCTTTCCCATGTGACCGGCTGTCTCTTTGGAGCATTTGTGGAGTCAGCAGCCTCAGACTGCAATAGATAGCACATGTATTGCATATAAAGACATACGTATGTGCGTGCATACATGTGTGCATATACACGTAAGAGTGAAGATGGAGGATTTAACTCACAGACATGCGTGGTTTGAGTGGCCTGTCCTCATGATCTGTCATTCTTCTATTTTTATTTAATGACACAGAAAAGTGCTACTGCCCCATTGAAAGTTGCACCGTCATTGGCCCTCTCCGCGGTGGCACTGCAGATTCTGATGCGTAAGAATGCTTGGGCTGTCTCGTTCTATCAGGTCTGTCCGTCACCTAGCACTAATGGCTCTGAAAGAGCGGTAATCATTTGCCTTTAGTGGTGTTAGGCATACATTATGAGTTTCAGACGGCATCACAATGCGGGTTGATTTATAAGCGTGGGCCCCGGCAGTTGTTGGGAACCACAACAAAAGGTGCTATTGATACAGCTAATCAGAGAGAGCTTTTAGAGCGAATGCTCCACTTTAACTTGGCATTTCAATGAGGCACAGAGGTGTGTGGTGGCATACTTAAGAGCCCGCCGCAACAGTCAAAATGGAAGAAGGGCCTTTTCATAGCGGGCAGAGCGTGTGCAGATTAATGGCGTTTTCAGCCTCGTCCAGATATTAGTCCCATCGCCCAGCTGCTACGCGTAAGGAAAAAGAAACTACACTGCGTACGTGTGACTCTGATGCTCCCAATTTGGCACCATTTCTTCTGGCCAGAGGACCCAGTTTCCCTGCCCTACTTTGGACGTCAAACAGCAGCAACCTCATTAAAGCGTTTTACTCACAATTCTTTCTTCTTTCTGCTAAGGCTATTTGTTGTGCCAGAAAAACGTGGGCAGGGTTCACTGCAATAATTACGTGAATCAAATGCAGAGAAATCTGTAAAACACGTACCTAGTTGACGTTTGTGTTTGAATCATTTCCTGATACCTGATCAGACCAGCAAGAAATTGATTTAATTTGTGTGGACAGCAGCTAAAGTTAAGCAAAATCAGAACATAGTATCAAACAGTTGTTTTCCTCCCTTCCTGTTGCAATTGAGTATGAGCTGAAATGGAATAGGCAGTATGGGCAGTTTCACTGAGAGGGAAATAATGACTCAAGGTCGTGTTTTCAAACACCAACACTATACTGATCCTGACACCAGTGCAATGCTGATCCTGGGCTGGGAGCTGTCTGCTTTCTTGTGGTGCTGAAATCTGAAATGGCGCTTCACAATTTGGCGGGGGAGGGGAGGGGGGGAGTGAGAGGGCTTTCTTTCCTCCTTAGTGTCAACAGTTCAGAATGTAAAGAAAACAAAGATCTCTGTTCCAGCCACCTAAACTGCTGCAGTCTAAAGAATGAAAAATAAGCCTATTTGCTCTGACGGAGGACCTACTATGTTATTTACAAGACACCAAAGCCTTGTCTGTGCCGGCGTCATTTACGGCAAATCCATTGTGCCCACAACAAGGGTTTGCCGAAAGGGGAACCATTTAAATTAGCAGACCAACTAGCTCTTTCAGTTTCTCATAAGCCACACGCAAGAAAGGTGATCCCTGTGCCTACTCTGATTGTCAGCATCCACTTAAGAAGCCGTTCGGCGCGCGACTGGAAGCTCGGACTGTCGTAGGCACAGCGTCGGCTCTGAAAGGTTTTCCCAGCAGGTAGCGGGGACATTTTAACACGGCGCTCCCCCCGGCTAACTGCCTGCGACGGCGTGTGGACAATGCTAAATAGAGTGTCGCGAGGCCGGGGAAGGAGGCCCCAGATGGAACGCGGCTGTCTTTTGGGATTCTCTGCGAAGCTCCGTGTCATTGGCACTCACGCGCATGACTGATCTGTATGTGTTTGCACGCGGGGCGAAAATAAATCACGGTCCCCGTCCCGACACCGGCGCGGGGAGGCGCTTGACAAATGCCGGCTGGGAGTTGCAAGGGCTAGTGTCTCCATGACCTTGTGCCCCAGGTTGACCTTGGTTCCCCACGAGTGACTGATTAAAGAAGCAGACACACTCTTCAATTAGCTAACAGTAGCGGGTTACAAGAACAGTTGGAATAAAAGGCTCTGGGCTCTATTCATTTGCTTAATATTGTGAAAGGTAAACTGAATAGAATAGAGCATTGGGAATTGAATTCATTTGCATATCCGAGATGTATTCCTTATTTTGTAGATTCCACAGCTAATTAAAGAACTCGCAGAAGAAAATAAAAGGAAGAATGAAAGGCATGACACATGGTGAAAGCTTTTGTTGTTTCTAGGAATTCTTGTCCTCTGAAGGTCACTGGCAGATAGGTGGGGGGAAGGTGGAGGGGAGGGGGAGGGGCTGGGGGGGGGGGAGTGCATCGAGGGAGCCTGAGCCCGCCCAGAAGAGGTGCTAATGCCTTACACAGAGCCTCCCGTGATGCAGCCATTAGCACTGTGAGCAATGGCAGCAGTCAGAGACCATTACCCCAACCATCCACACTCATAAAGAGGGCCCGCAGACCAAAAGGCAATGAGAGCTCACCATTGTGTGTGTAACTCCTCCATGAGACCCTCATTCCCGTGCCTGTGTCAAGCTCTAAATCATGCCAGTAAGAACGGGTCACGATTTCCGCATGAGTTCCAGAGTGCCCGCGCCGAAGAGCTCAACAAACTTTGAGACCATTGTGAGGACAGGGTTGGCATTGCGTCTTCAGTTAAATCGCTTAAAAAAGAACATTTGTTGCCTTTAATGCAATTTGAGGCAATGGCAAAGGATGGCTTTTGCAATGTAAATATGGCTGCTGCAAGAATCAGAATCTCTCAACTTCCACCACAGTAAGGACTTTCTGAAATGGGCTTCACCATACAGAAACCGCCATGTGTTACCATGCTTACCTGTGTGCTTGAGTAAGTTCTGTGAGTGAGAGAGCTAAGTAGGCCCTAAAAGATGAGTCCACTTGGGCCACTGGGAGTGAGTGACAGGCAAAGTCACCTGTTTAGCATGTGCCGCGATGTTCCCAGTGCATCATTCAGTTCCCCTTTACTTTGCATTCAGAGGTTTGTTCGAATCCACCCTGCATTTCAAACCTCTATGGGCACATTTGACGTGAAAACCTCTTTTGTAATTCTCTGTCGGTATCATTCTTAATACAAGTTGGATTTCAAATAATTTGAAATTCTAAAATAAGGATGACAAAAGGAGTGGAAGATCAATCTGTGTCTTTCCAGGAAACATTTCACGGTGTTGGATTTCCTTTTACAGCACTAAGGAAGGTGCACTTGTAGCATCCTTTTGGCATATTGTGACACTTGACATTACATCCTCTGATGGTCCTATTCTTTTATATTTTGTCATAGAGAGGGGTGCCTTTGACTTTGGCCTGTGATATGGGCTAGCTCTTAGGTAACAATTATAGAAACAAGAACACTGTCAAAAATACATGTTGTTTAATTATTTATTGGCCTTGTGGGGACAGGAAAACAGAGTAGGTAAGCTCTTTATGAGTGTTTTCTCCTTCAGGCCTGTAAAATGTTCAAAGTATTATTTCCCCCTGAAGAGCTAAGTAAATTTTCAGAAGATCCTTCCCGCATATGCTTCCCAGAGAATCTGTCATGGTTTCTCCTCTTGAATTCTCAGGTACAGTGCCAGAAAGTTCTGCCCTACTTTTTCTTGCTCTTCCTCCTTTATTCAGACACACACAGCCACCGTATTACAATGCCACAGTTTATAGATGAGCCGGCTGTAGGCTGTATAAAACAATACAGGTAATTTGTTTTATTGTATCCTCCGAAAACGGGGGAAATTATATTCTTTTATATTAAAATATTTTCTCAGAGTAAGACTTCCAGTTTCACTGGGGTACAAAAAATGAGTGAAGCAGATGCTACTTTTGTTTTGGAACTAAACTTAATTTGAGAAGCTTTTTGGTTAAATATAACAAAGTTAAGTATAATATTTATTAAATTTATTTTATTCAGTTGTAACAAGGGAATAATTATGGATGACACTGCATGACTGTAATTTTTTATGTAACACCTTTTACAATAGCAAATATGCATTAATAACTTTTGGCATTTGGCAATAACAGCTTTTGGCATTTGATTCCCTGGAGAGTGTATTATCATTGCCCTCTTGTAATTGTAAAATGTGAATATAAATTAAGCAAATTTCAGCATATTCTCTAGGGCTCAAAATTCTCAAGTCTAATAAACATAATGCTTTTACATTATTGCCAATACTCTTGTGGTAATCTCATAAAAAATGATGCAACGTTAATGGAATCACTTAATTAAATCAAGATATCAGTCCTGGAGAAGCTGGGTTTAGTATGCAGTACACAATACTGTTGAAAAGTTTCCTTAGGTGCATTAAATCAGACCTGATTCTCCTGGAGAATATATTAATACAAAAAGAGGGTTTAATGAGGTCAAGCGATTATTTTGCGATATGCAAGGGACTGCTTTGCATTTCACACATCTTGCTATCTTACTGTAAGGAGAGCCATTCGGAAGTGATTTGACTTGAATTGACCTGATTTGACAGATATGCAAAACAGAGGAGGAAATACAATATCTGTGGGTATTTCTGTCCTCAATATCATAACCTTCTGCTATCTTGCAGCTGCTACTGAATGTGTGAGAAGATTGAAATACAGCTCCTTATTCATTCATGCTTTCATTCTAATCTATCTACTATCAAATTTATTTCCATACCAACAATTACAGTTAAGGGCCAACAGATTTGTTTGCTTGCTGATACTTTCAGTGTGACTAGCATTTATTTCCCCCTTTCCGACTTCAGTTGTACATGTTTATATAGATTTCAGAAGGAAGCTGGATTATTGTCAGAATGATGACCCAATTGAGCAATGGCATTGAGGTAAACTCTTAACAAAAATGAGAGAATTCCTAAGTGCATGTGCTTTCCTCCGGCGTCTGACCGTACCCGGGAAAGAAATGATTCACTAGCGTGTGCTGGTCCCCAAGGACTAGAACACTCTTTTGCATTTTCTTTCCTATTACAATTGCACTCAGTGGGCCATTCCATTACCAAAGATACTCCTCTGCTCATTTCATCCAGGGGAAATCAATGATCGAGATTCCTGCAATTAGTCTGTTGCGCCTTAAAACAAATCAAATGAGAGACAGCTGTAAAAATTGACTTTGCCTGCAGGCAGGGGCTCTTTTCTTAGGTGGTGGAAATCCATTCAGCGTTTTTTCCTAAAATGAATTGAGCCACCATCGGAGGAACTTGTTCCCATCCACGAACTCAAGAGTGTTCCATGTGCTCGGAGGTGGTCAATAACCATGATGCCAGCTTTGCTCCCACCACCAAAGGCGTATGGTTTTGAACCTGCAGTTTAAGGATGGAGCGCAGTCATCACTGCTGAGGACAAGCAGAAGGCAAGTCAGTGGAAATGAAGTCAAATGGCATCTTAATTATGGGGATTAGCTTTTTACCCTCAGGCAAATCATCTTGCACAAAAAACGAACAGGAGGAGATTTATTAAATTAATGTGTAATAGCTGGAGACCTGTCAAATAGCAGGACTGGAATGGGGAAAGTGTAATGATGGTTTGTGGGCAATAGGATTTCTCTCAAGGATACTACCTGAGGGAGAAGATGACTTTTCACTTTTAACAGTCACACAGTTTAGGTTCTATACCATCCTTATCGGTAACACAGAATCTACTTCTTATTGAATTGTCTGTAGGGCTGTGGGCTGTGGGATTCATTGCATACTTTACATGTAATTTTTTTATATGTGTATGAGCACGTGGTAATGAAGACATTAGGCTGTGCTGGCTCCTAGATGTAAAAGAAATAACTGTGATTAAAGATACTCCCATGGTCCTTTCCTTGTTAAATATCGTAGTTTGAATTTCATTTTGCCACATATTATCCTTCAGCGGCTTCCCAAATCACTTAATTTCAGTAAGGCAATATAAACTATTACAATGGCTATTGTCAGTTCTGGGTTTACAGTAGATTAGTTTGAACTGTTGATCCAACCAAGGCCAAGACTATATTTCTCTCTTGATACTGAGCATTAGTTTTATTTAGTGTGGCTTTTATCTGGAGCATTCAAAGGGCAGGTATTGTGCGGGTTCCTAATTGAACCAATACTAATATTTCCTCTTGCTATTATCATTTACAGGGCAATATGAAATTCATCTGCATGTAAAATGACATGTTCACAGTTTTTATGTTAGCCCTATTTTCTCCTAATGTAGAATGCCTGCTTTGTTTGTGCTTATGATGACTGCAACCTCTTCTACAAATTCGGGAGACTGCCAAAAATAAATGTCAGAGACAAAGAGTTGGAGGAGAACACATCGTGTGTGGCTTGTGCAGGCAGACTGCAGGCACCCAACTGGCCAGAGGGGGCGCCGGTGCTGGTGCCCCCTCATGGGCAGTTGTGTGCTACGCTGTGGGGCTGCTGATTGCATCAGCCTCAGGCATGGTCCGGATTCCATAACGCATCAGGGTCAATAAAAAAAAAACACTACAGCACTCCCACTAGAGTACATTTATTTGCGGTCATTACCAGTTCCTTCTGTAATCCCAAGTAATGTTAATTTAAAAATCCATGAGAAAAACCTTAACTATCTGTACTACGAGAATTATGTTGGTCTGGTTAAATCTCTTAAAGCTAAATGTCTTTACTGGAATTTAGCAGATGGGAATGGGAAGTCAGTTACATAGCCTAAGAGTATTTGTGAAATTATATGTTCAGCTATGTAATTCATCTGATTTATTGTATTATTTCTTACCAGTGTGAATTGTACAGCAATCTTATTCTCTGTACATTATGTTTGTTTCTTCTTAAAAATGTATTCTAAATGACATGTATTGCACAGGATTTACTCATTTAATTTTGAAATGGTGATTTCAGAAGCATACATTTTCACCAGCAAGTTAAATTTCTTAAAACTTGCAATGAGAGCTGGTTGTGTACTGCTTATATTTATGAGTGTTTTTGAAGGTGGCATTAAAAAAAATATAGTTATGAAAAAATGTGTGTAGCTGTGATTGTCCGTAGAATGAAAAATGTAATGTGTTTTTGCATGCTGTTATCTGCATGCAAAGGAATGCCTACCCTTACGTGCTAGCGAGAAATTCAATCAGATTACAGGCTGTGCTTACATGTAACCAGTGACTCCCCAGTCTGATTATATTCAGTGCCCTGAAACAGCCTGGGTAACGAATTGGTCTCATTCCTGCAGGAGGGAATTGAGTAGGAGCCCAGTAAAATTAAATTAACTCGAATGCGTTGAGCGTAGAAAGACTGATTAACGATATAGCTCACTCTTCTCACCAATCTTTTCTGCATTCCAATTAGCCCTGAATGGGAAAAAAAGACAAGTAATTGTGATTTTAATTAAATTTATATCTCTTTAAAAACAGGCCAGGGCAAAGAAACGATTGGCAAATCCATATGGCGTAATTACACAATATGTACTCATATCAATACTTATTAATTTTACATTGAAAACGCAGCTGCAGTGCTGGACTCGGTCAGAAATAATTTCACTGTTAGTGGCAGTTAAGGCAGGGATGAGGCAGTGAACTGCTCGTGTTCTGAACAGAAACGCGCAGAAAAACGGCGTTTATATTGTGAAGAGGATATACGAGTGAAATATTACCCTAGATAGCACAATTTAAATCAGGACGGAGAAGACTAAGTACTGACTAAAAATGACTGAAAATAAGAATCTCCTTTAAATGCTTTTTTATGTAAATGCCTTCTCTGGTTTTTATTTTACTTAACACGTTTTATTAACACAATGTCAGATTGTGTGACTTCTCCACCTACAGTCTTTTTGTTTCCCCTTGGAGGGCTCAATCTCTGCTGTTGTTTGTCTCTCCCAGCCCTTAGACTGCACTTTTGTGTGCTGTTTGCCTGAATGTTATTCTACCAGTTTGTGCACTGGGTGTCTCCTTGAAAACAGTGACAAGAATAAGGTGCTGCTTTATTTCAAAGCTAACACAGAGCGTGTGCTTGTACCAGGATCAAAGTCGACTCCACATCTGGAAGGTGCAGAATGTGCTGTTGAATAAAATTTTTGCTGCATTTTTGGCTGACTTGGCATTCAAATATAGACCACACAACTCAACTGACGGTTGTCCTTACAGATTGCTTGCAAGTGTTTTTTTTTTTCTTTCTTGGCAAACAGTGCATGGTGATCACTGATCTTGCAAAATGGTGGTGGTAATGAAAAGAACTTCACTTGCATTTAATTGTCATTCAAATTTAGGAACATGCGTTGACTGAATTGTGCCCATCCCCAAATCATCAGCACCACCCCCACCCTTCTCCATTTGTGACAGAGCACACCTTAAAGCTGGAGTCAGTATTAGCCAGCTCTTTATAAGCCAGAGGTGATTGCACACAGGGGCAGTTTAAAGGATGCGTTATATAACATTTTAAAAGTCATTCCCAAAAGTTGCTCTGTTGGGGGGCAGGAGGACACTGGGTTGGGTTGTTGCCATGACAATGCAGGGTGCTTAAAATGTTCACTTCACTTGGGAGAGTTTGCAATTTACCAAATATTTTGCCCAGCACTTGGTGCGGCTGCCTACAGAGGGATACTCATTGAACCATTCATAAGTATATTCATAAAATGAAGTGTTTTCTTTTTGATTTCATTCTTTTTCACTGGCTGATGGCATGCTGTGCCGTTATGTATTTCGTCTGTAAAATAATGCAAGGAGAAGAGAGGGACAAAGAACAGTACGAATATGAGTATAACACCACAGTCTGTAGACCCCACAGACTCCCAGATAAAAAAATACATTAAAAATGTTTGCCAGAATGTTTGGGATGATTCCATTTAGATTACTATGCGTTTGCCAGATAACATTATGATGGGAACAAACCACAAACAGTCTTAAAACTGTTCTGAGAAGCAAAAATTGTTATCTGGATTCTTGTTGTGTTCTTTCATTAATGCTCAAACATTCCATTCCAAAGTCTTCTGAAAATTTGGGACCAAGACCAGCACATTTTTTTAGTAGATGCTAAAAATTATTGTAAACTCTGTTTGCTAATGGGAGCCTGCTGTAGTTAAGAAGGGAGGATGGAAGGAATGTACTGTAGGAACTCACCATCTGGTTAGTGTATAGTGATGATAGTGTCTCCCCAATATTGAACCCAGCGCAAGTTAATACACTTTCTGAAAATTCATTAAAGGGCATGTGCTAGAACAATATTATTGAACTATTTGAACTATAAAATAATGCCAGCAACTCCTGTTACCTGTTCCTGTTTAAGAATCTGGAAGGAACACTGGAATTTTATGACTCTAATCTATGCAAACAGGCAGAAGCTGAAAAGGGCAAGGGAGTCATGTTCTGTTGTTTTTTGGAAACAAAATTCTCTTGATTGGGTTTATTTGTATGAACATTTTTACACGAGTACATCAGTCAGCATTCTATTTTTAAAAAGGCCATTGAAATAGGAACTGATCATCCTACTTAGCCTACATCCTACTTTCATTTTTCAAATGTATAGGCTAAATTTTAGCAAGTGAGGTGCATTAGACTAGTTTTTCATTTGAGACGTTTCATCATGCCCTTTAGTTTGAAAAGGATTCACATGGAGCGCAGCCAAAACTAAAGCTGAAGACAGAGCAGCAGGTACATGTTGAAGAGAAATAAAGGAAAAGGTACAAATAGGTGATGTAGCAGTGCTAGTGGGGATGTGGGAGTATAAATGCAAAGAGGCTATTCTTGGGCCTTGTCATATATTAGTGAATGAGCGTACTGAACGATATAGGATATGTATGAATCTTTTGCAAAATGATTAAAACACAAATGACAAAAAACTATCCGTACTCCTTCCTATAGCTATAAATGTAAAAGGTTTATGCACATGGTTTGTGGATGTTTATTCATAAGAAAACATTTCTTATTTGTTTTAATGAAAAAGCACTGAGTTTGGTGGAAAGGTGCTCATCTCCTTTTCCAGTTAGTATGGAAAACGAATCATGCGATCAAATCAGTGTTAAAGTGAGCGGTAATAAAGTGATTAACATGAAGGTTCAACATAAAGTACAGGACCTTCCAGCTCCAGAATTGAACTGATATACTGATTTACAGTAGCATGATGAATTAAACCATGGTTCAACTGAAGATGCTGGCTACAGAATGACTACATTACACCTGGCAAGAAAAATTCTTTCAGAGTGTCCTGCATGCTTTTGTTCATTGTTTCCATTGAAGGTGATAATGTGTATTCATCTGGCTCCAATCCTTTCCTTCTGTATCATCCTTTTCCTAAATATTTCCTAATTTTTTCTCCAATAGGTTTCATTGCTCGATCCCACTGATTTTTAATCTAGTCCGCAGAATCTGCCCGCTGCTTCTCGACAATGGCGCGATGCATTATTGATGTGCGCCACAGTGCTCGCGCTTTCATGGAAGTCATACTTTTTTTGTGACTCAAAGTATTGGTTTTAACCCGCTCAATGAACCGGCAAATTGAGCCAACAGACGCAGGCTTCCATGGCGCGCGTCACGGCAAACTTTTGGCAGATTGCGTGCTATTGAACTCTTTGAGTAAGTCTGGGGCCGGGACAGGCAGGAACGTGTAGTCTATTGTGCGTCTGTCGTGGGGGTTTTTGACGAATGTGGACAGAAATACTGGCTGCTCTCGAAAAAATCTTGGCACCGGCAAAGTTGATTAGCATTCGCAGATCTAATAAATTACACAGAGGCTCTACGGTGAGGAAAGCTATGATTAACTTTTCCCGCTGAGGCACTGCATCAGGCAGTCGGTCTGTTTCCCGTAATTATATTGTCGCAAACAAAGCAACAAGCAAATTAAACTGATGTCTATCACCGGGGGTGGAGAGAACAGCAGTGCCTTGTGACAAACTTACCTGCGGCAAACACATTAATGGCCTGAGAAGGAATCAGAGTCCATCCGCCATTCCCTAAAGCGGCCCCCACTACAGTATGGGCCCTAATTGAACATTGCATTCCAGTTATTTGTAATACCTACAGTTATTTCCCCCCTGCATTGAATAATGCCTTTTTCAATAGAAGGAGTAAAAAAAAGAATTGCATTTTTAATGACTGGAAACACACTAAGTATACTATAGCACATTTAGCGGTCATAAAATGTTCGACAAAATAGACGTAACTGCACGGTGCGGGCGATGTTAGTGGTGTCACTGTTCTGTCCCAGGTGGAGCTCCTGTAATGTGCTTAGCTGATTTTGGACCCTAGGGGGCATTGCAGAGATTAGCAAGATGTGTGTGAAGCTTCTTCGGCAGTGTGGAGAATGTGTTTACACCTGGTCTCCAACCCTCCAGTACATCGTCAAGAGGTGCTCAAGATGAGGAGTTGTTTTTGCGAAAGCTGGTCTGATTGTTTTGACAGGCTTCCAAAAATTAATCAAAGAATATTATAAACTCCTCTCCTGAATGTACTTTTTAAAGTCCAGTGAGCGAGCCATCATAGTAATCACACCCACATTGCACGCAGGCCACAACATTAATAATCAGGAATTGAACTTTAAAAGGTTTTGCATTGCATTAACTTAATTGCTGAAGGAAATGCAAAACAGCATAATGCATATTTCCTGAGATGAGTAAGCTGAAAAGCGCTGCCAAACTGTCAAAAACGTGATTTAAACTTGATATCCATCAGTAAGAGCCGATATTTGCTGTAAAACTTTTACTCCATCAGCAAATTTCGATGTAAATTATTTGAAGTACCTTGGGAAAAAAGGGGTATCCGATAGCTGCTTTTAACTCTATTTGATTAAATGATTATATTTGCAATAAATTAATCACTCGGACCTTGCGGTTTCATACTTGCTTTGCATATATATTTCTCCCATTACTTCGGACCTGCTGAATCGAAGAAGTCCGAGAGAATAGCGCTGGAAAGCATCCGTTCCTCTGCATGCCGGCTTCCTCCAGCTCTGTTGGAAGCGGCTTGTCTTGTCTATAAAGTGATTAAATCTTCAGTAACAACACAATTTACATGCCAGAGCAGTAAGTGGATGTGGATGCAGTGGAAACTCAGTGGAGCCTTTGTCTAAACAGCTGTCAACAAAGCCGAAATGAACTGCTAATGACCCACTGCCAGAGCAGATTTCAAATGGGAAGCCCTCGCCCGTGGGTCCCTGACTCCCGTCACGAGATGGCGTCCGCAGGAAACAAAAGGGGGGGGCCACGACTATTCGGTTTTAGAGGTAATCAAGGATTAATATCCATCAAAGTGATTCCTGGACACCGGCTTCGCAGCTGTTGCTCGTCCCTGTTTTCGCCAGCGCATCCACGCTGAGTTTCGAGCGCACGTCCACGAGTCTGCGAAGAGGCAGAGCCACAGGCCAGGGCCTGGCTGTTGTTGCCTGGGCTCCCGCAGTGCGCTCACAGAGGGGGGAGAGCGGCCTTGACTGGCTCCCTTCCTCCTGCTGGGGGCTGGGAGGTGGCTCGTACCCGCAACCCCAGCCTGCTGGAGGACAAGATGAGCACCATCTGCATGCTAGGGATAGTCTGGCGATAACAAACACAGCAGGCACACTCAGACCTTGGACACCTTTTCTCAGCAAGTCTACCTATATTGTGTCACTGCTGTTTTCAAAGCAATGTGAGTTGTATGAAGCCATGCTATTGTTATTATTATTATTATTATTATTATTATTATTATTGTGTATTCACCAGAAAGGCTTTTCCAGGGTGACTAAAATAGCAAACAATATTAAATAGTCTGTTATTCAGATGGATATTTTCTTCACGCAATTCAGATTGAATTACCTGCTTCAGGGATACACCAGCAGCACACCATCTGGGTTTTAAGCTTACAAGCACACCTGGGTGTGAGCCAGTTACCCAGGCCATTACTCCACGGCGATACCCGTCGCTGCGCATCTGCGCCTGATGTTCCGTTGTGAAAGGTGATCCAATTCAGGCCTCTGCTGGAATCCCCAGTATGTATTTTCGCATTTGTTTAATTTGACGTACTGTCCGCATATATATAAAAAAAAAAAACAAAGACGTATTAATATCTTTCCGGCTGCAGAGCGAACACATCTAAAACGTGGTGGGATATGCAATGTGCAGCGTCTGCTATTTTATCAGCAGCAACAGCACCGCATTCAACCATGTAAACAGCTACTGGAAAAAACTACACTATTGTTCCCATCATCAGTCAATGTCAGCAGTTTTCCTCGCGTGTATGTTAGTTATTCTACTTGTGTCATCCTGTACTTTTTTCACATTTTTTTAAGTTACTAAAATAAAGACAGTCAAATGCACATTCTTGTCTAAAGTTTTTTTAGACTTTGCATAAATGGCAGACTTCTCCCCCTCAAAACAAAAACAAACAAATAACAAAAAAACAAAAAAAATTCAGTCTTCCTTGGTTTGTTTCTACAAATAAATAAATCATGAATAAGAAGTAAGGATTTCTTAAATAACTCCAGCTAGTTTGACAAGGTTTCAGTCTAGTTTCATGCATTCTCTAATTATTTTAGATCTGCTATTTTTGTCAAGCAATGAAATGGCTGTCCATGAACTAAAAAGGTAAAATGGGGCAACAGATAATTAATTCTTTATCTATTCATTGTAGAGAAGTAATTCACACAATTGTCTATGTTGTGCATTGATTTTTCCATCTTTATCATCTTTTTATTGCATCTACAATGCAAGCTATTGGTTTATTTTAAATTAAAGGACATTTTCTCATAAACACCAACAGCCTGACCTGCCAGCATCAGTAAGATACTTACGGCCAACCGTAAGCCCGTGGCAACACATAAAGAAAATAACCTGCGCGTTTATTTTTCTTTTTTCTTTTTTGATCTCAAAGCAGAGATAAAATGTCATCCTTCATCTTCTTCAAACTACAGTGTCATGAAAAACGATCACTCTTCACTTTTATGGCAAAACGAACAATTCCGAAGGCTCAATATCTGACGGGCGGTTTCCAGATTCATCGCGGATTGTATGCCCTGGCAGAATGTCATATCTGTAGTTTAGATGAGCTTAGCCTTTTGGGTCCCTGAAGCCTTTGAACGGCCCTCGGACTCTGAGTCTGACAGGAAGCTGTAATTGCTGTGTTTCGGCACAGTGGCGGACTGTAGTTTTCTCTCTGAAAGTTTCCATGCCATTGGTATGTGGAGGCGGACATAGGCTGTCGAGAATGTGGAACAAACAGAGGCTTCTATCTCAAAGCCAGACTCCCTGTGGCTCAGGAAAACAGTCCCTTTCAGCACTGGTGCATCACTGCTGCTGCCTGTCATGAAGATTGTTGGTGCCACGATAAAGCCGGGGAGAGACCAGAAAATAAGAATCGTGATTGAATAAGATGTAGTTATTGTCGAGTCAGTGAAAGCAGTAGTACCATGGCAACAGTCATTAAAAAGTGCTGGAGGTCCCTTGCCAGAAGACCACGTTAGGTGCTGCTATCCTTCGGCAACTGTGTGCTTGTCAATCACAGTTTTGATTTTACGCAAATTATTAACTGTGTATGATTTCAGCAGCACCAGACCTCAGCCTTGATTATCCACAGTTTGACATGCATTTAATTGGTTCGAAGTCTGCATGCTAATTTTCCAAGCATCTCAAACATCCATTAACCTGGTTTACTCAGATTGCACATGCATTTTGGTGTGTGGAAGTAACTGTAATGTAAATGCTGTGAACAAATTAAAATTTTAAAAGGGCTTATAAGTAATTTATTAAGGACTGAGCCACAGAGCTGCCAGTAGTACAAGAGGAACCCAGAGAAAGAGTGGTTATACAATACCATATTAGCCAACCGCCCATATTTTGTGGATACCACCCGCATGTGTTCCACAAATCTCAACATCTCTATGAAGAATTGGAATACAGGGGCAGGTAGGAATTCAAACCATAAAGTCAAGAAGGTCCACTTGTGAACAGGGTTGTACATATCATAGCTGTTGACCTGGAAATGAACTGACTCAAAGGGATCTACAGTTAATCTCCATTTCATAGCCTACACAACATTGTAGCTGTTGTAGCCCACCAGGGAATGTAGCTCAGGAAGCAAACTGTGGGATCAAGGGAATTGGACAACAAAAAGCGGAGGCATGTGTCAAAAACATCACGCTTCTGCAAACCTCCCTCTGAGAATCTGACCAATCTGATGTCTACTCCATTCGTTCATGTGGTGATGGCTGGTGCTAAAAGTGCTTTTCCCAGATGGTAGGTCAAGAGTCACTTGAGATCTCCAGAGACCACTGACCTCCAACTAACCATCTGGGGTCTTATAGCACCAAACGTAGCTTACTAAACTGTTTTAGTGAAAAAAAAACAAACAAAAAAAAATGAATATTTGTGTTGGCAATGTTAAGGAAAACGTTGATTGGATACATGCCTATGTGACAGTGTGTCAAGGGTAGTCACTGACATCAACAGAGTCAGTTCTTCCATGATGAACTTCACCAGATTGCACCCTTCTTGTCAAAGCTGGGTTTTTTTTATTGCTAACTACTGGGTTTGTAACATTGCTAGCCACTGTACAGTAATTGTTGATAATTTTTATGTTGCTGTTGCTGTAATATTATTGACTGTACAGAAAATGTAATGCTTTTTCTGCTTTACACAGCACAGTTCTATACAACCTTTTACTATCATTGAATTTTATATATTACTAATACATTTTCTCATTTTTTACATATGTTTTTGGCCATGTTAATAATAGGAATGTAGTTCTCAATGATCCCAGTCCAAAACATTAAGATACAAACCCTGTGCGTATCCCACAGATACAGTACAAACTCTCACTGAGCAGAGGTCTGATAACCATAGCCATACAAATATTACCATATACCAGTACTTTTTTATAGCCTGCTGTATGAATTTCTAATTTAGCAAACTTCAACGTCCCTGATGCTTCTCCCAGAGCTGATCCACCACAGACATTAACTACATAAATTATGCCATTTCCCCAGTTTCCATTCATGTCCTACCATAGAGAATGCAAAGACATTTTCTTTTAAAAACCACTGTGCTGCACAGCTTATTCGGGAGTGTAGTCGCTGAAGGACGCCCTTTTGGTGAATTGGCTCATCAACATGTGTCTGACCTATCAGAAAATTTTGCTAACACAAGCTGATGAAGGCACGCAGGCAGCGGGCCAAGTCCTCTTTAATGAGGCGAGAGTGGGCGTTGCAGGGAATGAAGCCAGTGAGGAGTGATTAAGTGTACTGCATATGCTGGGTGACTGGCCCACTCAAAATACATCTCCGCCAGAATGTCCTGAGACATAATTCACGGAGAGTCCGTGAGGGTAGCCACACGGATGTCACCCACCATCAGATCTCACGGTCGCCCACATTTCTCTGGAATTAAGTGACACAGCTTTATGGGTGTTGATTCAACCAGACCGCACAGAACGCCATGCTATTCTTTGTGTTAGGAAGAAACACTGACTGCAGCTCTGACCAATCTGCAAACTAAGACTAGTGGGCTAAGAAGCTGTGAGAAGAAACTTCAGGGAACAGTTGCATCTTTGATTTCTAGAACAGAGCACTTTTTATTCTTTTTTTTTTTGACCAGATTTAGAGGTAAACAATCTGTAGGATGCAAGAAGCCTGCCTAACTGGATTAAGTCACAGTTAAAAAAAAAAAACTGATAGTGATGATTCTTCTGCAGCTCGGGCATAGATTGTGTTATTGTATTATCATATCTGCATATCTTTGATGCATAATAATACCTAGATATGAGATATAGTATGTAAGGTTCTGGATGTGTTTGACAATGCTGATGAAAAATACTTTGAAGAAAGATACAGTGTTTACCTTGCTGATCCCTTAACTCTTTACTGATGATAAAATCAAATCTAGCTAAACCTTTTTTCAATTCCTTATGCAGATAAGCATAGATTTTCAATTCTTACTGAAATCAAGAATGTGAAATGTAGTTAATTTCCATGATTTGGAGATTTCCTTTCATACGTTCTTTGTATAACAATAAAACTATATCCACAATCGGCACATGTACACTGCATGCAATTAACTGATGTTTGAAAGTTTAGTTATTTCAGGTAGACAGATTACAATAATGGCATGGCATGTATGGGATGTTTAGGTGTAATAATGCACTTGAGTTTTAACCAGGACAACAGAAATTTTGATATTAATTTACTTGAACATTTTGCTAAAATTATGTAAATCAGTAACAGTAATCAAGAATTGAAAATTATGATTATGATTATGCATTATGAGTGCCCTCTCTGGTTTAATGCTGAAAATATGAATACAGATATTACCATATACCAGTACTTTTTTATACCATGCTGTGTGAATTTCTAATTTAGCAAACTTCAACATCCCTGATGCTCTGTGTAGCTAATTCTCTCAGAGCTGATCCACCACAGCCATAAGCTACATAAACTATGCCATTTCCCCAGTTCCCATTCATGTCCTACCATAGAGAATGCAAAGACATTTTCTTTTTAAAAACCACTGTGCTGCAGTAAACAAAATTTTGATCTCCGCTGATAAATGGCCATCATGCTACGATTCCCCTAGCTCCGGCTCCCTGGAGTGTTCAGGCCAGCAACAATCTCCAAGTAACAGTGGTGGGACTTGGACTCGCTCCTGAACCGGCTATGTTTTTGTTTTTTAGGCTCAAAATGCAAAGCAATTATGCACCAGAGGGTTTTGTCTGAATCAAACAGAATGGCTGTGAATTTTAAATGCTGGATTAGGAAGCCTGAGAGAGGGAGACACAGGGGTATGATGCAGTCAGTTGAGTTCTAATTTGTGATTTTCCTCAAACACTTCAGATTCAGGGTTTGCTTCTCCCAAATCACAGCGAGAACGAAATGTTCTCTCTGAAGCAAATGATCTGACCGTGGCACTTTTAGACGCTGCGTAGTAAAATACATGCAATTACATGTTTACAAAACCAGCTGTGTATTCATATAATACCAAACATGGCGAGGATAGACAAGGATCAAGGGTGATGCAAAGTGGGTGCGCACACTTGTGCATTTTTAACCCCTGTTTTTTCATTGTTTACAGGTGTGGAATTCTATGAAACATCCCCATACGAGCCTGTGACTGTTCGCCTGTCTGATGTTGTTCGTCTGGCTTCAATTATCTCAGGTAAGAGCTGATAAAAATGTGCTTTCTTTACCGTATGTTATGAAAACCCACTTTAATGATGGGCGCAGACACACACACACACACACACACACACTCACAAACGCACATATACGAACAATAGAAAGCCAAGCATTATTAAGCTTTAGTTTGTCCACAAAGGTATTCACAGTTTAATTGGATACATAGTTATGTTAATAAAAACAAACCTATAACCTTTAACTTTTTATATCTTAATATAATTATTGTGGATTAGTGGTTTAATTAGTTATTGTGGATTCTCAACAAGCAAAATTTGAAAAAGCAACACATTACCAAACATCATTACCAAATTCAGTAGAGCAGAGCCATTGCATTGTATATAAAATTATTCTTTGCCCTTTTCCATAAATAAAGCTAATTCAAGTTATACAAAATATTTATGAGGACACTTCACTCAGTGTTTTTCATTTTACTGCAAGGAAAATATTTTTGCACATATTTTAAATTAACAAAAATGTTTTGCAATATAGTACAGTATTGATGGCCTGATGGTCAAATACAACACTTGGATCACTACAGTATAGAGAAAGTGTCACAGTGAGTTCTTTGTAAAATTACTTTCCTTCCTTAATAATCCTTATTTATTGATTTTTTTTCTCGAGTTATATTTTCTATTTTGGTGGTTAATGAACCTTTTTTCTCAGGGGGGGTCAAACTGTATTATAACTTTTGACATTTAATTTCCTGGTTATTACAGAAAACACATTGCTAATTGATGTGGATCTGTTTAATATACACGGCACTGGGGCATTAATGTCACCAAAGCATCAATTAAGCCCCCCTGTGGTTAATGCAGTGAGAGAGAAGGGATCGTAAAATAGGTGAGCTTCGAAGACTATTGACTGGAGAGCCATTAACAGAGTAATACAGTCACTTGAAATTTCAATCACTTATACACATTCAGTGCTGACATGATTGCCAGAGGATGATATACTTTGATGTTGCTTTGCCCAGAGCTGTATATAGAAGAGATGCCATCTTTGTTCTCAATTGATGCACGGTGCTTTATTCCATATCTTGGGGACAGAACAGTGACTGGGTGCTTTCATCACAATTTTGCATAATCCGTCCTGCCCCGAGTCAAACAGCCTCGCTAGTCTGTGAGTCTGCTAGGTGAATGCAATCCATGAGAGAAGCAGAAATAGCAGACGATGATCCTTCCTGTTTGTTTTGCTGCATGAGTCTGCAGTGTGTCAGACGAGATTTAAAATTTGCTGCAAAAAAAAAAAAAAAAAGGCTAGAATGAATTTAAAAATTCACATTCCCCTATCTGCGAGCGCTCTGCGAGGCCGGCCTGCTGAACAGGACAAATCAATTTGGCCACGGAGAGAGAGGAGACGCTCGATGGCGTGCAGCTGTTGAGGTAGCGGGACGCTAACACTGCAGCAGGCGCGCAGCACCGGGGACTGCTCAGCACCGTCAGCAGATAGGACAGGAGTGAAGTGGGGAAGCTGGAGGTTGGGGTAAAGGTGAAGAACACCGGAGCGCATACTTCTCAGATCTGTGAGAGGCTCCAGCTGAAAGGGACAACAGGGCACCGGCAGACATGGCTCGGACCTGGGGGGCGCGAGGGGAGGGCGGGTGGGGGTGGGAACGGGACACTGCAGATGCTGTGTGAAATTATATTGGCAGAACAAATTTTTCTACCCTTGGGGGAAAGCTCTGCCAGAGCCCAGACAGCAGGGCATTGTGGGTGCTGTTATTCAGGGCTGGTGGAGCTGGATGTTGCGCTATTCTTTGCTCTGAGGTTCTGTGCCTTGGCATGGCTAGACGAGCAAAAAACGAAAGTCTGTTTTGCAAGAGGTTTTCTTTCCTGTTCTCACACAAGAGGTTGTACAGTATGTTCGCAGGTTGCGGAATGAAGCATTAAGCTCACAGATGAAAGAAGTCGACTGCTCTGTCTTCCTTTAGCTGCTTTGGTCCTGGAATAGAATGTTTTCTCTGACAGAGAAACGGTATCACAGAGGGGGCACATGATATTTTCTGAGCATGAAATATCAATGGCAATGCAAATAAACACAGCCTTCCAGGTGGAATAAGGGCATATATAATGCATATCTGAAAAAGAAAATGTGGGCACTGCTTCTACAATTTGACTGGAAGCTATCTGGCAACACGGAAAGCTATTTTCTTTCCCATTTTCTTACGCACCGTCTCCCCTTTCTTATTATTTAAGACTCTCAATTGGTAATCTGTAGCCTTATATAAGGAAGACAAGGATGAAGCGGAAGGGAATAATTTCACTTCTGACTTTGTTTGTCGTCAATTGCAAATGATTTGCACTGTCTTTTCCAGTGAGGCGTAAATCCTGACACGCACTCCATGAAACGGAAATAGTTCGGCTGGCCTGTACAATTCCAGACAGTAAAATATGTGTTTGCCTGCAAGCAGATGAGACTTTTATTACACGACACAATATTCATTTCATGGGTCATTTCAATAGGCCAGAAAGTTATGATTTCTATGCAAGATTCCAATATTGGGACAATCCTCTGGATATTTGTTTTTTTTCCTCAATGTAATTTTTCTTTCTTTTTTCATTTCACTGTGCTGAGAGGACAAATAATGGTCCAATGATATCTGAAAAGACAACTCTACAGAAATAGACATGGGTTTCAGAGAAATTGTTAAAGACAGCGAAAATATGCCTGGTTTATTTCCAAACTTAAAACATTACATGCGGGCAAGCTCCCACTAAACAGTACCCTCAGAGGTCACAGGATCAAAGATGGAGCTCTCCATCCAATACCGACAAAATGTAGTGCACGTAACAGGGTAAGTACTGTGAAAAACTACCCAGTTTGAGCCTGAAAGCCTTAAATACCATCTTTTTCTGAATCACCAATTTAGTTTTCTTCTGTGGATTTAATGGAGGATCACAAATCTAACACTGCTACCTATTGTGAGAAGGGTCCATTACATCCTTCCAAAAGTGTGCTTGCTATAGAATATTTCTTTTTTTTTTGTAAATACACTTCCTGAAGACAGGGCTTTAAATCGAATGCCCCTGATTCGCTCCCATTTCAGCCTATCTCCCGTATTCATATCTGGAGAAAAAGAGAAAAAACAGGCGCACTTGATTTTGATATGTAAGAAAGTGCCCACAATGACATCATCAAGAAGAGCTGAGAGCATCATATGCCT
The DNA here is from genome assembly GCF_013347855.1 of Anguilla anguilla. Taxonomy (NCBI): domain Eukaryota; kingdom Metazoa; phylum Chordata; class Actinopteri; order Anguilliformes; family Anguillidae; genus Anguilla; species Anguilla anguilla. Next base: position 11,017,539 of record NC_049210.1, on the reverse strand, counting down.
TCAGTATCCATGGATCTGAGGATGTAATGTGAGGATGTAAAAACTGCGAAGGAAGCTGGAAATCCCATAGAGAGAGGATCGTGGGAAGGCCTCCAAATTGCCTCCTAATTATAATTTAGTTAGTATGATTCAAAAGGGTATGTTCAGTCCAGTGCATTTTCCCTGGCAGACCCCTGAATTTAAATGGCCCTTTTTCTGGCTGCACCTACAGACTGTAACACTAACGGAAAGGATCTGACACACTCTACAAGCGAGTGAAATCTGATGACTGTAAATGATCTTAGAGGGTAGAATAATGGATCTTATGATAATTTACTTGGCTTTGCAGAGAGAGTGTTTTGTTTACAACACATTCTGAAATGGATAGTCATTCCAGGAAGCTGACCACTACCATCTTCCTTAACATTCTGTAGACCTTAACCCGAAAGAGAATAACACTTTTGTTCTTATTGCGAGCTCTGCCAGAAAACATGAAAGCCCGCTGCCTTCCTGTAACATAGAATCTCATGCAATATTGATGGGGATGCTTAATCAGATTCCACATGGTGTTCTACGGTTACAGACCTGTCTCCAGGAAATATGTGAAAAATGGCTGAGCAGGTTAGCATGTGACCTAGAACGCATGACCTTTCCATAATTACAAGCCCCATTACTTAAGAATTTCTCCGCTTATTTATTTATCGACGGAGGGTATTTGTGTTGTCTCAGTTAAAGCGGGATTAAGAGGGCTGAGAGCAGGATGGGGCGCGGGGTGCCGAACTGAACCCAGGGAGCCGTCCAGCCTCTCATTATTAGCATGTCTGCTCACAGCTCGGAACGTCAGATGCAATTAGGCGCACCTGCTTGACGAGACGAGGAGACGGTGAGCCGCCGGTCTGTGACGCGCGCTCGCCACGCTGAGGGCGCTTCGCCGCCGGTCGCGGGGGGGGGGGGGGGGGGGGGGGGGGGGGAGGGCGGGGGGGTCGGGGTGGGCCGCGGCGCAAACGAGGGCAATTGTGCAGCAATTCCCTGGGTTTACTCCTCGGAAAATCTGCCTGACCGCCATGCTGGTCGAAGGGCAGGAACCGCCCCGGCAGCATATTGGGCGCTACAGAGGAGGCGCGTCGCCATTTATGCCAATGTCACCCTCGCGTTGAATTTGTGCCAGTTCGTCCGTGACGCCAGTTGCCTTCACCTGAGATTTCTCCAGCCTCACAGACCCCTGAATTAACCTAAAAATATGATGACCTTGTTTAACGCGGGACACGATATAAGCAGCATTGCTGGTCAGATTGTGAACTTTGAAAACAGGGCAATTTACAGGGCAGGGCTGTTTGCCCCTGGCCTTCAATGGTATTTAGTATTTAGGCTGAACCACTTTGGTACCCCTCTCCCAGGAAGGTGTTAGTGGCTTTGACAAAGCAGTAAAACCTCTGAGATCAGAATTGAGCAACCCTACTGTGACTGCAAATGAACCTTTGTCATTTCTTCCTGCTCTCTTGTCTGCAGCAAGTTCGTGCCCTCAATTACATTGAAAGCAAAGCATACACATTAACAAAACACGGTACATAGCTGTCAAAGATTTGTTATAAGATTTCAAAATTGAATGGCAAATATATGTTTTTCATTATTTTTCATTGCTGCATAATGTGTTTGTTATCAAGAAGGTGAAAAACAAGAACAAATTGTTGAATTCAGTCCAATGTCATATAATCGTATTGAGGTTTCCCTGAGGAGTTAAAAAATAAAAGCGATTGGGATAAATGCCCATCTCAACTGATTTTGGTATGAATATCTTTTTAAAACTTATAATTCACTGGCCTGTTTCAGCAGCAAATCACTTTCTATTATACCACAGCGGTGATTCTGTTTTATTAGAAGGTCACACCCAGTCAAACAGTGCACAGCTGAAATAGGCCTGTTGTATTCATAATACTTAAAGTCATGGAAGCCTCGTTTTGGCTTCGTAGAGACTCATTAATGCCATGAAGAAGTAATTAACGAGCTAATTCTTTGGGTGTGACCTCAATTTGTGTTACATAATTGAATGTGAGGTACAAAATGTACTCATTTAAAGTCTTTTCCTCATATTTGAATAAGCATGGCATTTTTAAACCCTGTTTCAGACAATAATTATAGCTTGGGAGAAAATTAAACCTTAATGGCTGTTGTAAATGAGAAATAATGCATTATCAGTTTAAATGTTTCCTCCAAAATGATGTTTGTTACATAAAAGAGTTTGCGCTAAGCAAAGTGAAATTATGAACACTATGTTTTAAAAAGAATATTTTTTAGACATTACTTTTCTGCAAAGTTTAAAAATATGCTTTTTTAAAAAGGATGTCTAACTATTTTAACATGGTTAGTGTTTAAATGCATAGGAATAGTCAGTTCTGTTTTAGACATGTTACATCACAGATACCCTGAGTTTGTCATAAACAGCAAAACTACTATTGTAATTTAGACAAATATCACCATGTATCTAGTAGTGAAGCAAATGGCATGCATTTCTTTCTCTGGTGCTACTAGACAGTTCTTGATTTTAGTCCTGATTATTAATGTAGTTACATTCAAACTGCCAATATTTATGTATGTAAGGTTTTACAATGCATACTGTAAGACATTATTAATGATAGCAGCAGGAAAATCTCACCTTATATTCTTATACCATATTTTTGCCTATATCTTATATCCTTTTAACAATAAGTAGTGATGACGAGTGCTTGGGAAGCTCAAAACAATATTTTCTTATTTAATGGAATCATTTACACTATCTGCCGTTCTAGTTTGCCAGACACATTAACAGGGTGGCTAGATTAATATCCAGATGGTCCAGCATAAGTAATCAATGGACTTCCTTTTCTCCTCTGTCATTTGTATCTTGCTGGTTATGACATGATCTATGCTCTTTTGATCTTTTCTCACTGCTCGAAATGTATTCTTCCCTGTGAATCCTTCGTACTGTATGAGGGGTGTGTTCAATCGGAACGCCATTGTGCTTTCCCTTAACTGAATAACAGATTTACGTTGTTCCTACATTCCTAATAGTTCGCCATTCATTTTACTCCCTACCAATCGCCAAAGTATGGGTAAGAACAAGAAAAAAAACATGTCCATACATTAGATGACAGTAATGGCAGAGCTGCACAGTGTTTAGATTGAATCTGGGCCTCAGTGTACTTGTAGTTTATGTGCAGTCTGCTCAGACTGCTTATTCAGAGAGAAATGAAAAGTAAGTGGATAATACATTGACTGTTAAATGGAAATGGAACATGACAAAGAAATGAAGCTCTGTGGCACGTGGCGGTCCCTGAGAACCTGAGAAATAGTTTATAATCGATTAAAAAGAGACTAAAGACAGAGTGGAAAAAGATCAATGACGTGGCGCAGACTCTGTGAATGCTTTTGCGCCATGTAATTTTACTTTAAACACAGCTGAATTTAAAAAAAATAATAATAATTTTCCTGCTGTGTCCCAGAGCTCGTAGTGTTTCACAGGTTGAATACCTGATTGGAGTGCCAAAGCTTTATTAGCACTCTGTTTCAAGAGTCAGAATAATTGATAGTGTTTGTGAGAAAATGCCTGCAGGCAAACAGGTGAAGTAATTCTGCAGCTGCTTTCTAAAATATCCTGGTCCTTCAGTTTCGTGGAGAGCAAAATTTATGAATGTCTGCCCTTTATCCTGATACCATAGCATTTCCAGAATGTTCCATCTCCTGTGTTGGATGACAAGAGTTGAGCACACTTTGTCTGAGGAGAGCAGGGAAATGAAAAGTTGCAGAATCTCTGTAAATTTAACAACTGTATGTTTGCTTGTGGGAGATAAGGATAAAACTGAGGGGGGGCACATAAATCTCTAAAAGCACTGTAGTATGACAAAACAATTGTATTTCTGAAGAGCTTTAGAAATACAAGGATGGCTCCTGAGCGCTAACAAATAAATGAAAAACAATCTCCAAGCCCAGCAGATTAATTCCCTTCCATTTACTTTCTTTCAGTCACATCGCACACACCCCCCCCACCCCCCACCCCCCGCCCTACTCCCCCACCCCCTTAAAGAAAGCACCTTTTTTTCAAACAATTGATGGGGCAAATCCTGATGTCACAGGTGGAATCCCATTGGGCTCAGGCAGTGTTAATAAGCTTGGGTGAGTCTACTGTAGTTGTGAAAAGGGGTCAATGTAAGTGTCAGAACAGAGGTCTTTGTGTTGCTTTATCAGTTAGAGCTCGAGCCCCTCTCCCCCCCCCCCCCCCCCTTTTCAAATCCCCTACCTATCAGCTCTGTTGGCATGTACATTCCAATTAATTTTCCAGAACACTCTCTACCAGGTTGGAAAAAAGGAACTGGCCATGTTCAGTATGGGCCATATGTTTTAATTAATGAACTAACCTCCATAGCCCGTAGTATGCAGTATATAAAAGAACATAAAAATAATATGTATAGTGTTTGTGCATGAGTTTATGAGTTCCTTGTTTACTGTGCTTTAGTCAGTGTTACACTTGTGGTTATTTAACCTGGAACTGTATGGCCGTTCTGTGTCCTCCTGGGACTCTTAATGAGACTCGGTTCCCTCAAGCAGCTTCTCAAATTGCTGTTTCCTTCTTTTTTAATAACACCCTCCCTTTATGCAGTCAGCAATTTTGGGCGCCGCAATATTCATAAGATATTTTGATGATACGGTCATAATTTATTCATGCATTCAGAATGAAATGAGGTATCTCTGATGTACAGCAAGCTGAATTTATAGGCTTGATCAAAACTATCTGTTGGGAAGACCTGACTTACACTAGTCGGCAGTCTCTCTGTCTCATTACAAGAAAGAAATTGAGTTATGCCGCATAAACATTCAAATTTAGATTTTCGTCATTGTGGAAGTCAGGAATAGTAAAATAAACCAAGCCACTGTGACCAATGTATTCCAAATAGATGAATAAATAAATATGCTGATATTCTGTGCTCGATAAAAATGATATGCAAACACACTGCATACCAATTTAATAAGGACTGTGAGCACAGAGTGTAGCGGAATCCCTGTTGCTGCATCGAGGTCCATCCTGCTCGTGTTAGCTACTGAGCACACTATTTATTTATTTATTTTATTTTATTCTCCTCTTGTGGGATTTGGTATATCCCAGGTGGCACTCTTAATCTCTGCCTCTGGCTTCATTACTTCTTCTGCTTTCTCTGCCCTCTTCTCATTGGCTCTATAAAAGTCTGTCCTTCTGTACATACTGTTATGGCAGTGTATCACTGAAAGGGCTTCCTAATGCTATGAAGGCATTTGCAAGTTTTGGGGATTGCAAAATCTTTCTGACAAATGGAAGTAGTTTCCACTGGTCCAGCTCTTGCCATAGCACTGTACTGCCAAGAAAGAGTGAAATTTGCATTTTTTTGAGCATCCAAAGATAAAACAAAGCACGCCTGTACAAGTAACACAGCCATTCAGACACAAAAATAAATTCCCATGAGAAACCTTGATCTTTTCCACAAGTGTTTTCTGTTTAGCCTAAGACTGCAAAAGGTAGCATGCACATACACCGATCAGCCACAACATTAAAACCCCCGAGGTCATGCCATAGCTACCTAGCTATATAGTTAGTACAGTTGCGCCGTGGGTCTGGACAGTTTCGTGCTTGTTTTTTGCTTGGTTGCCATATTGATTCCATGAATGAGTGGATTTATAGCTTTGTTTTACTGTGTGTAAGACAAAGTTCTGAATTAACTGTATACTTTGTTTTTCATTCCTCTGAATACCTTTGTTTATCTGAATGTCCTTTTGAATGAGAATAGAAATTGCATATGAAACTGTGAATCGGATGCCTATACAAGCTGTTTCAAATCCTCAAGGACAAGGTCAAGTATTATTATGTGTGATCAAACACAACACTTATTATAAAAACCTATTTTGCATCACAGATACACAATTTTAAATATAGTATCTATCATAGGTTACAACTTCCATGTGGTGCTGCAAAGTAGCAGTACATGAATGCCTTGTTCACAGTGCAAAATTCCACTAAGAAGCTATTCTCGTAGGTATGAAACAAGCCATTTTTGGTTGCATTTCTTTTCTCAGTATGTATTAACTGAAAAGAGTACAGGGGGTTAGATGTAATTAGAACACTGCCGCAGCTGATACATGAGGCCGTGTGACGTGATTGCTGGAAGATGGAGCTATATGCACTCTACCAATCCCTGCAATAATTGCAGTATCTTGCAATTTTATAAAGCCACAATATTTCTGCATATAATGATCAAATCAGAAGAATGTTTTCAAATAAACCTAATCACAATTCTTGCATGAAATGGTCCAATTCATAGTCATTATTGTTGACCGCTGTCCAGTGAAATCGTACATGGACAAACGCACTTCCTTTCAGGAAAAACGTTCACTATCACACTGACCACGCTGGCATGAAGAACGCAAACTGTTCTCACTTGCCAACCAAAATTACATGTAAGGGTCTTGCAAAACAGTGCCCCAATATTTTGCATTATGGTGGGGGTACATTATATTGTACTCTGAGCAGTACTCTATGAATATGAATGCAAGTCTTCACTCAACTACCAATTTGCCACTGCGAAACACAAAGAATGGCTGTGGATTCTCACTCAAACAGCTCAAGAAGACAAAAGGCTGCAGCATAAAAATCAAAGGCAATTGCTAAAAGATTAAGTGCATGCTGAAATAATCAGTCTTTGGGTATTTAAGTGCAGTATAAAAACCCAACATTAAAAGAATAGATGAGAGATATGGAGGTGTGTCAAGGTATCACACATTTTTTTTAAATGCCACTGTAAATTCAGTCATTTTGAGCTGCAATAATCACATAAATCCTTGCAAAATCCTGGTGGAAATGCTTTCATGTATACATGCAGACCTGTAATGAAAGTACTCACACAAGATGTAAAAATGATAAAGCAGATACGGTGAATCTATATCCAGACATAACAATGCACTAATTGGATATTTATTAAATATTGAATATAGGTATTTAACAGGATGTCTTTCTTTGTTTTTCCATAAGAAAGCAGACACTAGGTAATGAAGAAGGAAAATGTCGAGGAAATGCTGGAGATGTGCCTTGAGATACAGTCTGTTTAACAAGCGGTCTCATCACAGGCCAGATTCAATCATAACTTGGCACACTCGCTGATTGCGCATAACACGCTAAGCCAAAGCTGCCTCATGACTTTGGCGTGATACATGAAAGGTAAATGGGTATAAAGTGAAAATGTGGCTACAGAGAGGGTCCTAATCCTGATTCAGCCTTAGCCAGAAGCACCTAAATCCACAATGTGTGTGGATTCTTAGTGCCTGAATCCGTGTCCTTGGGCTATGCAACAAAAGAAGCACATGAAAGTTTTAAGGGGATGTCTTATTACTGTGTAAAATATTTCTGCAATTGTAAAAAATAAAGAATTGCAATAAAAAAATCTTTATATTAACCCAGGAAAGCCACCAATGAGACGCTATGAGATTTCCAAATTAGATTGAATAAGTAACCAGAAAACCATTGTCATCGTAATGAATTTTTGCACATTAGATGCTGCATGTGTTTTCCAGCATGCTGTATGCAGTAGGCTCCCATTATGAATTTGAATTTGGAATCGCTATCACAGCAATATTAATTGAGAACATCAAAAAATAAGTGACACATAGCTCTCGGCAGGCAGTCTCCCTTCATTACAAGTCTCATTAGATCTCCCAGTGAAATTGCCAGTTCTGGTTTTAAGCAGTAAAATGTACCTGTAAGTATGTTGTTTATCTTACTTTTAGATAAATATTGTCCACATTTACTTGCAGGAGCGGTTTTGTTCATGATGGAGTGATTTTGGATTGGCTAAGACAACTAATTTTCCATGCATGCACGCTTTAATCATCTATGACCCTGGCGTACAGCCAAAAACATGAACACTGCTTGCTCCCTAATCCTTTCTAAGTGTTCTCCTATATGCCTGTAACTTGCCAATCTGGAAATGTATTTGCAATGCATACTAAATTAGCATCATCGGTCAGCTCGGATGCATAATTTCCTTGAACGTGCTATATAGGGGCAAATTCAAAATGACTGCTTGCTAGAATTTACTCTTCCAAGCATTAGTTAGTCCCCGAAGAACTATTAAGTCAGTGTCCTCCTAAAAGTCCTATTCAAGATTCCTATTTGAATAAGAATGTATAACAATAGCGTGACTTCAAAATTACTTCTACATTGTATTTGATTACAATGCACTGTGGCAGCTCACTGCTTTCAGCTTTATCTCTTGGATATGGAAATTAGATTTTTAAACAGCTGATATGATTTTTTTCCTCCCTATTTTCGTAGGTCATTCCAGACACTTCAAAACATGTAAAACAACTGGCATTTTTCTGCCCTTTCCTTTTACATGTCTATGATAAAGCTGTTTGAGACATTGCTTCCATAAATACAAATTATGTGCTACGTGATTATTATTATTATTATTATTATGGCGCTTCTGATTTTGGAACAAAAACATATTGCAAGTAATTTTTGTTACTGTGCAAATGATTTTTGTTCGAAACTTTTGACACAAATCTGATTCTATAGCAGAGCAGTGGTAAGCAATTTATCCATGACTTCTTCTCAATGGTCAAACTACCTCACTTTGATGTAACGACTATCCCCAACTGACTGAAAGTGACATAGTGCTGACATCAGCCCTATGTAGCTGTTCTCAGTGTGCTCTCTGGGAAGGCTTACTGTGCATGTTTTACAGTAAAGCAATGTGTGGCTTTTGACTATTCCACCATCACCAAAAAGAGAGTGGGTGGCGGATCCTTCTCAATTACAGCCCCCACCTGTGGAATAGTCTACCTACTGATGTCTGGGAATCAGAATCAGTCCCAATTTAGTCTGTACTCATAACACAACTATGCAGCCCGCCCTACACTTAAATAACCATGGTGGTCTTAATAAATCTGGGGAATAGAGTGAACTGTTCTCTTTTAAATACTCTCAGTACTTTGTATTTGATTATGATTTTTATTTGCTTGTTTGTTCTACATTATGTTCTTAGTCCTTTTCATAATTGCTTATTCATGTCTGTTTTTACCCGTTACGTTGTAAAGTGTGTTGAAACCTTGTTGTGAAAGGCACTTTTAACTGAAATAAATGTGAACCTTAGAACTTGGCTACCAGTACCTGTGCATGCAGTACTTATGAACAGACCGTGTTTTGGCAGCAGAGGGAAAAAAGTGAGGTACTTCAATTTGAAGCACACGTTTAACTAGGTCACCTGCTGAGTGGATTTACTGTATGTTTAAGGTTGATGGAGGTATGCACTCCTCTAGTTCATAATGCATTGTGTCACAGGGCGAAAAGGAGAAGAGGTTTTAGAGTAACAGCAACAGACATAACCTACCCCTTTTCATTTTATTCCAAACATCATGAGAATCCGTCTTATGTTTCCTTGCACATAAATTGCCAGCTCATCAGAAGGGCTTAGTGAGTTCCAAGGTATTTTTTTTCTGCTTTGACCAACAATAGCACAGCCCTTAGAGAATAGTTTTTTTTTTTACTTGCTTGCTTGCTTGCTTATTTTCTTTTCATTTTGAACCCCTGGTGCCTGTAATTGGCGGCATGAGCCCCCTGGAGTGATTATGGATCTGTTCTTCATCACTTTGAGCTCAGGGGATTCGGGACTACTGCCCATGCTCAGAACTGTCCCTGTTTTTCTTGGGGGGAGGGGGGTGGTGTCAATGCTTACACAAAGCCCCAAAGCTCTCTACATAGTCGTGCCTCCTACCTGTTTGATGTCCTTCATTCTCTGTGTGTGTCTATGTATCTCTGCGGGGTTCAACAGCAGTCTTTATGAATGCCCCATTCACAAAACGGCCATCTTTTTTCATTACTTTATTTCTCTGCATAAATAGCCCTCTCACTGGAGTACAGGTGCAAAGGGAATCCTGAACTCAAATCCAAAAACCACTTAGTTCTTCAAGCGCATTTCTCCCTCAGCACAGGCCCTCAGTTCTCCAGCAAAAAAAAAAAAAAAGTCAACAGTAAAGTGTTGGGAGTGTTTACTCTTTAGTTCTCCTGGGCCTACCCTGAGTCTAATTTTGTGGACTGTCCACTGCATTGCATTGTATTTAGACTTAAACAATGGCCACTGTGTGATGATCCTCTACAAACCTTGTGGTTCCACTTCTCTGTGAGTAAAGAGAAATATTCCAGAAGCTTCATACTCATCTATGGGATCAACTGGGATCAGATGTGTTAAAAAGTGATTAAAAGTGGCTTTGCAATATAAAATATTCTACTAAAACTGCGTTCAGCCCCTACCTGTCGAACTTACCAGAATGTGTTTTGCTAAAAATAAACAAAAAAAACAATTGTACCAAAGCTACTACTTCTAATCAGTCATGATTTTGCATATGTGAGGCTCCAATTAGAGATGGCAAATATTAGAGATACTCAACTATTATCGTAGTATAACACAACCAATAACAATCTGCCTCTCCTCTCTTCCTCTTCTGTACATGTACTGGGTTTGCAAAGCGTAATGGCCTAATGGACCGAACACATTTTATTTCCAACCCACACTTAATATTTCACTTCACCCCAATTAACACTGGTTAAAAGTAAGCAGTACTAATAAGAGTGATTGACACTTCTATGCAGGGCAGCATAACATGGCAGTGTTTCCCACAGGTTGAGAATTTATTTGTGGCGGTCGACTTTGTGTACGTGGGGGGTTGTTTGTAGCCTACTGTTTAAATTTGAATTGTACTGTAACTATTAAGAGGTTATTAAATTTTGCTGCGCAGACAGAGTTCACAGTTTGTATTTGGGAACTTCATTCATTTATTTATTTATTTATTTATATTTTGCATCAGGGCAATTTTTTAAAATGAATTTATTTTTATTTTGGCCATGTCTCCAGATGGAAATGAAGTCTGTGATAACTTTGCAGTCTTGTTTAGGGATGAGGACATATTCTTTTGAAGAAACAATGCATAACAACGGCTAAATTTTACCGATTTTGTAAAAACGTAAAATATTTCGTTACCTGGCACAAATACGGTCGTACAACTGTCCTTCTAATTATGTTCGTGTTCAAGTACTGTCCTCCCCACTGTCCTTCTCTACATACACTGGCTACGAGAGGGAGGGGGGAGGGCCAGCTCACGTACCGAAATGAGAGTCGGCTGTATGTCAGTTTGACATTTAAAAGAAAAAAGAAACAAGACCAGGTAAAAACCTATTATATGGCTGGACCAAATAGGCCCACGTCACAGACATGTGCGGTGTAACTTTATCACTCAGTCAGTCAGTCAGTCAGTCAGTCAGTCACAGACATTTGTGTTTGTAGGGCTGGCCCCGCTGTTGTGGTCCAGCCTAAAATACAAGTGTAGTATGTTTCTTATTGAAATAAGCAAATAAATACCTAAAAAAAAAAATTAGGGGGGGGGAAATCTATTTGGGCGGGCTGCCAACATAAATTAATTGTATGGGAAACTCTGCATGGATCAGATGCAATGGTATTTGTGGACAGTGGCATGCTAAGAAGCAGAAAGGCGTTACTTTCAGCACATTTTAAACATTATTGTGTACAAAGCTTTTGAGCAATTAGCAGGCCGTTGAGATTTTGCTGTCGGTATTCGTAGACACTTACACTGCAGCTTCATTTCATTGGAAAAAGATTCATTGCTACAATATGCAGTGATAAGGCACACAAGGGACTAATCCATGTGGGCAGCAGCTTCATCTAATCACACTCCAAGTTTGATTAAAAAAGGAAAAGAACATTAGCCTGTGCACTTATCTAGTGCATCAATATCTAAACACTTTTAATGGTCACAGACTTCAGCGTGTGCATCCATCTTGTAGCTGATATTTGGCACAGAAGATCTGCTTATGCATCATTTTCTATGGTCAGGATAATGTTCTTTCCTGCTAGCGAACACTCTTGACACCTTGTTAGATGGCTAGCAATCTGACAAGCTTATCTTTGGGACAAAGTTGCTAGTGAATTTACTTTGAAATGTTTGTGATTCTTCTGCACACAATGTAAACACCATGTACATTAACTGCACTAAAAAATGAGGATACTGATAGCCTTTTAGAAAATTGAGTTAAATAATTTGGTTCAAGTAAAGACTATTCAAATATTACATTAATGATACCTTCTTCATTGATGGCAAAATTCAAAATAAATGAGTTTAATTTTTGTTCAGCAAATTTAAATTTTACATTGATATTCTACATTCACTGATATTAATGTCTTCCATTTTGTGAATATATAACCAAGTCCTTCCCAGCCAGTAAGTGTTTGACCCAACACAGAATGTTTTCTTGTAAGTTTAAATAAGGATTTTTTTTATTGGCAGCACTAACTCACATCAGGTTGTATAAGTTGAGCACCTCTCCATCACATGAACAAACCTACTCATTAATCCCTTTCATTGAAAACCCATAAATAATACATCTAGCAATACCCAACCAGCATGCCACATGGGTGAATTTAGTATACAGTGCTATCATCATTTTCATATTGAATTAACCTACAGCAAGTTAATTTTGTAAATTGAAGAAAGCAAATTTGGGCAGCTTAAACAGTTCAAGTCAAAGCCACCTAATTAAAAATATAAAAAAAGAAGGCTAACTTACTGTAAGAAATTATAACTTAAATTTGAGGAGTATGTTTAATTTTTCACCTTAAACAATACAGAGCACTGAACTAAAATGAGTGAGATGAACAAATTGTTTAAAATTGTTTATTATATGTTATATATATTTTTTCAAGTCAGGTCAGTTTTTTTTTAGATGTACTGTGCTGATGGAAGAGACCTGTCGCAGAGAGATTAATAAATTCCAATGACAGGGATGAAGTATTCTAAACTGTTATTGCTTTTGGTTTCGCGTTTTTGCATTGCATTTAAAATCAGTATCTGCTAGCGAGAAAGGTTAATACTTTGAATATTCCTAGTTTTTCACAAAAGGCTGGACGACATATGATACTATTATTGTCGCAATCCACTCTCCCTGAAATATAATTATATTCACACAAAGACCCATTCAGTTTCACATAAAATGGTCCAGTTATGCTATTTTTGGACAAATGAAAATATAATTTTCTTCATTCTTGAACTTTATTAATCATCTCCTGGCATACCAGGGCTTACTGGTGTTATTTATACTGTCCCCTTGACATATATTTCCCTTAAGTTGTTGTTTATGTATTCAAATCACACCCACACTATTACAAGTCCCTTTGACCTCCAGACGGCGGGTGGTGTTTTATGTACATACTTAACAACCAATTTCACACCTCATTTACGACCTCTGCTGCTCTCGTGGTGAACACGAGGCTGAGAAGATAGCAGCCCACAAACAGAAACCTGCTTTATTTTGGAATAGGAGGATGTAATTCCTGAACATTATGCAACACTTTACTCGGCGTGGATATTCTCAAAACTATGACTTCGATATGCGTTGATGCCACTGTTTAATATAACTACCGCAGTGGCCAATCATATTTCCAGTGTAAGCATTTTTTTTTACCAGTCGGTGAGTTGGTTATATTCTGCATGAATGATGAAGACCTTGTCATTATTGTAGCATTTAATGCACAGGACAATTCAACAGACATGTCTTAAGTTATGGCCATGCCGCAGATGAGGTATTACCAGGTACTGTACTTCCACTAACCGGGGAGTGTACATTGAAAGGCAATATGCTTCATGCACTAAGGGTAGTAAAATACATTTCTGTGGAAGTAAATCAATAACTCCAGGTAGTTGCTTTTGCTTATGCTGCATTACATAAAGGCAGATCTACTTACTCAATGGCAGAAACATAAGCTGTGAAACGGGCTATAAACCGACATGGCCAAGAAAGCAACTCCAACCCTCCACCCCATTGTGTGGTGTACTACGGTAATTCTTCTCTAAATGTATTGTCCGGTTATCAGCAAAGCTGTTCCTTTGAACTGGATCCAAATCACATGCCTGCCACATTTACAGTATATGTAGTCTTGGAAGTATGACTTAAGTATTCAGGTTGGATGTTGCATTGCCATAGATACTGCCATGGCACTTTCCCTAATGCATTACCAATTAAGGCAAACGACTGAGTGACTCATTGCAGTGCAGTGCAGATGTATTCACTGGACACAATTTCATTTGAATATTACCACACCAAGTTTCAGAAGCATATTTCATAATTACAGAGTTTGAATGCATGCTGAGCTGACATACTGTGAGACTGCAAGACATTTTCATTGACTAAATTCATTGCATGGTTTTGTCAAAGTCATTACAAACTAGAAGGGTTGATGCAAACTTTGCATCTTCAAGTTAATTATATAAAACTACAACTTATGTCAGAGACTTCTTTTTCATTAATTAACATTTGAGTTTTCTGAAAGAAAGAGAACTTTTTTGCAGAAGACTTAATTATTCAACCTTTCGAGTAATCATGTTGCTAATCATTGTACCTTAAATGTATGTTTTCAGCATTCAGCTCTTTGTCAGATTCCTGATGTACATTAGCTACAAAGGCTTGAAGTTTTAAACAGCGTAGTTGTCGTTAAAATGATATTAGACTTTATTCCATTTTTCCAAGTACAAAGCACCAATTAGTACCCAACAGCTGCTAATGAACATGAAACTCATAAAAAGTACAATTTCCACAAGCTTAATCAACTATATAAACATAGTTTAATTACACTCGTAAAATACGGAATGGAGTTGAATGAGCATAAAATGTCTAAAATCCTCTTATTAGATTATAATACATGTTTACAAGATCATTGATTACATAATTGTCTGCAATGCCAGATGGTTTCTCAGACAGTACAGCAACGCAATGATGACAGAAGAAGTCTTCTGCTGGTTTGTACACCTGTATGGGATTCACTAAGAATTAAACTAAGAATGAGACTGAATATTACCTTAACTGACATTTCTTAACTTCACAAGCAGAAAGTTCCATCCATTTCCTTGAATTGTTTTTGGTTCATTTTAATGACACTGTTAACCAAAAACAAAAAAAGTACTGTTTGCAATACGTGGTGAAACAATCCTTGTTTTTTTTTTTTTTTTTTAATTTTACCAAAGAATAAAATATAGAATACTGAAATCCAGAGGGGAAAAAAAAGACAAGTGCAAGACAATGGACATAACACCTCCCCATGGGAAAGGTTTTATGTGTTGAATTAGGTCACATACAATATTAACACTTTGGGTATCAGACTATTGATCAATGAGAGCTGTGGAGAAGGTGGGATTGGTGTACTTTTTAAAATATCTTGTCTGGGGATGCATGAAAAAATCTTTCCAATGTCAGTATATACTTTATGATAACATGAAGAATTACAGTTTTAGCTTCATAAAGACAAGCAAACAAATATAAATTGTCAAAAGATTTTTTGAGCTCATATATGTTAACATAATTGTATTAGTGAACTTAGGAGACGGGGGTCACACTGTGTTTAAAGTGTCCACTTGCATTCTTAAAAAACCTTGTATACAACTTTGTTTCTCTGCATAATTTCTCAAACTTTAAACTCAAACAGGATATTGATCTCTTATTGTGATTGTTACCATAGCAGCAAATCAAATAACTATATTGCTAGCTTAAGGGAACTTTAATGATGTCTCCAGAGGCCTCACAATAACAGCAATGGCGTTTCACTCTCCTAGCATGGAAATAAAATGTGTTTCCAATGTAGAATATAATAGTTGAAGCCCATATATCCCTTTTTGATTGATCAGTAGTGAAATATGGTCTTGGGAACGCACAATTTGTGTCACAGAAGTTAACACTTCTGTAACGGTGAACCTCGGCAACCTATGCATCAGTAATTCCATACCTATATGAAACTCTGCAGTGGGGCTTTCTTCTCCACATCCCTGTAAAACCATCTGTCTTCGAAGTTAAATCAATCCTCTCATGGTTTTATTAGTTGCATTCTCTATAGATTTCCTGCACATGAATATAGACTCACCCACCAAGGTCAGAAAAGACACACAGATTGCTCTTAACCTTCGCAAAATTCAAAAAGGCTTTCAATTGCTTTTCCTCTGTGGAAATATAATGACGCTTCCTCATTGCAGTCAGCCATCTTAGAGCATGAAAATACCTATGTAACACGTTTAACTGCACAACATGCCTTACATTTGTCTTTGTATTTACAAACGCAGAGCATTTAAGGAGAGAAGAAAGAGTTCTTAGATTTGTTCTCTAGTTAATCACAACTCATTTTCTCTACCTTCTGTAATAGGATATTACTTTATTTGGAAGGGGAAAAGAAATTGAAGAAAATTATAGCACTTCAGTAGCTTTTTATGAGCTCTTGATTGCACAGAGGACATCTGTCTACTTCTATTTCATGTTTTCTACTCCGTGCTCTGTTGTATGTATCTACTGTTTTTTGTATGCAGTCTCTTTCAGTTAGTGGGGTGAGAGGCCAGTTGAAGATCACCCACAACTGTTTTGCACTCTCACCTGTCCTCAATACACTCCATTCTTTACCCAAAGCCAGACTGAACTAAAGATTCAATAAGAAGCTTTGATCAGATACATATTTAATTTAGCTACATGACTGTTGGCAACGGATGCAATTCAAGAGCTGGCGGCCAAATATCTGAAATTCACAAATCTATTGCAAACAGATTGCACATGCACAATATTTTTTTCTAAAAAAGCCAAACTCCCGACCCAGAAGGGAGAGCGGTGAAAACAAATGGCAGTGTGCCAAGACTTTTCTGTGTTATAATTTTTAAATCTCATTGTCTCGGTCTGTGTAGGACTTTGATGTGCCTCTAACTGGGGCAGTTATAGACTCTCTCACATCTCGATCTTCCCCTTCGGCAGGAATGGACTCGGCCACCGTGAGGGCGAACCACTGCTCGGACTCGGGGAAGCTCTGCAACCCCTGCCTGGACGCGGCCAAGGCGTGCAACCTGAACGACACCTGCAAGAAGCTGCGCTCCACCTACATCGCCACCTGCAACCGGGGCTCCAACCTGCTGATGCCCACCGAGCCGTGCAACCGCAAGCGCTGCCACAAGGCCCTGCGGCAGTTCTTCGACCGCGTCCAGACCGACTACAGCTACCGGCTGCTCTTCTGCTCCTGCCGGGACAAGGCCTGCGCGGAGCGGAGGCGGCAGACCATCGTCCCCTCCTGCGCCTACGAGGAGAAGGTCAAGCCCAACTGCCTGGAGCTGAGGAACACCTGCCGCTTGGACCCCTTCTGCAGGTAAGCAGATTACGGAGACTGGGGGCGTGCCGGAGATTGTGTTTGTGTGTGTGCGTGCGCGTGCGCGAGAGAGCGTGTGTATACCTGAGCAGGGCAGAGATGACAGATTTTTGTACTCTTATCAGCAGCAGGACCCGGAGCGCATCACCTTGAACACGGAGAACGATTAGAGCCCCCGCTATTGATTGCGATAGAAGAGGTCTTATTCATCACTCCCCGTTTGGGCTTATTTTAATTGGGTGAACTGAGTCAGACAGGAGCGTTGCATTTTTAATGAATGATAAAAAGCCAAGGTCAATAACGTTTCATTAGCGATACATCGGAGGACATGGTGTCAATCTAATTCAGTGAGCGGACATACCATTTAATTCATTACCGTAGCGCACAGTGACAAATAAGAAAGGGGGCATTATTGTTTTAAATGGAGGTGGTCTTTAAAGTGACTTTGAAAGGGGCAACTTTGAAAGAGGGACCTCTCCAAATGCAGTTACTTTGTCCACAAAATGTATTTATTTATTTATTTATTCATTTATTCATTTTTAAATATATTTGGCACCCAATGCAAGGCTAGTATACCCAGGTCCCACCCCAATTTGGAATGGCCAAATGTCTGAAACCGCCATTTGTGTGTTGTCCCATGGAGTTACCTGACACAGTTGGCACTGGCACAGTCCAAATTTGATCAGAGGTCATAGTGTGACCAAAAGAGCCATCCAGGAGTCCCCAAATAATAAGACACAGAATCATCTGTATCATGTGAACTGCTTTGAAATACTAGATTAAATGTAAAATGCTTATATTTACATGACTTCATAATGCATCTCAGTTACCGTAGGTACTAGAGATCACACTTAGAATCACACTTGTTGTTTGTGCTTTACAGCAGGAAAATAAACACTTGAAAGTAGTGTTTATCTGGAAGACTATACAACAGCATCCATTTACATTTTTCTCTTCAAATGATTAAATATAGTTTAAATTAGCTATAACTATATAAGCTTTGCTATTTTACGTGGAATTACTTGTATTGAAAGTAAGTGTGCATTGGCAGAAAAGGAGGAAGTTTTCAGCAAGCAGCCTGCATTCCTGGCTGAGGTTTATTATGCAGCCTTGTAACTTTGCCAGGAAATTAATTGCAGACGCTCAGAGAAAGCTCGCAATTAGAAAGAAAGAATGAAGACTGGCTGCTTAATTGAGGGGACAGTGCTCAATTAGGCTGAACGGCACATTAGTAGATCACTTTTACTGTGTTTCAATTTAATTTAATGGGGCACCCTTCAATTAACACCTGCTCCGCCATGACTTGCCTTGTGTCGTCCATGGTTTTGGGAGAGACGCAGCGAATACTACATTTATATCTTGTGAACACAGCACCTTCTACCTTGCAGCAGCCCTACAGAGACCACGAGGAGCATAGATCAAGCTGTGCACCAGGCAGAAATGTATGTCATAGTAAATGACCATGAAAGGGGATTCTTTTTTAACCTTTGAGAAAAGCACGATTCCATGGCTCTTTTACAGTTGTGTGCAAATTTGTATTCCGGTTTAACAGTGTGTAAAGTGTCATTTTCACGGATTATCCTTGCAGCTGTCTTACATGCAGCTTTTGTGATATTCTGTAGATACTCATTTAAGGAAGATTTTATTAAAATGGGCCAATATTTTAAGTGTTGCTGTCACTTATCGTACCATTTCACAAGAATGAATTAACATGGAGAACTGAGCTATATTTTTGATAATAAAGTATGTCATATTCATAATGTCATGGTCTCCCACAGTCAAGTATTCTTCTATACTACTTATATCCCCCCCGGCATTTTGCACATATCACCATATTAGTATGAACAAGTGATTCAGCTAATAGAGCGAATCCACAGAATCCATACTGTATAATGAGATAGTCATGCAAACATTTTGAGGAATTAATAAATAATTTGCATCCCTAATCACTGCTGTAATCAAACAAATTAAAATCCAACCAGAGACGCTATGACGCATGAACAAATATTAAAGGGACTTTTATATTATAGAAAGAGCTCTGTGTCCTCATGATAAACATTTGTGTGTATGCACACACACAAACACACACACACACACACACAAACACGTATATATATACGTGTATATATATATATATATATATGTATATATACACTACATTTTGAATAACATGGGAAAACCTGAACATCTCATTCCAAAATCATGGGCATTAATATGGAGTTAGACCCCCCCCTTGCTGCCATAAAGGCCTCCACTGCTCATTTTTCAGCTCTTGCCAGTCTCGTTCTGTGAGCTTGTGTGGCCTGCTGTTCGCTGTTGTTTCTCCTATACGTTTCTGCTTCACACTAGCAGCACTTACAGTTCATCATAACAGTTGACTGGGGCAGCTCTAGCAGGACAGAAATTTGACAAATTGACTTGTTGGAGAGGTGGCATCCTATGGCAGTACCACGTTGAAGGTTACTGAGCTCTTCTGTATGACCCATTTTACTGTCAGTGTTTGTCAATAGAGATTACATGGCTGTATGTACCTGTTAGCAATGGGTGTGGCTGAAATAGCCAAAACCACTAATTTGAAGGGTGTCCACATACTTTTGGGGATGTACTGTATATGGAGAGAGAAACAGACAGAGGCAACATTAAACCTTTCTGTGCTATGAAAGAAGACTGACTGCAGTTATCAGCCTGCAGTCTCTGTTTGGTAATGTAATAAAGGAACTCCAGTTTCTTCCTTGTGTAAGCAGTGACGTGTAGGGTAATAACGAATTGTGACACCTTTTCTGTTACTCATCTCTACATTTTATACAGCACCTGTACGCAACAGCTTACTGAACTCTCCAAATGGTAGCTACCTTGGAAATCACATTTGTTGCTGTCAACCAGTTTTGACTTGCAGGTCAAAACATTGTTTTGGTTTTCATTGAAAAACATATATGGGATGGCATTGCCAGGGGTCAGTGGAAACCTGGCCAATGTAGTTTACGTGGATGCACAGGTGGATATTTATTTTTGAACATCTGCTGGTATAGTTTTGTATCTAGAGTTGGGCAGAGGAATGGGTGAATGCTGTGAATGCACTTCCAAGCAGTCTAATGTTGAGCGACCTTTGCATGCTTCTGACTGTTACCTCTTTTCTTACTTGAGATTCATGTGACAAGTAATGACATTTAGTTATGACATTTAAAAACATTTTAATCATTAACAAATCCATAGCGAATAGGCCTTTATCTTCATATAACCCTCCCTTTCAAAGTTTTGCAAGCAACAGGGTACCACCAGGTAGGGCTTCTTCATAAGGATCTCATGTTTAAATCCTTAAATTTAAGTTGCCTGCAGTAAGGGTGATGGGGACTCGTCAAGGTCACATCCCCCTGGACAAACCAATCACTCTTGCCTGGACAACCGTTCTCCCAGTATAGTCAAATCATCTGAGATATGGACTATTACAGAAAGGTGTTCATTTAAAAATAAAAAGGGTACACTGCATGCATTTCACAGAAGATAAATCAAGACTTCTTTCAGAAAGGTCTCGCTTCCACCTGTCACCTATTTGAGCGCATGCAAATTGCAATAACCTGTGGACGTGCAACTGACCTTTATCAGTCACAGATTGACACTATTAGCAGTAGAATAGAATTATGACAGCGTTAAACAGAAGACACATGTTCCCTTATGATATTTAAAAACATTTCAATCATTAAACAAATTCATTTACTTCGTCTTCTAAACGAAGTGCTATCTGAAAAGACTTCCTAAGTACACCTTTTTGAAAGTGGTAGTTCACCAGGGTTACATGAAAGAGATGAAAGAAGCAAATGGTTGTAAAGTGCAGTAAATGTCTGGTTTGAATGAACTGATAGGCCTTGATTATGCTGTCCTTATTTATCATTGGCTGAGTCACTCACATGTATTTGTGTACAATTTCTTCTAAAAAAAAGTGCACCATCTCACAGCACCCACCCCTCAGACTAGGATTTCACAACCACGTCCACATGCACCAGGCACCAGGACCAGCTTCTCTCAGCTAATTTCCTACGGAGCCAGAGAGCTTCTTCCAATGCGCGGCATGATTTATGTCCAGCGGGTGTGTAGTCAGAGTGGTCCCTGCCTTGACTTGTGATGCTCAGGGCCCTGCACTTCAGTTTGGGGGTGGAGGAATCATCTACTCCACTGCCCGGAGGGGAAAATGGAGGACAACCAAAAGAGTGGGAAAAATCCAAAAACGCCACAAAAGCAGATAAATAGGCGATGTCGGTCCCTACGTCGGCCACTCTGAGGAATCGGGTATTGATCCCTGACACTGCCGGAGTGGGGAGGCGTCAGTGGTTCCGTCGCAGCACTATAGATCGGTAGGCCCAGCTCCAGAGACCTATCTGCATGTGGTCAGGGTGTGATTAGACATCGGTGAGAGATGGGAGAATAAATACCCTCTCCTTGTTGTTTAATTATTTGCAGCAGCCCCAGGGAGTTCATTCGCAAGGTCACTGTGGCAACTATCTTCTCACTCGATTTAATGAGTTCCTTTTTTTTTCCTTAAAGAAGGATTAAGGTGTGCGTGTCCTGCTACGCTCCATTCTGAGGAGTACGCCCATGGCTTGTTCAATGGCGATGGCAGAATGCACTGATAACTAAATAATTATGATTGAATCTATTTAGGAAATAAGGTTTCAGAATTAGGTGAGGTGCAAACACAGAATAACTGATTGCATGTCTTATCGATGCAGCACTTCACCATCCTTGATTTATCTTTTCTGAGAGCTTACAGTATGTTCAGGTGCACTGCCTATCTTGGGAATGAGCTGAGAAAAGATCATCCTTTTCAGAGGTAAACTGACCCAGTTCTGATATTCTGAGAATGTTGCCATGGCTGGAAGGATTGGTCCCAAAGCTCCACATGTCTTGTGTGAAAAGTGCTTTGTGATTTCACTTTTTTGATTGATTAGAAATTAATAGCAATTTTCTTTTTTTTCTAAATTTCTAAGCCTCATCTGGGCTAACACAAGCATTGTTTTTTTTTATGAAAGTAAATTAGTCACATGTTTCCCCAGCCCCAGGCATAACTAAAATCCTTGAAGGACACTGGCCCATTGGTTTGTTGGCAAGAAATTCCTAAACTGAATATGAGTGAGTATTTTCATTCCGTATGGTTCAAACAATAATTCACCATATTCTGATGATCAGTTCTGGTCAAAACCACAAGGAAATAATTTACCCATCCATATGAGAGTATGGGATTAGTCCTTCATTGTGATAAATAAAGTACGTACCAAGCTTAAAATGTTCGTTTTTCTGGGTCAAATTTAATCCATGTTAGATTGTTGAATTCAGTCATAGACTCATACTGTGTGCTTCGGCTTATGTTTGATCCAAAAGGAGGACAATTTTGGTCACTGCACAAGACAAAACTAATTCAGCTGTGAAGAGAGAGAGAAAAGGAGATTGGCTTGAGGATTGACTTTCAGATACAAAAAAGAGTAAAAATTTAAATAGATGTTTGCAGAATCATGTCACTCTAAACTTTTGGTCTTCCAAAATGTGTATCAGCTGTTGTCACGTGCAGGCCTCCCTGCTGTGTGGCTATGTTTTTGTGAGAATATGCCATCTGTTGTGATATTCTGGAGTACAGTACATGTCTCAGGGAAGTATTAACGATATAATCCAGCATTTGAAAGTAGACAGGTCTCCTTGATGTTACATGGGATGACAAGTAAGCACTGTCTTTCAGATAGTAGCCATTATAGTGCGTCCTACAGGCTTGTTGTGCAATAGTAGCTGTAAAGATGCATTTTTAAATTTTTGGCATTTAGCAGATGCTGAAATCTTTTTCCCTGGGTGATGACAGAAGCTCTATATACAGCCCATTTACACAGCTGGATACTTGCGGAAACTGCAACCAAAAACGATGCTTTATGACCTGTTTAGCACTGAATAAATATTTTTAATCGAGAATGCTTAGCAGCACATAATATGAAGTATTTCTCATAGCATTTAGCAGCTCAGTCCCAAATGACAGTGTTGACACCTAAACGTTACTCATTGCAGACTGCACACACTTCTAATTAATAGAGGGTGATATGAGATAGTTTGTAGGAGAGAGTCAACATACATGTTATGCTTGATAATTGTAACACTGTCAATATCTTCATTTCGCATGCAGCTACCATAGTTATTTCAAGTTTGTAAATGTGCAGTTCAGTCCTCTACCAACCACCAAAGGAATCAGGCAAAATCAGGTAAAGTAACCTTTGTGGGGAATATTTCCCAAAAAATGTTTTTGACTGAGCTAAGTAAAATCTGTTCCGGTAGTAGGATTTTATTTTTATTTACAATAAATCAAATAATACATCGTTTTAAAAAAGCTATCTGTCTTTGAAAAGTTAGTATGGTTTTTAGAGTGTATCCTGGTATGAATTGGATGCTAGGTGACCAAAAAAGGGGGACACTACATGGTATTGAAAACCATCTACATGTAGTGACCTTTTGGGGAGACCTTTTAAATGGTGGCATTTTAAATGGTGTTTAATATTTATTAAAGAAATTAATTTACCTCATCAACATGTTTGACTTTGAAAGTCAGTGCAGTGTGTAATGATAAAAGTGTTCAGCTAATTTGCTTGCTGTGTTGACAAAGCCTCATCTTCTGGATGCTCCAAGTGTGAAAAAAACATGGCCACCTGGTCACACAGGTATTTATAATAAGTGCACACCAGATTGGTCTGTATAATAGGCTATTTTTTTTTGTAAAAGCGTACAAACAAAAGAAGCTTTCCTCGTTGATTTGGACATTACCACGAATCACTTCACAGAAGGTTATGAAGTTGCTTATGCGTCTATGTTTATCCACGGTCTATTTTTAATAAATAAAGCCCATGCTTCATAATATGAGGATCTGGCTGGTACCACTGGTACCAATGTGTTTTGCTGGTGAACATTAGCATGTGCAGAAAAAAACCTGTGCATGCACATTATAGGGTGCTTTCATTTACTGTTGAAGTTATTTCACACCTCTGTTACAATGTAACATCGGACTGCATGTACTTTGGTTTCAATTGTATCCAAATTGATTAAGTTAGGAACATAACTGAAATGGTTACTGATACTGACATGTCAACGCTGTTTGAAGTAAAATTTCATAGTGCTAGGCTAAGAGCACTAAATGAAGTGAGTAAATGAGTGAAATACAAAAACTTACAATGATGGCGACTCTCCCCTACCACTCTTTTGAATAATAACTGAATACTTCCTTGCAGCTTTGTCACCTCTGTTGCTTTTTATCTTTTTTTTTTCCTGAACAAGCTGTTGGCACTCAATTTGAGGTTTTTTTCCCCTGAATCAACGCAGGGCAGAAAGAGGACCTTTGACTGCTTTGCTAATACTGCACATGACCTCTATTCAGGCTGAACGATGGAAAAATATGACAGCTAAGATTGCCAGAACCAGGGGAACACACAGATTCCTTCTTATTTTTGAGTGGTAGTAATAGTTTTCAAGCAGCTTTTCAGCACTTTTCTTTTTAATAAACACCTGCTATGCTATGGTCGGTAAAGCTTAATAATGGAGTAGCAAATAAATAGAAAAATGAGTGCTTCCTTGGTGGGTCACAGTGTGAATGATTTAGGAGTTATAAATCATTTACAGAGTATTTCAGAGGCTTCAGGTCATAGGCTGCAAAAATATTTTGGAGAAGTTATCCAAATACTTAAACGACTCAAATTAAGGCAACAAGCCAACAATGCACAGAACAAAAGTTCGGGGAAGCAACAACAAATGGAGGATTGTTGAGGCGATGCAATTACACTGAGCACGGTAGCCGTTTCAAAGCCAATCTCAATGCCATTTTGCAGGTGGACTACAATTGCAATGGGCTCGCCAAATACGGATTTAGCTATGTTACACCATTACGTTACACTGTGTTGTACGTGTTGTTTTTAGTATAGCAGACATATACAGGGCTGTAGCAGTTCTCAAAGATCTGTGCTGATTCACCTTGATGGAGAGCATGCTGATGTTAGCATTAAGGCTGATCAGTTTCACTTCCTGTCTCTGGAGGCTTTTGGCAAATGGTAACATTTCACTTAAAAAATATATGTGATTAATATTTCAACAAACTGCTGCTTCCACCTTAGTGTGATTTCCCTGTATAAATAAAGGTTAACAGATAGAGGTTAGAGCTTGTATAACATGTTGGCATAATTTGTGGTATGATAACGTGTTTTAAAATGGACTCATAGGATATTTTCTTGATCATCCGAGAGTTTCCACCATCTTACATTGCTAGAAGGCAGTGGGTTATAAATTAAGGGGTTCCTTAATTTATTGACCAGTTTGCTGCAATGTTAAAAAGAAGGGAAAATTAAAAAAAAGCTGAAATGTAGCTCACTAAGCAACTAAAATTGAACTGAATGTGTTTAGCGTTAATTTACAGATGGGTGATAAATTAAGGGAAAAACCTGAATAAATGAGTGGAGAAACATAGTGAATGCAGATGCTCCACACAGGTGTACTGCATGATACAATGAAAGATTTAACATCCTATCTTGGTCTGTGGCATGTATAAAAATGCTGAGCAGGCCCAGCTGACCTCGATTTTGGATCAAGATGGCAAGAGGAAAAGATATGAGTGGCTTTGAAAGAGAGCACATTATTGAGGTGTAGATGGCTGGAGCTTCAGTCACAAAGACTGCTCAACTGGCTAGTGTTTCAACAGGAACAGTGACTAAAGTGTCATCTGCATTTAGATCTATGGGAAGAGACATGAGTGAATGGGGTCAGAAATTGTGGTCGAAAGAGCACATTTGATGACCATGATGTTTATGCATTAGTGTGATGTGTAAGGAAAAAGAGGTGACTGAGAATGTCAATGCAGGACGTGATCAGACTGTGTCAGCAAGAACAGTCTGTCAACAAGTACATAGAGAGGGATATTGTAGTAGGGTTGCAGTACATAAACCCCTTATTACAAAGCCGAATGCACATTTGAGAGTTTCAGTTTCAATATCTTTTGAAAGAATGGTGTTCAATCCCTCCAGTAGAGTTCTAGAGACTTGTACAATCTATGCCAAGGCGCATTGCAGCTGTTCTGAAGGCCCGTGGTGGCCCGACACCTTACTAAGATGCTTTCTTTTGGTTTTTCCTTTAATTTGTCACATGTCTGTATATGCTTATATAAAGGAAAAGCAGACTGAAGACCTTACTGGTAAACAGGAAAAGAACATGGCCTTTTATGACTGAATGTTGTTTCATATTGGATGCTGTTGAGGAAACTGTATCCTGGCAGTCATTTTGCAGTGTTTCTTCACTTGTTCTGTTCACTGTGGTGGGATAGATTTTCAGAAGATCATCAAACTCAAAACTGCTTGCCATCAATAGTCATAAGGTCCTGGAGATAAAAGCCATCGGTTTCCCATTACAGCTGAAAGAAATGGATAGCCATTCTCCGCTCATGGCCAAATAGCTGTGTTTTAACCATCAGAAATTTTAAATGAATCCACTTTTACAGGGGTTCATTTTGCAGCCCTTCAGAGCAGAGTGGCTGAAATGATCATAACACATTGTGAAGGGAGACAGCCTGTAATTTCAGAACCAAGTGCCCAGCCCAGGTATAATGGAAGAATCAAGGAAGCAGTGCAGTGTCCTTTATCTTGATGTGGGAGGTCTGGAATATTTTTGTAGAAATATTCCAGACAGATCTCAAACCCTGAAATGAGGATTGCTGTTGTTGTCCAGAAAATGAAGTTAATTTATTGAAAGGGCAAGCAAACTATTGCATGTTTTGCCCTAAAGCAGATTCTCTGCTGTCCAATCGTACGAAAATAGAGGAAGGGCCTTGAGTCTGCCATTCGCTGTAAATAAAGAAGGTGAAAGAGAAGTTGTTCATCACAGTTTCTGGCCACTTTAAGTTGTACGATTTCGCAAATCATAACTAACATGACACAAATAGGTGGCCCAAAGCACTGCAACAAATTAGTGCGATGTGGTTGTGGATGGCAAGTTATTTTCGGGTGAAATTAGTTTGCTAATGCCGTGAAATACGTTACGCGAGTGATTGACAGCAGCAGAGTGTGGTTGCCCAGTAACAGCAAAAAGACGCTTCTTCTTTTGCAGAGTAGGCTTCATGAAATCAAAACACGTAGTACGTCTTGTGTTTTCAAGCCGATAAAACCCATCCAGTGTGAATGGAGCCTGAGGCTGGTAGTTTTGAAGCTCAAATTCTGTATCAACATCCTCTGCAAATGTGGTGGCTTACCTAGCTGTACTGTTATTTTTAGATTGTAGAACATTCTGCACCTGAGTGTTGCTCATCCAACCCAATTTCAGATGTTCACCTCAAAACAGCATGACCTCAAATAAATGGCTCAATAGTAAATTCACTGACTGAGCAACACTTTTTTCTCTCTTGTATAAGTAGGGATACTCTGGCAGAAAAGCTCTTGGAGAAGATTTGTACTGATTCAAACAAGCTGCTATTACACTACTTTTCCTTTCCACAGACATCCAAGTCGTACTCTCCAAAGCTAAATCTACCCTAACAAGGATCGGCTGACAAGCTTTTTAAACAATGTTCTCAGACCCTTAAGCCTGTCTAAATCATTTCAACCTGCCATGCTGACATTTAACTGACTAAAACTTCTCAGATAGAACTTCTCACATAAGTCAAGACCTTTAAAGGAACCTTTTGGTGCTGAGGTCTGACATGGTGAGAACAGAGGGACCAGTGTGGCCTTGTGAGAAGGGAATTGGACTGCATGATTGAATTAGTAGGACTGAACCAAAGTACTTAGAGTAATAATATTTTCTTCAGGGTATATCAAGATGTATAAATGTACTATAAAATAAATGGAAGATATAAAATTTAAGATCCCCTCTGGGTAATGTTGTGCCCATATCCCGAAAACAAGCTAATATTGTGAAATTGGTACTGGCACAGAGATGGCCAGATAAAAGAGAATTCTCTTCAGCACTGACAAAGATACAGGAAATAAACTCAGCATGCAAATCTGTCCTTTCAGGGACCGAAGCAAAATTTGAAACATTTCACCAGCCTGCCATGGTTTGGTTGTTCCATTCTGCTGCTTTAAAACGAGAGTGAATCAGAGTCACTTGGGGGAAAAAAACAACAGTCTGCATTAGTTAAGAAATGTCTGAAAACAAACAAGAAAACAGAGTGGCTTTGCTTCATTAAACCACCAATGGAGTGGGCACTGATGTAATTATGGAGCCCAATACAAATGGCTGTGCACTTTATATATCGTTTGCGCTTCCGCTCTCTGCCAGTGTGTTCTTTGGAAGTAGTACACTTATCTTCATCACATTAGTCATAGCGTAAGTTTCTTTATTTAAATATTAATAGACATTTAATTACCTTTTCATTAGCACATCAAGGAACAATAACTCCATTCTTCAAAAAGTTTTTTTCTACCCGTACTAATTTTTTAATCAGTTATTGGCATCAGCCACTTATTCAAAAACAAAGCATGCATTATTCTCCTGGTCCACGGAATATTACTGTTTTGGAGTCAAATGATTGCTATTGTAGGAGCAGAGTATTGGTGACATTTGAGAGATCATTTCTATGGGTTTGTTTTCTGTGGTGGAAGAAATGCAGATTAGTGGTCAGATGAATCTGAATATTGAATCCCAGTTAAGATTCCATTCTGTGCAGTTGTGTAAGTGTACCATTGACCAGGTTTTAATCTTCCCTGTAATGTCCTGTTGTGTAGATGGGCCACGGACTCCCTCCCATGTAATGCAATTCCAGGTCACAGAGGAGTGCTTGCTTGCCCCGGCTTGTGGGAGGCATTAAAGCAGATTATGAACATTTCACATTCAGCCCGATCCACCCGTGTGCAGGGACCCTGAATTTACATACCACGCACCTCAATTCTGTTTCAAACAGCGAGCAAAAAATGTAATTAACCATGTAAATCATGTACACTCCTACGAGATATGTTAATTAAATGGAGCATTTACATGGCAGCAATATCAAAACAAGCAGACAATGCGACCTAATGAATGTACCCTTGTGCAGATTGCAAGGAATATTAAACAGCCCAAAAGAGCAGGGTCTCCCAGACTGCATCACTGAAACTCGGATCAACCACGGATCTCATAAAAAAATATCTCTTCATTTTTGTTAAATCCTTTAATAATACTGTGGCAATCGACATAGAGTGCATAAACAACAATTTTTTTTTCCTCCTGAGATGAAAAAGGGTCTCATCCTTTTGGTTTCTCTCTCTCTCACATTTGAGCATTCCTGTGGTCCGTGCATAGCAGCACCAAAGTCCTTAATAAGTCCTTACTTTGAAAACTTGATATTATCTGTAGACGATAAACAATGCGACACTGGCAGGTAATTATCATAGCGTCGTGGACAAGTCGGGGCCAAGGGCGACATCGTTGTGAATTATGTCCCTAAAAAGAGAGTGAGGACTGCTTTGCCAAGTCATGCTGGAACATAGCCAGCCCAGGCTGACAGGGCTTGTTTGGTAAGCCATTGCAGTACCCAAATTGTGATGTATCACACGCAATCATGACAAAATGGGACAATGTACAATAGAGCTGAGCAATATAGATAATTATAGAATACACAGTCATTGTTAAATGCCTGTATGCCAGGAGAGGACAAGAGGCATATTTTCGGAGGGGTGGGCGGGGGATTGGGCAAAGAGGAATTTCAGGCACCAGAAAGGATTTGCAGGCAAAATTCAGGGATGCCAGGTCAAAGGAACATGCAAGAATATTAAAGAATAGAAAGTATTTTTGTGTTGGTTGACTGTTAACCCCCCTGCCCTATATATAGCCAAATGTTAGGAGGCTGGTTCACTCCTAGCTCATACAAATGAGCTCAGTTGGTGATGTATACAGCAAAGACAACAGTCCCTACATGCTGATGTACCCTATGGTCCGGAATCAAATCCAGAGCATTCCAATGCCAACTTTAGCTGGCAGTTCCACAAAATGATCCATGATTGGCTATGGCACCATCCTGAATAGGCTGTTGCCCACAAAAGGAACTCCTCAAGTCAGTCTGGTGCGTACGGTCCTCCTGTACTAGCTGCATACGAGCAGTAGTCCTTCAGCGTAATGGCTGTGCGGCTCGGTTGGTACACTGAAGAGCGAGAGAAAGTGGCCAGCAATGAAAAGTTAAAGATATAAGAGGATAAAAACTTTTTTCAAATGAATTAAAGGGAAAATCAGGAGAGGCTCTGCTAGGGTCACAGATCCACAGTTATGAAATGGCAGTTGAACAGTCTTAAGTAGGAAGAGGCTGCTGATTGTAAATGTCATTTGAAGTTTTAAAGCGTGAGGGTGGAGAGACAACTAGATGAATCACCTGAATCTCTTAGCATAAGAAAATAGCATTGCATTAATGCATTTAATGCGCTATATTTGTCATTCAGTGCAGAATTTTTAGTGTATGCATGTATACTCACTCACATAGTAACATGAAAAGCACACACACACACACACACACTCATGCATTCACTCAGTATTTTTCATCACCTCCATTGTGAGTCAAATTGCAGCGTTCAGGCTTATGACACTAAGGCAACAAAGCCATCGACCACTACAAAAGTATCAACTCTAGCGGGTGGCAAGAAGTCTGTAATTGCAGCAAATCTTCTGGTAATTGCTGCCCCAGTAATTCTATGGGAATGGCCATTTTAAGCTACTGAAGAAACCAGAACTGTGAGGTCCAAACAATAGGTGTTCTGGAATGGATTGCCGTTATTTCTCGTTTGATTTTGAAGTTTGCTGGAGCGATTTAAAAGTCTGAATTATGATTTGTTCCGAGAAAAAGCTGTTCAGAGAAATGTATTTCTCATTAATGCACAGAAATGTGAAGTTAGTTTACAAAAAGAGTGACCTGCTTTGGCTTTCATGTGATATGCATTTGTGCATAGTGGGTTTCTTCATGATAAATGGCCCTCTCATCTGTGGTTAGGAACAATGAAAAAATGGGCCATACAATTCAGGTTTTTATTTTTTTTACTGCAACATGTTGTTAAGTGTAGGAACCATTTTGAGACAGATAGGCAGTGAGGTGTGCCCTGTGGTCAACAGCAGGGGAAAAAAGGTGCATTTCCACTTCAGTGTGCCTGAAAAGGCCGGCCAGCTCTGGCAGCAAAGTGGACAGAAAGGCTGACCTTTAAGAGAGGGAGTTCCCTCTCTGTATGAACTGGGGAGGGAAGGCTTCTTGGAAGCCTGCCGAGGTGTCCTATCGCCAGCTTAAAATGCGACCACAGCCCCTAAGCCAGCCTGAGAGTGCTCGCTTCTAACTAGCCGTTCCAAAAACAGGGGCAATCAACACTCAAACACTGGCTGTGCGCTAAAGTCATTAATGGGGAAGGAGTATCAAGTTCTGTCAGAGGTCTCAGGTACAGGTGAGAGAAATCGTCACTGGTGTCTAAGAAAACTTGTGACCACAGACAAAGTGTGCCAAGCTTTTCAGACTTAAATGTGCCTTTCACTTTTTTATCAAGATGAACAATGGCAAGTACTGTCCCTTCCTTAGATTAATATGCAAAAAAATGATATTTTTCCTTCGCGTTCTCATCTGTGAAATGAATTGTACACTGTTTAGAAAACACTGAGTGGTTATAAGGCACGTGACTGTAATGGCTGTCTGCCGCCACATCCCTCAAGTCATTTGTGCTCATGCAGTGTAAAGAGAAAAGCAAATGGGGTTCTATGTTTTCTTCATTCAAACTTTACTCAAATGACTGAAGGAATGCACTCCCCACGGCTTTCAGCACACACACACACACACAAAAAGATATCACAAAATGTCTACTGTTGGCCTATTCAGGTGCTTTGTTGTGGAGTACTGTCTGAGTGGTGGGCTCTGGCAACCCTTTTTTAACCCGAGGGGTTGACAAGGAAATTAATACGTAATGCACTGCTGACTCACTGAATCTGAATGGGCAGTGATCTGTGAAGATGAGCCATCACTGCACACGTAAACTCAATGCAGCTCTGACTGGACTCGCTGTGGGACCCTGCTGGCTTAAGCGAAGGCATGCGTCACCCACTCTTTCGCTGCATTTTGTTCAGGCTCTCCATCCTCTTTGTATGGTGTGAAGGCTCAAAAAATATCACTGAAATCCTGTTGTTTCTTGTTTTTGTCAAACAGGTCAAGACTGGCCGATTTCCACATGAATTGCCAGATGACCCCGCACTCGATCACCAGCTGCCCCAATGACAACTACCAAGCGTGCTTGACATCTTATGCCGGGCTCATTGGTGAGTGAGGTTCTTCTTGTGCACTGTTTCATTACCTAATTAACTTCCCCTGCAAAGAAAAATAAACTACATGCAGTATTTTCGCGTATCCATTTATGTATACATAAAAACACCAAATGTGTATTTGCTCATGCTTTATGTTGCAATTACGTGTGCTTTATTGAGCATTTATGGGAGCTGAATAGTGTTATATTTGAATAGTGGTATATTGCAGAGAGCAACTGATCTGTGGACCTTAGCAGCACTTTAGAAATAAATATATATACTTCTGCTTGCCATGTTCTGTGTGATGCTGAAATATTAGTTGTGCCTCTCTTTTCACTGCATAGGATCGGACATAACCCCAAACTACGTGGACGCCAGCTACACAAATTTCACCATCTCTCCGTGGTGCTCCTGTCGGGGCAGTGGAAACTTTGAAGAGGAGTGTGAAAAGTTCCTGAGGGACTTCAGAGAAAACACTTGCCTGAGTAAGCCTACTACAGTGCAACACACTGTGTCATCCAAACGAGTGTTCTTCACAGCAGTGTATCTATCCAGTTTTGTGTAGATGTGACGTTTGGCTTCCAAGCAAAACTTTATTTTGGTTTATTTTACATTATACATGCACGACTGTTTTAAAACCATGAATCAATGATTGTTAACTGTGGTTTAATTTTTCTGTGGCACATTACAGTCAAACTAGTGGCACCACATGATGTTCAGTTAATGTCTTAATTACAATAATCCCTCCTACAATCATTGTATCACTGTAGAAGGTCTGACAATTGGGTAACATCAAGTAAAACGCTTTGCAATTTTGAAGCGTACTTGTTATGGAGCCATTATTAGCTTGGTATCAGAAGCTCTTGGCTCCCTTTCGTAGCTCACTGTACCATGTTGATGATACAAAAATCCATTGGCATGAACATGTTTCAGTGTTCAGGGCAAGCTTCGTGAAAATGACTGTATGTTGTCACCATGCATTTTATCGCTGAGTCTGCACGGGGAGGAGTGTAAACCCAGAGCGGGGAAGATGGATATTACTGGCACGCATAAGCTGCTGTCTAGAGACATTTTTGTGATCTAATGAGAATATGATGAAAGGACAGCAAGTTAAAAATCTACAGGATGTTACATTTTCAGAGTGCCATTAAGATAAAGAGCTAAACACTAAAGGCACACTAGAGAAAGATAAGAATAATACGTGGAAGCTGAATGCGTGTATTTAATCGTACATGAAAAAATGTAGACCGCGTTCCTTTATCACTGAAGGAGTGTTGATTTTCCTACTATATGCAAATATGGTCAGACTTGATCTTCTGTTACTGCTATAAAGTGACAGCTGTGTAAAGCTGAAGGGGTCGACTGCAGCGTGCCTTCAGTTTTTAGTACAGCTACGTGTTAGCACTGGTTTCCAAAAGGAACGTACTAGCACGTGATTGGCTACATAATATGTATAGTGTTATTTAGTATTAAGGTCTATATTGTGCACAGTTGGAGTTCCATAACAGCTGACCTTCAGAAAGTCTAAATACTGCTTGGGCCCAATGCTTGCACTGCTATTGCGATGACGGGGAATGATTTGAAACAGAAACATGTGCAAGTCATTATTCGACCGTGTATTCATTTAAAAGTCTTTATTGTGATTTATAAAGTTTATTTTTTGTTTTCTGTTAATTACTGCAAATGCAGTTGAGACAAAATGGCAGCTCTTCAGATACTTACCTAACTTCCAGGAAAGACTACATTTCATCAATATTTAAATAACTAGGCTGAAAGATTTCTTTCACCATAGAGGCTGATTGCTACCATTTCCTTCTGTTACATTTTAACTGGGTTCTTGTCTAATAGGTAGTGTATTTTGATAATTTACATATCATTTTGAGCTTTGGCATTCTAAAATGAGGAGTAATAATAAGGGCGAGAGGGGGAAGTAAAAAAGAAAACATTTTACATTTCCAGAGGAGCCGCAAAGAACGGTCTTGAAATATGCTCCCCTTTCAAGCAATGTTTTGACTTTAGCTAAAAGTAAAGCAGAAGAGTGTAGATGTAATTCACTTGAATCATTTTGAGGTTAGATTTTTGTGAAGACAGAGCAATGAAGGGGCTGCTAGGTGGCTATATATATATATATATATATATATATATATATATATATATATATATATATAATTGTTTACAATGCAACAAAGGCCATTGTTGGAGGTGTATATGGGTAGACTTTATTATAATGGGCCACTGGTATTGAAACAGCCAGTATGTTAAATTGGATGATAAGTATGATAAAATATTGAAAACGTACTTTTGACATACAGTATATTGCAATGGGGAACATCTCCACGCTATCCAAGAGCATAGTTGTCAATCATCAGGAGTGTTTAATTCAGCTTTCATCTCTGAACATTGACCTTTGGACTTGGAGTAATAAATGAAAGAAAGTAATGCATAGAGTAACACTACTTTCTGTGGTATTCATGCGAACCTTCAAATTGATTGTCCTGATACAGATATGCTTGACTGAACCTATCATTTCTGTTATACATGGCGAGTAAAAAAAGCATGTATCTGAAAGCCTCAATGCAGACTATAACTTTACTGTGTAAATAAAATGAATGTATATAGATAATAAAAAAATGTGTTATGCATTTAAAAAAAATATATATATATATATATTTTTGGAACATGTTCCAGAGGTTTGAGAATGAATCACTTCATGCCCCTTGTTGGTTCAACTGCACCTGCCTCCTCAGCCCCCTGCAAGCAAAGGATGAATCTGGGCAGAGAGTCAAAAAAGCATTGGCAAACTGACTAGACAGGACACACAGTACTCTCAGACTCTCCTGAGAGAGCCAGTGGAACCAATACGATGACACGGCTTCCTCTTTCTCCCTTTCTTTCCCATACTCTGACAGGGAATGCCATTCAAGCCTTTGGATATGGAACAGACACCAGCCTGGTTTCCAAACCGGTGACTGTCCCACCCACGCCGTCGGTGAGGCCTGATTTGGAGACGGAGAGCATACCCAAGCCTTCGGTCAACACCAATGACATCAAGCCCGGAGTAGACGCCTGCGTCTTTGCCACCTGTGCCAGCCTGAAGGTAGGGGTTGGTCCTCATGCCTCCTGGTGATTGGGGATCACCAGGGAAACAGCCGTGCTGGCTTGTCCCAGATGTGTTCATGTCACTGGTGGAAATATACACTTAGCGACGGGGGCCTTATGCATTATTTATGTCCACTGAATTAATTCAAGCTTTTGGAATTAAATGTTAAAGAGGATAGCATTTTGAAAAGGTAAGTTAGGACAAGGGGGAGACATCATGCCCCCGCCCCCACCCCACCCCCATCATGAGATAATTTTATGTCTTTGTGTTTCTTGTCACATAGTTTCAAGGGTACTTCTTGAGCTTGCCTGTTGAAATATAAATGTGGACATACATTTGCATTGCAAAGATGTCAGCTGTAAATACAGTATAATTCAAAGACATAATAACTAATTTATTGTGCGTTTGCACTCTCTCTCTCACTGTGTATATGCATATGTGTATGACTAGTTTAGCTCCCTTTTGTGTTTGTTAGTGCCAAAGTAATTATTGTTTGACCAGTTTTGCTAACAACTGCCATAAATCTCATAATACTTTCCAAATTTAAGTGAAGCTTGCAAGACCTCACTGGATAAGGCTGCTCTTAGTGATGCTAGGTGAAATTTTGGACTTGATTTACATTGAAGTTGGAACAACTTTGAAATAAATGGTATCAGATATGATCAAGAAACTGTGCTTTCACAGAATGGTTCTTAAAAATGACAATGGTGCCAGTTGATTTAAAATGCCTATGTTGTATGATGATTTTGCCATATATGAATGAAAATTTTTTAAACTTCATCTTTGGACATTTAGATGATGTGTATGATTATTAAATAATTTCTAATTAATCAATATAGTTCTCAATATGATTCCCATGAAGTATGGTACACAGAATCTTCTGTGAACACCACAATAAAAACATGGTTGACACTGGATAATAAATATCAAGCTTTGTCTAGTAGAATTTCTGGTTTCCATGAAAGCGGTAATACACATGAGAGTGTCGCTCATTTTAGTAAAACTGAGGCCTCTTATTGCATTTCATCTCCTTTGAATCACCGCTTACATATGTGTATGCTATTGGGCCCAAGTCATCCCATTACTTCCAAATTACACTGACGGTTGTTTCAAGTCATTTCGGTGTTGATAAGTTATGTATTTTCGACAGTTTCATTACCTTGGCTTTCCGGATGGTTCAAATGACCTTTACATACAACCAGCATGTTTGACTATAAAAGCTATTTGAGAGAAATTAGAGAAGGATCAGATCACAAGGCAAATTCACCACTAGATGTACAGCATCACCATGGCTTCTTCAGCCCTGACATGGCCGTGCTGGGTGTCCTGTCTCATTTAGTCACACATGAGTTGCCTAGCCAGTGAACTTATAATGTATTTTAACATAGGAATGCAACTGAAAGACAGTAATAAGACAGTACATCTTATTATGAAGCATGTACTACATATGGAAAACAGGCCTGGGCTGTAATTTCAGCCAGGGTCCTTGGATGTATTTCTGCTACACACGAGATTACCATACTGTTACATGTCATACTCCAAGGTTCAGCAAGGAGGACTGTATTTGTTTCTGGATTTCATACCAGATTAATGATTTAATTAGTCCGGTCATTTAGCGACTGGTATTTTAGCTACTTTTCTTGATAAGTTCATAAATGACAGCTGAAGATTGTTCCTGTGCCCCAACATGAAACATTATGTGGTATTCAGCTAATTAGTTAATTTGGCCAGTGTAATTGGTGACCATGAAAACCTGCATACATACCAGCCCTGCAAGAATGGAATTGGCCATACTCAGTCAAAAAAATAACAAAAAATAATTTTAAAAAAAGCAAGGAAAAACTGTGTGTGGTCTTTTATGCTCAATCCCAGTCTGAATTGGGAAGAAGTGATTTTATTTTTCAGTTTCTCTCATGCTGTTCATGTGAGTGGTGTTCAGAAAGGTCAAGTTTTACTTCACAATCACACAAAGGCTTCTCGTTCATATATGCCCAACAAGAAACTGTTACTGATTCTAAAAGCAAACAAGCAATTGAATGTGTAAGTTCAGTGATATCCAACAGCCACATTCCATAACGGTCATTTAATAGCTTTGAATAAAACAACTCAAAGCTTTCAAGATTAATGATTGAAGCCTTTATCTGCCATGGATGCCTGAATATAGCACATTTCAGATATGATTTGGAGGTGGGCGGAATTGCAGTAGCGAGGCTTTTCTGTATGTCAATATTGATTCAGCATTCTGTGCCTCTGACGTTGAATTGAAATGCTTAATTTATTGTAAAAATGGTAATTAGGAAACACAGGACATGTGATTACTCAGGCTTGCTGTTTATAATTAGTGTGTGCCCAGGGGGAACGTTGTGGGGGGATTCATCGTCTTCCAACAACATCGACTGGCAATTAAAACTTGTCAAAGCGGTGTTACCGCGGTTTCTGGAAGAGGCAGTGTTGTGCCCCCCCTCCCACCCACTCGTGCCAAAAGATCAGTTATCCTGGTGTCAAGCCAGAGTGCGTCACCTCCACATTCCCTGAAGCACAGCCTCACCGTCAGATCAGAAGACCCATTCCTAACAGTCACCATCATGTCCCATTATAATGTAATATACTATCATTTAATATAGCCTTATAATTAACACCTTTTTATTTCTCATTATTAATGATCTTTTTTAAAATTATACATTCAGTTAATGTCTATTTTTAAAAAACTATTGATTTGGAAGTAACATATTTAGCTACATATTTGAAAGCTACTTATTAAGTAGATTACTATGAAGGAAGCACTAGCTTCCATCCATCCATTCTTACCTGCTTGATCCAGGTAGAATTTGCGGGCAGACTGGGGCCTGTCCCAGCATGCATTTGGCAAGAGGCAGGAATACACCTTTCACTCAAACAGTTGTACCTACAGGCAATTTGTACTCTCAAATTAGACTCACTTGCAAGTCTTTGGACTGTGGGAGGAAACCGGAGTACCCAGAGGAAACCCACGTGGACACAGACAACATTGCTATCCACTGCATCACTGTACTGCCTCAAGCACTAGTTTCATCACCTGAAAGCTGTCTGAAAGCTTAGAAAATTTTACAAGCTTATAAACATTTTTTTTCTAATCATGAGAAGTAGATCAGGTAAAACTCTGCAGTGTCACAGCAGAGTGTTGATATTGAATTGAACTATAATTAACTGAATTTTATGCAAATAACCCCCTTTCATCAATTTCAAGTGCAGCTTCCACAATGTGTAGCACCCATCTGCTATCGCTGTGGTCATTCCAATCATCCATTTGCATTGGTATCACTCCGAGTTTTCTGAGAGTCTGTGATCTGTGTTCAATCATCATTTTTACCCCTAGCTTTGAGGGGAAATTATACGCTAATGTTTCGTTCACAAACAACCTCCGTGAGCGCCGCCATCACCGAAACGAATCTGCCAAACTGTGTTCGCTTTTGTTTGTAGGTCAAAGTCATGGACAAACGTTGATTGAATTCAGGCCGGGCTGTCCGGACTGTGTCCGTGTTTATGTGAATCCGTGGGGCCTTGTTCGCGCAGGCAGCCTCTCTGCTCGGGCTGGGTGTGGGGGATTGTGGGGGCATTGCGTCGGGAGCAGTGTCAGCAGGCTGCTGTCACACATCGCTGCCTCCGCTAATTAATTGGCTTTTAGCTGCTGTTGTGTTCTCTGCCTTCTCATTTTGTTGGACTTGCTGCCTTTCCAGAACCTGGCATTTTACCAGTGCTGTTCATAATTAAAGATGTTGATATGATGCGCATTCGAAAGTTTGTGAGCAAAATAAGGGGGTGATCAGGAAACTTAACTCTTCAGTGTCAAGCAGAGCACGAAAGGTGGCATGAAATGCTGTATTGTTGCGTAGTGTATTTTAAAATGCATCCAAATAATATAATGATTTGAAGGGTGAGCTGATCACAAAATCCTCATGGTTATATTAGCTTTACTGAATTTTCCATTTTATATTATACAAAATAACTGTTAGCTATTTCATTATGCATATGGCAAATTCATTTTGAAGGCGATTCAGTAGTATGTAGAAAATAACGGTTTGGTGGGAATTCAAATATCTGTTTTCTCATGACACTCCTGCCTGCAATAGGACTGCTATGTCCATCCAAACAACACACTCTGTCACACTTTACAGTAAGTGCAATTTAAACAGTTTTATTGCACAATCGTTTATCTTTTAACCAGAAACAAGCGGTTTGTGCGGGAGCGTTATGATGGATAACTGCCTTCGGAGAAACACTTGTGCTTCTAAGCACATTACAAGAGACACAAATTAAACACGCTATTTCCCGAGCGACTGTATAATATTCCTGTCTGCGGGGCTTTGATAATGTGCTTCAGAGTGGAGGGGGAGGTCAGCCATTTACCAGCTCATCTGGAGACTAATAATCA
This sequence comes from Anguilla anguilla, assembly GCF_013347855.1. NCBI lineage: Eukaryota > Metazoa > Chordata > Actinopteri > Anguilliformes > Anguillidae > Anguilla > Anguilla anguilla. The sequence continues at coordinate 10,977,590 of NC_049210.1, read as the reverse complement.
GGCTTTAAAGAAGAAGAAGAACACGGGAGCACAGAGCAGCCGCGACTGCCGCGCGGCGCAATATTTCCACGTAACGGCCGCCGAGCAAATATTCAGAAATAATGCGTCGGTGTTCGTGGAAAAATCATTCATGCTGAAGAAAGCCGGGCTGTAAATGTAATAAAGTGTATTAGCGTCCTGTAAATTGTTGGCTTAACGTCGCACATTTGTCCCTCCGGAGGGACTCCGGAAGGTTCTGCAGTGCGGTTTTTTTTTTCCCACCTTACTGTGAATGTGCTTACTGAAAATCTGATGAGGTATTCATGAGGTGGTTTATCAAAGCTAACTCTCCTTATGCAACGTATTTAAAACCAATGGTATTTGGTAGTAACCGTAATGAAAAGCAATAGAAATACAGTAGTTAGTCACTGCCTTTCAACATTGTTGGATTGTTAAATATCTGCACATATATTATGTTGTTATGCACTGTGTGATTATAGTATTATCAAATCATTTGCTTTGTCAGAGCAGATGTTTGTTTATCATAAAATGAAATTTTAAAATACTTAGGCCTATCTGCTGAGTGAGACTCCTTGTCATCCGTAGTTTGGTTTTAAGTTACGATGTTCAGACATGATTGTATGGTTATAAATTTCTTGGAGACATTGCTGTCTGTTATGAGTGATATCCTGGATAGTCAGCCATAAACTGTTTTGATACGCTGCGAAATACAGCTATGCTGTGGATTTCTCTGCAATTCAGCTAGAGACTGTAGAATAAATGATGGTCCTGTTATGGAGAATTGAGGATTTGATATGCAAACACGGATACATAAATACAGATGGCCTAGTTTCCCTATAAAAGGGTGGTCTAGGTTTCTTTCTTATCCGCTTATCTTGCTGGTGGTCTACTGGGCACAGGACTCCCGTCAGGTGTGATTATCTCCACATAAGTAGACATTTTAGCCGGGCTTAATTCGTTTTTACATCAAGGCAAAATACGATAGAAATATTTTACCCTCGCTGTCTGGTGGAGTGTATTTACTAGGTAAGACTAAGGGAGAGGTATTTAGGGTCATGGTGATTGCCTCAGGACCGGGGTTGTTGATATTTCAAGGCCAGTTTCCTGCGGGGGGTTATTTTAATGGGAAGCACCATGCTGTCTGGTGTTTACCAGTGCAATTTGTCTGCCGTCTCCCATTTAAATTTAGATCAAAATAACCAACATAGCACATCTCCACATGATCTCCTGTGCGGTGGCACGCTGAATATAAACACAAATGTGTACAGAGTGAATTCTGTTATTTTATGAATACGCTTAAATAAAATGTAAAATAACCTAATTAAATAAACCTTCTTTACTGTGAATTTGTGTGATATATTGATGTAGTGGTTGATACTGGAAATAAACCATGGCATAGGCTCGACAGTGTTTAGCTACCCATTGAGCGTGATAAACTTGAAGGATTGCCTGCAGTTCTCTGCAGGCAGCCCTCTGTAACTGTTTTGAATAAGACCTTCAGTTAAATCCGAGGAATACATGTACCGTGTGACCCTCCCAATAGCTTAGAAAGCAGCAAGAGAAGCACCTCTATACCTTTTCAGAATAAGCATTTAAAGCATCTTAAACTGCTGTTCCTGTGAAAAAATATAAATTAAATAAGAAACACATGTTGATTGTATGTTTTCTTCTTGCCTTCCATTTAGGAAAATGGACCAAAGTGTAATCTCTCCAAAAACTACATCTGTGAGGTAAGTAATGTGGTAAGATTTGAAATATATGTGTTCTCATTGCTATTTGAAATCAATCAAGCGTAATGATGACACAAGGAAAAATCATCAGCCAAGGTGCATTGATATAATCTTGTGCCTGGAACTAAACACATTCTGTTAATGTATTGACATTTGTTCTCAGATAAAAGTGTCTGCTGTCATAACTATTTGTAAAATTGTATACTTTGTATACATTTACCTGATTACCCACATGAAACAAGAATGCAAATTGCACAAGGCTGCAAATGCTTACTGTAACTATTCCAGCAAAGAGGGAAATAACCTCAGCTCAGCAAAACCCAAGCTCATTGTGGTTTCATTAAAACTTTGTTTTTATCAAATATATATCCTCACAGGCAACAGCATTCCAGTGAGTCCTACTGTGAGGCACAAGACCTAGTGGAAAAGGATGTTTTACTAAATGTAATATGTTCCAAGAAAACAAACCAGTGCTACTGAATATTCTCTTGTGACTATTACGCAACCGTAGCAACCGGATAGTATTAACAGATATACATGCCACATTACATTATACAACCAAAACCAATTTTGTTTTCTTCTTTGCTGAGTTCTTCTCAGTAATCACTGAACTTGCCAAACTGTTTGTGAAGACAAAAACTTATGTTCACATTTAGTTTGCCAATCATAGTTAAGGACAAATTTAGATTGAAGCAGCCTATAGAAGCTCCCTGACAGGGAAAACAGTGTATGGCAGATTATGGCTGTAATCGTTTGCGTTATCCCTCCTCAGATGGATCCCAACGCAGAGACCTCCATCGTCCCATGGGAGGGGAGATCGTCCAGTTCCTGTGCCAGTGGAAGGGCAGTGATCGTCTGTCTGTCCTACGTGCTCTTCAAGCTGGCTCTATAAAAAAAAACCTTCCGCAGTTCACTCATTAACCAACAACCGGAGGAAATCAAGCATAAACAAGCCCCACAACAAGGACCTTGAGAAACCACACGCCCTCTCTCTCTCTGCAGCTCTCTCCTCTCTGGCGACAAGGATGGCGAAAGGGATTCCCGAGGAACATATCAAGGGCTGCCGTACCGCAAGATTTCACGTGGCACAGAGAGAGAAAGACGGTTGTAGATCGCGCCAACTCTAGATTCCAAAGTCGAGACCTACGGAATAACTCTGAAACTGCTCTCCACTAGGCCTCCTTCCCAGCTGCTTGGTAGACCAGTTAATAATCAAGACAGAGGAGCGGAAGCCATGTCTCCTCATGTGCAAGTGCTTCTGACCCACAGGTCAGAGGCATCTCTGGTGATGGTGGTTCCATCATTGTCGTTTTCTTCTTTTGCCCAGACCCACAGCGGCAGAAGCTCATCTGCGTGTAATCGCTCTCTCTCTCGCCACCCCTTCTTTCTCTCACATCCTGATTTGGTCTGCTGTCCTTCAGCAAATGCACCCGCTTTTCTGTCTGGTGTCTGCATTTTTTTTTTCAATCCATAACAGAAAACGGCGTTCATCGCTTATCACTAAAAAAATGATTTTAGGTATAAACCTTATTCAGTTGACATAATGTATAAATTTGTGTAGGTACTGTAAATGTCCTACAGCTCTTTTATTCCGGTACTTTTTTGTTGACGAATTCTAAAAAAAAATAAAATAAAAAATGTAAAAAAATAAAAAATTTAAATTAATTTTAAAAAAACTGTCTTGAAGTGTGAACCGACAAAGTTCTCACTGGAAATATGTTCTTGTTGGAAGTTGGCAGGAGTTGGCCATTGTGTATAATTTTGTCTGTGAGTATAGATACAAATTGTTTCCCTTGAAATGTACAGATGTAATTTCTTATGTACTAAAAATGTTTGAGAGGTAGGGCAGTGATGTGCAAGCTCATAGCGAGCTCAGAGAGAACAAAGGAAAAGATCAGCCGTGGTGATTGCACTGGGCTGAGGAACCTGACAGTGCCAATAATGCTAGATGTAGGCTGTCATTATGTGTAATAGTTTTTTTCTTTTCTTTTTTTCTTTTGCCTATACAGACTGAACATATTCAAAGAAACAAAGCTCCAGGGACAATGAAACAAAGCATCATTTGCTTCAAAAGTAAATTGTTGTTGTATAATATAGTGTGCAATCTATCGCGTGGCCTTACTCTCTTTTTTATTTTTTTCTTCCTCCAATTCAGTGCTGCCACCCAATACTGTTTCAGAAAAGCCAGCCACTGGCAAGGTTGGTAAATAGAAATTCTTAAATAGAAATTCCAGTGCAGAGAAAAGGAAAAAAACACAACTGCTTTGGAAAGTGAGTATTTTTAGATTGCATATGATGGACTAGCTTGTCTGCATTGTTATCCTTTTAAGCCATTATATAAAGCCAAATGTAATGTCAAGTCTAAAAGATTACTTAACTTTCTCATATTCTACTGGACATAAAGACATTGTGTACTCTTGTGTTATGCCAGCCAGAAGAGAAATGGGTCATTGTAACGTAGGTTCTAAGTGAGGCATCTGTGCATTAAATGTGCATGATTTTGGTTTCCATCACATACATTTGTGTAAGCATTTCAATACTGAAACTAATCGACTAAAAATGGCATCATAAATTCAATAATGACTACATATACTAATTGAATGAACTGCACTTTTCTTACTAATGGCTAGCTATTTAGCAAGGGACTACATCTTAAAGAACCTTTGACCATTGAAGATAAATTCAAAGTGTCTGTTAGATAACCACTTACATACTGTATGTTACTCATAAGATATGGGAATCGTATTTTAAAAAATTCAGACTCACAGCTGCAGTAAATTTGCCATGAGGTCGGACTTGGAGGGGAAACACTGCACAATATGTATCGACAGTAAGAAAAAAAAGTAAGTCTCACCACATTTTCAATTATATAACTATTGTTTCGCTCATGGTATGTTTTGGTATTAATTAATACACTTAGCTAATGCAGGCTATGCTGTATTTTGATTTTATGGAATGTTATTCAGAAATCAAACTGAGAAAAGTATAATTAAATATGGATTTAATGTGCAATTGCAACAACAAATGCAGTCTAAAACAATGACCATAAGTCTTGTGCACTGTTTGTCTGTTCCAGAACATGATTTCGGTATGTTCAGAATTTGATATCTAACATGACAAAAACACCATACTGGCAAAATGGCCAAAAATAAAAATGGTTAGCTACTGTAGCAATTAATCATGTCGTAGTTAACGTTTACCAACATGCTCAAAAATACGCTATGCCAGCACTCTTATGAAAATATAGCAATGTAGCCAGCTATCTAACAAAGGCCCATCATGGCACAGAAATTGCATTATAATTACCTAGCTATTATAATTACCTAGCTAATGGTGACAGTATTATGTACTAAGACCTTTGTTTTTGTTTGTTTTTTTTTTTGTTTTTTGGACATAAGGAGAATATTGATTGCTTGCTAATGATGAAGAAATTAGTTTGATATTGGCAACATGCCTTTACTGTCAAGAACTGTGGCTTGCAGTTCAAAGATAAAAGACGCGTACTCTCCAGAATATCCCTAAAGAACTAAGAACTAACCTGTCTTTGCTGGCAATTTGCTTTGCCGTTTGTCAGAAGGCTCTTGTGAAGTGCTGGAAGAACGCATCATTTTATCATACCGTATTCCCTTAATTTGCTGTACATTTTTAGAATGTAACAGATGTCCCATAATGCCTGTTTGCATAGGGAATGTACAAGGATCAGCTGTGACCCTGGCACAGTGAGTTGATTTTGTTCATTGTTAGATTTGTTGTGAAAAATGTTGTGCTGTGCATTTAAAACCACAAAAATGTTGATTAGGTAGAATTAAAACAGGGCATTGTCTTATGTTCGGTGAAGGCCAAATATAAATGACCTGGAGGAAATATAAACAAATGTTGAAATAATAAATACAATTTAAATGCAAATTTGATATATTTTTATAGGTACATAAGATTGTAGTAGAATTATACTGATGGAACTAGGAGTCTGATTTTATCAACAAAAAAAGGTGCCTGAAATGTATCTGCCCAACACTTATTTAACTAAACCCCAAACTAGATTTCATTAAAATAACTGAACTACTGTCATTAGGGTAAAAGCAGCTGCTTGTAGAAAGAGGTTCTTTTCAATATTGGTTTGTCTGTGTTGTCATGGTTGCAGTCTTTTCTGCTCCCTGTGCATCAGAGATGGTAATAAATAAATTAAGCCATTGGTCTCCAACCCTGAAACATTGTAGTTTCAATTCCCATTGTAGTTTCAGTTACCTGTGTCAGTCATTCTTTTTTGACGTTTTTTCCTGTAATGTTTGTATTTTACCAAATGGTGTACATTAATAATCATATTACTAGTACAGTAAGAAATACAATACATCAGCCTTTTAACAGCCTAGGACATACAGATGAAGCCCCACATAGGTTAAAATCAGTTTACTTGCATTAAAAGTTCCTCTACAGTACCCTAGGTCCTCTTGAATAATCAATGGCCATCAGTTGATAGAGTTACATTAAACTGCTGGATATTTGCCTGAGTGAAGATGCTTCTAGAACACTGTAGTGTCTTTATGAACAATTCCCAACTGTCTCTAATTACATTGCCCAGCTCCTGCTGTGCAATCTACACTGCCCAAAAAATGTGTGCTACAATCGTAACCGCACACAGTGTAAACGCCACACATGTGGGAGAGAGGATCAGACCAAGCTGCCAAGATTAGTTCCCAAAACTCTTACTCCATACAATATACACCTTCAAAACTCCCCGACAAGTTACTGGGAGTGATGACAGCTGCCTTATCTGACTACACAACAGAAAGTGAAGTTGGATGTCAAGGGTTCTTACTGTAAAATGCAAAATGTGCCTACTTCTACCTTTTCATTTCAAATTCAGACCTTTCACGCAAAAAAAAAAAAAACGTTCACGGTTTTTTTTTTTTTCCGTCATGCATTAGCGTGAAGCCGAAGACACATACAAGGCAAGAGTGCTGGAGTTGACAACTGTCTTCTTTAGCATGGCTGCGAGGGCAGTCAGGCATAAACTTAATTCCCACTGATATGGGGGAGGGGGAATTCTTGCATGAGACTGAGAGAAGTATGTATTAAAAGACTGAAGCTGTGCTTTGAAAATTCAGAGCTGTCATATTTTATTTGGTATTATGGCCTCACATCAAAAAGACAATTAAGTCTTTATCTTAGAAAAAAAATAAATAAAGTGTAACATGAAAGTCTTTGCTGTTCTGCTGAAATATTATCTGTGTGTTGCCTCCACTGGATATATTGGCCACAGTCTTATTTTCATGGATTTGTGCGTGTGCGTTGATTGTCTTTAACCAAACTGAGTGTGCGTAAACAGTGTGGTTCCTCTCTGTGATAAATGGAGGCTTCTGACATACACAAAGACAATCATGCACAAACTGTGCTGCTGAGGAGAGAGAGAGAAAAAAACAGACAAAGGCTTTTGACACCGAGTGGCATTGTGATTGTGGCAGGACACCGCAGAAGGACATACCGAAGTTATATATTATAGATAAACCTTACAGTTTGTGTTGTGGCATAAGTATTGGCACCGACTCTACCCCTTTGGGACATTGGGTCATACATCGATTTAACATGCGTTCAAATTATGCTATGTGGACAAAAAAAAAAAAAAAAATCCCAGCACTGTAACAATGTTAACGTCACCTACCTTTGTAGATTGCAGTAAGATCAAGATATGCTAATGTTGTGCTTGTTTCTTTATCAATAAAAATGCTTTTATTTGTACAGCTGCCTTCTCCTTTATTTTAGTGACGTGTTCGCATTTTATTCACACTACACCACTCCTTCCAAGTAGTTCAACTTGTTAGGAAAGCATTGTATGACTCCATTCACACTCTCAGGAATACAGACTAGCCCAGGTATCCTATAATTTCATATGCAGCAGGTGAACACAACATACACACCACTGTTCCTGGATCTCTTGTGTGGGCAGAACAGCTCCTGCATAATTCTGTACATGTGAAGCACAGCCAGGGCAAGCATAAAGACGTCAGTGCAATGTCAGCAGAGACACCATGCCAAACACATCAAGGAACAAAAGAGTTCCTCCTCTCTGCGGTCACAGAGGGGATCTGCAAATATCATGGATAATCCGTCTGAAAGCCAGGGTGGCCCTGCAGGAGCGGAGGTTGAGCCTTTCCGGAAACCCTGGGTCGGAACACCACAAACGAAGAGGGAAAACGCTTTAAGGGAGGAGAGACGGCGAGCGGTGGGGTGGTGCTCAGCTCAGACTGATGAAGCCCTAGTTTGTCTTTCAGGGGAAGCACGGAAACCCAAAATACAGTAGACGGCAGACTGGCCTGCTCACTGCCACAACGGGCCTTCCGCATGGGGATGTGACCCCGAAAAAGATGATGAATTCGACTTCAACAATGTTCCCGAAACTAGAGCACAAGAACCACGGAAGTGTCATACAGTGTCTTGCTAAAAACAGGAAAGAAATCTCCAGGGCAAAAAATTATGGAACAGTGTAAATTCCGCAATATTTCTTTGCAAGTCAAGTCACTTTTATTTGTATAGCACATTTAAAAACAACAGGAGTTGCGCCAAAGTGCTTTCCAGTAACTACAATACAACACAAACCACAACAAAATTACATCACAATACAATACATGCATTAACAATACAACATAATAAAATAAAAGGCTACAAATTTAGGCTTCGACTTAAAACACACCAATATATCAAATCAGCAGTCCCACTCATACTTAAGCAGTGTCTTTCCAGGATGAGGCACTTGAAGGCTGTCCGTTTTCTTTTTTAGCATGATATAATTTTTGTGCAAAACATTCAGTGTATTGTGAATCTAATGCACGGGGTTAGAATGACCTAATGTCCAGACTGGGATGGCAAATTTGGGAGTTGTAACCAAGCACCAGGATTAACACCCCTATCTTTAAATAATTGAAATGGGATCCTTCATGACTACAGTTAGTAAGGACCTCAGTTTAACATCTCACTTAGTAGAGACAGTAGTTTCTTCTCAACACAACATGCAGTTGTAACCTGTGTTTATTCCCTGAAGGTCTCCAATCCAAGCACTAATCAAGCCCAACCACCCCCCAATTACTTAATCTGATTACCCTGAAAGGGTGATGATGTGCATTAGTTTTAAATTTCATTTTTTTTGTGTGTGCTATATTTACAGCATTGTAAATACCTGCTGCACAAAAGCGTAGAAGTGAAATCACTCACAAGAGAAAGGAAAAAGAGTGTGCTAACACAAATCGTTCAGCTGAATAGGTACTCTCGTTCTTTAAATCAATTGAAATTCATATAAAAGTTATTGAAATGAATTTAAGTTCATATCAACTAGCTGTACAACACAGAAATACAACCACACACTTAAAACATGACTGAAAGAGCCAACTCAAAATGTTATCCAAAGGTGATACAATCTATTCTGAAAATAAATAAATAAAAGAAGTGTCCAAGGCCAGGTTTCTCAGATTAAGGAGAGCAGCAGGGCCATACAGAGACCTTTTGTGGATCAGGTACTCAAAGCGACAGAAGAGCACACCAACTGTTTTAGAGGAACACCCAGTTAACGTAGAGAATATATTTTACAAAAAACTAAAATTTTACAAAAAATTAATGACAGGGACAATAATCATACATATATATATTTTTTAAATCAAATTAAAGGGGCACATCGGGCACTTGGGGCAACAGCATGATCACATTTGGCCTGCATTACTCCATCCTGACAGATATATCCATCTGAATGCTGCACTGTCCACTGCATGTCATGCCTAGAATTATTATTACATTACATTTGTCCACTACAGTATATGCAATATCGCATTTTCTATTAAACAGATTTAATTAATTTTGCATTGTAGAAATGGCAGCTTAAAATTCAGAAAATATAGAAAAGGCTGCAGTATGGTTAGATTTATGAGAAGTCTCACACTGGGTTCAAGTTTGAAAGTTACCTTTCTTGCTCTGAAATAGCTCCATTGATAAAGGCACTCAGCGTGACTGTAGTGCAGATATGGGTCCCCATCTACAGTCACAGGTAGTTAAAATCAGGGCTGCTATGTGTTGAGTCCACAGCAGCGGGATATAATTGCTTTGTCTCAACAGGGGTAGGATGGACTTAAGCCAGTCACGGTTCCTACAGTGAAAATCCCAGTGGGAAGGCTGCTCCCTATGGAGTCATCAAAATTATCTGAACCAAAAAATGCAGTGTGTGAGTGTGTGTCATGTCATTTTTGACTTTCTAGTTTTTGATCAAATATGCAGACAGAACAAATAACTGGCTGCACTTAATGACACATTGGTTAGCTGGTGTGTAATAAACAGCATTACATAGCTCATCTCTCTATGCTTCATTGTTGAATCAGATTACTTCATAGTGAGATAAATCATGAATAAAAGGATTGATTTATGGTTATTTGATTTAAACTTAAAGGCAAATATCAAAACTTCATTAAAATTTAAATAAACTTATTTTAATAACAGACCAAAATTTGTTTTATTATAATAATTACACAGATGAAGTTTGTGGGAACGATACTTAGCTATATAGCTAACAAGCAAACTAGTATCCACAGCTAAGCTATTTAGACCACCTAGCTTGTTAGTTGCATAACATTTGTTATGCATTTATTGTAAGATTTTAAAAAAACTAGGACACTAATGTGCCACTCCATTTTTGTCACAGATTATTCAATATACAGTATATCAGGCGAAATTCCCTGCTTCACTGTAAGTCAAGTTGTATATGCATTACTGTATACAAGCTAAATTAATTTTTTAAGACCCATTGGTGGGTCTCCGGGGTCACTGTTCACATATTGGTAAGCTTCTTTATATGCCCATGTCATTGCCTCCCCACGGAAGGCTGCTTTTTCTGAACACGGTTTGTACTTTAGCAGAAACAAGACTTGGTGGGGTTCCACCATCCCTGCTGAACCCAAGACTTAAGGCATCACAAGGCCAAATGGAGAACAGACATTTTACAGTGCACATGTACTGTATTTGAAATTTGAAAAAAGGCAATAATGGTAAGATTAAAATAAATGTCATATTTTCAACTAATTTAATGAAAACAAAAATAAAAACTTGTTTTTCCAACCCTAATTTAATTGGACTGTAATTTGATTTTTATCAACCTTAAAAATAATAAGAAACCTTAAAATAAGGTTTGGCGTGTGTGTCACTATGTGTATCTCCAATTAAAATTATTGATTACTATTAACCACATTTTTATAACAAATTACACATTTACAGCAGCAACTGGTTGAAACACCAGGCCAGTCTTAAACTTCAGAAATGTCGTGGTGATTGGTCTAATGCCATTACCCTTTGTGGTGAATCTATCTGGCAATGCCTCTCACTGATACAACTGAAAATATACTGCAGTTAAATAGTCCAGATCAATGAGTATCATTGAGTAGTCTCTGAAATGATCACTGGCACACTGTCAAATGCTAGCCTCTGTCTCTAATCAACCTTTGTTCTGACATTTAAAAAACATCCTACTCCTGAAATAATGAGGTATCAAATTTATTCTCAGATAATATTTTCACTTGGACCTCACAGTACTGCATTATCTTCCTAATGATTCTCAAGCTTTTGGGTGGTCGGTGCAATACGCAAGACTGGAACATTTTAAACTCAATGTGTAAAATTTAACATGTAAGGACATTACAGCTATTGAATGGAACCATAGTGCGAGGTAGAGATATGAAAAAGTCAATGGATTCCAGACTATTTTGTTCTGCATCTTATGTGAAAAATATTAATCAAAGGGCAAGAGACAGGGGGGGTTAGTGCGGGGAGGGAGGGGGAAGAAAAAGAATCTAATTACATAGATAAGATTCTTTTTCTAAATCTAATTAAAAGTGTTAGTTCTTTGGACTTATCTGCAATGGAAATGTCCCTCAGTCAGTTTCAGTGGAGATATGAGCAGCAGTTCTCTCTCAGCTGAAGGCCATAAAGATTCTGGGGAGAATGATGGGGCCGGGTGTGGGGGGGAGACAAGGGCATGGAAGAGAGATGCTGAACAACATGCTGAACCACAGGTCTAATATTTATTGTTTAAAAAAATGTTCAAAAACCTCATGAAAATAAAAATGTGACTGGGCTGGGAGGGTGGGAGGGGTAGTCTCATTGTAAGTAAAAGTAAAAGGACCAAGTTGCATTGGTCCAGCTGAAACACTAAACAGAAAAACCTAAAGACAAACCAGTCAGTCTGACAACCATAGCAAAACCCAGCATCCTAAACAGCACAGACACGACGCTTTGCAGCGAGGCCAGGCACACAGTGTACAGTGTTTCACTTAAAAACAACGTTTCACTTAAACAAAAATATAATTGCCTAGTGTCGCAATGCCACCCCAGGCAAGTGTGTATATATACGCATACATCATGAGAATTACTTTTTTAGTGTAAGATTTGAAATTAGAAGTCAATTCTTACACTCAAAGGCATTACAAATATTTTAAATTGTGAGTATAAAGCATTATAATATTTGCAGTGTTGATCTGTAAATAAAGCCTGCCAGCTGCACCCACCCTGGATCTTTTATATGGTAAATATGAACTCTCAGACATCCCAGCTATCCTAATAGTTCCAGTTTTGCAACTGACTTTAAACAAGTCTGCCATCAGTCTGTTTTCTGAAGGCTGGAAATTTTCAGACCATCAACTGGTGATGCAATAAGACTGACAGAGGGTGAAACAACTGATGGAAGTTGAAACAGCAGTCACCCTAGGTTCTCTCCCAAATGAAGATAAGATGGTAGAATGAGCAGAGGTGGATGTTTTAGGAATTAAAATTGAATTCAGTGGTAGAAAAAAAAGTAACGAAGAAAGTAAATCTGCTCACAATGCATATTTCACTGTGCACAACATATTTCAATGTCAGGGTAGGGGTAATGATGTATGACAACACTACTGCATTTGAGAAAACTTTGGGGTGGGGGGGGGGTATCAAACACGAATCATGACTGCTCATAACAGTAATCTCACAGAATTGTATGTGTAAAAATGAGAGAATTCAGGAATAACAACTTTTAAACAATTCCTCTCACCTTTTTTACTGAGGATTCATTTTTAGAGCAGAATATAAAGTTGTTCTTAGATAAGTGAGTACTGCAAAGTTCTATTTCTGTCATGCAGCAATTCTTTTTTTAAATGTATTATTTTTAAACAATGCAGTTTCTTTGCAAGTACTTGAGTACATTTTACACTTGCCGTACTCCCTCCATCTTGTAATATTATACATTAAGTGGCAGAGCAAAGAATAGTTCACAATTATTTGACTCAAGCTCAAGTTAGACACACAGACTGCAAGAATAAGAAAGTGCAAGTGTACTTTGGCAGTTCATGAGAGTACTTGAAAGGGTGCCAAGATCCAGCTGCAGATAATTTTGATGAAACACACTTTACTTTTTACTTTACTGGCATTTAGCAGATGCTCTTATCCAGAGCAATATACAAGGCAAACACAAGTGCGAAGATTAGGGTAGCAAAATGGGTAAAGGACTGCCCGAAGTACCAAACAGATGGAAAACATGTTTTAACCTTAAAACAGTTTTACCTGAAGATCAATGTGAAATAATTTACTTTGTCTTTTTTGAATTAGACCTGGAAACACTGATTAAAATGGCCCAAAGGTACAAGGTTTCTACACATCAACTGGCTTCGGTAAATTAGGTGTAAACATTGTACCTCATCTAATAGAGAGAGAGAGAAAATGAGGGAAAACTAACTTGAGATATTTGGAAGATATATGCGCACACATATACAAGCTTTGCAACAATGTCTACACTGCCCTAAGAGGACGACTGGTCTTACAATCTCACGCAGGAAGCAATTAATTTATGTTGATTTGTGATCAATATGCTATGGGCTAAATAACACTACCTGCTATTGGAGTTAAATAATGAACTGAGCTGTAAGCATCTGCTAATGAACTGAGCTTGCCATTCTTTTACATGGGGCGTATGGAACACGCTTAGTGATTGCTAGGCAACTAGTGAACTGGGACTAAATTCACTGCCAAACCGTTGCAGCTGCACAATATTGAGCCAGTAACAAAGCTGCTTGAAATAACGGAAACAAAACACAAACAGCAGCAGAGGGATGTGTCCAGTCCTGTGGTGCATTTTACCTGACATGATTCTGAAATTAGCATCAACGCCAATCATGGTGAACATTTAAAGGGAAGAAGGGATGTATTTGTCTGTCCACACAAACCTGTAAATTATTTGACCATCAAATCAGCCGCAACACAGAGGTTGGGATATCATGCTGTTTTTTTACATAAATAAACTGAATATTAATATGGTACCATAACCTTAGCTTGTGTTTTGTGCCTAGACACAGTTCAGAAGTTTGATGTGCCTTTTGCATAAGAAGCTATGGAAACTAAAGAATACATATTGCTTAGAAAAAATATGTTGTTCTGGACCATCAATAAAAGGCTGTTGCATGATGTTGTTCTATCACATGTGAGGATAACTGATTCTACATTGAACTCTATTAAACAACTTTGTTAAGACGTTGCTATTTTAGATAAATGGTACATTTTGCATGTGAAAATCTATTTACATACATAGAAGTACTCATTTAAACCTGGAAAACACTTTCATCTCAATGGAAGTAATGCATTGCCTTTTTCTAGCTTATATACAAAGAATGTATTGATTGCTAATGGCTCAGAGGTGAATTTTGGTGATGTGAATACCATCACTGCAATATACGTTTTTTGACTTACTACGAACAGTTATTGGATCATAAAATCTTCAACCTGGGGGTGTTCATTTTCACCCACCTTTGGGGGAGGGGACTGCCTTGTTATTTCTTTTTTGTTTTATCGCTAGTGGTTTTACCAACTGAGATGGGTTTTTTTGCATGAAAGTGCAAAGAGTAAAAGTTTTACAATAGTATATGGGTTATAGCGCTTCACCTTGAATCAAAGATAGATAAAAGCAATAATTTAAGACAATGTTACTGTTAGATGCTAATGTCTAATTTCAAGGCCAATGGGCTTTAGGGACTTATGACATATGATATTTTGTTCATGTATTACCACACATACTAGCCAAAATCCATTGTATCTCAGTTTTTAATAAAACTTCTCTTCTTAAGTGCATGTTTCATACTGTGAAAGTTAAAGCTATTAATCATATCCCCACTTTAATCTTCTGTAATATCCCACGTTGTCCAATTGTTTTATGAAAAAAGTGGAAATTGTTCAAGGAAAACTTTCCATTTCTAAATAAAATGGACGATATATTTTTTTCAGACAATGAGCATCTACAACAGCATTTTACCAAACCATTAATGTGCCATACCATGCCAATGCAATAAAATATATAAAAGAAAGACAGACCAAATTGGTGGGTTTTATAGATCAGTTTTATAGATCAACTGAAAAATATAGATTGGGGGTGGCTAGTCATCAAGGTCCAACAGGAAATATACTGAGGTCATGGCCACCACAATTAATTCCGACAAATAAGGACTGTAGTAAATCATATAGATTCTTGATAGAACAAAAATGAGATTTGATAGCACCGTGACTTGAATTGCTTTCCCCTGACTGTGTGTGAAATGCTTGTGAATGAAGAAATTATTCCTTAAAATGGCATCACAAATATCACATTGCAATTCCTTAAAAATGATGTTAATTTAATTTCAGCTATAATCATGCCTTCTCCATGCACATACTGAGTTGACAACAGTATCAATCTTGCAAAGCGATTTAGTCATTTATGTTTCTCACCTTTAATCATGGCTATTAGCGTCTATCAATTGAATAAATAAATAAATAAATAAAGCAACTGACAAATTACGACTTTGGTTAAACATTTTAATCATTATTTAAATTTTGATTAGAACTTTTTATAACTTTCTGAATTGTAAAATGTTGGGCACTTACTCTAGTTAAGATGGAAACCCATGCTTCAGATAAAATATCTAGAAATGATGCAAAGATAGTATTAGTGGATATTTAATCCACGCAGACTGACATAAAAATACAAAAACTATTAAGAATAAAACATGAACAAGCAAAATAACTCAACTGCAATGTCGGAAATACAATATTATCCATTTTGCTTCCCTTGTGCTTCAAGATTCAATTTCCTGACAAGCCATTACAAGAAGCAATTTAAACAAATAAGAACATAATAACTTAAGAATACATTATGCTGAGAACATTAAGTCCTTCTAGGATCATCATATAAAGAGTTTTCCATGATCTCATAAAGTTTCACACCAGCATGGAATGGCAAGAAGGATTTACACCTTTATCTGTAACCATAGAGAATACCAGTCTCTTCAGCTGTCTTGGTACAGCAATTTGACATTTGGCTGCACACAATTAATAAATGTGATTTTTGAATGCATATTTAAAATTTCTGACTTAAATATGTTCAGAAATATACATGTACAGTGAGCTCCATAATGTTTGGGCACAAAAACATTTTCTTCATTTGGCTCAGTACTCCACAATTTCTGATTTGCAATGAAACTATTCAGATGTGGTTAAGTGCACGTTCTCAGCTTTCATATGAGGGCATTTTAGACGTCCCCCCATTTCAGGGCCCCATAATGTTTGGAACGTATTAATGTCATGTAAATGGAAGGACTGTTCAAAAGGACACCTTTTGAATGAAATACAGGGCTTAGCCAAAAAGAGAGAACAGGTAAATAAATAAAATGTCTTTGGTGGGATTCCACTGGGTACCACCCTCAACAGAATTAGCTTCTGGGAAGTGAAATATGATTGGGAAAACAGACACGCACACATGTTCCAATTTGGAGAGGTTTGCTGCTGTTTGGAGAAGTTTTGGGGACCCTTCGGCCCGCTTTTGGGAAGACATCAAATATTACTGCCCTGTTCAATCCTCTCCAAACTTTTATCCAGGTGTTGTATACACCCTGGGGGATGATTGGAAAAAGAAATCTGGTTTTGCTCGGTATCAGAAGTAGATAGATTAGATATACTTTATTGAACCCCATGGGGGAATTTGTCATCAGCATTTAATCCATCCTGGTTACTTAGGAGCAGTGGACAGCCACAGTGTAGTACCCAGCTCCAGTTCTGTGGCCAATGCCCTAGTCCAGGGCAATGACAGCAGACCTTGCGAGTTAACCCCTCACCACCGTGCTGCTCATGCCACTGAGTACATGCAATCCCTACAGAATAAAGAAAATGCAAAATGATGATACTTTTCCTGAATATGTATGTCCAGTATGTTTACTGGGTGAGACTCCCATAGGTTCAGGGGATTTGATATACATTAGTACAAATGTGCTTTTTATTTCAAGTTTGTCAATGTCTGTACTCTGGGTTTTAAGTGGGTTTTAATGGGTTAAACTTTGAATGGATCTGACCTCTGGATATTTAACTGTTTTGTATTCCACATCCATCATGCAATCTGAGCCTGGGTCTTGCACAAGACCCCATGAACTATTGATTTTGAGAAAGGAACTAGAGAGGAAACAGGGTCTACCGAACTGAAATGAATCCTATACCACGGCAGTGATAAGCAGCTGCGCTTTATAGAAATTGCTTTGACTTACCATCCAGCTATGTGAGGCTTTACTAGTGTGACCTTTGCTCGTACTGAATAAACATGTTTCTTTCAGATATATATGGAACGCACTCATATTGTTGATATAGAGCTTCCATTCCACTACACCAAGCTCAGATCGGAGTGGAGCTAAAATTCTGCAGAATGGTGGGAACAAGTCAAAATGCCAAAAACCAATTGTATACCTCATCAAATTAATACCTGTAGCTTCAAGACCACACAGAAAACAAGCTTGCACTGGTAGGATTTCTCACTTATTGACAACTTGCAAATATTATGTAAATACAAATGTAATAAAACATACTGTCACTGCATGAAATGAAGAACTTCCATTTTTGTTTTCACCCAAGTTGTCACACTGCTATTAGAGCAATAATTAAGTGTATTCTCAGTATATTCCAAGTCTGGGGGCATTTTCCTGGGAGTTTGGGAAACCACAACTATCCCAGTCCCCTTGTCCCCTTAGGGGGAAGGGTCACTGCAAATCATATAAAGTTATTCAATGATCACCTTTAACCTATGATTGAACATTTCTTTCGTGATGGGAGTGGTCTCTTTCAGGATGACAATGCCCCATCCACAGGGCACAAGGGGTCACTGAATGGTTTGATGAGTATGAACATGATGTTCATTTTTTGTGTTTGATTTTGTGTTCCTGACAAGTAAAAGTTCAGTTAAAGTTCATTATATAGTTCTCTGGTCCATTACCCCCATAGCATGCATAACCTCAAATGGTATCAGGCAAATTAATCAGTACTAATGTATCCAATTCTTATTCAATTGCAAATTTTCAATTGGATTTTATGAAGTACTTTTTGCTTGCCATTGAATTAGTTTATGAAAACAAAAATCAATCAGCCTACTCTCAGTTTCCATGGCTTTGTTTCATTATTTTTTTTGTTGTCGCTAGATACAAGCACATTCAGAGGAATAAAATCTGCTTGTGATAGTTCATCTGAAATAGAAAGACTGATATAAAGGCAGAGTGAACTTCTTGCCAATTACTGTCCAAAGTCAGATAGAAAGTAGACAAACTAATAGTTCTGGTAAAATGAACTAAAAAAAAAAAGAAAACCCCAAAGAAATACCACTAAAAACCAATCACTTTTTAAAAAACCATAGAGGCACCAAAGCAACAGCCACAAACAGTTACTCTTCCCACATAGTCTCTGTCAGCTAATTTTATGCAGCTTGCCATGGCCCAAATACCAATTACACACAGGTGCATCCTATTCCAGCATTATCCCAGCTCCACCCAGAATTCCTGCAGTAATTCACTCCCAACAGTTTGTTAACCACATTTTAAACATTTATCTCATGTCAAACAAATAACCAGATGTTATTTTATGTTATTTAATCAAATTCATCTTTGTTTGTTGTTTATTGTTGCAATGACAGTAAATGAGTCATTAGACTACTAATGAGATAGTATTACATAAAAAGTGTTACCCTTGAGTTACTCATGTCATTAAAGGAGCTACTGTGGTTCCCAGAGCCATCCGTGTTATGCCCCAAAACTGGACAATTTTCCAGGAAAACCACAGGGCCAGCCCCAGTGTCCACTGTCAACTCACCTCCCCTGAGAAAAAAAAAAAAAAAAAACACTGCATTCGATTTGAACTGTTAGACCAACTCCTCCACCAGATTGAACTGGCACACAATTTAGATGCTGTGGTCTTAACACCTCTGAGAATCAATCGTGAACTTTCACTGTAAAGTGTTTGATTAATGGAATTCAATTATCCAGGTGCCATGCGCTTGTTAACTCACAATAGGCTTAAGCAATCTGGTGCTTAGAATCATAAAAATGTTTATATAAAAATCCAAGATATACAATACCGCATATAATTAAAGTAGTGTACACTGTAGGCACGCAATGTAAACAGAAAGCTCACACAGCCATATATCCATAAAATGTGTACTTTAATCCTTGCATTGCTTTTTGCCCTTCTCTTCTAATGAAAGATAATTGCTGCCAGTATATTTTATAGCAAATAAGGTCTCCAAACTTTCTGACTCAATTTTACAACACATCACTAAACACCTGACATGTAACTGTTTCAGCTGTGTAGAGTGCATCACTGTAGCCAATATATGTTTGCTTTTGCACATATACGTGTGTGTGTGCGTGTGAGTGCTTGTGTGTGTGTATGTGTGTGACATGTAAGAAAATCAAGTAAAACGTTACATTACAATTCTGCTCAGGGCTTCCCTGATTTTAAAATGAACATCACCATCAAACCTGTAATCATGTAAATGTGCCAGCACATTCATGTTCCTGTCATGCAATCATGTACCATATTTCAGTTTTCTCTGAACTCTAATGTAATTTAATGTGATGTTGTTTCCGAATGGGCAATTACAAGTCCCACCAGGGAAAGGAATTAAATGCCCTACCTTGACACTAAATATTTTATACGGCACTTCTTTTTCAGTTACGTGGAACTTTCAATAACATTTGTCGCCATCAAACAAAGGGCCTTAGAATGAATGAAACGTCCATTTGGACATGGAGTCTACATTTAAAGACAAATAGGACTATTTTTGTATGACCTTCCCTATCACGTGTACGTCCATTAATTAGTTCCTCTGTAGAATTAGGCTGGGCTCTCCTGGCAGCCACTCACCCACAGGGTGAACCCAGATGGGCTCACAGCGTCCAAAATAAACAAGGGAAAACATTTGTTGAAAGCCATTGCAACCATTTGAAACATCCCCAGGCAGAAACTAGCTGCGCCTTGTTGTGACAACGATTGCATTATGCCACCTCAAGAATAAAGAATAAAACAAAATAATGAAAGAGAAGGACACCAACTGTATCTTATACTGTATTTCAGTGTGGATACCAAATTCCTAAGGATGTCTTCTTCTTTCACATTGCATCATCATATGCTTCAGTTTAAAACAGTATGCTGAACAGAAAGAATTACAAATTTTAAATATGTGAACAGACCTATAATTCATGGCCATGGAGGAGGGTTGGCCATTTTTCACAGGAATAACATGAAATGTTGATGATTTCACCTTCTTTTAATTACTTACATTCACTTTTCATGGGCTTTTGCCAATATTTTGTGTGGTAGTATACAGACCTCCTAAATCTAACAATGGTAACTTGGTTCAATGTATTTCACATCCCACTCATTATGGAGGCTACACTCTTTATCCAGTTTTTTTTTCTCATTATTATTAAATGAATGCATTATTTTCTTCTAAATAATGTACTCACAAAGGATACATGTTTCTGATCACCTAAGTGTTATCTGAGAGGTGTATCTTTCAATTCCTGTCAATCATCAATGCTGTGTTCACTCTTGCATCATTACTGCTGAACGGTTTTTGCAGCTTCATATGCTGGTTTACCCTAGTCTCATTTGACTGCAGATTTAGTGAATAATTTTTATGATTTATGCCTGTCTACTACCCTGGATGCAATTGCACCATTCAGAGTCTAAATCTTACTCCAGAAATACCCCCTGGATCGATGATCATATGCTCTCCTTAAAAAGGGATTGTAGAAAGGCTGGGCTTTTAAGTAGTCATGCACTGTCCGGGCTCCAGCTGGTTCAAAATTCAACAGCAAGAGTTACATTTAAGAGCAGTAAGAGAACACATATCGCCCCAATCCTTGCCAAAATCCACTGGTTTCCTGATTTTAGAATTGATATAAAAATTTTATTTATTACTTTAAAGCTTTTAGTCTCTTATAGTTCTGGGAGATTGCTCACAGAAAGATCTCCTTACTGTCTAAACTAAAGATGATAGATCCGTCTCTATGAGTGCTCCCAAGCTCTTGAATTCACTTTGAAAGGCCGAGACAGTTCACAGTTTGAAGCCACTAAAAAGACATTTTTTAGATTGGCCTTTGGATGGCCTTTCTCTTTTTTCATTTCAATGCTGTCTGTTTTATTGGTCTAATTATACCTCCATGTATTACTTTGATTTATTTTATCCTCTTTTTTCTTTTGTTTTGTAAAACACTTCGAGAGACATGCTAAATAAACAAAGTTCTTCTCCTTCTCCTTCTCCTTCTTCTTCTTATTCTTCTTAAAGAGGAATACAATTTTCTCAGAAAGTTGAGTTGAAGCTTTATATTCCAGGGCCTGTATATATATGTATATATAATAGCTCAGTTGCTAATATGGTGAGAAGTGATATGCATCAAGAGGATTAAAAATAAATCATTACATTGTCAAGAGGGCCAGGGAAACAGCTGGAATTGCCTGGAGAGCTTGTTTGGATCAATGGTGTCAACAGATCACTTTTCTACCTGTCAGCCCACAGGTTGTGACCAGTTCATTCTGAACCCAAAACTGTCCTGCTATTGATGATGGATAATAATAATAATAATAATAATAATGGAATACAGAAAACATTTGTACAGTCACTGGATAGCTTGCTACACACTCCAAAAAGTTTTTGTATGATACATTTGTCACACAACAAAGGTTCAGTGCAAGTATTTGCATGGCCTGATGTCAAAATTCTAAAAGCATATTAATTTTTTATATTTAGATATTAATTGTCAAGTTATTAAATTTTATTATTTAAGTTATTAATTTTAACTTATGTTAAGAATTAGGCTACAAACATGCAAGAAACAGTCCTAAATAGTTTTGCCTTTGAAACAATTGCAAATCACTTCTTGCAAAACACAGCCCTTTTTCACAAGTTAAACCATTTTGTCAAAATAGGACTTCTTGTGCTTGTCAATGGCAATGGCAACAGCAGAGATCAAATGGAGACTTGGAAGCAGGTGTGCCTGCTATGATCCCTTTGCCAAACAGGTACTACACTATATAAAGCCTGCCTGTGTCCCTTTATCAGAGCTGTAGGCTGTGTGGAAATGTATTCCTCCACAGGTGATATATTCTTCCAGTCTGTCATTGAACTGTTATGTCTCTTTGCTGGGGTGGGATACTGAGGCACATTTGTAAGCTGAACTGGATATGTGATGCTTCTGAAAATGCAGCTGCCGTCTGAATCAAACGCAGATAATGACAACCGCCTGAACGTTGTGCCAAAAGTGGGTAGGCGCACACTTTGTGCCGTCAGTGACATTATCTGTCTCGAGTTTGCACACAGTGGCTGCCTGCCTAAGCTCGAGTCTCTGGGTTTGAGCGATTAAATACAGTTAGTCTCAATCCGGTTTCATTTAAATCAGATCAGATTACCAACAGCTGTAATGAGATGTTAGCCGAACACGTGAGATGTTGATAATGGAAGGGACACAAACACCCATAGAGCAACATAGGGGAAGAGCAGAATGAAGAGTAGAAGAAAGGAATAAAATAATTTAAAGTGAATTCACTTCAGGTACCTAGACAGAATAGAGAATACTATCTTGCTCCTAACATGCATCTGTGATCTAGACTCTAGCTACAACCCATCCTGCAAATATACCTCACTGAGAATAGGGTAATTGACTTCCTGTACACTTTCAGTGACTGCCAGTGATGACTTATTGATTGGCATTAGCCAAAAAGTAGCTTTTAAAATATTAGCGACATTTTTACACTTAAGGATCCCTCCTAAAACGCTTCTAAAAATGCTGTATTCATTGAAATACTTGATCATAAAAAAACAAAAAAGCACTTAAATTACAGCACTTACAGCATCATTTCATCGGTATGACTGTTATTAAATTAAAACATCACGTATACATGGTGCATCAAACGTTTTCGGCTCACATTATTTGCGTTATTTTTAGAAGAAACACATTACCGTCTCTCTCAAGTGTTCAGTAATGCACTGTATCAATATTTATGAGAATTACATGTAAGGTTTTATCATAAACAAGCCATGCACTGTTAGGCAATAACTTATCTCTGTGAAAACAGGATGCGGCGGGTTAAGGTTGAAAAAGTGATAATATAGCACGCTCAGATCTCCAGATCGGTATTTTAATACTTTCCAGCAATAAAAGTTAACCCAAATTGCACTCAGAGAACTTTGTAACTTTTACATATATTATCTTATCTGGAAGTAAGCAGAATAATGTCAATATCACATCATCAAATCAGCAAAATGCATGCAAAATCTTCAAAAATGTCACTGGATCTTGTTGATATTTTTAGAAAATTGCCCAAAATTGTATGAGAGCTGACACTTAAAGCATTTGTGCAGAACTGAAGTTTTTTGTGATGATAAATACAGTGTCTATTAAATCAAAGGTCATGTGACTGGGAAATGGCCAGATTGTTAAATATTCTGGCTGTGTTGCTACAGAGAAAATATGCCTTATTCGGCATATTACTCAGATGAGCAGCTGATTAGTCAAACACAAGAGGAAGTAAAAAATGTGTGTCCCTGACACATTCTCCCCAATAAAACAACATTAACCAGAGGAATCAGTACATGTTCAGGGAGGCGTAGGCCTGAATCAGCAGACTTCACCAGTGACTTCAGTGGCAACTCTGTATCAAATGTGAGGCTAGTTTTTTAGTATGAGCATCAGTTTTGCCTTTGATTCAGTTATCTCCTCTCTCTACCGACATTGTTCAAATTGTAGTTCAAAATGCAACAAGCTAAAATAACAAATACAAAAGAAAGTAAAATGGCACGGCCACTTTCCAGTGCGCCACCTGTAGCTGGCCTGCTTTCCAGCCGGTGCCAGCTACTCCAAATTTCCAGGGGCAGTTTACATTCTTGGTCTTTCCTGCTCGAACAAAACTAATGAAACAAAATGTAAATCATAAACACGCTCTTGGTGTGAGCTCCCGGTCTCGGCCCCGAACCGTGGAGAGCAGCACACCTTTAAGCACCTGGGCAGATTAACTAACGCAACCCAGGTGTTTGTGCTATCTCCACCAGCCGGCACAGCTGAGACCAATCCGGTTCACCACCGGACCCAATACAGCAATAACAACACTATCGAAACACATTGTTTAAATGGGAATGTAGCCGTGTTCTAATATAAATTCGGAGTCAGCTAAAAAGCCCTGAAGTTGAAAGTGAAATATCTTCAACCAGTGAACCCACTCACCTGTACTTGGCAGATTAAGGCAGAATCACTATAAAAGTAGCTTCCCAGTGCTGTCTCTGTTTCTTTGTCAGAGGGCACTTTGATAATTTTGTATTCAACAAGGTCAGTTGTATTGCACACTGCTAGAATGTGCACTACAATTGAAACAGGAAGAAATGGGCGACCAACCAGTACAAAGGTAGGGTGAGCTATGAGTGGTAGCCGAAAAAGATTTGTGCCTGTTGCATTAATCAAAAATGCATAGCTTCAGTCCATATTGGTATTGGGATCAATTTTGTTTGTCCCTGTGCATCATGGTAGTATAATGGTCCCCTAAGGTTATAATATGCATTTGCTGTGCTCCCAGAAAACTGAGAACTGTTCGGGAAATGTTTAGGCAGAAGTGCTTTGCTAGTGGAACAAATTACTTGCAGATCAATCCAAATTTAACTACAGGCCTTACAGGAGGTATTCATGATGAATAATTTATAGGCAATGTCAGAAACTTCATCCCAACTTCAGAAAGATTTGCTATTTGCAGCAAGATTCAGTGTACCTCTGACTTTTCATTTTAATTAAATGCTTGATTAAGTCCTATTAATTGGAGTTAATCAGAATTAAAATCCTAGGATTGTGCTGTGTTCTTTTCAAAATGAATGCCGGTTTAAAGTCTGACCCTTAGGCATATTTAATTGGACCATGTTTGAATTCTTTGACAGCTGGGCAATTCTTTTTAATAAATTTTTGTCATAGATCTGTTATGAATGCTTCTTATCTTCTTTTTAATGCATTATATATGACAGTTAATTCAAATCCCTTCCATTCATTTTTGTTTCTGCTTGAGACAACAGAAATGATTATATTTGACTTTTTTTTTACAGATAGTCTAAGAAATTCTTTTAGATCTTTCAGCGGCAATCAGGTCTTTCAGATGAAATTCTACTAAATGTTCACTGCTGTAGTACATTTTTTACTGTTACCAACAAAAAAGTATAAGAATAAATGAGAAAAAAGCACTACGTTTTAAATATTCATTAAAAAAAATTATATTTAAAGAGGTGTTTGCTAATTTTTGTGAATGTAGAATGATGAATAAATTAATTAATCACTCAAATTTTTTGGAACACCTCAGCAGCAAGGTCAGTTGTACTGCAGTTCCCAGCTCAGGATAGAGTTGTTGTTTTTTTTCATGTGTGGTCTGGCATCAGCACCTTAAATTAAATTTCACCCGCAGAATGAACGCATAAAGAACACATGCAAGACAGCCACATCAGTTTCACATGGTGTTAAATATTTATGCAATTCTTGGCAATACAGGGGGATTAGCTGCTCTGGCTTCCCACAATTTTCATTGAGGATTTACTGTTTCATTATTCAAATAAGGTAGGAGAAATCAAAGTCTTTCTTTGCATTAGATATGGTTTCCCGGCTCAGTTCTGCAGGAACATTTTTGATTGAGGTCACAGTCCTTTTTCATATCAGAATCTATAGAACGCATCATAAACAGGCTTCTTCATTCCTAACAGCACAAGGTGTTGGCTTGGTAGGTCGGAGAATAGGTTAGAGCGTGATGCCCAGGCAAGAACACAAGACATTGATTTCAAAAGGCTTAGGTTTCTGAAACAACATTCCTGTTTTGTAAAGTTCATACTGACTCCATACACGTCGTGTCACTTCACCTAAACCATAAAGCAAGTGAGTGACTGCTTAAACAAAGGTTGCCAAATTCCTTTGTTTGCTCATTTTTGTTTTGACCAATTATTTTGCCTTTATTGCTCTAGTGAGTTCATTAGCTGAATGTATTTACTCCAACGCATTTCCCAAGGACACCTTATGAATTGTTTCTTTAGTATTGGACACATAATTAAACATATAGGGGAGAGGTCGGTAGAAGCACTAGCACATACAAGGCCCTCCAGGAATTGGGCTTGACAGCCTTGGCTTAAGCAACACTTCAATTATGTGCCATATAGATTACCGCAACTGTGGAGGATTTCTTTTTATATATATATACAAATACTCAGCGGTGTCCAAATCATTCAAGCAGCAAAAGCACACAACTACAACAGCAACAGCAACAACAACAACACAATAGTCCTGATTCTCTATTTAAGGAAACCAAATTTTTGCGATCAGCTAAATACATAACTAGCCACTTGTCATGTTGAGTATGTTTGCGGGATAGCCAAGTTAACGCTATGTTAGCTTGTACTATTGGAAAGTAACGTGATTACTAACAAGTTGGCTAAGTCACAGAAAGCTCACCGAGGCTTAAAACATAAAATACATTATTTAATGTATTAAAAAAATGTACTTTTAGATATAACTTCAACTACTTATCGAGTACATTACATATGTTCACATTTCCACCACTTTGCTGGTTTGAGCCACCATTAATTAAATGGAAGTGAGAAGCCTGAAGTGATTGCAAAGACCTATGGTATGTCTTTCCTGGTGAAGGAATGCATCGGATATTTCCTTTATATTTAACCGAAATAAGGCACCTTAGAAGGACGAATTGTTTGATGACTACAGTTCGGGACATGTCTACGAAGGTTGAGTGTGCAGAAGTGTGAAAATAGTGTAAATGGTGCCTTCAAATGTTGCCTCATAAGGCTGCAGACTTCACACTGGGACAGAGCAATTGTGTATTTGGATCACACTTACTTGGAAAATAGTCAGTGCATACCATACCATACACAAATAGACAAATTTACACACAAATGCAAGCAGCCACACATGCACAAATGCGCACGCACACACACACACACACACACACACAGTGCGTGGAATGACATTAGATCCTAATGAAGTCTTTCAGATGTTGTCTGTCTTTGACATGACAGACACTGGGATTCCAGAGGAGACCATGGCGAAGCCAATTAATAACAGGAAATTTGATCCGAGTCTAGACCATCATCCATCACAACCATCTTCCATGATATCTCTTTCATTAATTAGGATATATTAATGTATACAGTTAGGGTTGAGTGCAGCCTTAGAGGCAAAACCATTTGGAGTAATCAGCAACTATAATTTTAAATTTCCTTGAACTCAGCTGAATAATTAAGCAAAGTACATGCAAGATCACCCTGTACTTGAAGCTGTGCAAAATCTTTAAGCAATTATATGAAAAACTCAAAATCTACTTTCCACATGTCAATCTGCTTTTCAATAATACTGGCCTCCTGGTATACTCATGAAGTATGAGCCATGGTTGAAATATTCAGCTGTTTGATATGGCAATACATAATAATAATAACCATAAAATGATCATGACTCATTAATCTATCCATCTAACCTATCATTAATAAGACTATATTATAAATATATTTTTTCTTCATTTTTCTCCCTGATTGGAATGTCAAATCAAAACCAAAAATCAATTTAAAAAAAATGAGATATCACTGTAATGTCCTCACTCAGTCTGGGAAGGTAAGGATTAAGTGCTGAAGGACTACGCTGCCAACGCAGGTAGATTGCAGGCACTTAATCAACCGGAGGAGCCACGATGATTGTGCGCGATAATGAGCAGGAGACACTCCCTTCCCGGCGCAAAGCTATGGCTAATGATAGGTTACTCCACTAGCCCCAAGCCACAGTAGCAATTAGACCACTCCTGATTTGATCCAGGCTGTAGTATCTGTAGTACGCTAAGGAGGGCTCCCCAAAATTTTCATCTATGTCGGGGTTTTCCTGGGTTGGAAGCATGAAATTATTCTTAGGAAACATTGGTGTGATGATAATGCTCTTAAAAGGCTCATAAAAATATAAGTATTGATCATGTCAAACATTTTTTTCCCAGTAGAGTTGTGTCTATTGTGATTCATCTTACATTCAGTCATTGCAGTCCAGATCAGTCTGAAACACTGAATACATCATACATAAATCATTTTCTCGACTGAAATTAATTGAGAGTAATACCCATAATGCAATGTGACCAGAATACAACTCCGTAGAAGCACTGTTGTGCTACTATATATTATATTTAGTATAATTTGTGGCTATGAAGCAGTTCAAGCAAAAGTGGCCTTGTTTTTGTTACAAATTAATATGCAAACCCATTAAACATTATGTTTAAACTGAACATGAGAAAAGCATTAATACAGTATCCAACATGAGGAAATCAGGGTTAAATAGTTTACAAGAAAGCTGACCATTTCTCAAGAGCACACAGAAACTGACAGTAGGTGCTCCATGTACTGCAGATATTTTCTTTTATTAGGGAAAGCCCAAAGGGTACTCATTAATTGAAGGCCAGATAGGTGTTCTACCCAATGAACTCAGATGCTCTGTAGGTCTCAGAAGGCTTACTGAGCACGCTGTGCATATTGAGCTGAACTGGTAATGAAGACCAGCTAAAGCTGCTCCTATTATGGAAGGTCCCTGATCAAGGATCAGTGCTGTTCCAGAAGCTCAAAGCTTCCTAAAATATGCTGGTGTACTCTAAGATTACACTCTTTCTACCAGCCCAATTAGTCTCATTTCTAGAAGACATTTCCATCCCGCCCCCTCCCCACCCCCCACCCCCCAAGACAAGAAAAAATGTAAAAAGAGAAATGAAAACAATTGCCCAGTAGCTATAGATCCTTCACAAATGCCAAACTTATCATATCCTTTTTTCCACTTTAACACACTTTTTCAAAAACAATAACTTTAATAACTACAATCCAATAATGCAAGTACACTGCAATCTTTGTGTTTTTTTTATTTATTATTTTTTATTTTTTACAGTCTTTGTATCTGAACAGTTAACACAATTCACACTAGGAAGCTGAATGTCTTGATTTTAGTGAAATTTGTTCTCTCATTAATTATTTGTATATTGACCTTTAATCAATACAACTCATTTTAACATATTGTTTACAGTATGGGGAAGATAATTTGATATATTATGTTACATGTAAAATGGTTCATTCATGTGAATGCTTTTTTTAACGGAAGCAGTGGAACCATCAGCTTTACCTCTTCTCCAGTACATTATAAGCGTTTATCAGACGCTCTTATCCAGCTTTTTACATTGCATCCATTTATACGGCAGGATATATACTGAAGCAATACCTTGTTCAACGGCAGTGTCCTACCAGGGAATCAAACCATTGACCTTCAGGTTACAAGACCAGTTCCTTACCCATTATACTGAACTTTTCCCTTTTAACCCTCTTCCTTCACTCTACCACTCGCCACCATGTTGTGGAGAATGTTGTATAACTGAATTTATCAGCCAATACTTGAGTCTTAGAGCAGTGCTTTGCCCCTTCAATCAATGCAGCAAAAACCACTTTTATCTCCTAACTAACACGTCCCACCACCTCCATTAAGCTGCCAATTAAAAGAGTGAGTCCACCTTCCATCCTCCTCTCATGTCTGCCATTATTGGGTCAGGGCTTTTCTGTCTATTAAGTACATCGAAAATAAACCTTGCGATAGAACTTTGGCAAATGTGTGCTTGGCTTCACGTTTCTGTTGAAAGTGAATGTAAGTTGTGCACTGGCTTTAGGGGGCAGCCATGATTCCCTGTATTAGAGAATTTATAATTTAGCAACACAAGAAGTACACTGAACACAATTTGCTGAGAAAGGAGGTGGTGACTTTACAACCAGGATTCTCTGTAGATCGTACTGCTAATATGGAAGCTCTGTTTAACTATAAGGTTGCCAAGTCATGGCTTACTTTCCCACAGTGTCTTTGATTTTCTGTTGCGCAGCAAACACGACCTATATTCGTGGAGTATATGGATTTCCTTTTTCTAGAACCATTTTTGTTTTTCAATTGAGAATTTTAGTGAGCTTCACTAGGAAAAATGTTTCAACAATGTTGAAAACATAAAGAAAAAAAACTTCTTTTTAATGTTTAACTATCGTTCAGATTCTCATAGTTCACGAACTGAATATGAATCTGGTCTTAACTGTTGCTGGATGCTGAATATCTCACATTGGAGGGTAATGCGTGGGAAGACTCTTGTTGAAAAGTCATACGCTCCAGCCACTCTTCATTGTACAGAACTGAAATTAACACACTGTAATGGGGACAACAGTTTCATTGCTGTCTGTGAATGAGACCTTTGGGTGCAAAGAATCAAGGTCTTTTTTTATTATCTTGAGAAAGGAGACTATTGCATTGCTTCAGACTGCACATTCTTCAGAAAATCCTCTAGCATTAACTCCTGCTCAGCGCATTCGCTTTATGCTTATAGGATAGAATGTTGTTCCAATTTACACTTATTCTTGAAAGGCCACATTCTCTTCAGAAAGTTATTTTAGCAATTTCAGAGTTTAACAAATTCATCAGTATATACAGCTTGTAATTAATGTACTGAAGGTTTTAATGAATTTGGCTATCATTCAAGCAGGACCCCTGGAATAGGGGCTGTAAGATATGAAAGTAATGGACCGATAGGACCCACTATTAGACATCTGAACTCAGAGATGCCTTGTCTGAAGGGATTCACTTGAACCAGGGATAACAGCATTTATTGTCCATATAATTTGAAAATGTTATTTTAAGTGCCAATTTTATTTTATACAGAGTAATACAAAATGTCCACTTTGCAGTAACTGCCCATTCACAAATATAGAACTTTTAGAGCGAGAAAAACAGATGAAAGAAAGCCTTTGTCTACCTGAATGCCCAAGAACCTTCTATGAGTTTCTATGAGAAGAAATGACCTCACTCATGGTGAAACAAGCTTACAGTAACCAAGATGCATGGCCAGAATTATGAGCAAAACAAACCATGCACCTATTTCAACATCAATGCACAGAGTTGTCAACAAATAAATGTATATACTGCAATTATATTGCTATAATACATTATGCAGTATATGTGTGTGTGAGAACTTGTAATACTATCTTTGTGGGAACCAAATGTCCTCACAAGGATGGAAAGATGAGGAAAATTTATCTTTGTGGGGACCTTTTGCTGGTCCCCACAAGGCCAAGAGTCTGTTTTATGGTTAGGACTTAGGGTTAGGGTTAGGGTTACAATTAGGTTAAGGTTAGGGTTAAGGTTAGGCATGTAGTGGTTGGGGTTAGGGTTAAGGTTAGAGGTTACGGAATGAATGTAGTCAATGGGAAGTCCTCATAAGGATAGCAGT
Source organism: Anguilla anguilla (assembly GCF_013347855.1). Taxonomy (NCBI): domain Eukaryota; kingdom Metazoa; phylum Chordata; class Actinopteri; order Anguilliformes; family Anguillidae; genus Anguilla; species Anguilla anguilla. Next base: position 10,946,235 of record NC_049210.1, on the reverse strand, counting down.
ACGGGACTGTGTGTGTGTGTGTGTGTGTGTGTGTGTGGATGTATATATTTATTTTGAACAATAGCAGTTATTTGATGTAAACGATAAAACATACTTCACAACAAAGTTTTTGAGAAACATTGATATGTTCAGAGCCTAAGGTGAAATATCAAGATTAATAGTAATACAATGTAAATGGCGAAATTTCAATGGCATGTGCCATTATTGTTGAAGGAAAATATTGTTCAAGGACATTATTAGAAGAGTTGACTGCCCCTGTGATATCCCTGGAACTTACCTAGCCTTGTAATTCCAGTGAGTCAGCATCAAACCCATAAACCCTAGTTTCAATGTGTCTGCCGCACTTTTAAGATATTAGAAAGTTATATTATGCCCACCTCAATCTGTTGAAGTCAATTACATTTTACTACCTGGACTTGTCCTTCTTGCCCGTAGCAGTGTGCTCTCATCTGGGTCACAATGAACAATTTTACAACCTTATTATAACCTTTCTTGATTTATAATCAGCCTACAGCCTTTTCTCTTTACAGCTTATGTTTAATCAACATTACTGTCCAGAATTGGATTTTACAGCCACAGTATGTGTATTCTGTTTTGTCTCGTCTCGCTTTATGGTACCTGTGAGTCCTCCAACAAACAGAGACATCATGTGCCAACAAAATAAATAAATAAAAAATAACTTTGACGCTACTTTAACTTTGATTATATTTATATCCCAGTTTTATACAACTCCTGTCACCGGAAATACACTTTCGAGTCCTTGAATTGATCCCTGGATGTACCGTCAGGTACTGTTCCAAAAGCTCTACATGCCAATTATGTTCTTGTCACTTATATTTTGTGAGCCAATTCCAGTTGAAGCATCATTGTTTGGATTGACCTTCTCCTTACATTATCTTCCTGAGAAAGTAGCTGGGCCTATAGAGATGTTGAAACCTAAATCCTCCTCAGAAAAAAAAAAGTGTAGGCTACAGATTCCAAGGTACATAGTATGTGCTTTGTATAAATATTGCCCTAGTACTTAGTCTTTAAGTCCAATTTCAGTTTAATACAACGTGTTCAGAAATTGTGCTATATTTTATTTCCAAGTTGAAACCTCTCTCAGTAATTGTGCCTCCTCTCTTATTGAAAGGAATCTCAGAACAGGTGTTTCTTGTATTTCTGCATCCTTACTACATATCATTCTCTGCTAATATAGCCAAGTTATCAAAATGGTAATAAAATAATTATAGCTTATTAGTTCATTCTCTAATTCAATATTTCACAGTGAAGACCAACAATGAATTGATGACAGACAATGACTGTTCAAAATCAATATTTCCATGTAACTGTAATAGGTGTTACAGATTACTGTGCATCATATTTCAGTTCATCCAAAGTAAGCACAACGTTTATTAGATCAACCACAGCATGAATAACTATAAGCTTAAATGTACACTTCAGTACAGTTTGCTATTTGTGCAGCCATGTTTTTGACTTCCTCCACACACTCTCCTTCAGATGGGCTGGTCTCTCTGCTCCATAACTGACTGCAACCATAAAGCACGTGTTAAAACAGGCACTTTGGTCCTTTTCAATGGGCAATTTTACAGTATGGGTCTGATGTCACTGAGCACAACAGTTAAAGGGCAGAGAAAGCGAGAAATAGTGAGTGGAAAAACACAAACAGTAAATGTCGCTACTGTCAGTTATCATGGACTCAGTGCATGGAGTTTTTATTATTTCCCCTTGTTTGTAAACCCCCCCCCCCCCCAACTGATGTAGTCCTACGGTGACCAGCCTTGTCACCTATGACTTGAACTGACCCTGAATATTCTTATCATCCCTGTTCCTCCTACAATACACTGTATTGGATATATAGTATACACATCTGCATGCAATACTTGCTAGGTGTTTTGCCATTTAAATTTGTGGAAGATTCTAAAATATGCTTTTTCATAGCAATCTTCCAGAAATGATTGCTATGAAGCATTTCAACAGTTCAGAAATGTCTGCCTCTCATGAACCCTGCCCCTTGAGGTGGCCATCATCCTTCTGAAGTAGCAAACTCTCAGTTATAGTGGAGACCTCAAAAACCTGGGGTGAGTAAGAGACTCTAAGCCAAGACTCATGTGTCATTGTTTTCCTGCAAACATGCAGCTAGATGTGCTGGTGCTTTAACTGAGTACAATCCTTAAACAAATTGTTCACCATTTTGCTCAGATCTTTTAAAGCACAGGGCCACAAGCATCCATTTGTACCACACCAGTCAAAGCATTTCAACAAGGAAAAACACTCACCCACAAAGTGTTCTTGGGTTTTGGTAATGTACTATCTTTTTATTTCTTTAGGGTATCTGACTCTGAAACTTTGCTTCCTTTTTCCCCAAATGTAATGAACTTTATCAAAATTTCTCAAACATTTAGCAGTTTTCCCTGCATCTTGTCTGTGGATCATTAATCTCCACAAAGCCATTTTCCATCATTCAAAATATATTAGGGAAAAGGAAGACAGCTATATTGGGGGGACAAAAGCATGGAAGATGACAGCTAAGATGTAATCAAGGCAGATGCCTGACAGCTGTTCTGGAAAGAGAAAGACTGCAGTCTGTAATCTCGTACAAGGTAAAACCCCCCCCCCATTGTTACTGCTGGAAGAACAGTGCCACCACATGTGTTGATGGTAGGTGTAACAGACAGTGGAATCCTGCACATGCTGACTCAGCGTTGATACAAGATTAGCCCTCGGAAGTCCGACCGAGTGGAAGCTGGTGATCAGGTGACCTGTTGGGATTTTCATCTACGCGGAATGGCGGAGAGTCACAAGCCTACCCTCTAAATAAACATTTGATCACAGGGATTTGCAAATCTGAAAGGGGGGATGTTGGAGAGACCTGGGAGACTAAAGCACGTGGTAAAACCTCCATTTATGTTTTGTACACTGCATCCTCAGATCGGGAAAGAATTCATTTCTGAAAATGTACCCTTCCCACATTTAAAGAGAACACACCCACAGAGCCAAGCACATTCTTTATATAGTATTCAAAGGATAACTCACTGCAAGTGTAAACATCATTGCCACAAAGGAGTGATAATACCATCATTATGAATCAGCACTCCACCCTAATATGTTTATGTTTACAAGAATGCGACTGATCCAAGCTTTGACTGTCAGAGCCAAGCAGTAAACCCATTTTCAACAGCCAGGTCCAGCTGAAGTTTGGTCCCTTTGGATAGGAAAAGGTTAGCACACTGAAATCGAAAGACTGAAGGATTTTCATTAGAGGATCAGGAAGGTGCACCTAAAAAAAGTAAAAAGTTTTTTTTTTTTTTTTTTTTTTTTTAAATAGATAGCCATTCATAATTTCCAGATGGATTAACCACATGGATGAACATACCAAACATATATAGTCCTCTGATATGAGGGTGAACTAGAAAAAATGGCTTTGTGCAGGGAATTGATCCCTTGATCCAGAGAAAGTTGATATTGGTGCACTGTCTATAAATATTGCAGTGCTGGAGGGGGAGGCAGCCTGAGCCAAAGATTGATTTACCAATGAGCCAAACTATGCAGTTCTTGCAAAGAGTTTTTCCATGAAGTACCTGATACTTTATCCCCTGTCAAGAACATTACTCTATTCTCATGATACTTACTTCATATGTGGTATACACCATATTGTTTTTTTTAATGCACCAAAAGGACTTAGAAATTGTATTGAACCAGTTTTATCTCCATTAAACTGAGTCTCATATGAAAGAAATATAAAAACATACAGTGAAAGGACCTTATATTTCACAAAAGGATTATACAGCATGTCCATATGAACATTAATAACCAAGCAGCATGCACCTTCCTATACAATTCAAAATAATGAGTTCAGTTCTTATGTGCTGCTTTTTGAAAAAAAACAACAAATAAATAAAATAATTTGATAAAACCTAATCTGAAGTATCTGAACAAAATTAGCATTAAATTGTCACCTTTAAGAACTCTAACACTAACCCTTGATAAAGAATCTCAATATACTGTAACTATTAAATCTAATTGGCCTTTTGAGCTGTAGAGGAACAACCTACTGTGCTTTAATGAGAAATGGAATCCAGGACTGCATGTTTAAATGGCCAATGGTGATGCTCCACATGACACTTTTCAAGTCAAAATCCTATTATGAGTTGTAAGGTTCTGGTGGAGTTAACTTGACAAATTCTGAGATACTGAAACCTTAATGTGCCCTGTACGCACACTTTGTGTTGGAATACAAAGACGATTCCCAATGATTTTACCCACAGCAAGGTCAACAGCCAGCCTTCAAAGCATAACCACATTAGTTTGAACCATTCATCCATGATGGCAATGTGAATTGTTTGTCCAGACAGTATTTCTTTCTATTATATAAGTCCAGATTTCACTGGAACACTGACTCATATTTCAGACATGAAATGAAAAACGTATGAGAGTATGAGAAACCATTAAGGAAAATGGAGAGGTGGTATGTGAAAAAAACTGCCAGGACAACTCTCTGCTCTACCCATAAATGCCATTCCTTTACCGTCCTGTCTCCTAGCTTCCTCTGGAATCGAAACACTTTCAACAGTGCTGTCAAATTCTACATTTGACAGTCCATTCTTTTCAGCTTCTCCATTCTGAAATGTATAACTTCCCAAAACATCTAAAATCATATGTACACAAGACCGCATTCGCAGGGTGCATAGTCGCCCTGTCATCATCATTGTATAGATTTTTTTCTTTTATCACTTCGGGCAAAAGGCTATAAAATTCACGAGGGTCATCAATAACTTGGTCAAAAAATTCTGATTCTCTGTCAACCAACATCCAAGGTCCAATCCATGTTCCAATGGCCACTGATTTTAATAAAATAAAATACAGTTTTTAGATAATTCTCATTGCTTGTGCTGTTTATTGTATACAAACTGTTTCTAATCATAATTGTGTATGTGTGTGTGTGTGTGTGTGTGTGTGCACATATAAACAAAAACATTATGCTGCCTTTAAAGTTTGTTTCTTTTATTTAGGTAGATTTGAATATGTAAATAATTACCAATTGCCATAAGTCTTGCAAAACTCCTTGCAAAATAAAGTTTTTCTCGCAAAATAGACAGGTGTAATTTAATCAGGGGTAAATCAAACAAGGACCACACTCTGAGTCACAGCGGAACTAGGAAACAAAAGAGAGGAAGACAGCAAGAAAAAAAAGCCCCCGGACTAAATTGCTCATTTAAATGTCTTCAGCATTTTAAAATAACAACATAATATGGAGGTAAAAATACACGTGTGACACAATAGCTATTCACAAATGATAAAAGAACTGTATTTTCCTCTGTACTATAGCAGCAATAGGCAATCAACATCCTGGGAGGCTGCTGGAACAAATTACCTCCACATCAAACCTGCAAAACAGAACTACAACAGAGCCTGGCAAAGCCTTTCCCAGCACCGCCTACATTGACTCTTAGTGGTCTTTGGGATTATGCATGCAAATGTTTTCCATTAGGGCTTCCTCTCAGATGCATATCCATGACCCTATTGCACATTATCCATAGTATAAGATAAACCTCTATGGCATTTTCCATATTTCCTTTATATATTCCTAATATTTGTAATATTGTAATATTTGCATATGTTTGGGATTAATATTAAAATTAGTTGATTCAGCTGGAATCGGGACTAGGCCACACAGTAGGCATGTTGATTCATTAAACATTTAGGATGGATTCTCAGCACTTATGCTGTCAATTTGAGAAACATATTCATGTCAAACAGTTACAGCCGCCTGCTAAGAACAGTGCCATTCACTGGTGACAGGTATGAATCTGAATCTTCATTATTACAGTAATTTATCAAAGGAGGATCGAGGATAAGCACGTGGTGCATGCAATCTATTGTATAAAGTAAACAAGAACGTTAAATGTCAGTTTTAGAACGATCATGTACTTGTATTTACACTCTGAGCCACGTGAATCCTTTACTGTTTTTAATTTTGTATGCATGGCTAATGCAAGCCATAGTTTTCTACCCCTTTGTAATTTTGTAACAAATTAAAGCCTTTATTTCATTGGACGCTACCCAAACAAAACTGGTTCCAGACCAAAGCACTGCACTGTCATTATTCCTTGCCCACCCCCAAGGCACAAGACTATAATATGATGTGAATTTTTTTGGCAACGGTTTTCTGTGTTGCTGTCTGTCCTATTGATATACGTGAAATTCGGCAAAATGGGAGCCTGGCGCTGGGAAGAGACGATGCTGAGAACAGTGAACAATGACGGCCATCTTGGAGAAATGACAAATGACAAGGCCCCTTACCTCAGACTGTTGGCACATTGGTGATGGCTCAGCTTATGAAAAAGGATGGAAGCAACGCGAAAGGCCTCCAGCTCCCCTGATGAATATTGATAACTCTTGCGCTGATCTTTTTCTGCTCTAGTCAGGAGAGGCCTTTTCCTCGAGATGCGTTAATTGCTGATAAATTGCACGGGCCTTCTCCCGATGTCCAACGGCATCTGCTCACATGAACTTAAGTGGTGTTCAGCAAATGAAAACCATTGATTGATTTTAAGGCTAAAGCTTTGCAGTTAATAGTTTTCTCGCCAAAGCCACAGGAGATGTTTGACTTGTATGTGTATACAGTATGGATGCCAATGATTGCTTCTCAGTCGAGAAAGAAACGACAGGCGGTAGGACATGAAAGCACAAGACTCACATAGAAGATCAATTGCGTTGTGTTAGCGCGCAGATACAGTAATCGAGGCCCAGAGGAGCCGCTAATGAAGAGCTAATGAAGCTTCTTGTTGGCATCCTGATAACATTATAAGATCTCATGATCTTATAATGTGATGGGCCATGGTTAATGAACATTGCATTAAGACATCGTTGGCTTTGTTGTTTGCTTTTGATTATTTCTTTCATAGAAAACCATAGGAGCAGAACAAGAAATGCAGTTCATTTATCTATTTATAAAATACAACATATCTATTAGATCTGTATTTTTTGAGTGAAATAATTCCAGCCTCATGAATGACTACAAAATGTTATGAAGATTTTCTTTTAATTTGTTTCTGACATTCAACATTAATTACAACAGTTGCAATAACTAAAAAGTCATTCTAAAATGACACAAAAATTGTCTTTTTAATAATTAATCAAGGAAAGGTTTTACAATCATGTTAAGGTTTTGCTCTCACCCTGGACAGCACAGTACAACAGTTGAAGCATGGTATGACTCAAGAGATCATTTTGGGGTGAACTAATGATTTGGGGATGGTCTCTGGGATTTACATTACCCCATGAAGCTCACTGATGACACCCGTACTGTGCTCCTAAACATCTGTAACATTAGCAGCAGGCTCCCGTTACACTTTAAACGCAATGGCTTTAAAGCCATTACATTGGAGCATTTCAAATGCTTGTAGACATTTGATCCCTGGTCCCCATCTGATTTTATTTCTTTCTAATGTGCAATGGCATTAAAGCCTAATAGCTCTGAACAACAAAACATTTAGAATTGACTGTACATATCGCCCACATAAAATTATATGGCTTCAGATTAGTGACATCCATGGGCTTTGTCTTTCATTTGGTATTATAGAAAAATCTATTTTGGATCTTAAAACCAACTTTTCTTAGCAAGTACTGTTGCTTTTATCATTGTTTTTTTTTTTCTTCCCATTATAACATTCAGAGCTTATCTTCATATTTTCAATCTCTTGCTGGAGACAGTGGCGTAGTGGTAAAAAAAAAATTCAGTAAACCAAGAGGCCAAGAGCAGCACCATGTGCCAAACATATACGCATGTCAACAGGGCTTTCACAATACAATTTTATACATTTTATTAATAATTGTTGCAAATCTTTTCAACTTTAAATCATGGAAAAAATAAATGATTACATCCAATTTGAAACCACTATTTTTATATATTGTATAAGTCATTGTGAGTAATGTGCTTGTGCAATGACACATTATCATACAGTCACATGTTATCGTCTTTCTAGAGGGCTATATACAGAAGTATTCAGAAAAATGTCTTACTTTACTCTGGGACTCTACTTTTGACTGAATTAAAAGAATGCCATTTTACATAAAAGGCCCAAGGCTATTTTGCCAACTTTCTACTTTTATCAGGCCATGCTGGAGTGTATAATCTTCTTTTTGTGAACAAATCTCATTCCTCCACATCAAATCTTTGGAGTAAGGTTTTTCTTGGTAGGGGTATATATATATATAATCCTGAGGTTAATTTGAAATAAATAAAATCTGTCATCATCATAATACCCATGAAAATGCTAACCAACTAGATTGCATAATGATTTGTCCAAAGAAAATCTTAACCAGTCTTTGATTAGAGACACTTTGTTCCTATAACTGGTATCCTCTGGGCAACAGTCTCTGGTTCACACATTTATATTCATGATTTGAAGTGAAAAATTAGGACTCTGATTAATCAAACACCTGCAGTCCTCCAAACCACAAGTGCAGAAGTGCAGTTCTCCAGAACAACAAACGCACAGCTCAGATGATAGATTCTGGGGTGAAAAAAGCTGTGGATGGCTACTTATGCCAGTTAGTCCTCTCCTGAATATTGAATACAAAAATAGAAACAGAAGAGTGTCAATCAACTCACTCTCACTAGAAGTGGAAAACCGTTTTTTGGCATCATGGTTGCCAATATTAGTAATATCACAGTGATTGTAAGTGGACACTTGGGTGGAACTGGGCCTGTGGTTGGAAAAAATATTGTAATGTAAGTAAATTTAAGCTTCTAACCAGTGTATTGGCTTTTCATAGATCTAAACCAGTAAATGGTAAATGTTTATCTACCTAAATAAAATCTGCTTACATGGCATTTACACCTTGGTGTTGCCCTGTAGCAATATACATTGTCTTAGCTTTAGGACAAAAATGAACATACAGTTTAAATAACATGGACAATCCGTACATAAGAGATTATACAATATACACACATGGAGCTTGTCTACACGCATTATTACACTCCATGCACACATAAATCAAGGCAACTTGATATTATTGATATTATTGATGTCAGTAGATAAATCATTATTACCACTGTACCACCAAGGTCAGGAAATCTTGTAAAAAACAGATCATAACCCCTATAAGCTGTGTTACCTATTCATGCTGAGGTCCATGCTTAGAGTGCAAAAGTTAAGCATAAATGGGGATGACTAGGCTGTAATCGTGGAGCCACGAGGAGAGACTGCAGTCTATTGGTCTTGAGTTAGTGGGAAAGCAGCGGGGTGTTTTGATGGCTGGCCGTGAGTCAGAGGACCCGCCTATGGAGGCCACTGCAGATGCTGTCAAACGTGATGTGAACGCCGCTGTGGTAACCTTGGGCTGATTGTTCAGCAGGCAGTGGGGAAACAGATGCTCTGCGCTGTGTGTGGTCATCTGGTGGGTTCCGGTGACTGTGATAGGACTCAATGCATTCCTGATCCAGTGGGAATTGCTTGTATGCAAAGAACCATTTCAGTGTATTGCTACACAACAGATGTGACAAATATAGACACCAAGTCTATGATGATGTACAGTTATTGAGTGAAGCGCAGTGCAAAGTAGCAATACATCTTTTTTCAAACTTAGGTTAAACACATAAGTATATTATTCATACTTTGAATTACATTTTACATATTTTTTTTATAAAGGAAAGGGTTTATCAAATGCCTGTCATTTGGATATAATTTTCCTAAAAATAATTTAATTTAAAAGTAACAGCTACTTATTTTCACATTGTTGTTTTTTCAGAACTTATTTTGGTCCCTAATCACTCTCAAATTGCCTCTCAAAATGGCATCCTGATATACATGGTGTGGACACACACATGCCAGAACTGTGGCCCTCGCCCACACTCTACTCTCCTCCTCAGCATATAAGTGCTGTGGCATCTCTGAAAATGTGACAGCCGCAACATAAAAACTTTGTATGTACTATTAATTTCCCATTGTTTATAAAAAATAAAAAAAAATCTGAATAATATTTGAACTTATTTATTATTTTTTTACAATGTCAGTTTCCTTTGCTGGGTTTCTATAACCTGCCTTGAAAAATAACATCTTTTAATCTGCCTTTAAGTGGAAGAAATAGGTTTTTGAATGAAAATAAATCTGACAGAAGGCGTGTGTGACATAATTCACTGTGATTAATGGCATTCTTGGAGTAGGTGTCTCCTGAAACAGAAAGGAACACATAGCACAGCACTAATAATGAGCATTATGACAATTTGTCCATAACGTGAAGTCACAGGAGTTGCTTTTTTTAATTAATTAGCTAGTTGATGTACTTACAAGTCAACTACTTTGCAATAAAGATGGAACAAGACATTTGTCATTCGAACTTCGAAGTGTGGTATGATTACCCTGAATGCTGTTACATTTATCAAATACTACAGCTGTTGCCTCAGTGTCATATTACCCACATATTTTTTGCACATGGGCACATACTGGTTTAAGAATTTTCAAATTAAACTCAGCGCTGCTCTGTTCATCCTGCTTGTGTTTTCAAAGTTCAGAGTTGAAAGAACAGATGAAAGGGAGCAAGGAACATGAAGACAGCCTCTAGTTAAAATCTTATCTAAGTAAACCTACCTCAAAGATCCCCAAATGCCACTGAATTAGAGGCAAGGACCATCACAGAGGAAGAGGGAAAAAGCCAATATGCTTTGAAGAAAATGTTTAAAGACAGCCATTTCAAAGGGGCTAAGTTGTTGTTATTTCTTTTATAAATAATGTGGGGATTGCATGTTTGAGATTAAATTGCCCATCTGAAGCAACACACTTAATTTTTACATTATTAAAATATGTTTCCAGGATCTGACTTAAAGGTCATAATTTAGCAGGCCTGCAAAGGTCAATAAGTGAGATGACTGGCCTCTGATACAATCACTTCAGGTTATGTGAAACACAGGGGTAGATTCAATCAAACGCACTTAGCCAGTTTAAGGGCATAAGCAGTTCAACCAATCCAGACTAATTTTCCCGGGATTAATCCGGCACCGTATCCCCATATAGTCACTGAATGATGCTATGGCACAGGAAGAGGGTCTAGCCAATGAAAATGTTTTTCACCAAGAGGTGAGCCTAGTGTCTGATCATTTGCATCTGCTTATTCTGATCTGGTCATTTTGTTGCCATACCTGCCTTTTCATGCTAACCGTGTTTGTTTGGGTCGCAGATTTCTAGCATAGTAAATTGTTTCATGCTTACATTTTGGTAGAAAAGCATAAGACATAAGGCAGATAGCACACTGTGGGAAAATAAATGACATTCTAGAACCCTAATATAATACAATATAATAAAATATTACGAGTTTGTTGAATGCCCTGAAATAAAATTGATTCCATTCAGCGGAAAACCCAGTGATGGCTATACGGCCGGGTTTGCCGTAAAAAATGTCAGTAAAAAATGGCAAAACATCAAGTTGTTTGTAAAAACTGAGGTGGCTGCTGCATGTGCATCCTTTGTTTTGGACTGGTGAGGGACCAAACTCTGCTTCAGTGGAACAGCAAATAGTTTCCAGGATGGAAGACAGCATCGCTGGGTTGGATGTCCCTAATTCGGATTTCGGTATGTGGAAACTACTGTCCGGCAAATACAGTGGTATCACTATCTTTGAGTTAACATGTGGCCTGCGAAACGTTATGCAAAACGATGTTACCACATTCCTGTGATTTGCCTTAACTTGTGATTAGAAAGTAAAAACGAATATAAAATGCCGTGGGCAGGAGTCACATTGGGAACGTAAATGCTAAGGTTATGTGAAATTTTACTCTGCAGGCAATTTCCTGATATCAAGTGGTAGCATTCTAATGAATTTAACCATGATTAGACCCACATTCGCCTCATAGGCATATCAACACACCAAAATATGCAACATAAGGCTGATATAGTATGTAGATTGGTTTTTGTTGCATAAACTGAGATGACATGACATTTCTTGCTGAACTCTGTTTGCTTTCAGGGTCTGGCTCATCTCAGAGATGCTCTTCCACTGTCCCACCAGCCGCCTAAGAGCCTGGCACTGTGGAGGCTCTCGATCCATCACAGGATCATAACTTTGAGGTTTGTTTGACTTTTTATGAGAACATGATTTGGAAATTCATTATATGTGCAGCCTCCATTTAAGAGAGGTCCTGCATCCATGTTGATATTCCCCCTTTCAAGCAGCACTTTTTTTCTTTTTTCTGGCTCTTCAGCATTTAAAAGAATATGGCAAATACTTAATGGCATAACCTGGTTTTATTGAATTTAACATGCACTTAAACTGGTTAAGTCCATTTGATTAAATCTTTTGGGTCAGTATGTGTAACATTTAGCATTTGCTTTATTTTAATGTCTGACCCAGTCAATGGAAATACAAATTAAAATAATCTTGAAAAATGTTTTTAAATAATTAGAACATATAGCATATACTTTCTAAAAAGAAATGTGTTGACTTATCCATATGTTGTTGGTCTTACAAATCATTAATAATTATATCATATATTTATGTTTCTTTGGCTTGGATTGAATCAATATTTTCCCTGAATATATATTTGCAACTTTGATCTAAACTCCAGAGGGACTTTAGTCCACAAGTGCCAACTTTCAAAAAGCCAGCTTTGAGCACTCGGAAATTGAATCACTTTTTTCCCCCAGGTGAATCAATGAAAATAATTTTGAATGCCACTATTCGATTTCCACTCATAAAATACATTTGAATGTTTCTCCCCCTCTTTGCCTTTATCTTAATCATGAGTGATTTTATCTTCAAGTCATATTTTCACCTTGACAGCTGTGTTCATTTGGATCAGGGACCACATTCTATCATTACTTACACGGTACAATGGCATCCCTATTCAATGCGCTTTGCTCATTACTATGCATCAGGCACTGCAAAAAAGAAGCCACTGACAATAAATGTTTGTCATGGGCTTATTAGCTGAAGAAGGAAATGAATTATGACTTCTGTAATAAATTTCTGTTGGATTAATATGGATCTGATAAGCGGCGGTACTGAACAGAATTAATTTAAGATTCATTTCCGGCTAAATATTAACAAATTCAGCCACCCATGGCCATGTACATAAAGAGACACGAAGCATTAGTCTGACCATTTTCACATCCCTCACTCAGATCACAGACGGTTGATTCATGGTGCCACAAACAGACAAGACAAACATCTCAAATTCCCATAATGTACTGAAATGGAAACCGAATCTCCTCATTGTCAGCGATTCAATTCATTGCAAGTTATTTCCAGATCTCATTCAACCATCATTGAATCATCAGAATGGTCCTCATATTGCCAAACTAGGTGGCCATTGCATTTTTTAAATTTAATTCTATGAATGTTCAATCTCAACAGAAAGTGGTACTGTATTATCTGAAAGTATCCACGTGCCTCTAATGTGCATCAGTCAGCATGTAAACAACCTCTGCCCTCCCAAGACACAATTTTCACACAGTCAATTACAGAGGTGTGAAGTGGCAGCGTAGAAGTCTATCGATAACGGCGGCATCTTGTTTCATAACTGATATCCATTTTGACAAATGGTATAGAGGGAAAAAATGCAATTTAGCTTGAGAATTTCGATTGGCTGAGTTCATTTTCATTTTTGACAGAGAGAATATGGAAAAGAAATGGTACTTATTAAAAATTGGTTTTATGATTTGCATTGCACCAGAACTTATCTGTGAGCTTTCCTTTTTTCAGAAACTGATAAGTAAAAACAGCTCAGCATAATTTAAAGCATGTACTACCCCTGTTAATATAAAGTACTCATGTTTTATTTCCCGAAACTATACCTCATTTTTTATAAAATGGCAACTGGCAAACTTTGCATTGCAGAAACATTGCAGTGCAAGAAATTTACCTCAGTCATGCACACAAGATGCATGAAATTAATTCTGAGATTGTACACGTTGTCTCGTTTCTTGATTTTGTCATTTTTACATTATAAAAATCCACAAAGAATAGGCTATAGCAATGAATTTAGGATTAGAAATCTTATGCCCCAGTACGGTGAATGGAGCACTGTGCTCTAGAAGATGAAACATTAAACCAAGGTCCTGACTCTCTGTGGTCATTAAAATCCCATGATGCTTTTCAAAGGAGTAGGGGTGTTAACCTCAGTGTCCTGGTTGAATTCTCTACAACTGACCATTCCGTTGCTCTTTGCACCTGATTGGCTACACACTCCCTTGAATTTTCTCACCACATTGATTGCCTAAGTCAGCATTACAGAAGAGACTTGAGTTCTCAATTGACCTTTTCTTTTAAGACATTTTTTTGAGTTGATACAGATTGCTAAGGCTGTGCCTGTCGGAGTTAGAAATACAATTCAGACACGGCCACAACACTGGACAAATCCTTGTTTAAAAAATTGTCTTAGTAAGGTGTTGGGCCACCACAAGTCGCCCAAACAGCTTCGATGTGCATAGATTTTACAAGTCACTCGGACTCTACTGGAGGGACGGAACACCATTCTTCCAAAAGACAGTGTTGAGCCTTTATAGTGTTCAGTCTTTATGACTGAAGCTCCTGTCATCCATGCCCCAATATGCAACCCTCATTCAAAGTCACTTAGACCTTTTTTATACATGATGCCACAGAGCATGATAGGATGCATCTGCATTCGTTATGTTTCTCCGCTCATTTATTTGGGTTTTTCCTTTAGTTAGTCAGCCGTCTAAAAGTTTAAACAAGCTATATTAGCGGCAACCAAGGGACAGCGTATATCCGCCACACAGCAACATTTCACATGATAGTCAAAATGGAAGTAAAAGCTAAAAAGGAAAAAAGAAAAAACACAAAAAACAACAACGTTTAATGTAAGTGATGCCCCGCTGTTTCACCAGGCAATCAGTCGCAGACTCTGGCTTCCCGCAGCGGCGGAACAGTCTCGCGCAGCCGTCTGAGACTTTGACACAGTCTGATGGAAAGACAATAAAGACAAAGCGTTAGCGCCGTTGTCTGGTAACCGCGGGTCGCTTTCTGACTGCGGGGCGAGCCGCCTTCTTAAAGACAGCCGGCGTCTCGTGCGGCTCCGCCGCGGGTGCTTCTCGTTTCGCTCTCATTGCGGTAGGGGCGTCCGCATGTGCGCGCAGCTGCGCTGTGGGGCGTCCCGGCGATCTCCAGATTGCCGTAGCGCCAGCCGGGGAGGGTGTTTGCTGGGGTGACGAGGGGTAAGTGGGTGGGGTGAAGGAGAGCTGAGCCTCGGCTGATGCCACAATATATATATATATATTTATATACAAAGGCATTCATTTACATACATCAAAATCAAGCGCACCAGCTCATCCTCAGCAGATGAATTAGTGTGTTTGAAAGCAGCTGTTATCAATGGAATGCACATGTGGCGAGGAAGAAACTGCATTTCTCAATTTGGCACGGAAATTGTAAGCGCAAACATTACCTCCACCAGCCCCCTCCCCTTACAAGGGGAAACCGACCGACGCGATTCTGGCACCATGACTCTCCAGATTGCTCCTATTTATAAACAGCACTAATAAAGTGGAGGACCAGACACAAAGTATGGAGGCCATTGTACCAGTTACAATGTCATTCTGTCTGTGTGATAAATTATGTGTTCAGTCTTTCTTTGTTTACATCAGTTGTGAGGGCTGTCTTTGATCCATTTACAGTTAATTTCAAGTTATGGCCACAGGCTTATGTATTCAGTCAATATAAAATATACATGATATTTCCTGAAACCAGTAAATGCCTTGTCAACACAAAATATAATGAAGTGAGTTTACTAATTTGACTGATGTTATTAATTTGACTGACTTATTAATGTATATTCCCCCTTCTCTCCTCTAAGCTTGAAAAAAGTGTATTGCTTACTCCACTTCCAGAGAAAGGGCAATGCTTAAGCATTTTCAACTTAGCTTGCCTTATTCGCACCAAAGTGGTAAAAGCATCATTTACACATTACATGTAGAAAAGATTTCACAGGACTTAAGGTTTTTGTTACGCAACTAACACCCAGTTGTCCCCGCCCACTGAAAAACTGGCGTTTGGCCAAGGGGAAAGCAAGCCAATTTTGGCACAATTTTGTTTATATTTTTGGGAATCACACAAATTATTACTATTTAAATTATATCAAATATTTATATAAATGTGTTTGTATTCATAACAGAAAATGCAAAGTACATTTTTCTGTGGCCCAGGTTGCAGGCAGCTGCTGTATCGGTTTTCTTTTTTCAATGGATTAGACTGAACCAAAACTGCTTATCTGAGCCTTCCCATTCTTGTCTCGCTGTGTCCCCTGGCCATGGCCACCCCAGGCATCCCAGATGCTGCAAACATAGTCTGCCTCAGGATAATTATCCTCTTAATTCTTCTCCAAGCTGAGCCCATTGTGGCTCCGTATCCGTGCAATGAAAACAATAAGGTGTGGAAAAATAACAGTGTGCTGTGGGAAATGCATGCTCTTCTCAGGAGGGAAATTTCATATTTGTTCATTCATGTATAATTAAATGCAATCGGATTTTACGACCAGATGTCTAAAAGGAAGCTTCTGTCCAAAATCAATACCTTGAAATGTATGGTTGTTTCTTCATATATAAATATATCAAAGGTCTTTAAGAAAACAAGATTGCTTGACACATCACGTGTAAGCTTAAGGCATTAGAATATATTGATGTGCTGTATAGATACAATTTGGTTCCAAAACGAAGACACTTAATTCGTATTGACAACCAATTTAAACATCCATCCATCTATTATCTATACCCGTTTATCCTGGGCAGGGTTGTGGGAGTGCTGGAGCCTATCCCAGCATGCATTGGGCAAGAGGCAGGAATACACAGACAGGTCGCCAATCCATTGCAGGGCACACACACCATTCACACTCATACCTATGGGCAATTTAGAGTCTCCAGTTAGCCTACCTGCATGTCTTTGAACTGTGGGAGGAAGCCGGAGTACCCGGAGGAAACCCACACGGGGTGACAATACATACTCCACACAGAAAGGACCAGGCCGGATTCAAACCCTTTTCAGGCCAACATAATTTCCTCTTTTCTAAATTACCATGCCCTCCGTCATGGTTGCTTCATCACACTTTAATGTATTTATGTATGTATAATAATGTTGTTTTTTAAAATAAAGAGAATAATTTATCATATCTTGATGTCATGTTCTGTTTGTTCCTTGATCACAATTCCTCATTTTGTGTGACATTTTGAAAGCACATTACTGCAGTCTCTCTCAAGAGTGCATTATTTACATAATGATGCTCATGCTTGCATGTATTTGATAATTGTTCTTCTAAGCAGTAACTGAGAAAAGATGAAATATTGATATTTTGGTTTTCATCTATATATCAAGATTTAATTTTTTCCAATAGGGACATAGGTCAGTCATTGTTTGAAAAGAAAGGTAAGGATTAATAATTATATAATTCTGAAAGCAAGTTAAACATGTCAAAAATATTAATGATTTTTATCATTATAAATGAAATAATCATAACAATGAAACAATTATAGACTACTAGCCTGAAATGTTATCATTCAAATTTATAGTGGTTGTGTTTTTCTTTTTTCTATTCATCCAAGCATAACTTAAATGCCATTCACCTGAGTTCTCAACTGTTTTAAAGAGTTAAACACCCTAAAGTTTTGATAATCTGCCTGTGTGAACTTGCAGCCCAGAAGTTGTGCTTGTGCAGAGCCAGAGAAACAAGACCAAAGGAAATGGAAAGGCAGGGGGCCAGCAGGACTCTTGTCTTTTCAGCCTCAGGCTAAGGTAATGTTTCATCTGGAAAAGAGGTTCACAGATTGCCTATGTTAAATACAGCCTTGGTCTGTTCATGTTTGTACACACACGCACACACACAAACATTCACAAGCACACACACACACACACACACACGCACGCACACACACATACATATACAACATATACACACACACATACTGTACACACACGGACATTCACATTTGCATACATGCACAAACATATGGACGCGCACGCGCACACACATACTGTACACACACATGAGCATTCCCATGTGCACACATGCACACACACACACACACACACACAGGCATCCTTGCTCAAACAGCCGCGGGCTAGCTGTGCTTTGCATTCTTAAAGAAGCACAGGGAGAAAGGGCACAAGTGAGGACATAAATCAACAACCCGAGACAGCACCACTGCTTTAGTGGGACCAATTCAATACTCTCTTTCCCTATTATACAAAAGAATGTGAGCTCGACTCTGTCCAGGTATGCCTTGCCATTAATGATTCAGTTTTTAACACTGCATGCGCAAAATATGCCTCTGGTTTGTTTTTATTTTTTCTCTGTTCTATTGTTACTTTTGCCACTGCAGTGTTCATCTTAAAGACATTCCCCTCAGCATCTAATTAATATTTGAAGCTGTTCTGAAATCTTTACTTAAAAGGTTTGTTTAATACTACTTGATATATGGTTTTCATATCCACTGATTCCAGTGCAAACTCACCAAATGATCTGAACCTCCTGGTCCCATTTACTTATTAAGATATACAAAATTGACCACACACGGAGGAACCCTCCATTAGACAGTTCCATAACTCTGCACAAGGTGAGAGATGTGCACAGTAAAATATTCAGTGCTAAATTAACTCTTTCAGTGTACATATGGTCCCTATTGGACTCATCTAAACTCTGTTACAGATGGATTAACACTAGAAATTTTACTGCAGGGGTTATTGCAGCAAATCAGTCCTCTTTAATGGTGACCTCCATTTGGTCTACCAATTACAATACATAGCACCACAGACGACCAGATACTAGCAATCCCACGACAGGAAACCCAACCCAATAGTGTTATGGGATACTCTGGAAACAAACACGCAGTCCGAAGTTGCTTACATCGTGTAATAAAAGGAGTGTTTGTTAATGTGACGAGTTATTTGCAGGAAGCCATCCAACCAGTGTCACCTGACCCTACCTGTTCTAGGAGAGATTTTGAATATTTTCCAGCAGGTTTTTCAATGCCATTGCTCTCATCATTGAATGTACACACCATTGGCTGTGTGCTTGTGTGAGTGTATTCATGCCAAAAGTGATGCTTCGGTATGTGCAGCCCATACCGAAAACTGAAACTGTATCCGTAGAAGTGGGAGCTAAACAATAACAAAATGTCCGAAGAGGAATTCACTTCAGGACACAGATGTAGCATGATGACTCCATCCCACCCTCTTCTTATTATTTTAGTCTGTCAGGAAACATTAAAGTGAACCACTTTTAGTCAGAGGGGTAGAAGTGCAGAGAAACATATTGATTTGTATTTCCACCTTCGAAGTCCACAAGCAAAGTGAACTGTCACCAAACTTTCAATCAGTTTGAAATGTCTTCTCTTTCTCGCTGACAGTGAAGTGTTGTGGCTTGGGGGCATTCACTGACTTGTGTTGACACCAAGCTTATGGTTAAATGTCACACGCACCCCGTTTTCTTTTTCACCGTGCAAATACACATATTTAAGCCTTAAACTAAAATGTGTATTCAAATTTTCAATATAATAGTTCTGACTGTTGAAGTTGATAAAGAAGAGACAGCTATGAATATACAGGAGTTGCAGATTCTACTAAATGGATTGATTTTCAAGATCAATTCAAGGGTGAAATATGAACCATACAAAATAAAAACTCCTTAAGAAGAAAGTTTCATAAATGCTTTGCTATGTTTAACGTGCATGTCATCTAGATTTGTGTTTAAAATTTCATACTTCATAATTTCTTCCATACTTGATACAATGCTTGTAATTCCACTCATTATTGATAAGAATTATACTATCTGATTCCTGCCCAGAGGGTTTTAATTGACCTGTTCCAATCCACTGATGTTTGCCAATTAAAAATAATGCAGAAATAATATATACTCACAGTCCAATGATTTCAAAATGAAAATATAGCTGGAAAAATGCATGAAAACTAGCAAAAAGAGAAAGAAATATGAGCTACAGAGTCAACAATGTTCAAAAATATATTGAAAAATAACTTTTTCAGAGAGTTAGCCAGCCTCTCAAATACCATTTTGCCTTTCAGGGTATTTGTGCGGTTCTCTCACCCTACTGCAAGATCACTTCTCAAAACTCAGAATATTGAGCAGGAGGCAGTAAGAATGAATTACGTCCTCAGCCAAGATCATAATAATGTATTTTCTTTCGACTTTACCGGTGGTTTCAAACCCCTGCAAAATTACATATATATTTTATCGATGGGGAAAGAGAAGAGCAATAGGCTTTTACAGTCATGCATTTAAACTCGGACCATTAATCAATGTGCGTGAGGTAGGCTGGAACTGAACGGCTTATCAACAGCATGCTCGGGGAATTCTCACAAAAGCCTTCTGCCCAAGCATGTAAATGAATGTTTGTCTCATTAATATGACCATCTGCAGGAGATGGGAAAAACCTTGAGATGTATATCTACAGTAAACATGATTTTTAGCCTGTGAAAAAGCATATTTTGTGAAATGAGAGTATGCATAACAGGGAGAAAGAAAACAGGAAGGTCAATAAACAGGGACTTTCGCGATAAGATGTTAGAACACACCACTCTCTTCAAAAACTAAAAACTGTTATTCATTGGAAACAAACTTGCACGCATGCACACACGCACATAGAAAATATTTTGATTAAAAATTCAGATGATGATTTGGATAAATGCAAGGTTACAAGTTTATAGTGCTGTCTACAAGGCAAACGCTTGCTGATGAAATTCAAATTGTCAGAAAGTCCTTCACTGTGAACAAAAATTTCATCAGTGCTGTTGGGCGACCACTTTTTGGGCAAAGATTGTCAAATTAATTTTCTATGAGCCAAAAAAATATTTTAAAAAAATACACGATGAGGATTTATCTTGGTCATGTGCAACTAATGCCTACAGAATTGCAAATTTCTGTATCTAATAAGGCGGTTCAAGTACTTCGGTAATGCAATAATAATTTTAAGAGTTCCAAATGTAGCACCTCAAAAATGAGCAAGGGAATGCAGAATGTAGCAATGTAGAATGTACTGTATACATCATGAGTTGTAATGTATCAAGGCTTATAACAATTAAAGGAGCAACATGGTGGTTGAACATGACACTTCCCAGTTGTCTTTAGGCAACAACAAAACAAATGTGCATAATTTTTTTATTATTCAGTCATTTCAATGTACTTTAAAACGTATTTTTCTAAGCCTAAATTTCCCACTATAAAAGTTCACCCGAACCATCTGGGCGTGGTAATGAGAACTGTCAGTTAGCTATGATTGACAGACCGTGCCCCGTTACCATAGCTACCCCCATGATAAGCGCTCTTTTTGGGAGACTTTTCACAAGCTAGCTAGCTTAGTAGTATATCAAGTATCGATAGATAGCTGAGATAAGGACGTTGACTTATATCCAATTGTAATTTTTGCTATCTAGCTAGCCAAGTTAAGATAAAAGCACAACTACAACGTCCCCATAAAAGCAAACTAGCTAGCTAACATTGCCTTATGAAAGCAAACTACCTAGTTAGCTAATGTTAGCTAGCTAGCTAGCTAAATGAATATAACCAGAAATAATCTAATAGTCCTTAAAAGGCACTCTAATTTAAGTGAACCTAACGTTAGTCAAATATTTGCATTGTCTTGCCTGTAAGCCAGCGGGGCAAACTATGGGTCTCGAATTATCCATGGGTTTACGGGGCGTGGAAAGGGGAGTGGTTACTGTGTTCGTGACGCACCAAGTTGACAACTTTCTCAACCGGTTGAAAAGAGGACGATACATTTAAAACGTATATTTCTCCAAAAATACAGAACGGACATATTTAATACTTTACTCATTGTGTTTCTTCAATGCCTCTTGTGCAAATAGCACATAAAACCGAGAAAGTGTGAAAATCACCATGGTACTCTTTTAAGGCTTTGCATAACACACAAATAAATTGTGTTAACATGCATCGAAAAGTTTGCCCAGGATAACAATGCAGTACCTCTGCAGTACATCTTTTATTGATTGGCATTGTTACATAAATCGCTTTTATAATTGGGACTCATTAGATCACACAGTGCACTTGTTACTTAGCGATACTAACATAAGACTTGGTTTGGTTTCCAGGTTAGGAAGACACGGCAATACCTTGTAAACTGATTTCTCTGTTTTTGGCAATACAGCATCATACAGAATATAAATACCATACCCAGAATGTGTTTACCTGCTTTTCTGTTTTAGTAACTATATATTTAGTATTATATTTTATATTTATTAACTATAGTAACTAATATTATATTTATTAACTATCAGTAGGAAGAAATACGGCTGAAATTAATTGTGGTAAGCTCTATGGCTGTAGATAGGAAGACAGCCAGAAACGCAAAGCTTACTGTTTTCCTGTATAGATTATTATTATTATTATTATTATTATTAATAATAATAATAATAATATTAATAATAATAATAAGATGACTACTATTTTTTTTAATTAAAGCTTTCTAAAAAATTCAGTTCAGTTATTTGTAAAATGTAAATGTAAGAAAATTTCAGTGTGATTTGTATGAAATGTGTGGTTTGCTTGATACCAGTCATGCAAGAGAGGGAGAGAAGATCCCTGTTATAATAAAGTTTGACAATCAAGGCTGTTTCAGAGGTATTGTTTAATTTTACCTGATGAAGGTACTCTGTGTGCTTATAAATGGTAATATGATAAATCACTGTCATAGGAAAGGCAAACAAGGTTAGGGAAGGTTAATGGCAATCTAGTGCTATGTCTTTGGCTCTAATACCCTCTGCTTAGGTAATCAAAATCTGACCAAGATTAGGGCAGTTCACCTCTCGTTGACTTCTTCTCTGATTGCCCATCAGTACAGCCGAAAAGGTAAGGAAATTAGCAGGAGAAGTCCAATACAATTAGCTAGTCAATCAAATCCATTCCCAGCTATGCTCTTCTGGGGATAGTGTACTCCAGACCAATAAAGGGCATTCAAATCAAGTTCACAATGTTCTAAAGAATATTTCAGTAGTAAAAGCAAAAAGTTTGATGGGGAACTGTACTTTTAAAGTAAAGAAGTTCTAAAGTAAAGACATTATTTTTCATTCCGGGAAAGGCACGTAAAACATGCATGACCACGGCAGACGTCGGCTTAGAAATGCCACAGTGATTACCGGATGTCGCAACAGAAAATGGTGAACATAGGGATGAGCAAAGTACATACTGTATCCCTAATTGGAAACTTGAAAAAGCACCATACTATTTCATGGAAAGGAATAGTGAAATTGTCCAGCACTGCAGATGAAGAGCATTGTATAAATGCAGAGGAGAGGATAAATGACTATGAGGAAGGACAGAAAAAAAAAGTAAACTTTAAAGTGCCTTTCCACTGCTCACTTGAAACAGAAGATAAGAGAAATTCATTTTCCGACCGGCAGAACACTTTCCTTTGCATTCAGAAGTAAAGATAGCTTTGTAACAATAATTGGAAATGATTGTTTTAGATTTGCCTTCTGTTTTATATAAAAATGGCAGAGTAATAAAAAATACCTGTTCTGATAAAACAGAATAATTGAATTTACTGTACAATGTGTATGCATAAGATACTAAAAAAAAAAAAAAAAAAAAACTGTAATGTACATATATGCGTGGGTGTATGGATGCTTTTCCTGCCAAAATGAATACATGAATAATATCAAAACATGGAAATGTATCCAGAAATCAGTAAATCAATGTCTAAATACAGAAAAAATATATAAACTGAAAAACAAATATGCAAATAATGACAAAATGGATTAACTCTTTATATACTTATTCACTCTTATCAATGTTTACTTATTCTTATTTTAATTTGGTGTGTATTTCCTTCCGCTAACATGGAAATGAGTGGATGTCAATCAAAGGATTGAGAGGAAATAGTGTTCATTAGATTTGATGTTATTGGTGATACGCAATCTCTTACTTGCAACAGGAAATGGAAAACAAACAAAGGTACGAACTAAGGAGCATGACCGAAGACTGCGATAAGAAGATTGCGATCTACAAACAAAAGCTGGAGCAATGCAAGATGGACAAATACTGACGAGATATCTGTGATTATCATGATAACCATGGATATCTGTGGCTTGCTAAGGGATACACCAGGAAGCCCTGTGGCCCCACAAATGCATCCTCAGAAGGCCAAAGCATAGATACTGAATCTTCCGACATCTTCCGGCTTCCAGCATGTTTTACGCCCAAGAAAGATCACCCCGCAGCCCGCACCAAGATGTGCAGGAAGACGAAAAGGGGAGGTTAGAAGCCGAGTTCATTTTGTGAATCCAAGTCAGCCCTCACCAGTGGCTAGCAGTAAAAAGTTTTTTGAGTGCAATAACAATCATTGCCACCATGTGGTGTATTGCCTTTCTATGTCTTTTTTATTATACCTGATGTGGTAGTAAACATCCAAACATCAGAGACAATGTGAAATGCTTTTGGGGTAAAAAAAAAAAAAAAAAAATCACCACTGCTATCTGTTGGATGCTGGTAAGACAGCCAATCAGCAGTAAGGTTGTATAGCTTCCATGTGATCATGTGATGTGTTTTTGTCAATCAGATGCAAGGCCTTGCTGCTAATTGGCAGTCTTAATCAGTAGGCAGAGCAAATTATGTAGCTCTGCTGCGATATTAGTGGAGTGATTAACTAATGTAGCACTAAAATTCTTGGCAATATATAAAATAGCAACATCTGCAGACTGACAGTATCAAATGCATGGCTGATGTTACAGTGAAAACACGTAAAGCTTAAACAGGGAGTCTGCTCCTTTACTACTGGATCTTCCATTCCACAGAGTGCACTTGTAAAATACTCACTTTCTGCCATGTTTAATACTTGTGATTTTCCCCTGCAGTTAAATTACCTCAGTGATTTTAAACATCTTCCTAACATATCAATGTGAAGGGGAAAATACAGATTTTTATGATTCTCAAAAAGGAGTCAATTTTAAAGTAAAGCACAGATGACATTTCAAATCTGAAGCTAAGCATGAAAATGAATAAGGCATATAATAAGATTGTAAAGAAGAGGACAGTGATCATAATGTTGTAGGCAGGAATATATTGCAGTAAAAGCTAGCAGCTTAAAGAGACAGAACATGTATATGGACAAAAGAGCAAACATTTCAGAGATAAAAATGAATTTGTGCTGAGATCCGAAAACTGGCAACATGAAAATGAAAATCCTTCGCATGGCAATCAGAGTTTATAATTTACCTTAGTCGAGCCAACAACCTCTCTTCCGAGTCAAAGACAAACCCACATAAACACCCACGTTAGCATTCAAATAATATATTGCTTGCTCAGAGATGCAAAGTGTATCAGTGGAGTAATTATTATTGCGTAACAGAGACTAAACATGGTTTCAAACAGACCACATGTTCTGCAACCCACCCAAGAGCATTCAGGAAATACCACAGACCTCTGATTAAAATAAAATGAACCATGGAAATATGTAGTCTGAGTTTTTTGATTGTGAGTTTTCCACAAAGTGTTGGTGTATTTTGTAATGTACTATTTCATAATTTGCACTGCAATTTAGTTTATGAACCAAAATATTTTTTCTTCCAGTTTTATTCTGATACACTCACATGGGGGTAGATGACTGGCAATTTGTGGAAACCGTGACGTGGTTCTCTCATACTCAAAATGGACAATAATGAGTACATGTACTGCACTATGGTGATTAAATGTTTACAAATGTAACACTGTTTCGACAAAACATTCCAAACAAAGCATACCCCAAACCCACTTGCTTATTATCTGTCATCAATTCAAACAATTTGTTGCTTTGTCCCCTGGAAAGTCAATAATTCCCATTTCAAGTTTGATGATTGTTTAGAACTAACACAGTCAATGCAACTCGTCGCTCTGGATAAGAGCGTCTGCCAAATGCCTGTAATGTAATGTAATGTAACTCATATGTGCCAGACTTAACTAAATCATCATAACAAAGAGTACTACATTTGCAGACTTAAATTGCCAACTTCTGAGCCTAGTTTTCCGTAATATTGCATTTGGAGTTGAAACTTTGTGATAACATATCTGGTGCTATGTGGGAACTATAATCATTTCATTATATTGAATAAATGCATAAAGGAGCCAAATGTAGACTAACGGTTTCGGCACTTCAGTTAAAACAAAAGTGAGACAGGGTCATATCAAATATGGAGCAGCACAAGCTTGAAATTGCATTGTTAATATTTTCTATGAAATTGGGGCCTTTTTTCTGGGGGGGGGGGGGGGCGACTACAGTTCCATACATATCAATATGCCCGGAGTATGCAGCAGTTTTTCACAAAAGCAGAAATCATGCTGGACCAGTCCTGTCCATGCAACCCTGATTCTTGAGGGTGCTCTCTTCACCATCTCCTTACAGAGAGTGTGGAAACCCAGGAACCACATAAATATGAGAGCAAGAGGCATTTTGTCAGCAAAACTGATAGTTAGTATGGTTCACAGACATAAGACCTCAAGGTATACTACTATCAGCGGTCATATAGAAACACTATATTTCTTATTAGATCTACATTTTAAAGTGATGTTTTGCTTTTTTAATAAGATGCTTAGCATAATGTACAAAGGACCATTGAACTGCATAAATCTAAGCCTTCAAATGTTACCTAACTGCTGCATGTCTCATTTAGGCCTTCCTTCCTTTTTTCCCCCATTTGACAGAGTAAAGAAACTCTTACTCTACCCGCACAAAAGCTGCCGTGCACCACGGCATGATCCTCCAGCCATACAGAACTCCTCCTCTGAGCCGTCTCTTCCGGAAGCAGACTCCTGGCACGGTGGATAGCACCGGCACCAACCTGTTTTTCCCACGGCGATTGGGCTGAGCAGCCCGTTATCCAAGGTTCAAAGGCCCAGTCCTCCTCCGTTGACTCCCTGCCAACCCAGTGCCCTAAACCTTGACCGCATGCAGCACCTCCTGGG
This sequence comes from Anguilla anguilla, assembly GCF_013347855.1. Lineage (NCBI taxonomy): Eukaryota > Metazoa > Chordata > Actinopteri > Anguilliformes > Anguillidae > Anguilla > Anguilla anguilla. The sequence continues at coordinate 10,919,324 of NC_049210.1, read as the reverse complement.
GACTCCTCCGTGCCTGTGGGCGACTGGCCCTCTCTTCTCTCATCAAAATACCACAGCAGACCACCCATGGATGCTCATGAGCGCCTTTTTAACAATGGAGCTTCGAGGAGCGCCTTGCAAGTCATAAATTCAAAAGGAATTGTGTAGCTTCCCATTTCATATCCTCACACGTTCACTCGACCCTCTTCATTTCAGTCAGCAGCCATGTTGTATGCTGCACTCTCCCAGGAAATTTGTGTAATGCCTTTTTTCCTCCCTCTCTACATTGATATGAACATTGAGGAGGAGAATCCTACAAATGAGGCTGTCCATTATTAGAATCCTCAAAAGCCAATATAGCGATTCCCACTTGTCATTGTCATTTAAATTCATGCATGTAGAGTTTTCCCAGCCACACAACAGACCTCACACTGGCATCCATTTAGCCCTGTGACTATTTTCATCCATGTTTGCATTAATCTCTCATGTTTAGACACACAACAACGATGGCAAAACTTCAGACAACAAATCCCATCTGCGTAAGAGCATTTGGCAGCAGGTGGTCGCTCCTTAATGAGTTTTATTTATTTGCACTGACAGTGTAGATAGTGGAGCTAAATCAGCCAATTAGGGCAGGTGCACAGTGAGTGGGTGAAGGTGTTACAGAATCAGAATGCTTTTCTGTCTGTTTGAATAAGCGTTATGGCAGATTTGAGGAGTAATCAATATGCAGACACTTATGGTTACCATGATTAATACTTCAAAAAAATCAGCTTTCTATAAACCCAATAAGGAGCCATTGCTGGAAAAGGAGTACTTGTGTTTATAACTGATTTCAATGGGAGCAGTTGGGGCTGCAATTAAAGATGTGTTTTAAAATGTTACTAAGAACACTTGTTACAATTTTTTTAATGTTCTTGCCTATTTTAAATTGTATCTATTTATTAATTGTGCATTTCCTGCAGTGCTGTCAATGACACCATATTAATTTAATCTGAAAATTATGGAGCACATTTGAGACTCAGTTTTTACTCAATTACAGAGCGTTTAGTCTTACTTGTTATTAGCATTTACTGCCTGTCATCTTCTTTGGGTTGGAAACACCCAAAGGAAACAGTAGCCCAGTAGCACCTGACTGGTACAAAACAGTAGAAAAGAATTGATCTCATCTGAAGGGGACATGCAGCTCCTGGTCTTGTGGTTACTTACTAGACTGAAAAATAATGGGAATTTCATGTTTTATTCAAGGTTTGGCACTTTTGCTGATTGAAAATAGGAATCATATTTTCTGTTTTTCTTAGGCAAGCTCCATGCAGTCTAATGTAATCAGTCCAGGTTAAAAAGTTAAGAAATCCTGTCAACCATTATTTGTGTAATGATTTTATGATGCAATGGAAAGACAGTATGTGTAAGCATGAAAGGTTGCACACCATAGACCTTACATACCCACAAGAAGTCTATTTGCTTCAATAAGATTTTCTGTCAATACCCAAAGAAGTTGGATGCTGCTACTGGCATTCATTGTAGACAAAAAAAGCTGCTGCCTCCCCGCTCTGATAAAATTCAGTGTCTATTATCAACTTAAAATTATCATTATCAACATCTGAAGACTACATATGTGAGCTATAAAAAAAATCCAACTTAAAAGCTGAGAGCAGAACACATATGGTATTTCAAGTAATAGGTTTAGTTTTCACATGTTGAAATTGTAGTTCACATCTGAAAACGCCAGTCACATGAAAATGTGGAATTTTATGTCACAAGATTTTATGTCACATTTTGTTTTTGCATGTGAAATAGCCATTCACCCGTGAAAAAGCCAATCACATTCGTAAATGTCCAGTTCACGTGACTTTTTTTTTTAATTCACGTGCGAAAAGTCAAATGTACATGAGATCTTTTCATAATTGAATACACAAAACTCTGAAGATAACAAAGGTAAATAAAATGATCAAGACCTAGGTGAACATAAAGCAAGATCGCATTCCATGCAGCAGTGTAATCAGTGTCAAAGTAGAGAGAACACAAGCTTTTGCTCAATACGGCCAATTAATTATAAGCATTTGAGTGTCAATATGTTGCCAAATCACAGCAGAGAAAGACCAGTTGGAGTATCTCTGAAGCCCAGAAATGCCCTTTTATAAATCTGCCGCTTGGCACATGCACCATATGCCTTCTTGAAGCCTGACAGCTTCCAGCAAGTGGAGAAACTCATAAAGCCACTTTGATGGATTTATCATCCTTTTATTCAGTGCATCCGACAATCGATCTCCATAGAGCGCTCTCGGATCGGAGATCCCGTTTACAACCGGTTTCTGCGGTTGTCACTGCAGCCTCCCGTTCTCTCTTACTGTTTCTTCTTCTTTCTGATGTGTCACTCCGCCAATCAATCCACAAAAAATACTATCAGTCTGCAAACCCACTGAATTCCCGCAGGCTCGAGGATTAATCATCGCAGACCATGCGAATAAAATAAAAAAAATCACACCACCGCACCAATCACGGCGCTGACGTCCAGGAGCAGAATACTACAAAATACAGTCACGCGTCGCACAAATTGCATGGTCTGAAAATCTTAATGAAACATGAGTCACTGGCATGGCGTAGTGTCTTTAAAAATATTACACATGCATTTGAGCTGGAGGTTCGCTCAAAGGGCTGACCTTAAGTCAGGTGAAATCACGTGCTCTGTCACATTTGAAGATTGAAGCACTTTGTTTTACATAATGTGCATTATCTCATCCTCCGCAAAGCATTGCACAGCCTTCATAAAGATTTCTGAAGATGTTATAGCACGTTCATGATGGTATTATACATGCTCTTTAAAGGCTCCAGGGCAATTACACTGTGTAAACAGTGCCCCAAAAATGGTTTGTCTTACCGAGTACAATTGAGTTAATCACCGAGAAAGGAACTCTTGAATTAATGGTGGGGGCAAAGAATCTAGAAGAAAGCTTAGTGTCTGACCTCACACTGCAGTTCACACCATTTGTAAATTCAGATCAGATGCAGGCAAGGATTCCTGGTGTAAATTAAGCATGCATAGGATTTTATACGATGCGCTTACTCCACTTACTTTTACTGTATCTGTGCTACCTGCAATAGGCTCTCACAAAATGATGGAACTCAGTCCTCAGTTAAACTTTGAGACCCCATTGCGAAGAGTACTCACTTTTACACTGTCTGCAAAATAAATGGGGCACTAATTATTCCCGAGAGTGAACTTAACAGAAAATTAACAGAGAAAGTGACAGTGGGGAGTTCCCATAGACAAAGTCATGAATACTGTAAACTAACTTGAAAAAAAAGAAAAGAAAATCAGTATGACAAAAAATATGTACTTCCAGACATCCCTGGGTGTAACATTACTGTGCTATTTTCATTTTTCATGTCCTCAGCAAAATGGTTGGGCTGACTGTGTTTAACCAAACTAAAAATAAAAACAGTCATGTTTGATCTACTTAAAAGGTATATATGAAATGTGAGTTGCTTATGAATAATTATAACATGGTAGAAATCACAAAATTTCCACTCATTTCATTAAAAATAAACTGTCATATATTATGAGGACTGGACAAGTAAGTAAGTTTTATTGATATAGGCTGTTTCTTTTTCTGTAACGGCATTAAAATGACAGACATATTGCCATTACAGAAAATCACAGTTAGCTTAATTAAATGACAGCTCTGGCTCAAACATTACGTTACATTACAGTACAGGTATTTAGCAGATCCTCTTATCTAGAGTGACTTAACTTTCTTTACATAGAATTTGGTTAAAAAGGCCTTAAAATCTTCTAAAAATGATAATGTTCTCCTATTCTTCGCCTTCTCTCTGTTACAATGGGCACGTGAATGTTACCAACTGCTTTCAACTCACCCCAAACAAAAATTGACATTAACTCAATTAACTTCATCCTCACCACATTACCAGTTAAAGCTACTCAAGGGATATTGCCACCTGCTTTCTTCACATAATGAGATAGGATGCCATTTTAATAACTGGCCCAGGCTCTGGGCAGGTTTCCACTGTGCTGGTGAAAAGCGGATTGAGAGCATTAGCATGCCGTATCATTCCTCTGTTAGCGGGAAATCCGAAAAAGGAGTCCCCCGTCCCTTTACAGCAGCAGCGAGAGAAAGAGTCGTAAGTAGTCCATAAGAGGATGAGTTTAAGGTAGAACCAGCAGGATAATTAAAATGAATACAATTACAATATTACAGCATTGGCGGTAAAATTGTTTTGTTGCATTACATAATGAATTTGACCATGGCTAGGGAACTTTTACAGAGCTCTGCTTGCCTCATCCATAGTAAAGTAGCATCCCACTGAAAGCTCCTCAACTTTTATTACAAGGTGAAAGAAACCAGATGAACAGCTGATTGTTAAGGAGTCAACCATGGCACACTGGAACATACACATCCATTTAGCATAAAGTACATTAGCATTGTTATTGGATTCATTGAAAATTCCCTCATGATTTTTTTAAAGCATGGTCATGGTCTGGAAAATCTTTGTTGCATGTATGTATAAACATGCTTATCTTGGAGAACATAAAGTAGCTTTTAATTAATTAATTAATTGTATCAAGCTGTTTTTTAAATATCAGGCAAACTCTGCAAATATGCTTTCCAAACATGACCCAAATATTCCAGGCATCTTCCTTTGAAATTTAAATTCTCTATTGTTATTGAAATAAACTGTTTGGAAGCAAATCACAGTCATTTGTAAAAATGATAATACCATTTGTAAAAATTTTGATTTTATATTTATTCTTGACTAATGTACCTATACTGACCTATGGTGCATGACCTCAGTACAACATTCATTATGTTCATTACCAGTGAACAGATGAGCTGATTCGTCAAGAGCGATGTGCTCTACTTTAGTGTCCTCAGCAGCAGGAGTTCACGCATAGATTTAAGCTGAATTTAAAAAAATAAAAATCACTGCCCTCACACGCCATGCCAGCAGAAACAGTGGGCTGTAATTTAATTCTCCCTAGCTTCTCCCCAAGTAAGATGTGGGATAATTGCTAATAAAGCTAATGCCAGGAACTGCTGATGCCACACATCTTGTTACACTGCTGAGTCTCTGATTTGACTATTCACACTTTGTGTTCAGAAGATATAGGTTTGTTTTGTTTGGCTGGATAAAATAGGAAGCTAATTGCTTTCATTTATTCCAATATTCAAAATGGCCACATTTATTATATGTATGATTCTATCAAGGCTTTTGTTCCATATCTAGTAACAACATTTTTTTCTAATTTTGCTTTCCCATCCAACACAATTCCCAGTCCACCTCATCACATGTACAGGTGTCTGTTCAGTAAGATTTCACTGTGTTGGCTGCCAACAGCTGTCCAGCACTTAGCTGCAGAGAACTCTCTGCTGAGTCCTAATTGTGAACAGATTTTACCCCTTAAGTGAATACATGCTCTTTGTCTAAAAGCTGTTCAGAATCACAGTGACATATGAGCTATGTTGCACTTAAGTAATTCAAAATTAATAAGTTGGGCTCCAAGGGTTGGACAGGATCAGGAGGAAAACATCTGGAAGGTGGATCCACAAGGCAGCATGAGAAAGAACACAAAGGTTTAGGGACGCTGCACTGGGGAAATAAATATGCAAGGAAACAAGGCAACCTGACCTTGGCAGAAACATCAGATGCACATCTGCTTTTCCGGAAGAGGACAACCCTGCAGGAATACAGTGTGGGCTTGTGAAAACTGCCTGTGGAAGATTGGGAATATTTGAAGTCCAAATTTTTAAATAGCACTATGAATTGGGATCAGCTCTCATCTGTGAATTTCTTTTTTTCTTTTTTTTTCTTTTTGGTCATTCTTTCCCCTCCTGCCAACACATCAAAATTGCCTTGAAACCCTTAAGTTTAAAAAAAAAAAGCAAAAGGCCTTTACTGTCCTCTGTGAAAAGGGTCAGACAAGGAGTTTAGTGGCACGCGGCACAAAATACTCATACGTTGTTGCTGCGATCACCACTTCCTCTCAATGGGCACCACATTTTCTGGAATGGTGGCAGTTGCACTACTTCACTTCTGGCAGCAACACAACATACCCATTCTCTACAATCTGTTGTGCCTCCAACCACCACCCCCCCCCCCCCCCACCCCCATCCCCCTCAATTCCTCCCCGTCTTCCAACGTGGACTCATCGCTGAACGTTGAATGCGTTTTGTTGCTTCCATCTGTGACAGCCAATAAATGAAGCCAGAGCTCATTTGTAATCAGTGGCACAGGGCCACCAGTAAAAAGGCATTAGAGCAAGGCTCCCCTGTCAAATCACTGAGAGCCAGAGCATCCAAAAATCCACCCAATCCCTGTTTACATCCAGGCTGTGTTCTGCCACTGTGCTTGGGGAGATTACTTTGCAATCAGTCACATGATCAAGTAAAAATTATGCATATGCAGTAGCTTGTTGGCAGGTTTTTGGGAACAAGCTAAAAACAGGTAAGAAAACATTGACCATAGATTATGAAAGAACCATAATGTGTTTTTTGGTAGACAAATAAAAATTAATTACAAAGACATCAAAAGTAAGTAGTGGAACATTCAAGTTTTGCAGTACTTAAGTAATGACTACATTGCCTAATACTGTAGTTAAACATATACCCATGTGTTACAGTTTCTAGCTTGAAGGATTCAGACGCAATTACAAAGAATGAGGAGGAAAAGCAACCAAATAAACAAAGAAACAGAGATAATTGTTGTTGCCACTGTTGTTTCACAGCAAGACAGCCTTTGACAGAAGCACTGACTGACTTTCCAGACCTGTCATTCCTTAACTAACCCATCACTTGAAGATGCACACAGATGAGCAAGATTTAAGTCATGGTACATGGGCAATTGGGGTCAAGCAAATGACTAGAGGATAAGAGAAAATGTCAGATATGGAAAAGAAGAAATAAGAAAAGGAATGGCAACAAAGAAAAACATGGCAGGCGATCACTGTAGACTTGGGAGATATCACCACCACCACCACCCACCACCACCAAACAGAAGTAAGGCTAATTGTTTGTTCCCATTGTAACGTAGACAAGAGATCAGACTCTTAGATCTGCAATGCCAAAAGACATTTCTACTGGAAAAACTACAAATATTTTTTGTGAACCGAAGACTTTGATGCTCTCACACTTCTGCATGTGGCAATCAACAGACAATGCCAGTTCAGGCATGTTGTTGATGATAACATTTGCTTACATCATCAGGCCCCATTTCCTGTTTATGAGAAATACTACCACTGCCTCATGTCAAACAATGTATTTTACGAAACACCATCAAATGAAGTCAATTACGTTTTGTGGGGAATATGTGGCTTATATATAAAATGAATTGTTCGGAGAAACTGAATATAGACAGTGACACATCATGAAAATGAAAATACTAGTAAATGCCAAAAAATATTTTCCTCCATATTTGGTAATGTTCAGGAAAGCTGTTAGAATTTAAAAGCAGTTTCATCAACGCAAATCTGATGACTAGAATTCATTAAAGCAATTTCCCGGATGCATACAAAATTTCAATTGTAACCTGCATATTCCTGTTCTGTTAAACAGTGAATGCTTATAATAGGTTCTTTAATTCCGAGATTGAATCCACAGTAATGTCCGTCCCTCTAAATATCGCTCATTGCAGTATTAATATGCATTTCCATAATGTTGATAAAATATGAAAGACATTTACGTGATATTGAGCCGTTATGAACTAAAAATCAGACCCTAGATCAATCAAATCAATTGGCATCTGAATACAGTGTTCAAACTCTTATGTTTAATAAAACACATGAGCCAATACTGGACTAATTAGAGATGCCTTTGCAGGGCATTTTTGTACATTAAGCAAATTAATAATGACCAATACCAAGGTTTCTGCTTAATTCGGATGCCATTTATTGTTTTGAATTTTTCATTTGAAAGCCATATTAATTAAATCTCTCTGTCAGATACACGCTGTTATTGTGTACTTTCCATTCGGTTAACTCAAGATTATCACTGCAGGGATTTAAAAAAAATAATAAAAGTTTCACAGGAACACACTCTTTATTGGCTATGTAACATAGAGACCCTTTGCTATGTATACAGATCTGTCTTTCTTCCATATACTCCCAATTGTCAGGTGAAGTCAAGGCCTTAGATGTATTTCAACACTTCTTTCTCTCTGTGTTTGCATGGGTCACCATAACTCAACCACTAAATCACCAATGGTTGGTGTCTCCTTCCACCACTGAAAATAAAAAACTGATTTGTGGGCATCTGATACATTTAAATCTTCATTCCCTAAACTATGAAAAGGCTAAATCCCTGGATTCAGCCTGTATGTTTCTACTTTCTTTTCATAAACTTAGACAGTTTGAAAGTTTTCTTGTACAATAGCTTTACTTCCTCTATTAGACATCACACCATCCACAGACCATCACCATTTGAGCACTTTGTGAATGCACATGTCTTAATCCCAGGTATACCTCAAAATCAAAGAAATGGTTAACTGATCTCAAGTTTACTGTTTTGCAATGGTCACCTTAGTCTCCAGACTTAAATCTGATCAAAATGTGTGTGTGTGTGTGTGTGTTTGTGTGTGTGCATGTGTGTATGTATGTGTACGTTTAACCAGGAGGATCACAGTGATAAATATTAAAATGTATTTTTCAAAGGCTTAACCAAGATAGTAGCCATAAAATACAATACAATATTGTTTCATGTCAAAGTCACGCACACAACAGTACCATAACACAGCAAACACTTGTATAGAGTTCATTAATGCAGCCTACAGAACACAGCTTCCTACAATCAAATACAATTACACTCTGCAATCACAGTACTCTGTATTGTAAGTGATTTACAATGGCCCAAGGGTACTAATGCTTTCAGTTGCAACATTTGTTTTGTAAATTATTCCACATCCAGGGTGCATAATAAGAAAATGCAATTCTTTTTCAAAAACTGTGTATATATATATATATATACATACACACAAACATATACATATACAGTATATATATATATATATATATATATGTACACACATTTTGAAATTGTGAAAGCATTTGAAGCCCCTCAGCAGAATGGCATGGATTCAGCAGTATGAATTCATCAAGGTGCTGGAAACATTCCTTTTATATGTAATAAAATAAATAATGACAATATAAATGTGTGCTTATTCAGTGTGATTCTTTGCATAATTATGCTATTATAGTGGAAGGGCAAAGAGATCATTTCTCATAATTATAATTAAACTATATTTGATTGGCATAGTTTTCATTTTGCATAATCCCACGGCCAAAGAGCAAAACAGCAGGCTCAAGTCAATGTAGCAGAAAAAAAAGTTCAGAGAAAAAATAAATTATAAAAATATTTGCTTCCTCAAAATGTGCAGACTAAAACATTGTTTAATTAAGCTTGGGAATATGTGTCCTCTGAATTGTCGAAGAGTAAAATCTGTTTAGTTGTTGAATATTTGCAGAGGAGCTTTATGGTCAGTTTCCTTAATTAAGTTTAATTTTAAGGAGAATATGTATGAAACTGAACAAAATGATGTTCCATTTTAATCACCAAATATAGCCTCAGGTTAATTTACTCCAGACTGTGTCAAAAGAGTGAACATACGTGTACCTGTATATGCACCTGCACATGTGCACGCACACATGCAAAACACATGCATGCACACACAGACACACACACACACGCACACACACACAAAGAGGCTTCCCCTTGCTCACTTCCCATAAAATTTGCAGTGCTTTGATTGCATAAGCATTCAGTGTAGTACTGATATTACAGAATACTCATTACGTATTTTGAATAAAATCTCTTTCACAGAACGTCTAAAAGAGAACCTTAAAGAAAGGAGATTAAATGAGAACCTTATGATAAATAACAGAATGATGCAATAGGGCACTAGATACAAAGACCCGTGTTGTATATATAGAGCTTAGACTGCCCTTGGATTGAGGGACATAGAGCATTACGTACTCAGAGCCGACTCATATTAAGGTGGGTATAGATAATCAGGCTAGATCCAGGGCCTGTCGCTGTGCATCATGGGATACAGAGTCAGTCAAAACTACCGCCATTTTATGGAAAAATAAAGAGTGAATGCAAAGCTGTACACAAATCTGATAATTATTTATATACTGTATCATTACTATTGGTCGTTTTGATTATTTATACAACTTCCAAACCCATTGACATTGGACCAGACTGGCATTATTTGACTTTAGAGCATGACCTGGAAATACATTTTATCACAATATTAATGATATGCTAAGTAGCTGGAAGACAATTAATGGATAACCCCAATAATAAAAAATAATAAAAAAAACAATGTGATTTTGGAGTGCCCTTGAATACAAGGGCCATCCATTTTCAACGACCCTTTATTTTCTTTAATAACTACTTCCATTATCTCACTCCTGAGATAATCTTGATAAGAACTCTGTCTTGACAGATATTTCAATCCAAATGTGAAATAACCAGTTTGCTGTGTAGGGACTCATTGCTTCCTTACAGAAGAGGTATAGTGTCAACTAACCCCTGGGTTTCAAATAATAGGCAATACTGTTGCCTATTATTTGGTGTGTATGCCACACTGAAAGTTACTTGCTGGATGTTACTTGCTGAACTTAATAGATTTTATGGGAATCTAGGGTATGATCTCTTTCTCAAAAAAAATCTAATCTATTTGTATTGGAAAAAGCCGCTAAACCGAAGAAAATGTGTTTATCTAGATAAGTCGCACACACCAACTCAACCTTTCTTGCCAGGCTCATTTAAAAATTGTAAATGGTACCCAGGGTTTTCACTGAATTTCTATTAGAACTAGAGCTGTCCTATATGCAGAGAGGGTATAGAAGTTCAACAAGGCACTAAAGGTTAATGTTCCATTGGCAGTTACTTTTTTGCTTCTTATACCACCCTAATGGCAGAGTTCTTTCAACAAGCCTGTCAATCATTTCGTAGGGCATATTGTGAAACTTTCCATAAGGCTGTCAGTCTATGGTTCAAAGGAGAGCACTGTGAAATGGCCGGAGAGCAATCATAGAACCATGGTGTGTGGATTCTATATTTGGGTTTAACCTTCTTTCTGAAGACACTCAGCTCCAGAGCCCTTTTCATCTTAACAATTTTCATCTTGCTGTAGGAGACATCCTGCCGATGATACAATTGGAGGATGACATACCAGTAGTGAATTAGAAGCAGTGCAGCTGGAAAATAAACTTTGGATGATTTGATTGTGTACATCTGCCAAACCGCAAAACACAGCCGGATTTGTACAGAAAATGCAATTTGGTCACAAAATTAACCATCAAATTCCATTTGAAAGATGACTGGCTTGAAATCAGGGAGGCTGAATCATCATCACAGTCATTTGAAAACTGGCTAATGTGTACACATATATCCACCATTACCGTGTTCCTGATGTAATTCCCATGAGGCTATTTCTATGAAAATTGTGTGCAATCAGCCAATTTGGTTTATCGGGATATCAATCTTTTTATCAAAACCTTTTCTAATCGCACCGCTTGAGAACCACCATTACTTTCAGTCCTGGACAAGAGCAAAAAAAAAAAAAAAAAAAAAAAAAAAAAAAAAAAAAGAGACAAAAACCTACTATAATCCCTTAATTACAGTGACATACTATACAAACATAACATTCTTGCGAAAACAGACATTATCAGCCATTCATGTCATTATCAAAACCAAATGCTACAAATCCAGTTCCTACATTTGAAAAAACATGAGTACTATAAAATATGGAGAAGCGTGCATTCTAGAATCAGGGATTAAGTTTCGCAACCCAAAAAAGATGATGGAAAATGTCAAGTAAACCTTTCCAGAGGAACTGTGTTGATTTTGCACAGATAGCATGTGTGTGTGTTCTGAGGGGGGTTGGTTGGGGGTGGGAGTTTTAACTACATTGTGTACAAGTCTGCCTTGAAACTCCACACACAAGTGACACAATGCTGCAATTGTCCGTTTTTTAGTTTGCTTCTGATTTATGGAGTTCTCACTGGGATTAAGCAGGATGTAGAGGTGGGACAGAGATGACTTCGATTCCAACTGCACACAGAACTGGAGAAAGTGAAAAATTTACTACACACACAAGCAGGTATGATATGGACTTAGACTAAAAGACACATTATTATACAAATAACTGGGATGCATCCTCTGATGCCCCCGTGTCACCAAAACAAAGCAAGAACCACCAAAAACCGCTAACAGCCAGGATAAGGAAGCAGTGGCAAAATGCCTGGGGAGGCATCACACCTGCCTTCCAGCAGAGACAGGCACTTGGCCAAGCTTGGCAAGCACACAGGCACGCTTCACAGCACAATCACATTAGCCTCTCCTGAAGATTGTCAACCGCCATCACTGCTGATGTTTAAAGATGCAAATTTAATGGGAAATTGAATTATTTTTAAAAAGGCACGATGTTAATATTTGATGCAAGAGGTTTGAGGTTTAGTATAACAACTCACTCTAAGCCCATCACAACCTTGCTTCGCCATCTCTCTCAGCAATGCATAATGAGTAACGGTAATCTACTTAAGCTTCACACACTTCCCTGCCCCAAGAGATTTTCAGAATGTGTCTTGGGGATAAAGCAAAATGAATATGTAGGCTTGGAGAGTGGATACTGGATAAGTGTTTTTTTATGTTTGTTTCTGGCTTTTTAAACTCCGTTTTTTCTGCCAGTAGGTATTAGTACAGATTAATATGCTTATTTCATACACGGTCGAACCACCTAATCAAGCACTGCTTGTTAAAATCAAGTGTAGTGCTGCGCAAATAGAAATTGGTCAAAAGGTTAAAATCGCAAATGGCACGCAATACTCCATTCTGTCTTATTTACTTATTCAGTGGCTGCCATCAGTGCATATGCATTGGTAATGAAATGGCTGCTCATGAGTGCATTCAAAATATGCACTCATACAGCTACCATCATGCTATGCAATGGAACGTAAACTTCGGCAAATCAACTTTCCAGTTTTATGCCAATTGAGGTCTCATTATTTAATTGCAATAACTCATCGTTCTGGCAGGAACTATATGCTAGCAATTTATAAAGCCATGTCTTCTGCAGAACAGTCCAGAAGGCCTTGGTATGAGGGTTGTTCATTCTGTTCCGATTATCTTTTCATTACCACCGTGACCTGATAATATATTCGTTTATCTGGCGACTCAGGCGGTCAGTCTCTTTTGCGGTATTTTCTAGTATTAGCTTCTCACTCATTGTGTTTTTTCACGAAATGTGTTCCTTTTCAGTTTGTTAATCTCATTTAAAATGTACATGATTATTATGTCTGCTGATAGAATGTCATATGTGAAAACAGAATGAACAAAACATCACTGCCAAGAATTAACATTAATTAGCCAGTTCCATTGTAGATGACTCCCTACACATTAATGTTTCATTTCATAAAGCTGTTTTAATGTTAAGAATTAAAAATAACATTTTATTTTACCCCTGTATTTTCCTGCGGAAAAAGCTTGTGTCCAGTGTTGAAATGTGTTGCATGAAGCCAGTGGTGCACTTATTATATTGATATTTGTGTAGCCAATAGGGTCCCACAATGAAAGCTTATTCGGGTTATTTGTCCAGTCAGCAATTCCCATGCACAGTTATCTGAATCCTGGAGGGCAGAATAGCTAACTGAATTTATTTGGCTAGTGTTCCCTCATCAGGTGTGTTGGTTTTATGGATGAATGGACAATGGGATGTAACATCGATGAATAAAGGGTCTCTACTAATATAGGAAAAGTGTTCAGACTGATGAATTTTATGTTAAAAAAAACTTAACTGTGTGTGCGTGTGTGCGTGCGCGCATGTGTGAGTGTGTGTTTCGTAACTATGATATGCAATCTTCACCTTTTAGAAGAAATATAACCAAAACAGAAATAATATTTAAAGCTTCAGTTTCCACCTTTTGTTTATTCTTTGTATTGGAAAGAAGCTATTGATCTTTGGGAAAAAAAGATAAATTAATGTGGTTTAGTTTTTTACATTCCAAGAACACAATGATAAAGAGAGGTATTCATTTATAGAAAAGCAAATAGCCACTGCTGTGCACCCCATTTCCTCATGCCCTCCCTGCACTTCTTTTCTCTCCAGATAACCTATCAGGTGACCCATGCCTCCAACCATCTCATCTGAGGTTTATCCCACAGTTCACATTACCCATGACATCATCTTGAAGCCAAGAACACCCCATGAGGAAGATCCACACCACCCACAAATGTCCACAAACTAGGCCAATGCAACAGGATGGCACTACAGAAGAACCTTTTGATAGAACGTTAGAGGTTCACTGGATCCAACATTTGAATGTCACACGATAAAGACAACCTCACTTAATAGTCACCAAACATTGGCTTAACATGACAGCTCTAACAAATCATCTGTTTCACTCTGAAGTTCTGCAATAAAACATACAAGTATCCATTTGGGCTTTATCTAAAGCCTGTTCACCATCAAAAGAACACTCATTACTGCCACTTTGTTTTGGTCTGAAGAGGTTCATTAAAATAGTTTTAATTAGATGCCTTAATTATTAATGCACAATAAAGATGCATTGTATCTTGGTGGAATTGGTTCCCAGGCGATATAAAGTTGTGGAAGAACACCAGAAAAATAGTGGACACGACAACAAAAACAAACTCTGTAGTTTCGGTCTGAAGTTGTGTATTTATTGATCCAACTGCAATCACCTTCTCCTGGCTGAGGAGCATGATGAAAGAAAAGTTATCCCCTCAACCTGCAAGAATAATGAGTTTGACTTGTGCCCAGCGCTGAAATGCGATATGAATGATTAACAATTATGAGACGCTTAAGTCCCTGACAGTTCATCAATAGAGTCCATTATTACAAGTTAGATTAATCTGAACATTTCAATGCGGGTCTTAGGTTACGTGCAAGAACAATTACATCTGTCCGTACGTGGGTGGATCAAAATGTTGCTACAGCAGAAAGGGGCGTAGGAGACCCTTGGAGTAGCAAGTGCTTACATGGATCAATGGAGATCTCGTGAGAGAAATCTCGGCAGAATCCCATTGCATCCCATTTTCTGTCTCTCCCATCCCCACTTTGTGGTAAAAAGATTGATGGCAGCCCGCCGATCTGAGTTCCCCATGATCTGTCGAATCATGGAACCGAATGAGGAAGCCCGGCCTTCAGAGGCAAGCGCAGTGAGAGATAGGACTCGTCAAGGAGGCAGAACAAATTCCTAACACAACTCTGCTTCCACTCAGAAATATTAGATTTGGGAGGATTCAGACCAATAACAATTAAGGTCTGAGTCCCTTTTCTTTCTTCTTCATTGACAATTGCACCTAGTTATGAAAAGGCTATATTTTATGGTGACGCAACGAGCACAGTGACACAGAGGGCGAAACACTATGAATTAAATATTCCGGGGGCATTGATTGTCAAAGAAAGAATAGGGAGGGGGAGGGGGGTAAAACGCTGTCACAGAAGATTCCCAGGATTATACTTCATTCCAGCAAGTTCTTTTGTTCTTAATGAGCTGATTAAATCCACCGAGTAAGCGAATAGGATAGGAGTCAGGCGTTCTCAAGATTTCAATTACATGCCAATGTGTTGTTCAGGGAAACATTTCAGCACCTGAAAAATGTAATGTGGTAAATACTTGTGATATGTTTTGTGTCATTTTCATAAGCAATGATGAGGTAAATAATTGCAAATGCATTTTGGCAAGTTAAAAACATTACACAACTGTACATTAATTGGGCACTTCCGAACAGAAGTTGTATTTCCACTATGCTGGATGAAATGTCGCTATGCGACAAGTGGAAAACAATTAGTCAGAGAATAATGATTAGCTGAAGGTAAAAATCAATGTATATATTTATATAACATGGCCCTGCAATTACTCATGGATTGTCCTTTAACATTTTCCAATATTATTCTCCTTCATAAAGAATAAATTCCCCTGATGATTTCACACTGGTGGGCTGAGCATAATGTTTTTTTTTTTTCTTTTTGGTTTTTTTAACGTTTTGTTAAAAATCTCTTTTTGACCATGCGTCAGTCTGGATATATATAACTGCATTTGATCTCGCCTGTCATAATATCTAGCAATTATAATCATATCTATTTGTTCTCAGTTCCATCTCTTTGTTGTGCTTTGGTTGATTTGGATGAACTTCAATATCAAAGACAGCAGAATTAAATGTATCCACAGTGAAATGCAAAAGCAATTTTGCAGACTTTACCTTAAAGAAAATTATACATTTTCAAGATGCTTACATCTTTTTAAAAAAGGTTGACAGACAAAGCGCAAAGCGAAGGACTTGGCATTGATGAAATTCTGTTGTTTGTGTGTTCTCCCACTGTTGCTTCTGAGTGTGTCTTCTCAGGTGATCTATATTGTGGTATTGTGGTCTATACTGTGAGTCTCCAGTAGCCCTACATGGTACCATTTGTAGATAGAAGAGGCCTTATAGATGTTTCGCAGAAGTGTTGTGTGTCTGTAATGCCATGACAATTTAGCAATGTCTCTTGCATACTGCATAACTGTCCAATAAGCTTAAAGTCATGAAAGAATATGCAAGTTCCATAGGATTAAATTCCAGATACTGTTCATTGTGTAGATATTGCATAACCTTGATACAGCTGTGAAGGAAGAATCATTCACACCACAAGCCTTTGTGCATGGATCTTGTGTTACCAATCCAGGAATCCAAAGGATGGTGTAATTGCTGTCTTACTTCGATCCTCTGAGACTCATTGGCTTGTTAAAGACATCTGCTTCGGATGTCAGCTCTGTTCTAAATCTCGCTTGTAGCTGTCTTAATTGGAGTCGGCTGGAATATAAATTGCCAGATCTGGCAGCGATTGGAAATTGACTGTTGCACTTGTCCTTTCCTTTGTAATAGATGGCAACAATATTCAAAGGGGACAGTACTTCCACAGTACAAGTGAAGAATTCCCAAGCAGGCTTCCTCCGTCCACAGAAGAAAAATAGGAATGGTTTAAAATAATGAAAAAAAATGAGATAGATAAAAAATGAGATTGTGCTAATTTGATAGCACTTTTTATGCTGTCTGATTTAAATAAGACTGAGCAGGAGACTGGGAATGCTAAACACATCAAAAGGAGAGGGTTCTGTAGGTGAATTTGAAACAGTTTTGATGATTCAAACACTACTAAAAAGGCAACCCCACTTAACATTATCATACAAACAGAGATTAAGGTTCCCTGTATAAATATGAACCCATTACATTAACACATATGTGCAGTTTAATTTATAAGTAAAATCATACAGGGCACCTTAATAACTTCGTGTTCATATTATTTTCTGCTTTAAAAAAAATACTTACAATAGTACAATAAATGCATCTGATAATCTGATCTCTTCAGGGATAATTAAGGGTTATTTGATATCCACATGTGAAATGATACAACTAATATGCAAACTTTTTATACAGTACTTATGCATGCCACCTTACTGTAGTTTAAAATTACTACAAGCAAACAATGTTTCAGAGAGTAGATCCCTGATGCCCTTGCAACAGGCAGAAATCTTTAAATCTGTACCACTTTTCCCTTAACTTCAAGTAAGTTCAAAGAACTTGAATGGAATTTTCCACCTAAAATGTACTCTGTTGTTCCTTATTGAACTTTTGTAGGTATCAGCACTGGCAGACAGGTTACAAATGGGGGGCAGAGAACTTTCTCTTAAATTTACAATGGTACTGAAACTGTTTTCTTAATAAGCTTTCAGGAAAGACAACCATCAGTATTGGATTCCTTTGTACTCATTATGTCTAACATGGCAGTACTACCTCTGCACATTGCAGTCCGTGTAATGGCTAAGGCCAAGGGGGCAATGCCCCAGTACTTTAAAATCTATACTCCTGGCTTGAGCTCTTTAATCCATCAAGGTGTACATTAAAACCAAAGTGAGATTGTAAAGGAACGTGCTAAATGAAATGGCCCTTCAAAAACACTTTCTCTTCCCTTTTTGCTGGCATAAACGTTTCCTCATGTTGAGGGTTAAAATGGTGCTGATCCTAAAAACAACATCATTTTCAGCAAGAGATGGCTTTAGACTTCACCAGGTTACGATCAGTGGCCTGTAAATATGAGGCGCACTATACCTGCTTACCTAGAAATATTCCGAAATACTGTAGCAAAGAAGATCATTCACATGGTTTCCAGAGTGAATTATGTCATGATCCTGAAAGCTTTTTCTTTGTGTAACAACATAAATGCCGGTCAGATTTCCAGTTTCTCCACAGGGGTATCTAACACTAGGGAGGGCAAAATAGAGCTGTAGAACATAGAACTACTTCCATGTAGTTCACAGAAAATGTAGTTTGTTGACCATTTTTCACTTCACTGCAGTGGAGATCAAACTAACAAGAACTGAATGCTATAGCTGCTTGTTAGCCTTTATTGATCGCAATTGTATGAGGCTGTGTGATGTAGCTACCAATCGCCTGAACCTATAAAATTGATTTAAAGCCTGCATCTAGTCACTAGAATGCACTTTAAGACAGATTTTGTCCCTTTTGCCTCCCAGCAGAAGGTTAGCATACTACTAAATGCATATAAATTCAAATTCTGTACAGTACGGTACAGAAGTCAGTAGATGCCATGCAATATATGTTTTTTGGCCATGTTGTGTTGACAACTTTATCTTGTGATCTTGACATTACGAAAGTTGTTCTCAGGAACATGACTTATCTTGTGATCTTGACATAACAACAGTCGTTTTCTTATGATCATGAATCCAGATCTGAATGCACAGTGATTATGTGTGACAGACTGGGGATAGCATATGCTATGTTGCCGTATAATGGATGAGGACATTTCATTTTACTTTGACCATGGACTGAAGTTGTATATTACTGATGAACATAATGTGGTTCCTACCGGAGTCAATCCCAGATCAAAGTAAACTTTCAATTTGTCTATTATTAATGTGATGCGTCATGCCAATAATGTTGCTCATCTGACACATAAACAGCTAAGCACTGCACTACTCTGTGAATCTATAGATTAATTATTTATTGCACTTACAGCAGACCTTGCTCAGATACTATTGAAGTCTTTTCAAATACCTTGAAGCTTGATTAAGCCTGTCTGGACAGCCAGATGGGCAGGGTTTTTACTTTTGCAATCAGACCGATTTCACTGTGCCATGCAAGCTCAGTCAGGTAGAAATCAAGTTATGTTTATCAATAATAGACAGCTTCCTGGTTTCTACCTTAAAGTCAGTCGCAAGTTTCTACCTGAGTCAATCCCCTGGTTAAAGTAAACCTCCAAACCTCTTGTCTATTATTGATAAACATAACATGATTTCTACTTGAGTCAGGCTAGGGCAATGTAGCATATGCTATCCCCAGTCCACCACACACAATCGCTGTTCATTCAGATAGTATAGGTTATCTCATGATCGTGAGAAAAAACTTATGTCGAGATCATAAAATAATGAGTTGTGATCAAGAAAATGCATGCCCTCTACAAACTTAGGAAGGCATATAGTACACCTGTGTATCTGTAGTAGGTTGTGTCACGTTTGCCTCCAAGTTGAAAGCACGCTGCATACTGATCAAATGGATATAAAACTGGCCCAGACCATAGGGCAGCCAACTGTTCAAAAACCGCTGCTCAAATCCCCCCATGTGGCCATTGATATACCTGTTTCTTCCATGTATCATTTTACCACTAATTAACTCCCTGAACTCGTTACAAAGTCACTGCACTGTCAGGCTTCCCCGTTATGTGAAAATCAATGACCATATGGCACATTTCAAAAGTGAAGGGCTGTGAAGATCTGTCAGTGTCAAAAAAGAATTAAGGGGAAAGCCTGCTACCCATCAAACGTGCTCTTCAGAATAACTGACTGCGGAAAACCTGTCCAGAGATACTTTTGGCAGGCAACTTTATTCACGGTCTACAGTCTTCTTGTTGTCTAACAAAGGCACATGGATCTATTGTAATCTGTTAATTCATGCAGATGTTACCAGAACTTAATAGCAAGAAAGATTATCTTGCTATTTCAACATTTTCTGCAAAATTTGTTTATTCTCATGGTTTAACACTAACCTTGAGAATACATAATTTATATCTCTAAAGTTCTCAGAAGTTATCTCTACATAAGTTTGTTACATCTTTGAAGCTAACCATTCACATCTGAGGTATCCTGATGAGATTCAGTTTAGGGAACCTGAAATAAATTCAATTATATTCATTTTTGTTCACATTTTTATTATTGCAAATACATTGGCACATAGACACTTTACAGAAAAACAGGAAGTTGAAGAATTGGGAAACACCAAGTTTGAATCCTTAATAAAACCAGGAAGGTAGTTTAAAAAAACTAGGCTTAATGGTAATAGAGAGGTAATGAGGAATCTACTCTCCTCCTTCAATTTCCTATTATTTTTCCACAAAAGAAATTCAAGAAGTTGTTACAACTGCTTGAGACTAGTACTTCAGAAGAATACAATTTCTTCCTTAATTTTGGGGTGGAGAGAACAGAGGAATTATGTACAATGGCAAAACCACCTCCACATCTACAAATGAGATGATAATTTTGGCAATACAAGGACTTATTTAATGCAAAGTTATCTCCCACTTTAAGCTATGTTACAGTAAAAAATAATTCATCAAGACAGTAACCACTGATTAGTTTGTTCACAAGAGCTACCATAAAGTTTGCGCAGATGCCAAATCTGGCCAACCCTCACCCATTTAGGGTGTGTTCTATTTAAGGCTTTATAAACTCCAGATGTGGGAATCACAGAGGCCTGGCTTGAAGCAAGATACTTGTACCATTTACAATACAAACTTACTAACCAATACTACAGGCAGATGAGACTGCAGGGAGGGGGTACTTGCTAAATGGAAGAACAAAACGACAATGGCGACACTTAGAAACTTTATTTTTTGTAGTCGTTGTGTATTGTCTATTAACAAATGTAAATGTACTGTAATAATGCTAGAACACAGTTTTTTGTATCCACTCATTGTTTGGTTGCAGGAACACTGAGTGACTGAGTTGAGCAATCTCAGGATAGTGGCATCCTGGCCACTAGGGGGGTTGCACGAAGGGGTTAAGGATCTATGTAAATTTCAGAGTTGCATTATTACAGGAAGTGATAGAAATATGCCTCGTTTTGATATTGATCTGATTGTTGTGGCAAACGGCATGATATTTAGGCTTAAAATGATTTCAAAGTCGAGGAACTGACACCATTTCAGTAGTCTACTGCAGTCAAGATAGCAGACATTTGTCTAGGACAAAATATATGCAGCTTGGTATTAGCTCTAAAGAGTCATTTTCAAGAATTCAGACTATGATTTATATTGCTATATTAAAGAGCATGGGATGGGTGGACACAATCTGTTTCAAGTTAAAATATTTCATAAATATTATCCAGTTTTTTTGTTGATACAAGGCTTCAAAATAGCTATATAAACACAACAAAACCAATGGCTATCATTTTATTTGATTTTGAAGGTCTCCTAAGAGCTGGGGAACATAGGACCGTGGGAACATAGGAATGACCACCTATTTTCAAACAACTAGGCCTTCCCAGGAAGTTTGACAAAGGTCAATAAAGCCCATGTTATTTGATGCACAGCACATAGGCTTCAATAACCAGCAATGTAGTGACTATAATCAGCTATGGATTTTATCACTTCTCCATAAAGAAGAGAGCCACTGATTGAACAAAGTTTGAACCTATGTGAATAACCGCTCAAGAAAAATTATGTTAAGCTTTAGTTAGGAATTTCAAGGTTGACTCAATGTCGGTAAGTCTAGAACCAGGATGACTAAAGTCCCTGGTTTTAAACTCACATCTCTAACAATAGAATCACTAATTATCAAAGCTGTCTTGTGGTTCTGGGTCCTCGATTAGTGTGTTGTTGACTAGGACAAGCAGGTTTACGACACTGAGGAGTGAGTACAGTGGGCCAGTTTTCTTTTCTCCACGCCTCCCTCATACTGTGAAAAACTTGACTTGCTGCAAGAATGCTACTGGGGCTGTGCTAGGAGACAGAGAGCTAGTACTAGCATCCTGAAGGATTGAAAAGGAACACTTTTCCATTTCTAATTTGTTGAAGAGTCAGGCTGCAAAAGTCCAATTCACAAATCTCCACAGTCACTGGAAATATGAAAGAGAGATGTGGGAGTAGATGGAGAAAGAAACACTCTTTGGAAACATTTTCAGTTTGGAGTTGACAGGATTGGGTAAGCCAAACAATTGTGTGCTAGTTTTCCTGGGTCTTGATATAATTGTATTTGGCAAAGTATAATGGAGAAGGTGCCTGTGTTATAGAATGCAGTAGTCAGTGACTGACAATTTGCAAGTTTAAAATAATCTGTTGGAGAGAAGAAAAAAAAAAATATATATGTATATATATTTTTTAAAAGAAGTAATAATAAGCAGAGCAAATTACTTAAAAAAACTTATTCAAGAAATGTACACGTTTGATTATTTAAATGTTCTACAGATTTGTTTATCTGCACAATTTCCAATTAAATTAAAGAATACAGATATCCCAAAAGGACTTGCAAAGTATACCCCAACACAAGCTTCTATTACATATCTTTGAGACTAATCATTTACATCCACTGTATATCAATGCCCACAAGACAACATTCATTATACATTTAAACACGGGAGGCTTGTGTACTTTCAGAGAATCTATCCTCCCGGTCCTAAAGGACTTTATATTATACTCACACGAGTGCCAGGACATTTGATTTGTATACCACATTACATCTTGTGGATTTATAAAAATCTTTCTTTTTTTTTTTTCTTGGGGTCTGTCCTCCAGAAAGTTGAGGCAGGTAGTGACAGGGGAATATTCTAGCTGTGATCTAGCCATGGTGGAATTTTCTGATTAATCCCAGACATCACACGACAAGAGACTCGGCTCTCTATAACTCTCTGTCTGCTCAAAAATAACTTAATTACCCTCGCATCTCTTAAATGCAATTAATAAAGAATCAATCAGACTGACTGAGAATGAGAACATAGTGTATTAAGTTAACGCAGTCAAAAGCTGAGCCAAAAATCCTCCAAGGTACAGCAAAGCCTTTGGCATGCCTAGTCCTTATTCCAAGAAATCAGTGGTGGTTTGTGCATGTGTGGTTTGTGCGTTTGTGCATGATTAAAAATGTATGATTTATCTTTTTTTTTTTTATAATTACAACATGGCCTGCATTTTGAACATTTCCTATACGCATAATACTGTATCAGCACTAACGGCCCAAAGAACACAAGTGCAAAATGATTGAACTTACTTCAAAGAGCCTGAAAGGGAGCATCCTTTTGCCCCGGGATATTAGACATACCACCTACGATATGCAAAAAACTATATAATTAACTAGGAGAGATCATGGGACAAAAAATACCGAACATGCTTACATACTTCCTCACTTTAGCATTTAGATCTACCCATTTTATACCCGTGCAGTAAAATGTTCTGTGTTAATTCTGTTTTTTTCCCCCCTTTTGGACTTCTGATTTATAGTAGTTCACGTATAATAAAATTGACTCAGAGCAAAATGTATTCTATCAGAGTTCATATTACACTGACCATTTTACTGACCCAGATCTGACATGACACATGATTTTGATGTACCAGTTACTGTAGAAGAGATTGAATGTGGCCACTCCATCTTTTTGCAGTAATGCAAGACAGCTTAATGATTTTGTTTCAGGACTTTTGCAATGCACCGCATGCGACAACACAGTGTCGACGCAACTGAGTCAATGTTGACAGATATGAGCCAGTAAAGTCTCAGTGGTTCCCCAACTCCTGATCAATACCTCTGCCCAGCCTTCGTCTTGCAATGGCAATACGCCGCATATCACTGACCTTGACCTCTTCTCTGTATACTGCACCAGCCAGTGCACTGAACAGATGACCTCTCACCCCCAAATCTAAAAAAAGTGATTTATAACCATAATCCCTTTCAAACATAAAGTAAGGGCAAAGGGCAGATCAAGTGGCCAAGGCCAGTCCTAAGGTCGCTATTAAATTTGACTCAGCCACCAGACTACATGGCCTGCACACTGTTACAGTGCATGTGATTTTGAAGCAGAGCCAGAATCATGGCCCCTCTCTGCTTACATCCATTGTCCAAAGGTGCTTTTAAACAGAATTTAAGCATACGCATATGTGCCTCCGGTAAAACCTGTTATCTGTGGCTTCAAGAAATGAATCCAAATCCCTTTCAGAATGAAGTCTGCGAGCCTTTTCTTTGCGGCACTATTAATTTAATAAGTGACACCTCGGCTTCATTTTCACCACACAATTTACATCTAAATGCACACTGGCTGCCACGCATGCACATTCTATCAACAGATTCCATAAAGAGGCCTAGCTTTTCTCCCATATTATTTTTTTCCTTTGATAAGGACCACATATTGTCACAGACAGGGGAGGGAGGGATTGATCGTCATGCAATTTCAGCTAGATGTATTTTCTTTTGACAAGCGCTGACAGTTTAATGGTCCTTCTTTGATGCCGATCGCTTAGCGTAGATTAGTTTACAAAATACATCAATTACAGCACGTTTATATGCAGAACAAAGGCTAGTCATGGTTTCCAAAAGGATTCCATTTGATTAGGGTCACTTCAGTTCAAGGTATCTATTTTCTAATCTGTTTCCTCCATTGGGCAGATCACCTTTTTATCCCAAATTTAGTACGAAGTGCAAACACAAAAAAAGAATGCAATCTGTCTAGTCAAGCTTAATATTTAATTCAGTGTTTCACTCAGAAATGTAGTGTGGAAGAGGCTGGTCCATGCCCTCTGAAAAAACAGGTCTCACATAAAGTTCAGTGACTTTTGTTCAGAGGTCTCAGCTGAATTTATTTATTTATTTACGTACTTTTCCTTAATTGCTACAAAAGAAGCCCAAAAAATAAAATGTTGTTTGGCTGGAGCTACATAGGCTTCTGTCAAAGTTTACCTGGTCCCCACTGCTGATATTGTATCACAAGATGGAGGCGTATTCAATCAAAAGCCAGCACACTGTTCTTTGTGCTGTACTTTGTGCAGCTCAACAGGAGGGCAGTGGCAATAGATGGGCATAGTACGGGGGAAACGGACACCAGCCCCAGGCCCAGCACAGTTCTCTGATCTACATCAGCTGTTGGGTTACATTTTAAAAGCAATAGAAAATGCCAGGAGGCTTACATTTAAGTGCAGAATTCTGCAGCAGAATGAAAAGAGGTGAAAGAATTAGTCAATAGGAATCACTGCAAACAAACACCAGGGAGTATTTAAGACTTTATTTCTTGGGGGGGGGGGGGGGGGGGAGGGGGGCACAAGAAACAGAAAAAAAGAATTTGCTATTTATTATCTGTAACTACCAGCATTGACACTAAGACCACAGATGTGTACTATGTGAATGTTAAGCTGTATACAGACCATTAGAGCAAGTTGCACAAGGATTCTGACTGAATGAGACATTCAAGAGAGAAATATGGTCCCGTTACAGAATTTTTCTGCTAAATCTTCAGCTTAGAGGTCTGCCTTTATAAAGAGGTATAAAAGGGGTTAGTCTGAATAAGAGAATTAAAAAATAGAGAAACACATCTGAAAATAAACACATTCCAAAGCTTGGCATAATAAGAAAAGGTGTAAATACAAAGTTTAAAAAGCTGAAAGTTAGTCAGTTGTTCCTTCATTCGCCCCCTACATCCCACCCCCACCCTGCACTGAGTAATTGGTGACAGAGCTGCTGTTAAGAACACCTCAGACAAAGGAACAACAAGCAATTTGAGGACTTCAACCAGGCTGAAGCTAGCTATTTCACACCTTTCACAGTGAGAGGTTCTGTCTATCTCTCTCTCTTTCTGTCTCTCTCGCTCTCTCAAACCTACACACACAAGCTTGCTTTATTTCTCTCTCGCACTCCCTCACTCCTCAAAACTCCACAGAATGCTGAGCAACAGAGATAACCAAGGAATTCAGCCGAACACACCATCAAAGGATCTTTTAATCTCCTCGCCTTAGATGAGAGCGTGCTTAGTGCAGAAATGCATTGGGAGGGGGAAAATAGTAAAAATGATGATTACACAGAGTTGGATTTGCCCTTTGGGACAGACAGACCGATGGTGAAGACCTCCATCAAGGTGCATGCTACTGCTTGAAGATGCTTTACGAGCTGGCAACATTTTGAGGTTTGCCCGCAAGGCAAAGGTCATTGCTCTTATTCAGTTTCTCTTCTGATACATAACTGCATCCCTGTAGTCCCATTTTTTTTTTGTTACATTCCCAGATTTGAATTGAAGGGGACTATTTGTTTTTTGAATCAATGCCATTCTATCCAGATCCACTCCCAAATTCCAACATCTTTCGGGATTCTAGTAGTATTGTAACAAAATTAACTTCTCTAGTGTCCTGTTAATGAATGTAGTTAAAATATGGCCCTTCTGGAATTGCTTGTCACCCACAATCATCATCTGCAAAGATAAACTTATAAAGAAAATTACAACAAAAAAGTCATTATGCACTTACAATTTCAAGCCATTTATAAGCACATTATTATTCCCCTGTTTTCTATGTCTGTAATGAAGTGATGCTTAACAAGTAAAAACAACAAATAAATCTATACAAAATGAAGACACTTCTTCCTTTTTGTTCTCTACTCACTGACTGCGCAAAATTACATTCCCTCACCACTGTTTGTACTCCCAGTGATGCCCTCTTAACAAATTTGCAAATAAAAACTAATAGCTTTTATCAGGTTTTCCCCAGCCAAATGAACAGCGTTCAAAATTATAAGAAATACATCCTACTCAAACAAAATAACAGAATGCAAGTCATCATCTACTGTACCATTCCCTCTGCACAGTTGTATCAAGTCCTCCACCCTCCAGTTATATCTGTGGCACCGTAATGAATATGGCCATGGGACCTCACTGTGAAAGGAGTCTTTAAATCCCTTCTCTGGTGCTAGCCAAGCTTGGATGCCTGGTAAATCATGGTGAACACTACTGGACGTGTGGATGTGGTGTGGCCCATAAATTCAACAGCTTTAGATGGTGGAACCACAAGGAGGTCAACACGCCTCAGGCCAGGTTCTCCCATGGTCATGGTCTCCTTGCTCTCGAACCGGATTCCACGCTAGACCCTGTTAAGCACTGCGTGGGAACTGGTGCACAACAGCCCTGACATTAATCTGCCCAGATGTACAGCTCAATTATCCAGACCCAACAACTCTTTGGTCTTTGGCAAACAATCAATGAGCAGAATTAGTGGAATCTGCTCAGCCATGAGGCTACCACATAGACAAGAATCAACCTCAGCAGGAAATATTCTGGGGGTGGGGGGGGGGGGGGGCATTTTAAGGTGAGAAAAAACACATAGATTATTTTGCTTTTTATGAACAAAACAGTCAATGACTGAACTGGATTTGTGGACTGTCATTGTCAAAAAAGAAAAAACCAGAGGTGAGGATGCACAGACAGACCTGATGACTGCTGTATTTCAACTTGTGGTTTTGGAAACGTGTTTGCCCCAGTTTTTTGGTGGACTTAAATCAGCAGGTGGTATCTGTCAAGCATCTCTTTTGGACAGCTTTACAGCTGAGGCTCTTGGGATGACTGCTGGTAATCCTGGATGTCACTGAGAAATCCTGGAGTTATAGGACATTTTATAGGATTATTAACAGACCCGTCATCCTCACTCCAGCAGTCACACTTGATGTTGGCCCTAGAGACATGGGGGAAGTGTCGCCATTACAGTGTGTGAAGGGCCAGGTTTGCACTGCTGCCCCCTGCCAGGGCATGGAGGAATATGGTAGCAGAGCAGAGGCATAGAATCTACTCCTTTGTATTCTTGCGCTATGTATGAAACAGTCTTCAGCCGCCACACGTGGAAGGTATCATGGAAAGGGACTGGCTGGATCATCCAATAAACAGAGCTGTTACAAAACGTCTCACAACCACAGATAATGTTGGGTTGTATGCAGGTAGGTTCTGTGTGACTTTTTATACAAATGCTCTTTTTTGCATAGCGAAAAATTATTTAACCACACAGGGCAAAGAAATAGAAAAGGCAAAAAAGCCATCTGTAGATTTGATGGACAGCGCTGAAAAATCATGATGTGTTATTTTACGCAAACATAAATTTTACATGCCCCAAAGCAAATACTAATTTTAGGAAACACCTTTAAAATTTCATGGGAATGTAGCAGACATGGCAACAGGGAAAAAGAGCAAAAAATGTATCATAAAACTGGCATGTAGAAATCATATCAGCGCTTGGCACACTTTGGAAGCATGTGGAACTCCCAAAGAAAGGTGCAATTCAACAGAAGTGGCGCTCTGCCTGTGTACAAAGCAGCAGCCGTACTAGTCTAAGAAATACGATTCTCTCACTCGTTAGCTGATACACAACAGCCTTGGCATGACACCTCACTGGCAGGTCCCATTCTGCATGCTTGGTTCCTCCACTCTAAGCTTCATCAATCAATGACCTTTTGTCCCCCTCCATCAATGTGTGCCATGCTCTGAAATAATGGAGCCCCTGGCACTTCCTCTGTGGCCAGGTTGATACGATTCGCACCAGCCCGGTTCCGTATTAGAGTGCCTGTATTAAGCAGCTGTGCGGCAATCTGCTCCGCGGTTGGCGGATGATCCCTGGCGCCAGCCTGGCCTTGACGGCGAGGCGCCATCAGTCAAAGCGGGGACCCCATCTCTCCTCTCATCGCAGTGCACCGCTACAGCTGCCAAACCGCACCATTTCGGTTCAGTCCTTTCTGACCACAGGGCTCTATTGTGCAGGGGGGCACATTGCACCCATACTCTGCTTTCCACTAGAGCCAAGATAAAGAAAACAAGGCCTAAAAAAATAACCAGGAGAACATGCAGTTTTCAAAGCTCACCACGTATGCCTCATCTTATCATGCAGCCAGTGTCCTCCTCTTCTAGAATGTTCCTCCCACACCCAATGTGCCATTTTCTCTTAAGCACTTCATCCTTCTTATATATAAAATTATGAAATTATTATTATGAGACTTTTTATATGTACTTTTTTCAATCTTAAGCAACATATATGCATATTTTTTGGCAAAATGTAACAATCTTCCATCCTCACTGTTCTATTTTTATTTATTTATTATGTCAAAGTGCTTGTTACAATAGATAAATACAACATGGTGAAATATAACATCCCTCCTGAAAATTACAGCCTAAAATGGTTGAGCTGATTTAAGCTGAGTTTTCGACACTTAGCTGGTCAACCAGCTACTCACCAGCTGATTTGCCTATATAGGCAGCTAGTCCACGATTTTTACCACCAGCTGACTCTACCAGCTTTGACCAGTTTTTCCACCTTGATACCAGCTTTGACCAGCCACAGACCAGTCTGAATTGTCGAAAACATCTTAAGCCATTTTAGAATCCCAGCTGGTCTTAGCTGGAATTTTCAGCAGGGATTTCTTCCAGGAGTGAATAAAAACTGTGTTGAATATGTAATAAAATCTCTGGATTTTATTCCCTTCTCATTTGGACCCTGCACTCATTTTTTTTCTAATTCAAGAACTGACCATAATGAATTTATGGATAGTTTAATCAAACAGGTTGTCAATCACATATCATTCTGGAATTTATATTTCACAACCATAAATTGTAGTGAAATTTCAACTATAGCTACGTGTTTTGTACCACATGGTTCAAAAAATTCCAGTGCATGACAAACTCGGTGATATTCAGGTAGGACAGAAAGCAATGAAACACTTGCTAAAATGTGTTAGTCCCTATTAAGGAAAAAGCAACATACCTCTTTGAATCTGGCATACCAGGTAACAGTTAAATAGATTTTAGACCACTTAATAGTTAAGTGGGTTTTACGGCCAAAAAAAAGAGAGAAGATTATATAAAAATAATATTGGATGTGTGTAATTGATGCTTGTGTGATTGGTACCAGAGGCCGACAAGGTTACAATTTAGCAATTCAGATATTTTTTGCTGGAAATTGGCTCTGTTCCAATGTTAGCTCAGGTCCTCACACCCAGTGCTGAAACCAATCATCAGCCTCGTTCATGCATTGATTTGTGGTGTGAAATCTGCAAAGCCCTGTAGAAGCGTCTGGGGAATGGATAACAAGCTAACTTTACAACTCTATAAACATAAAATTTTGTGGGCGTTTTCCCCCCTCAAGTTTGGGAAGGTTACTTTACATGTGACCCTGTCTAAGTTTAGTATGCGCTGTATCAGGGCGAAAAGACATAGGTGTACTATTAACACAACAGTGGGTGTCATTAACACTAGCAGGTGGCACAATAGATCTGCCACTTCTGAAGCGCAAACATATCATCATCATTAGGCTGCTTAATAACTAGTCTTTCTTCATTGATTCTCTCCTCCAACCTCTCCTGCATGCCAATTTCTCCTGAGACACAGAAATTACCATGCTAAAAAAAAGCTCAACAGGATGAAAACTGTCTAGCAAAAGTATCCTCTCCACCACAAGATCAAGGCACTGCTTACACAGCTGCAATTCAACAACTGCAAAATATCTGTGCTCTTCCCAAATCAAATAGAGTAACTCAATAAAGGAGTAGAGTCTGAATCCTGATGTTCGGCTCAAACAGCAAAATGTATTTCCATTTCAAAATCTATTTTAGCATTTCAAAACTTATTGTCCATAAAGAATCAAGTCTTTCTCCATCGGAGCAAGGAATTAGACTTCACATATGGCAGAATTCCATTGCGTACCCCAAATGTGGGTCTAGTTGTTGGCTAACAAAACAGAAAAGGACCATAAATTTCCATTACGTTCTTTTCAGTTTTCCAGGAGCATTATTTTCAGTCCAACACCTGGAAAAAAATCTAAACTCACATTGTGGCAACTTGTGTGTTATAGATCACATTGTACATTTCAGAGAGCAAAGCAAATGCACAAGATGCAAAAAAAACAATTTAGTAAATTTGTAATTTTTATTAATTATAAAGGCAATGCGATGGTTTAAATATGGAACAAGTATGACAGATTAAACATAAAAGAAATAGATGGAATTTGTTTCCAAGAGCAAGGTGAATTTCCCAATAATTGTGCACATTAAGTGAATATATTACTTTAAAATTGTTTCTTTTAAGAATGGACCATCTTTGTGACAGCACAGTGTAATCTAGCAAACATTATTAAAATGCTGAAAGATATAAAACTAAAAATGTACTGTAAGTATACAATTTTTTTTTTTTTTTTTTTTTAAACAAAAGCATACCACACCCACTCTTGCAGAAATGCAGGCAAGCATGCGTGTTTATTATGTGTGTTTTTTTAAACACTAGAATACAGAAGTTTCTTTGGAAAATAGGCATTTGTATTTATCATTTTACTCAGGATTCTTTTCCCTCACAACAAATGAAATTGAATTGTCCCAATATTTACCGTCTTGCCATTATTGTAAGTTATGCAGGCTCCTGCTGCACAATGTATAGTACAAGCTGGGTAAAAGGAAAAGTGCTAAGCAGACAGGTGACAGAGAGTGGGGAATGATGGGGAGGAAGTCGAGGCTGATTCCGTCTGGAAGAATCACAGGACAGAGAGCCTGTTTTTCTTCACGTACAACAACATGTGCAGCCCAGCGATAAGAGACATAGCACCACAGGCTCATTAATCTACTGTGAACGGCAACCTGGCACTTTCTTTCCTCTTTCCACGCCCCCCCACCCCCACCCCGAACCTCCCCCCTCCTCTCTCCTCCCCTCTTCGTCTCCATGGATTTCCTAGCAAGAGGAAGGACACGCTGGACTTCAACTGTCAGAACAAAGTGCTTACAGCACATTGCTGTATAAGAGTGTACATGCACACAAACACATACAAACACACACACACACACACACACACACACATGCATCTACCCTCTTAGGATAGAACACATTCATACCATACTATGCAATGCCTGATTACAGAACAAAGTAAATTAATGTATATAGTGATTCTTATGCATTCTCCGTGTTTACATACACTACAAAAATGTATCATCAACACCTACAAAACACACACTCACAATTCAAACGTAAAGCCCGAGATGCATAACAATAGCACTATGCGTGAGCATCATTGTGCAAATGTTTCAGAAATGAGTTCTGTGGCCACTGAGAAGTTCCAGCAGGCTTGCTGCCCGAGTAATCCTCTGCCTGTAAAACCAATGATAGAAACGGTGGGGTAAAAAGGGCAGAGAGCATCGGCAAAGAGGCCTTTCAATAAAACATGCCCATTCCCAGGGCACTATGGTCATCATAAAATAAAAAAAATAAAAAACCATTTCCTGCCCTTAAAATTCTACCAGATGCAAATGAAAACAACTTACTGCTGCTTTCTGATATTGTGATATGCTTTTCTTATGGAAACACTGCCGTGAAATACGGTTGTCAGAGGCAACGTCCTGCTCTGAGACACGGCACAGATAAATGAGATTATGAATTTTCATAGCCATTCCAAATTGGGAGAAAAAGGTAGGAAATGAAAATTTGTTGCAAACTGTCATGCAGTGAAAAAATGTCAATATTTCAATTCAAATTGATAGTTATCACTACTTTTTTTTTTTCAGGGTACTTTATGGAGACAGCGTGCTGCATGGCTACTTTATTTTTGAGAAGCAATCGTTTTTGATGATTTATTTTCGAGATGTGAAGCCCTCCCATCTATTTTTTTTTTTTTTTTTTTTTTTAATATTCAGGAATCTCTATAGAATGTCAGCCAGGGGTGGGCAGAGTTTTCATCAGGTACAGCTATAGTGGCTTGGTCATTAAAAAAAGGAAAACTTTTTTTTTTTTTTTTTTTTTTTTTTAATATCTGTTTTTGTGAGCAGGACCCAGATGAAGGCCGCCTGAGCTACAACACAGAAGCCAAGTGCATTCTTAGGGCTCTATTCTCCAGAATCAGTGTTGCATGGCGCATGAACGCAGTCAGTGGTGCAGCACGAGGGCGCACTGGGTGTGGCTATTGAATTCGGTATTTTTGTGTCAAAAAGCGAGGAGCACACAGCTCAAAATGCAAGGCGCGGGTACGAAAATGGCTGGATTATGCTGAATATATTATCAGTGCATGAGTTGTGCTGGATTCAGTAAAAAAAATTCTGTTTTTTAAAATCATGTCTTTGAAATATGTAATTGCATGTCTATTTCATATGTAATGAGGGCCACTTGGTTTATACCATTGACACCAACTATGCCTGCACAATATTGATTCAGATTTATATATAAATATATAAATCTATTCGGGAGCCATGTTGTATGGGTCATTAGGACAGCAGAGTCAATGCCCACACCCACCTCTGTTCTATGATGCTGGATGTATATTTACACGTGTTTTTATTATTCCATTATCATTAAAAGTTGGCATAGTTAACTTACATTTATTGTATTACTTTAGTTGCTGGTCTGAGAATACCGTTAGCACTGTTTCACACTGAACTCTGATGGAAGCATGTATGTGCTCTTTCATGGTAAATTGCCTGTACAGATTTTGTGCATGCTGTAACAAAAGGTCAACATGTTTATTTTTTCGAGAGGACATTCCGCAACTAAGCAGGCCAGTCTAGAGACTCACCGTCAGGTGAGTACTGTACATTTCTCATATGTGCTATACAGCACCTGCTGTTTTTGACAGCACCGTCATTCAGTTAAGAAGGGCACAGTTCCCGTAATTGAATTTCCCTACTTTTTCAACTGAAACAGGCACTTGAAATGTCAGCTTTTTTTAAAATAGAGAGACAGGCCAATTCAACACAACATGAATAGGTCAATCTGTACATGACCTATACAACATAACACTACCACACTGGTGTTTTGTAGTTTTGATGTCTTTAGCTGAATGTACACTTGGATAGCTCAAAGAATTGGATCTTAACTAGATTGAAAACCACAGTCTGACAACAAATGTGCGCAGATTTGCAAGTGTGTCATTCCAGTCCATTGCAGTCATTTCCCTTCCATCTCTGTGATGCCAAGTGCAATGCACAGAAAGAGAGACCATTTCTTGCCTGGCATTATCATTTCTAGTCTGCTGCAAAGTAAAATATCATGTCAAGGCACATTTTTTACCTGCCAAGCCAGTACATCACACACCTTAAATAGATGAGTTTGTATTTTTCTCACATTCATCCTCCTAGTGTCAGTTATCCATGCCAGACATTCTATTTTTCAATTTCGGTTTTTTTTTTTTTTTTTTGTTAAAGGCCAGGTTCTTTCTAATGGAGAATTATGCTGACCAAAGCAACAGTAGGAAGCTTTGTCTTGTTTTAATACTTTTTTGGACAACAATAGAGTTCTACAGTATGACTTCCAGTATATTGGCATGGGGTAGATAATAAAACAATAACTGTTCACAGGATAAATTCATTGAGGCTTGATGAATTATCAGTTTTGGTCTTTTCATAGGATATGTTGACGGTACTGAAAAATGAAAAATCCGGTGTCATCCGTTAAATCCCCAATAGCTAATTCCTGATACTATAAATCAAGCTTACTGTTTAACTGCCATAGCCTGTTTTTTAGAGGAAACATGGTCATTTAATAACATGTTAGCATTAGCATCCTCTTCTTTTTCCCTTTTTAATGAAAGGTTAATTGGTATACTCTTTACTCTGATGCATTCACTGACGATCAATAAACATTTAATTAATCCACAATTAGGCTCCAGTTCAGGGGCTTTTTGACGGGAATGAATCTGACCAGTGTGTTGAGCAGTCCTCGGCTGAATAGTCTCTCTCAAGGACCTCGAAGCCATAGCTCATCAATCTATCTAAAGGAGCAAAAGGCCTTCAAAATAGGTCCAATGGCAAATGTCTCATTGACAGATCCTTTATTGTTTGATTCTTTCTTCTCGACTGTTGTAACATCTAGGGGGATGGGAGACTGTGGCACAGACAGCCTTCAGTAATGTCCTATATTCAAGCTGGAGCAGAGCTGCTGGTGCATTTATAAATAGGAATTCCAACAGGGAGACAGTCATATGTGAATCACTTCCTGGATGTATTCCTGGTATTCTGTCTCTGTTACAGACAGTACTTCAATGATGCACACATGCAAATCTGGCAGAAGGCAATGCCAATGTGGAAATGAGTGGGCAGAGGGCATGCTCCCTCCTCCCCCCCCACCCCCAGAGTGAAAAGAGGAAAAGAGAAGAAATAGCTGTTTAGAGCGAATGAGACAGACAAGGGGGGATGCTTAGAATGGCATTATGTCCTGACGTCTACCCCGTTCCTGTGCAAGGACTTAATATCCCATATCCCACATGCCCCACATCACTCAAGGTGGATGTGCGGACTTCCTGTTGAGTGAGGGAAGCTAAGAGTGAGGCCAGACAGCTCAGGCCAATGCTAGGCCACGGGATGAATTCACTTGCTCCCTCATCCAGCAATCCGTGCCGGGCACAGAATTATGTGGACCTCCTGTCCATATGAGGAGATGGAAGGACACACAAGTCAATATCTTCTTTAGACTGGCCTGACTTGGGTCAGTCTGTCACAGAACACATGTCGGAAAAAAAAAGGTGCCTGACATTTGCGAAAGAGCCAATATTCCAGCTGAGAGGGGATCTGCATCTTAAACATTGAGCGAAGCACCTCTGTCAAAGTCTGGGCAAAGCCACATGGATTTGCATGAACTGTAAAGAGAGTGATGAACTTTTTGAGTGAAAATTAAACTGAGGTACGGCAGCACAGCATGATAAGCAAAGGAAAACTAAGGATCTCGCAGCATTGACACCGCATAGAGTGGGATTTGTGAGATGTACTGTAACTCAGAGTAAGATACAAGTTATTGTCCTCATGCAATTACAGATGAAAACTGACTCCCACGCTCCCTTTGTTTGGTATTTCCACTAATTAATGCTTATGACTGTTGTGCTAAGCTAAATTCAGCCTCTTCTCATTTCAAACCCAGATTCAATTACATTTGATTAACTGTGGCACACTTTGCCTGCTTCTGGTGCTGCGCTCTTAAACAAAAAACCAGCAAGTGTACAGCTGCAGTAAGGGCTCTCAGAGTTCAGAATTGCAATTTGTTTCAATTGCTCCAAAATGGGGGGTGGATTTTAATCACAGAATCCATTACAGGTGATTTTTTTTTTTGAGGAGAGAAAACTTGTTCAGATCATTATTTACTCATGAGTTACTTATGAGCTCTGTGTTTTATAAAACTACCTGATGGAGGAGTAGAATACAAAAAGACCATCCATTTGGTACGTACCCCAAGGCATACAGTTTATATAAATCATGTATAAGTGCAAAGAAAGATACTGCACTTATGAGCATACATGCTTCGATGGTTTGTTGAAGAAATGTCCTTACTTCACTGTGGTGGAGAAACACAGTTTCTAATGTTTAGTATGAATACATTTTGTGTATTCAAATAAATTGAATTTTACTTCAAACAAAGGTTATATAAAGACATGGCACAGGTGGCTGACTTTGCTGACACGGAGGCATTTAATTATGAACATGCAGTACTGTATCTTCTACAAATATTAATTTACTTTGAGCAGAAGGTAGTACAATATGTGGCAGAGCATGTGATAGAAAAATATTCCGAAAATTTGTACTAAGACTAACAGAACTAGTAATTTTACTGTACCCCATTATTTTATTCTAGGCAGGCATCTTCAGTATTTCACAAACACATACACACTAATTTAAAAGTAGAGGGTATTTATGGGAATGATGATGATCACAATGCTGTTGCTAGTGGTTATTATTTCCTTAGTTTTTGTTTTTTTTTGTGTGTGCAATTTAACAGGGAGGTGATTATACTTTGAATAATCTACTTTCCATTAATTTAACAAATTTGGATTTAAGTAGCTAAGCTATTAAAGCTTTCAGTTGTACTTTCATGTCCTCCCACATAAAATATTCGCTACATTTTCTCTCTCGGTTTGCATTTCTTATGTTAGAATCTCTTTTTTTTTCCAAAAACGATTCTCCTTATTAGTAATCCAGGAAGATCTTTAGTTAATGATGTATGCCATTGTGGAAGTACATTTTACACACACACTCTCGGTGGCCACTTTATCAGGTACACCTGCTTAATGCAACTTGCTCCCCCAACCAGGGAATCATGTGGTTGAAATTCAACAAAGCAAACTGACATAGTGAAGAGGTTTAGTTATTGTTCAACCAAACATTAAATGGGCAAGACGTGTGATCTAAGTGGCTTTACACCACGGTGTAACTGTTGTAGCCGTGCTTGTTCCAGCATCTCAGAAACAAGTGTCTTCCTAAGATTTTTCACGCACTACAGCCTCTAAGAGTTAACAGAACGGTGTTGTAACAATGTAACTTGTCACGGTTCCTGGACGCCAAAGACCTGTTGGTTCCCCATCCTTGCCCTGCCCCTCCCCTGCTTAGCTTCCCTTCTTTGTTATGTGGTCCTTATCTGTTTCTCTTGTGTCTGGTTTTCTTGCTTTTTCCTTTGTTAGTTTTTCTACTGTTTTATTGGTTGATTAGGGTTCCTCACCTGTGTCATTAGTCATTAGTCTCACCTGATTGTTCTCTGTATTTAAGTTCGCTTGGATTTCCTTGCCTTCCCATGTATCCTCAGCGTGATTTCTAGCACCTGTATTTTGTGACTTCTGGTTTATTATTGCTTGTGTTTGTTAGCCCTTCTCTTGTGGTTTCCCTGTAGGTTTTGGTTCGGTGTTGGTATTTAGTGTTTGGGCCTTTGTGTTCCCTCCTGTTTGTTATTTTTTGGTTCTCCCGATTAAAAGCATTCTGTATT
The DNA here is from genome assembly GCF_013347855.1 of Anguilla anguilla. Lineage (NCBI taxonomy): Eukaryota > Metazoa > Chordata > Actinopteri > Anguilliformes > Anguillidae > Anguilla > Anguilla anguilla. Next base: position 10,881,606 of record NC_049210.1, on the reverse strand, counting down.
TGTACTTGGGTCCACCTCGCTCACCAGACTGACATAACTATACACAGGAACATTTGTGGCCTCTGGCCTTCTGACCACAGGACTGACCCCTTGCTGAGTCACATTCACCTTAAAATTTTTCTGGTCAACTCAAGCATAATTAAGTGTCTGTCCTCTTCCTCTTGTGACCCTGAAATAAACTCACTGCTTGATGAATTAAGGCACCAGCTTGAGGCAGGAGCACCCCTGCAGAATTATTATTTCCTCTAAGAATTGTGTAATATTATTCCTCTTATTATGCAAATTGTTTTCAGTTCGCCTATTCATATATTCAATATCACAGCCAATAAAATGTATATCATTTTAACAAACCGCTGTCGTGTCTACATTATTTCACTAAGTTGGGCTCTACAGGTGTACAGAACACTGATTGGTTGTTAATTTGTTCGGAAAAAAAACCTGGCCAAACCTCCAGTGAAAACTTCCAGTGAGCGGCAGTTCTGTGGGTGAAAACACGTTGTTTATGAGAGAGGTCAGAGGAGAATGGGCAGCCTTGTTCAAGCTAACAGAAAAGCCACAAAAGCTGAAATAACAGCTGTTTACAACAGTGGTGTGTAGACCTTGAATGCATAACGGGTCAAATCTTGAAGAAGATTGGTACAAGAGCAGCAGCCCACTCCAGGTTCCCCTCCTGTCAGCTAAGAAGAGGACAATAAGGCTACAATGGGCACATGAACACCAAAACTGGGTGACTGGAGATTGGAAAAACATCACTTAGTCAGAGTAATCTCGATTTCTGCTGCAACATGCAGATGGTAGGGTCAGAACTTTCCGTAAATAGCATGAATCCATGGATCCATCCTGCCTCGCGTAAATAATGTATGCTGCTGGTGGTGGTTTAATGATGTGGAGAATGTTTTCTTGGCACGTGTTAGGCCCCTTAATAGCAAATGAACATCATTTGAAGGCCACAGCATACCTTAGCATTGTTGCATCCCTTCCATCATGGACCAAAATCCCTAAGGAATGTTCTCTTTGTTGAATCCATGCCAGAAAGTGCATGTGTGTGCATATACATAAACATATTAGAGAGAGAGAGGCACCAGTTAGCTGGTTTATGTAAATGTCAGTGTAGAAAACCCTTTAATTCTTTTGCCATTTCTGTAGATTTTTTACCTATAAATAACAACGCATGCACATGCATATCCTTTGTATCTTTGGTGTTGATTTGATTATAATTATATTAGCATGTCCAATGACTTTACATTGCGGTCTCTGCGTTGTACGTGCTGAAAGAGCGGGGTGAAATGAAAATGATTCAATTGGCTCTGGTGACAGTGACCGTCATGGCATCCGAATTAACACCATGGACTTTTATATGAGGCGCTATTATGTAAAATCAGTGGCCGCCATCGTGTCTCCTAATCGCCAAATTTGCCCACAGGAAGAGGCACCTTGTTTGTTCACAAACACGCAAACTTAGCTAATGAAATACAGTACCAAGGTAATAATTTACTTATGTAAATCAGCACATTTGTTTATCTCAAATATGCGCCTTCTAATTGCTCTGCAGCTGTAATTAAATTGGAAGAGGCCCAGTTTACAAGGTGCAGATTAGCCACATTTGTTGTCGGCAGAGGAGGAAGAAATTTGCTGGCAGGCTGAGCCGAGGCAGAAGTCATAAGGGGAAAAGTGCAGACTAATTCACGCAGCCATATGTGTTCTCAAATGCTTGTGTGTTTTCTATGGATGAGTCGCAAGGTTATTAATGGATTTAATTATTATTTTATTACATTCACCCTGTTTTTGAAGAGATGCATCTCTGTACAGCCATATTGTATCTCAAATTTCTGGATATCTCACGTGACTTTATAATCATTTTACATCAGAAACTGAATTAAAGAATTAATTCCCGTCATTACATTTGAAGGTTTATTTATTACTAAGTCTTATTTTCATTTAAAAAACATGATTTTCAATCACAGAGGGTAGAAATTTAGTCAAGCTTCCAATAAGTTTGTACAAAATAATGTAAAACTAGACGCTATTGTAGTGTTTGCGACATATGGCACATTTTTCTTTTTTTAAAGTACTGTAATCCAATTTTCATAGACAAGGCAAGCACACATACATTCTACCACACATTGCCATCCTCTCATAGAGTTTACACAAAGTGATGCCTCAGTCTAATTCTACTTAAGCCTATTATGTGAGCCAATATACAGCACAATCATACCAACCACAATATGAGAAAATATTCTTTTTGAAAGAAAATAAGCTTCTTGGGAGCTCTGAGCATTTATGTCATTAGTGTTTACCAAACCTGAGCACTGGACCAGAAAATGAACTGCAATCAATGTTCTGTAACAATTTTATGATGTCATGCTCCAATAACTAACGATGAAATGAGGTTCCTTAGTATGGGAGGCGAAGCCTAGGTTTTTTTTTTTTTTTTTTTCGGCCAGAACATTTCGACAAAGAAATATGAGCTCTGGTCCCTCTGGTCGATGAGCAAATTCTAACGTCCAAAAAAGACATTATCAATGCACTGAACCACACAGGGAAAGGTGGCCGTCTGACTCAGACATCGTGAATCAATTTGCATTAATGCCGTTTTTTTCCCGTCCGTATTCTATCACTGACTCATATTCAATAAGGAGGCCTGCTCCTTCTTCCCAGTACCACAAGATACGAGAAGGCATATTGTGATTTGCCCTTTGCATCGTTCCCAGAAGTGACATTTATTTTTCCAGCTTAACTCACTGGCTGTCTGATGGAGTCAAACTTACTGTTTGCGACCAAGCGCCCGCCGGTGTGTACTTAATGTTCTGTTTTTTTGCATTTTTTAAAATTAATTTACGTGTATCTTTATTCCCCCAGTTCCCTTTCTGCGGTGTTATTCAGGAATCATCCAGGGCCGCTCCCTCTCTGGGATATGAACATAGTGGAGACGAGGCCTTGAGGTGAGAAAATGTTTCTGTTGTTGGGAATAACGCTGGAGGGGCTGTCCTTCTGGCATGCATGCATGTGCATGCATGTACGCCTCACGGGCATGACCTCAGCGCTGCTCAGTTACAAAGGGACAGAGGCAGGATAGCACTGTTTGTCCCACAGCAAACTCTCCTACTTTTAGTTTGGCAAAACATGCCCACAAAATAGCTATTCCGGTCCTGCTTTGCAAAACATGGGAAAACACTATGGTTCCATTGCAATATCAGCTCAGGTCTTACATCCAGTTTAAAAAATGCGTTAAGAGTAGACTTACAGAACACTCCTATGCATACCTAAAACTTTAACTAGACCTCCACAAACAAAACAATATATTTTAGAAGGGATTCAAAAATTCATAGAAAATGACACAGAGTTGTTATTATTTATTTTTTTAGTTCTCTCCATTTAGAGCTACTGCACCATGTATGAGGCGGTGCACTGTCCATATAATTCTTTTCAAGTACATTTTCTTTGTAATGTTTAACAGCAAACACTCAGGGCACTCTGTCCACAGTTACAAAATCACACACAGACTAAAAATCAGGTTATATATACAACATAAAAGCCAATTATTGGTTGAAACAAATTTTTCCTTTGCTTGTATGTCATGCTTCCAGTGAAGAGAGGCACAAGGTCGATGATTACTAACTTCCAGATTTTTTTGTGTTTGGCAATCTGCTCTTGGCTTATTCTCGGAATCTCTTAAAATAAATAAATAAATTTGGTTTTGATCATACAGGTCAAATGGCATACCTCAGACTGCTAAACTTTCATACTAGATAAGTGGGCTTGTTATACAAAGGTGTCTGGAATGCCAGTCAGGATTAAAACCTCACAATATTGGTAGAGTTCTTTGAGACACTTTCAGCATGACCTTTTTCACTTTACATTGTACCAGTCAAACCTGCTATAAGAAGTGACAGATTCATTTTAGTCTATGAAATATAGCATAATTGTGATTTCAACAATATTACAGGCTGTGGAAACACACTGTACAGACTAATGTTTTAGCTTTGAACACAAACTTTATTCCGTCTGATAATATAAAATGTGTTTCCAAGCAACAGCCTCTGGCAAAACTTACTGAATATGTGCACACTGCAGACTTGAATTAAATTAAAATAGCTCCTACAAACAAACAAAAAAAAATGTTTGTTTCCACTTGAGCAATCACTAAAGCTGACTCACCAAACTGAGCTTGTGAAGAAACATAACTCTGGTGTTACTTTTAAGTTTAAGTTAAGGACAAATGTTTATCGAATACAGGCCGTAGTATCATAGTTCATAGTCTTATAATAGTTCTCAGTTGGTCAAGGGTGAAATCACATGGCTTTCCACAAAATGTAATTTCCTCATCTTAAATCACACATTATGGCATTAAAAGCAGTTCATAAAACATTGCAAATGTATCAGATATTTCCCATGTGTGAATACCAGCATAAGGAAGAATGGCTTGCACTACTCTCTCTCACTTTGAAAAGTTGATTGAATCTCGCAATCAACTTTTTCAACTGGATTCAATCAACTTTTTTCCCTTACCTTTGACTTACAAATAAGCTTCCAATCTTGCCAAACTGTGCTAGTTATGAAAAACAGGATCATGCGCATGTTATCATGAATCAGTGTTCAAGAGAAATGTTGACTGACTCCAGGCCTACGTCTGAAGTGAGTGTCTTTCTGCCACATCTTTTTAGGTTCTCTTCTTCAGCATTATTAACTTTGCAGAAAGAATACACCACAAAGCACCAAGAGGGGTCAATTTAGCTAGAATATCACTGCGGCACTCACACACGTTATTCAAACAGGAATGGAAAGGTTGATGACTTTCACAATGTCTCTGGAAAGATGTAAGAAAGAAAAAAAGCTTTTTGCTCTACAGATTGAAGGTCTGATGTTTTTCCACCTGGAATGACAGGAGAATCAAACATGCAGACGCTGTCACTGGCAGTTTAATAACGATAAATTGCTGCCATAAAGCCATATTTTGACACTTCAATAAATATGGTCAGGCTTTTTAGCAGATGTGAAATCTTAGCCCTGCCGAAAGCTGGCCTAGCCCATGGGCAATTTGCATTGGAGGCTGACAGCTATGTACAGAACAAATCATTATGATTGTTTGTGGTATTTTTTCCTGTTCTTATGTCTTTTTTCTCTCCATTTTGATCCATTACAAAAACATAGAATATATGGCATAAAAAGTTTAAAGGCCCCTGTTTCTTTTTAAAGAAAAATTGGTCTTGACGTTGGACGTAACGTCATTGTTTGAAGTGCTAATATGGGTACATGACTCAGTTCACCAAAAAAAAAGAAAAGTTGACAGTATTTCAATCTGAGAGAAGTCACTCCCTGCTATCATATTGCTCAGGGCAGTGCTCTATCAATTCCTATTTTATATGTTTGCTTTCCAAATCAATTAAATGAACAGCAGTTAACCACGAACAGAAGCATCTCAGCAGCCCCAGTTCCGTTTATGCAGAAACATAGCGCTGATTTACAGCAAATAGCTTATCCACAGGGAATAACCAGCATGAAAACATTCACGGAGAATTGTTTCTAAAAACCTTTCATTTAAAAAAAAATAAGAAAAAAAAGAGAAGCCAACAGAGGACCGGGTATAAATGATCCTCTGCTTAAAAGGAGCTTCTTTTTTTATTTATATTTAACAGCAGGAAAGAAAGACAGAATGTTCCTGTTCTGTTTCACACTGTTCTTCTTTGGCACAGGTGAGTTATTGTTGTATCGGCTGTGAGCGATGCAACATTATATGGCAGACAAAGAGTAACTGTGGGGAAAAAAAACTTGGAAAATGAAGCTCTGTAGCCTGCCAGTGGAACCTTGGGGGGTTAAAGGACGATTCAAGCGGATCCCTTCTCTTTTTTATTAGAGGCACTCATGGAAGCGATGGTGGCCTATGAAAGTCAGGATGGGGCACCTACCGCAGGGCCAGCTTTGGTCTGTCAGTAGCCTCGGATTGTTCAGCCCTGCTGAAAAAGCGGAATTGCATTTGGAAAAAGGAAGCACGGTGATGTCAGACATGATGTTCTTCCTTAAACGAGTCATGAATTAAGGTTGCTGATGGGCACAGGAACCACAGGGATTTTTCTACTTGCTTATGAATCCCTCAACAGTGGCTATTCGTGACGTACACACAATAATAATGCTGGGTAAAAGAAAAATGCTACGAGGAATATCTAACATTACGCTTTAAAAAATCTAAATTTGTGTTCACTGTATTACAAGAGATGTTCTTTACACTGCATTTATATAGAGTATGGACATAATGGAGATACAAGCATAAAAATAGTCAAAACGTGTAATTGTTAAAAAAAAGTGCCGATATGACACAAATATAAGGCATAATATTGCAGATAACACAGAATACTCTTATTGCACTTACAAGACTGTCCAATGGCAGTAAGGATTTATTAGTTTGCTTTGCATACAATCTTGAGAAGAGGTAAAAGGTCAGAGAAGAAAACCCACGGTCATATGTTCATTCTACAGACATCACTATTGTTTAAAATGAACCTTAAACAGTGGTCAGCAGCCAGGTATAATAAAATGTCACTTTTCAGCATATAATATGCTTTTGAGCAACAAAGCAAGTATTCAAAGCAACACTCCACTTCAGAAAGATGATAAATCATGCAGACCATTCTACATTGACAGTCAGGCATTTAGGATTTACAGTTGCATTTCACAAATGCATTTATTCCATTTTCTTTTTTTTATACGTTTAATGCCTGGTGCACATGCTGATTTCAGTGACATTTATTACAGGCAACCCCTGAGCAGCGAGGCAGACAAAAAACACGAGATTTTGGTTACACATTGCTCCGCGTAATGACGACAGCAAATGTGTGATCCTCTCCAACGAAGCATAACATTAATAAAATATAAGAAATAAGGCACGGTGGCCCATCGCCACATGAATAATTCCTCTGTTCGGTTGAGTTTAAGAATATTCACTGGCTTATCTTGACTGAATTTGTAATGTGCCCCGCTCATGCCACCCATTCAGCCAGCAGACACTGCAATCATCAGAAAGGGAAATAAGCTGGCTGTTTAGCTTCATTATGATAACCCAGGGTACGGCAAAAAATAAAAAAAGCCACTGAGACCTCAAGCACTGTTGTCCTCAAATGGAGGTGTGGGCTCAACGTCAATTAGAAAGAGAAAAAAGAAAAAAAACATTAAAATTTGTGGGGATTCGCAAAAACAGAACATGCATCAGTGATGTCTGGGAAATAAAGCAGGCAATGTTTTGTTTCACATTAAATTGGTGCAAATGGTGTTGGGTTGTGACTAATAATGTTTTTGAAGGCATTTTCAATAGTGATACAGTTATAGTGATATTCAGTGCTAGTTTGTACTTGGCAGGATTGTTTGTTTGTTTGCTGAACAGGTTACTCTACAGAGTTGGAGTCCTGATCTATGTGGTCACTTCTGGCACTACGATCTTTACTTCACTCTAGTGTGTTTATTTTGCACCTCTGCACCTTGAACTAATGCACTTGTTGTACGTCGCTCTGGACAAGAGCATCTGCTAAATGCCTGTAATGTAATGTAACGTAATAAAGATCTGGGACTATACACTGTGTACTGGCTTGATGTTTTTAATGCTATTGCATATCTTTTTACCATTAATATTACTCACAGCCTATGCCCTGTGTATATAGCTTGTGTTTGCTTTTTTTACGTTTGCATCAGCATATCTTTTTTCAACGAGTGCCTCAAGAATCAACTGCCCAATGGACTGTGATATACGTCTCATCATTACGCAGACATATTTAAGCATAATAAAAAATACTCTCATCTCTTGTGTCATGCATTAGTCAATATGAAATGGCCATGCACATCAGGGCCATGATGTGTAGTGTTTACTGGAGTGTCACATGCTAATGACTCGTCAAATGTCACGTCAATACAAAATCCAAATTAAAACGTACACATTTAACTGCACACAAATACAGTTGCTTTTGAACATTTCTGGAACAGATTTACTGGGAGAATCCTATTTCCATATTTTGTCAAGGTCTTTTTAGTGCTTGAGCTAATCAAACTTTGTGTCTATGGAAAAAAAAGAACACTTGCATTTACTTGTAAGTCAAAGTCAAAGATGAGTGTTGATTGAATCCAGGCCTATGTTTGCTGAATGTCAATTTCCTCTGAAGGTGTGATTTTAAAAGTATATCATTCTGAACAAATTCAGTGTGGATTTTGCTCTGCCAGCACTCTTGCCCTCTGAAGCTGTAAGAGATTGTTTTCAAGATTATATCTACATCTATCTTCCAGCACAAGTCTAGACTTTTCTCTTTGGCATGGGCAGTTGAGCACATCGGACCCACAGCCTAAGATTAATGACCCTCTGTTGTGCTTGGTAGTGCCCCTTGATGGATAGTATCTGGATCTTGACATTTGCGCCTTGAAATACCTGTTATGGTGATGACTTGTGGTGTACAATATGAGTTTCTAATGGGTGCCATTAAACTATTTCCTACAAAAAAGGGAGGTAAGGAAAAAGGAAATTGAATGATTTCATTTTTCCATCTGCTGTTTGTGTGCTTTGTTGTAGGATGAATCACAATGTCCAATGATGCCAGAGAACTGTGAGCCAGTATACAAAATGGGGTTCCATCAACAGCTGCCCTTAAATTTTCCTAACAATTAAATCCAACTGTTTTTCTCTACAGGTTAGGATTCTAGTTCTGGAGACTGCTGAACATGCCAAACTATGTTGGTTGAAAACATATTGAGTCAATTGTTACTGGTACAGCAATGTGAAAAAAATATGCATTTTCAAAATTATGGATAAGTATGCCTGTTCCACTTGTTCGCTCAATTCTACAGAAACAGACTAATATGTTATTTTATGTTATTGTTTACATGTATTCAAAACTGGTAATAACCAAAATAAAAGGAAATGTTATAACTTTATATTCATGAGTAGCACAGCAATTAGTGTTACACTCCATTTACATATTTCATATCATAATTAAACTCATGTGTAATCAAATTGTTATTACTAATAAAAAGTAGTTAATGAATTGTATAATATTTTAGGGCCCAAACAATAATAAACTTGAAAAATAGAAAAACAATCTTCCACAGGATCAATCATAAAACGTGTTAGTCTTCATGAAATTCCCTGTCCTTGTTACTCATATTTATGAATGAATGCACCAGAGTGAACGGATTAATTCTTATCTTTCATTGTTAATCTCCAGCAATAATATAAAGATCAAATGTAGACCAATTACTTGGGTACAGATTAGACTAAGAGGGGGGAAATGGATTGACAAACATAATGTGCATCTACACACACACACTGATTTCTCTTAATACACAATTTTCATTTCCACCAAATACATGTTTTTTCACCCCAATGTTTCCATCTTGAAAATTCTGACTCAACAGCAACTGAATTTTCCCTTTCAATTAAGACCAGAGAAATCGGACCCAGATCCGTATTGTAAACAGCTTTCTTTAAAAAAATGTTTGACTTCTCATTTTCTCAGACTTACTGAAAGACATCAAGAAAATTTCACCTTGACCCAAGAGGCTTTTTAATGCTTTGTCCTTTTAATTATAGTTGGCAGCCTTACAGAAAGCTCTTAGGAACATTTTATGAAGTCCTCATTGTTTTTGTATCTCGCTAGACCCATTAATTGAATCTCACTTGCCATTTGTCATCAAATGCTGAATTTTAAACAAGATTTCAAACAATACTGTGCCTTCAACATTAATTCAGGACTTGTCCATCAAGATTTTTTAAATGCTTTGTACTATAGAAACTTCTTACTCACACTTTGAATTAATACGCCTATTTGAAACTAGGGGATTTATACGAGAAAATTGTGGGATTTCCATTTAAAATTGTGTTGTTCCATCAACTGTTCTGAACAAAAACATTCTTATTATTAGCAATATTCCCCAGTCAAACCATTTCCCTAAAGAAATGTCAGTTGGTGGAACTCTTATGGTTAACTCTTAACCCTTTGACACTCACAAAAACTCTGGCCATTGCATAAAATATATACTGCCTGTCTTATAAATAGGTTTCAAATTATCCCATTTATTTTTTTGCAGAGTTAAGCTATTTTCAATTGCATATGTTTGAAATTATGAATTAATTTTTATGTATCCGTGTGCTTGGGATAGTATAGAATATTGGCAAGTTAAGCTGCCCAAGATAAAATCTTTGCCTGTCTGAGAATTAATGTATATTTCTCCATTTTCTTCTCTTAAAATGGAAAAGACCATGCATTTTAACAATCACATTTAAATGTTGGGGCAGAAAACGTCAACTCCATGGACAGGGTACAAATTAATGGATTAACCAAAAACTGCCAATCTCAAATCCTATGGGGAACACTATCAGAAATGCAGAGCCTCATAATGTATTCAGTCAGGCTTTAGCCAAAAGGTCTATGCCCCTGTTCTCTGGAAATACTGTGCTTTCCTTTGGTGTTTTAGAAATACCCTCAGGGCAAGCTTAATGCGAAAAGTGTACTGTCAGTACCATGGTAACGTTTGAGATACATGCATACATATGATATTAAATAATGATGATATTACACGTGTGTTATTCACAGTAACACAAAAATCTCTGTGTATGAAGCATGGCAATTTTGCACTTATTGTACGTCGCTTTGGAAAAAAGCATCTGCCAAATAAATGTAATGTAAAGTAATATAATGCAATACTGCTGTGGTCATTTTGAAAAGCTATTTTTCAAACACTGTAAGTTCTGGCCACATTGTGACTCAGCTCAAATTACAAGTTAAAGCCCCCATAGTTCTGCATTAAAATGAACAAGAAAAAGGTATTTTAAATAATATAATTTAAAGACTTAATTAAATTTTCACAGATGTTTATTTTAAATGTGCAACAGAGATTAGGGCTCAAATAGAGGCACTTGCAAATTGTTTGCATTACATTTAATATCTAATTATTTGGTATGGAATTATTATGCAAGTTCAGTGATATTATTATTATTATTATTATAGTATGGCGATTTGGAGAAGCGCACAGTAATGGAATTTTACAGCAAGGATGTGTTTGAATGCATGTTGCACACTCGGACCTTACAGCCATTTCCACAGTCCAAGGCTGATCCAGCAGTTGATAAATGTGTATATGAATTTTGGAGGGGTACGGGGGCGCCCAGGGGGAGCGAGATTACTCCCTCGCCTCCATCAGACCCTGCGGCCATGTTTACACTCCCTGTCTGTCTGCCTCGCTTTCACCAAACCCCTCGCTCAATAATTCATGGTGGAGCCTGCAGGTAATGTAGCTCAGTCTATCCCAGGACCTCCCAGCACTTTCCCCTCATGCGGCACAGCCAAGAGCACCACTGCGTCTGCCATCTTGAAACGTAAATGTCCCACGTGCTCCCATTTAAAACAGGCAGCTTTTAATTTAACATTAAAAGAATTAAAATAATAGTCCGGGTTCAAATCACATCTGTCCATAACTTTGGCTTACAAATAAATAAATTAAAAAAACAAGCGTTGCCTTTTCCAGTGCAACAGGGCTTATTCTTTATTTTATGATGTTTTTCGTGAAGTTGCCTATTATCTAGATTGACAGTATTATGCTTTCATACTTCCCTTGGAAATCAAACACCTCAAACATATACAGCTTTATTTTCTGGCCTGCGCATGACGTGCTGCAGGCCGTTGCACTGACAAAATAATATTTTTGCCATATATTATGACGCGCCTGAGCAGTTCGGTAATTTTGTGATTCGCTGTGTGCCGAAGTGGGAGGGGAGGTCCTGATGGGGGTGTGTCAGCAAATATTGCATGGCACAGTGCAATTTTGGCGGCTCATTGGAATTTTCGGGTCAGCCCAGTCTGTCATTTGCGCTGTTCACCATCCGCCTGCCCAGAACACTACTGTGCATGGTCGCAGGCCATCATCCAGGGGATTGCTAATATTGGGGCTTTCCGCACATGTTTCACAGTCTATCCAAAAGGCAATCAACAGTTTTTGACTGGGAATGAAGTTGGTTAAGAGGTGTAACACTTTGATGATGGCTTTATAAATAATTCAAATGGACTTCCCAAATTTGGGAAGGGATTACAAACATGACATGAACACAACCCAAGGGATATGAAGCTACAGTACCTCAGAATCAAAGAGCTCCAGAGCCAAGTTGTGGGAGACATAAAATCTTTAAGCTCTGTTATGTGTGCAAGGCCTATTACAAACATACGCTGCACACAAATAATAGCACAATTTTATGATGTATACATGCTTAAGAGGAGGAGACTACATAGACCATGTTGCGCATTGGTGTAATGATTTGTTTAGCATTCCTAATTCCGTTAAACAGAAGACATTGACACTATCCTTAATATTGTCACAGATAAATTTCAGGCTGTTTGGGTGATATTTGGGGTATGAAAGGACAGTAAAATATTTCTAGACCACCTTCAATGGACAGTGTGCCCTTGGAGTAAAATAACTTCACAATGTGTCCAGTGCCTAAATAGGGCCTGAGAAAATACTGGGTATGAGATGGACACAGATAGATAAGAGTGTGTTCTGCTGGGCACTTCCACAAATATTACAGCATATGCCTTAGACACTCAGGTTAATTACATTCAGCAAATACTTATTCTGTGAAGGTCAAAAGGGATTTGCAACTAAAATATAACCCTGGTTTACACTGGATACATTATTAACAAGCAAACTGACAAAGGGCTCTGAGCAATCAACCCAAAATTAAACTTATTACTCACCACTGAATGCAAGGGCTAAATTCACCAAGAATACAAAATGTTATCCAATCATTGTAGGTCAACAAATTCATTTGTTGTAGAAATTTGGGAAACTAGCAAATGAGAAGTCCCTTTATGGTTGTAACCATAACTTTCACCTTGCGTTTATTCTTGATTGATTGCTTCATTGTTTCATGTTGTTACACTTTTAAAAGAGTATTAATGATTACTCAGCTAGTTAAATGCTACATGCATAAACAGAAAGTCCAAAAATACTTAGCTATGCAGGAGCAGAAGTATTATGGACTTTATATAAGAGATAGACGCTATTGGACAGGACTAGATAATAACAGAAAAATTCTTTTTTTTTTTATTAATTAAATATTGTTAGTTAGAAATAAAGTACCCACACAAGGTCTGCACAAGAGAGGGAGAACATAAAATTATTTTCAAGACAGTTAAGTATGCTCACCTTGTCATCATTTCATAAGTGAAGCACAATTATGGTGTCACATTGAAAATCACTCCTCTGCTTCTTGCCATGATAAACAGCGCAGTATAGGCACTGGTACCTTGGACATACCTCTTAATTTATATGGCTTATCAGACCTGTGCTGGCTAGAGTCCATCTTACATGTACAATAATACACACTGTGCTGGTTATGAGGAATGACATGTTCCAATGGGCAACTATTTGTAGCTCTCCCTACAGAGATGTGCGGAATGCCTGGAGGACAGACGAGCAGTCGTCCTTCTTGCTTTGTCACAGGAAGCGTTAAAAAAAACATCTCAGGATACGAAATGGGGCCGGATCACAATGGACCACAGAGGCAATGCCACACCGCAGGGTGCCGGTGAGAAAAAACACATTACTCATGACCATAAAGCATTTTATAGGATGCCAGGGGACAAAAGGCTGCTCTTTGAGTTCTAGCATTATGACATCTCAATGATTCATATATAGGTTTTTTTTTATTTATGTATGTTTTTACTTACAAAAATGAAAAAAAAAAATCACAATCAAGCACAAAAAAGGTCAGGGAAATGATCTGTGGGAATGGAGACTCCCAACATCTCAGCTCAATTCTAGGCTGCTTCATTGTCAGCCCGATGTGCAGAAGAAGCAGACTGATTCATTTGCTAACTGCAGCGAGGGGCAGCTTCGCACTGCTTTCCTATTCTTGTCCTCTTGTTGAACCTCATAATAGGCAGATACCTCAAAGGTAACAGTGCTGAAATACGCCCTGTGCCTGAAACGGATTGTTTCATCACGTTTCTTTGTGATTTCTGAACTGGGGGAGGAACGGAGTTTTGTTAATGTAGCACACTGCGTCTTGTCAAGATAATCTTATTAAGCAAGCCACTCCTAGCAGAGTATTGAGAGTTCCATAGAGATGTTTCAATGCCAAAGAGAGACTTACACTATATTCGTGGAAAGACATAACACTTTCCACGTGATTAAAACATACTGTACAACATGTGACAGCCAGACAGCGACTGCATTTAATTAATGTTCCGTCTTGAGATCACCACTGGAGCTGTGGCAAAGTGACAAATAGCTTGACTCTGGGAGGGATTTAGACACATGACTTCATTCAACATCAGGGACTCGCATCACTGGAGCAGAGATTCTAGCTAACTGTAAGTATGTGTGTACATGTGACCTGTCTGGTGGATTAGGGTTTCAATCTGTGACCTCTTTGGTCTCTACACTAAATCTCTGAGAAGCACTAGTGCTCATTCTTCTCCCAACACAGGGTTGGCACCTGATAACAAAGGTTAAGCACTCACTCCGAACTTCCAGGCTTTTACATACATTATTTTCCTCATTGTAATGTCATTGAACTACTCCTTTAAGGGTAGTCACTCACTGATGACATGCGATTAAGGCTTAAAATGAGCTAAGCATGCATTGTAAGCCATGTGAATATCATTTGGAGTATTAATCATGTTCTAGGTAAACTAGGTACACGGGCATCAGAATCACATTATTAAACCCATTTCCTAGTGGCTCATTTCGATCACCCCTGCCAATGCAGCACAAATTTGAGAACGCATGTAAATATATTCATCTGGATGGAGATGTTGATGTCAGATGTAGTTTTGAAACCCTGCTACGTTTCTTACCTCTGCCGTCCTCTCTCAACACAAAACATTGAGTTCATGCCCGTGGAATGTTTGAAGTGACGCTGTGTGCCTTGCGGGCTCTATCTGCGTCTCAGTGTTGGATCGCTGCAGGATCCTAGCAAACACCCTGGACAGATGGAATTTGTGCCAGGTTTCCCCTGACAGAAGCCCACAAAGCCCGTCAAAGCCTGCGGAAATTACTAGAAATAAAAATGCCCACAGAACAATGAAACCTCACACTGCCGTGACATACATCAGATATTCATAAAACAACTATGAGACAGCTGAAAACACAACGCAATGTCTCTGGGGCTCTACAAACGTAACACAATAGTGATGAGGTTCCATGAGGTTGGTGACATAATAAAGGGACATCAGATCATAAAATAATCTGTGTGATAGGCAAGTGACAAGTCATTTTCTGAATATTCTGGTAAGGATAGAAGAAGAAACCTGGATCACTGAAGTAAAAAAGCCATTGGTAATTAGCTACCGAACATTGTCTCCAAGAAGGACTTAAAAAGCACAGAAGCAGTGGAAATCAACTTTTTTTAAATAGCCAGACACCTTAAGTTTACCATGTGATTGATATTGACATTTTTGGCTGGACCGCAACAGCGGGGCCTGCCCTACAGACACGAATGTCTGTGACTGATGAAGTTACATTATTGGTCGGCCGAGTTATGAAGTTACACCATTGGTCAGCCGGATGAAGTATTAGGTCCAGCTATGTACTAGGTTTTGACCTGGTCTTGTTTTTTTAGTTGTTTGTATTAAGAGGTCTTTAGTATATTAACTAATTTTGCGCATTTTCCAAATTTCTTCTGACTTAGTTAGCATTAACCCTTGAGAAACATATTTGGACAATAAAGGTAAACGTAAGGTGAACAATAATTCATTAGCTGCTTGTGACTTTCCCACAGGACAACTACACCCATTTGTCTCTTTAAAAAATTGTCCTTAAGTACTTCTTGCCTGTGATTTAAACATTTACATTCATTCAGTTTTGAATTCACTTAAAACCTCAAATAATGTGCATAACTTACTTTATTCACAGCTAAGCAGCATAAAACAACACTGTCAGTATGCATTGAGTTTTCTTCCTTAGCTCCTTAGCTTATGTGGAATAGCATAGAAATCTCACCAGTGCTTTTTTTTTAAATGAAAAAATTCATTATAAAATAGGAATGATCTGGTTACAGATACTGTCGATGCTAAGGTTAAAAGTACAAGGTAGAAAAGAGTATCAAAAGAGGGCCACACTCAGCCTTAAAACCACACTTGCTTTAAAACCACTTCATCATTTACCTCTTGCAAAATTAACATGCACTGCCTAGAGCACTAACAACTTACATGGATGCCACCAGCTATCCAGTGTTGCGCAATAAAGTTTCTGTCCTCATTTAAAATAGCAAAGATCAGTTTTTTTTTCTCCATCAAATAAACTAGGGATTTCAGTCACTTTTATGTGATCTTTTTCCATAAATGCTGATGGCTATGTCAAAATGAAGTCTGAACATAAATCTTTCAATCAGTTTGCACAACAAAGCTTTAAACGGCATCACTGCCATGAAGTTCTCTCCTCCTCTGTAAGCTTAATCAAGTGAATAACAGCTTCAATTTAAAATTCTCCCAGCTGACTTATATCTTATTAAAACATATTACCTTCAGCAATCCCTGATTCCCTGAGCTCATTCTTCAAAGACATGCATTTAAGATGTGTGTTTTACTAACTTCACCTATGATGCACTCTTTTTTCCCCCACAGAGAGAAATATAATTGCTGGGAATTAGCTCAGCATCTTTGATGTTACTCATATCCTCTAAAGTAGCTTTCCCTGCACCAGGCACAATGCAAACACATTGGTGGGCGCTACTGTGCAGTTTAAGCAATTCAATTACGGAAACTTGGGTCCTGAGAGCCATGAGAAAGTTGGTGCCAAAGAGCAGATAAATGGATCTTTACAGTGTCCCATGTGGAGAATAAACCACAGATATCCCCCATCTTGGTCTCCTCTCTTTCAAACCAGGGACTGTTGGGATAGTTCACTCAAACTCAAGGGTCTCAACTTCAAACGATTTGTGATAACATAAAAAAAAGAAAATATTATCTTTGTTCCACGAGTTTTCATTGAACACCTACCTCCCTCGCCCTCCATGTTGCAAACCTCCTGTCTCATAATGACTCATAAGTCATAAAATATCATGTCAACTGAAGGATGACCTGCTAGCTTTGCCTGGATTTTTTTCCCATGCAAAGCTCCATCTAGTGTAACAGTGATGACTATGATGGAGCTGATTGTGTTCCGCTAGCTTTTTAAACATTTTATTTACCCATTTAAGCCATATCAATGGGGGGGAAGTTCGAAGGCCGTGCCAATGTGGAGGAAGGGGTTAAACTGGACTCATTGTATACTGGTGATTACTAACAATATGACACTACTAACTGCATATGTTTTCAAGAAAATATTGTTCTGTTTTCCCAATATATGTCCATCCAGAGCTGCTGTCAGGGGGGACAACTTGGCACATTGTCCCAGGCCCTGGGTGAAGGGTGGTGGGGGGGGGGGGGGGTTGGGGGGGTCCAATTGTCTGTGAACTTGTGGTAAATATTATTGCCCCGGCCCGGGAATTTCACCCGACAGCCTTGCATCCATCCCTTTGATGACTACAGGGGACAAAAGCAATGCTGGAATTAAATTAAAACTATTACTGCATATTTGATGCAATCAGGAAAAAATGGGTCTAACATTTAGCCTGATCTTCTTCTACTTCTAATACGTCTGCTGATCAGTCTACTAATTATATCCAGGGGAATTGCAGCTATTTGAGAAGGGATTTTTTTTTTTTGCTTTGAAATCAAATGCTTCATATTGACAATCTATTCATAAAATAGATATTTAATAATGCCACACTTTAACTGATAATAATTAGGACAAAAAAGGCCCACAGCAGTAGACCACACAAGAAAACTGGTTCAATGGAAAGGACACACTTTTGTGCAAAGGATATGTAAATACTTGTCAGCTGCATAGTAAAATGGCCAGTGTTAATTCAACTCTTAACAGACAACTCTGGAATGTGGGACCTAATGTTCTGTTAACAGTTGAATTACCACCAAACATATTACTGGGTACAATTTAGTCACAGAAAGGGAAAAATATCATAACATACATATATTCATATGCATATGACACATAAATGTATATCTATATTTACATTTTCAGAAAGTATGTCAATAAAAGTTGTGAAAGTGCCTAAAATATACAAGGCTTGATTTATATGCCTAGACAATGAATAGTAGTATTCAGACTGATATCCCAGCACGGTTTAGTCTTCCAGCTCCCTATCTTTAGTCAAATGTTGAAATGAAGCCAACCATGCCACAGTGCTGGAAACAGTTGAACTGAACTTGAGAACCCAAAAATTCTGATAGAATGTGTCGACTGCTACAGTGCCACAGGCTATCTATCTTTCTGTGAAACAGAAGTGCAAAATGATTGGCCTTTAGTCCAGTGCACAGTAATAGAACGTAGTGGTGTGTGGCTGGTCTTTAAATTTTGATGTTTAATGAAGGGATTTTGTTTGTCCTGTTGTGAGGTTGGAGTGAAAACAACATTTCTTGAGGTTTGCCAATATAAATAAAATCTACCGTAGCTAAAAATATTGTAGGTTCATTCCAATAAAATGCATTCCTTAGTGTTTTAAAAGAACATATATGAACTACAGAAATACTACAAAATATTGGCAGTTAAACATTAATAATAATAATAATAATAACAATAATAATAATAATAATAATCACAGCTGAGATCAACAAAGCTAGCATGTTGTCAGGATATCTATGATACAGAGGCATGCTGTGAGCTTTAACCAAGTATAGGCTTCAAAATGGCAGCAGAACAAAGGTTTTGCGCAGAGTGGCTGCTGCAGGATTGAATATTGTAGATCTAATTGTAGAGTTGGAGAATGGTGCAGGTACCATCCAGTCACAGACTTGTTGAACACATCCTGTTCTGTTAAACAGTGAATGCTTATAAAAAGGTCCTTTAATTCAGGTAATGAGATTGGATCCGCAGTAATGTTTCTCCCTCTTAATATCAGTGAGAAAAAAAGCTCAGTGGACTTGGGGGTGAGGGAGGCAGGGGAGTGTTGGTTAATTCAGGTAGCCATAGTGGGAATCGCTGGTGCGGATGCAGTAGTTGATTTCACTTTTCCTACAAAGCCAAAAATTAAAGATTTAAACTGAGGTAATTCCACAAGAGACTGCTGAGCTGCTTTAGCACAGCTGACTAATTATACTAAAACCTCAGGTTTGTGACTGCAGAAGGGCAGTCACTACAAGTGCCTGCATATCATTTTCTCATTCATACGCTCAATCAAACCCAACCACACACAGACACACAAGCATGCAAGGACACACACGTGCACGTACACACACACACACCCACACGTACATTCAGAAACACACAAACCCACCCACAGACGCACACATATACACACACACACACACACACACACATTACAGCATAATCTGATCTGAAGACATGGTGTACAGAAAATTAAGCACAGATGACAGCTTCACAGGCCCATTCAGTGACAGCTCTGGCCCACCCAGTTCACTGCACGGACTCGTGGATCAGAAAACTGTCCGTTACACTTGACAGCTCAGATTTGTTGAATATATGAATAGCATCATCGCCTCTGTCTGGTTCACACTCATCACTATCTGTCAGCCTGAATACAATTCTACCTGCTTTGAATTCAGAAGCCTAACTTTCATGCCTATATTCACATTGTTGAAAAGTGTCTGCATATCATTTGCATTTCAGATTATAGTTTCTTGTTCTTAAAGTATAGTTGGAATGGTAACATCCCTCCTCAACATCACTCTTCAAATTCCTGTAAACAGAACCTTTATAGCCGATTCAAATACTTAAGTTAGTATGGCGTCTGCATCATGGTTTTCTCTTGGCAATACCTGACCGTTGACAAGTGAACTAAACTCTTGTCATTTCCTGTTATTTGTGCTCAGGAACAGTATGATTGGAAGCAGGATGTCTTGAAAACATGGGTTCACTCGGTCTAGTCTCACTGAATTTTCTAACTAATCGGCATTTTATGGACACTGTAGGAATGATTGTACAATATAACTTGAAACGTAATTTTCAATTGTTATGATGGATGGCTGTAATATATTCAATATTAATCTTCCAAGCACCTCCATAAGCCATTTTTTAATTATTTGTGATCATAAACAACTCATTAGTGAGTTTGTCTGCAGAGATTTTAGCAGTGTTAATCATCAAGTATTCCTTTCTAGTAATGTAGATAAACAGAAACAAGGTTATAAGGATCATCACAAGAAACATGTTTTTAGTTGAAATTATTTTATTTATTTGATAACTAAATAAACCAGCCAATTTCTCTTTGCAACAGCCAGCACTATCAGGGACATCTATTGCTTTTCCATTTACAATTTCACAATTAGGATTTTCAAAATTATTTGATACACTCATTTCAGGAGTGTTCTATTTGATTTTCATTCACCTAACGACACAGTAGACCATATCCATCTTTTTTGAACAAGACAATATTATATGGAATTGATTATGTAATTTCATACAGTAATGGGATCATTTTTCATCAGAAACAATCTACAACACTGCACTGTAAATAATTTTAAATATCACTACGTTGCGTGTGCTTTCAATGAGAACGTAAGTGCCTGTTCCAACTTCGTAAGACCAATATAATTCATTTTACTATCTGCATGTTCACAAAACACTGTACAGTGTGGAAAATGTACTTTCTGCAAATACCATTTCCCCTTATGCAATCAGCAGTTAGACACTGCATTTCCCCTGACACAGTTAATAAAGATCTACAAGGCAATATTTAAAAGGCAGAAATCGATGGCTGATTTAATGCTCACAAACATGTGGATAAAACAGAACAAAATACAAAGGTTATATTGGTCAAAGAGCGATCAATAGTTGAAGTAAATGCCCGAGTGTTCCAGGCATGTTTATCTTATAGATTTTTGTGAATAAAGATTTGTCTTGCCCTCTATAACAAGTCAGAGACGAATGCTTTGGTTACACAGGCAAAGGACATGAGTATGTCCCAGACTATAAACATACTCTTGCCTTATGCTGTAGTTTCAGAAACATTACATATATAACTGTTATATTAGTACTGAACAGCACATTGACAAAAACTGTTATGACAAAATATTTCATAGATGTGTAATGCTGTACCAACTGTACAGGCATAACTGCCTGCCCTGGATCCTTAGGGGAACAAAGTGATCCAATGATGCTTTAAAATGCATTATGGGAAATATTATTGCAGGGTTTATTTAATTTGCTATCTGAGCAACTCTGCAGTATACAGCAGCTACTGTATCCAGACTAGTAAAATAAATAAAAATCACAGAGGCATGGGCATTTAGACCATGCGTGTTTACAGAAATTATGTTACTGTTATTTATATGCTATGGGTCTGAGACTGTTTAAGAAACAACAGAATGAAGAAAAGGCCAACGACTGCCTTAATATATTACAAGACTCTGACACTTTTTGTGTCTCAATAAAGCAGCCAGGCCTTTTCTGCATTAGAAACGGTTTTGATCCGAAGCAACATTATTGCATTATGGGGATTTTGCCTAAAATCAAAGCGGGACCCCCTGCTGTTCCTTGACTGCTGTGCTAGCAGAGGTAGGCCACAGCATGTTTTTCAGCCCGGGGCCGATACGGAGTCTGAACTGTCACGAGAGCTCTGTATTCATCCGCCGCGCGCGCTGCTCCTGCGGTGTGTCTGCTCTGGTTCAGCAAACATGAACCTTCTTACAATCCTATGATTATAAATGAATATCACATTTCCCCCAGCAAACCTCTTCTCTGTGTGAAGCGTATAGTGTGTCCGTCCAGTCAGGATGTAACAGAGCCCTCAACAGGGCATCCGCACTCAGTAAGTGTGCCCTAATTTTGTGGAGAAACTATGCACAGAAGTCAGACTAATTCACGGTGAATTCTTGTTCCTGCTTATAGACTATTGTGTATTTTTTTTTTAATTTTGAAAGCTTAAAAAGAAGGGCGAAAACAACTCAAATAAATGCACACACACGCGCATGCATGCACACGCGCCGCACACACACACACACAGGTGATGCATTTCAAATCATCACACAGGTAGTTTAAGAAGTAACTTTACAGGGTGTTGGGCAACCATGTGTCACCTTGTGCCAGCATGGCTTGTATGCGGAATACCATATGGCCTGTATGCATAATAGCATAGAATCAATGCCAGGGGCAGGAATTTTGCAGGAGGAACAGACCACTCTTCCACAAGAAAGCCAATCAACTCACGCCAAGTTAACAGAAGGGGAAATTCTGTCTTGGACATTACAGAATAGAATGTCCCAAAAATATAAACATACATATCCCACACTTTCTTGTGAAACATCACCCATTTTAGCTTTCAGGGCTATTGATTCCCCACAGCAATCACTCCTCTTTCAAGTCTCTGCACTGTCCTCCTGCAGCCATGCAAGGAAGGCAACCAAGCTCGTCTAGCAGTGATATGATCTGCACACGCAGGCATATTACTCATTAATTTCAATGATTAGCCACACCTGTAAACAGCTCTTGGCTTTGAATAATAGTTCTCATTTACCCAAGTTTTTGCAAACCTCCCGTACAGGGACAGAACAAAATAAAGTCTGTACTTGCAAATAAAGATTATGCTGACATCTGTGTTTGTTTATTGGGGTTTGTGTTAAAATTCTTCTCTAAAGACATAGTATAGATCTGCCTGTTGTTTCATCAGCTTTGCACTTAGGTGCCATTCATGCCTAGAACTTCCTTTGCTGTCTGCACTAACAAATTCTCCCAGGAGGAACATGCAACAAAAATAGCTGCTCAAAGTCTAGCACTGCAGACTGAGGAAGGGAAGCAAAATTCTCATGACATAACTAAGCTCAGCGAGCCTCGTCCTGCATAGCACCAATAGGCTTTCTCCATCTCATGCTCTGTCAATCATCACTGTTGAGTCATTTCAGATATAATCTCTCTCAGAAACAGCACATTTTGAGCACAGGAGAGAAAACATTCAGCATTCAAAAATACAAGTGTCACATCACAGGTTCCACAGGTAAGACATTTACAGTATAAAACCACATTTACAGTATAGGCCAAAAATAAAAACACAGGTGACCTATAATTTTTGGCCTGTACTGTATCAGTTCAGACAAAATTCAAATGGGTGATTACTCTGTGTAGTGTCCAAATATATTTTTAAAGGTGTCCTAGATTATATGCATTCCAAGAGTTAATGTAATTATTTTATCCAATTTTAAAAAGATCAATGTTAAAAGATTTTAGCTCAAGATGTTTGAGTAGGTCATTCAACACATTTCTACCACTGAGAAACTAATTTGTCATACTGTACTGATGTATGGAAGCTAATTTATATTAAGAGAACATACCATGAGTCGAGACGACCATATTTTTAAAAAAAAGCAATATGATACAAAGAGAACATGTTGTTCTCAAAATAAAGCAGCAATGCATAACAGTTTCAGATTTAACAGGCAAGAAAATATAAACTGTTTACCATCCATTTTATTATTTCTAGTGCTTAAGCAAAATTAGTTCCTACATTTGGTCAAAATAGCAAAGCTGTCTTCAGAAACAGTTGTATGCAATCTAACTATTTATGATTCCAGCCATATTCAGAAGTAAAGCCATTTGTAAAGCCTAAAATGAAACAAACAGGAAATGGCGGAGCAATTCTCCTCTAGCTGGAGCTATTTTAAAAGGCAAGAGATTGTTTCCTTTTTTGAACATGTTTGCTGGACTCAACAGAACACCCACTAACCCGTTAAGTAAAATATTCAATAAAAGGGTGGCTAATTAAATTAACCTGTAAATACAATTTTTATATGGCTTGCGCAATACATGTGCAAATCAAAATACTGTAATGTTTTGGCATACAATTATATGAAAAAGTACTCATTCTTTCAATTATATAGTTTTACACATTAGGACATAAGTAACCCTCATCTGGACCTCTAGTTTGCGTGTGTCAAGTCCCGAACAGAATACAAATCTAACCTCATATGACAAATAACACATATCAGATTTTACTTTGTCATGATTCATTCAACAAAAAATAAGCCAATCATGATAAACCTTCTGTGAAAAAAGTGTGTAAACCCCCCCCCAAATAACCATAAGCAATTGTTTGAGTTTATCAGTCTCTTACCTTGCATCAGAGGCTAACTTTCCTGCCCAAACATCTCAAAATGGTTCTTGTCTTCTCCAGCCATTCAGCCATAGATTTACTGCTATGCTGAGGATAATTGTCCTTTTGCATGATCCACTTTCAGCCAAGCTTTTGCTGTCAGACAGATGGTCCCACATTTAGCTCCAGAATACGATGGTATAGAGAGGAATTCATTGTGGACCCAATGATTATGAGGCATCCAGGTCCTGTGGCAGCAAAACTGATCCAAATCATCACCCTTCCACCACATTTGACAGCTGGCTGGCAAACGGTTCTTGTGGTGATATGCAGTTTTGGGTTTTTGCCAAACGTGTCATTGTGCACTACAGCCAAACAATTCCACGTTGGACTTGTTTGTCCAGAGTCATGAACTCTTAACATTTATTATGTTGACTGTTGACAAAGGCCTGTAGATCTTGAATGTTCTCAATTTGTAAATTATCTTTCTCATTGTGAAGTTATGGACTACCTATTGTTTGGAGATGGCTTTATAACCATTCCCAGATTGGTGAGCAGCAGCAATTGCTTGAAATCACTTGTCCTTGGCATACTGTGTTAACACAAACTTGAATGCCCTGCTTTTATACACAGGTGGTAGCACTCCGGATGATCAACTAATCATGTGCACTTGATAAGTTGCACCTGGTTCTGACCTTCCTAATTGATATGGAAGCAGTAAGGGTGCATTTACTCTTTCACCCATAGCTTCTACATGTTGGCTTATTTTTGGTTGAATGAATAATGACAGAGTTAAATTTGATTGCGTTATGAGTCACATGAGGCTAGATTTATCTAAGGTTGGGACTAGATGAGGGTTAGTTATGTCAAAATATGCAATTAAAAGAGGGTGTACTTTGTTTTTCAAATCACTGCATATTTACAAAATTAGTTTCTTATTTAAAATGTTATCTGTGAAAGTATGCAATGCAGTATACTGATGTCATTTTTATTACTAACACAAACACATTTTCAGTAAAGACTATACTTTTACTCAATGCCTGAGTAAAATGGTTACCTTGCAAGAAAATCGGACCATAAAACATAAATGATCACCCTGTGCACAGTCACAAAAAATATTATGCTACTTTTTCAATAATCCAGCCTGTAGGATATCAAAACAGACACTCTCTGCAGTCAATTTTTATAGGTCTACTTAAATCAAAATATGGTGAATTATTACAATACTTAACCAGCTACATTTTAATAGGAAACATATTTCAAGTTTACTGCAAAAGTCCACACAAGCCTGGTTCTGCTAGAGAAATGTGGTCAGACCTTGGCCCTGATGGTAAATATAAAAAATGTAAAGATATTGATTTTCCAAAAAAGCTTCAGATCTCAGGGAAACACATATAATATCAGAACTATGTGGTAGTTAATAATCATGAAGCATCATGTTAAAAACTGCCTAGCCAAACTGTGTGAAATTTCAGCAAAATATAACCTGTGCACTGTTTAATAAAAATCACAAAAATCACTTCTAGCTGCTCATGTTCATGCAGGCTAAAGTTATACACGCATTCAGTTCTCATCATATACAGCTTACAGCAGGTATACTCAAGTCTGACCCTTGGGTACAACTGACCTTGAGGCCCAGATTTTAGTACCCCTGGCTTAAAGCCTTGTCTATTACAACATGTAAGTTGCAGTAGCATAAACCAATACTTCTCTTTTTCTACCTTTTTTTCAACTGCGCAGCTTAGCTTAGGTGGATTTTGATGATGTGATAATTAGTTTCTCCAGCCTATATTCTGTGTCTATTGTGAAATCTCACAGGGGATGAAAAGGCATCTATTATTCCTGTAAAACCAAGCTAACATATCGCACCCTCATCAAGAGTTCCCTGACCACTGTGCCAAGCATCCAACTTGAAACACCCACATATGATGACAAATACCTTCATGACCCCTCTTGGAATATTTATACATTGCATGTATTACTATGGGTTAATGTAAAAAATGACAGGTGTATTGGTCCTGCAAAAGAGATCAGTTAAAATGCATGCTGTGATATTCTCAAAAGCTTTTCATCATAATACAACGCAATAGCCTCTGCCTTGCAGTGAGATGACAAAAAAATAAATTAAAATAAAATAAAAATTAAATAACCTTCTAACCCATTAACTGCCCTTGCCTTTCCCCGCGTCCATCAGCACGGGCTCAATTATTCTGCGCTTAACAAATGCAGCTGGCTTAATTACCCTCCTAGTCGCCAAAAGTTTATCAATCAGCGCGAGGTCGTTGGCCCAGAAACCGGCTCTGTGCTGAATGAAATGAAATAAGCTTAATTAAAGAGCGCGAATTTGCCATGTTAGCTCACACCCACATCTCCACTGCCTGCTGATGCCCAGCAGGCTGGATGGGGCCCCTTGGCGATACCGCTGTGTTTCAACGGGAAGCCCGAGGGGGGATATGGGGATCCGCAGACCGAAACCGAGATCAATAACGGGCTAACCCAGGGGTGAGTTCATGCTTTCCGTGCACACTGTTCAAGAGGGTACCCTTGCGAAGGCAGCTCAATAGAATATAACCAATGAGAAATAGAAATGTTCGGCTGGTGAGATATGCGGCTGCACTGTATGCAATGCTTGTCCGTGAAGACTGTATTGCAATGCTATCACGGTTAACATGAAAAGTCTTCGCTCCTGGAAACAATGGCAAGGGCAGCAAGTACTGTACGTTCTTCTGTATAAAAGTGACAGTTGATCATAGTAAAATTATTGTTCATTGTTCTTGGTTTGCTTGTCTTCTAGTTTAATAGGCATTGAAAATGTACCTTTTCTGCTACTTTCATTCTCCTGTAAAAATAATATGATTTATCTAAATGTTCAGGGGTATGAACATACCCATGCATTTCTTAACTGATCAGCAGATGTACTTACCCAGGTTTACAGTGCATGCAGCATTCCCCATAATCCATTCACAGAGCCGGGTATTTATTAAAGCTATGTCTAAGTGCCTTCCTCAAGGGTACAATAGCAGAGCAATCCTGACTAAGGATATAAACCCATAACCTTCTGATTCCAAACCCCTATGGCGCACTGCTGACCGAGCACACAAGCACAAGTGTATTGTGTAAGCAAGGCCAGAGGGGGGATACAGAGCTATTTTAGGAAATAAAAAGGGGAGAGATAAGGATTTGCAATAGTGACAAATTTTTGATGGCAGTAATCTGAAATGGAGCTATTCTGAGCATTGCCCTCCACCCCAGAAAAAAGAAAATAAAACATTAGGGAGTAAGATTACTTTGTAAGCATTTCACAGCTTTTGGGGGGAGGGGGGGGAGCAGCAGTAATTGAAAGGGACTACAGGCAGAGTAAGCCCAGTCAAACACAGTTATCCATTTTTGCTGTGAATATATTCAGATCCGTGGTTAATGTATTTCTTCAATAAGGCCAAATTGTTTTCACTGAATACAGCACAATACAATATAAGCCTTGTGTACAGCAGTCTTACTATTTACCCAAAGTGAGCCATGTAAACTAATTATTTCAAATGTTACGAACTACACTACAGTATAAGGACACAGTACAGGGTTTTATGAAACATTATGACCTGGTTCTGCTTAACTGATTTCTATTATTATTATTATTAGTAGTAGTAGTAGTAGTAGTGGTAGTAGTAGCAGTAGTAGTAGTTGTAGTAGTGGTAGTATTTTGCTGTTTGTTTCTCACTGAAGTATTGCTTATAATTTTCACACTATAATTCATGGAAAATGTATTTACAACAAAAATAAGTCGGACACTCGGATAATTCAGCTTTCAGATATACAATCTCAGTGAGATAAATCATGAACGGTTGATCACAAATCAATTACCCTGTAAGGCGAACATAGCATGTTTTATTCTTTTTACAAAAAAAGGGGGAAAAATCAATATGCACATTTAAGTGTGAAGAGATTTGCCTCCTTACTGAACTGTGTCTAAATTCTAACAAGTTCTATGTGTCAGAAAAATAAAGCAATATGGCTTTTAAAAAGGAATTGCAAGCATATGTTCTTGTAATTATTCAGTGAAAGTCTTGAAATGAAGGAACATGGCTGGCTGCACCATGGTTGGATAGATTTTTTATTTATTTTATTTTTTTAAGATGCTTGAAGTTCTCTCTGGATTTCTGCCAACTGTACGTGTTAGCTTTTTTACATACTATTTTAAAGGCCAGATTCCAATATGTATTGTTAAATTGGAAGGTAAATACACTGAGCCACACGCAGCAAGACTTGCTTCTAAGTAGTACGCAAATTAATGCAGTCTCAGTTACTCCTGCAAACTTGTCACAGTTAAGTTGCAACCTAAACTTATGTGACCATGAGTCAAATTTCTTAAAAACAGAGCTCTAAAATTAGAGTTGTGCATAATATGAGGGACCTTTAATTTGAATGGCTAAAAATCCATGTTTTATCCAATTCCTATTAAAAACCACATGGATTATAAATACTGGAAGTTCTTCAAGAAATGTTAAGTTCCTGAAAGATGCAGTGCACGCGTAACAATTGCTAAAGCTGTGGATCGGTGGTGTGGCTGTGTAGCGGAGGAAGAGGAGCATCCACCAATAGCGAGCCGCCGAACCGGCAAAGCCCATAACCGCTAATGTATGTGCCGGGGCAAAATGGCTATCGAGGGGGCCCAGTTGTGGCTGTATCCATTTACAAAGCCGTGCGGCGGGCTGGCAGGGGCGCCGGAGAGCCAAAGACAATGAGCCCGCCGCGGCGCCAGCTGGAGCCAGCCTCCGAGCCCCGTATTAATCCAGCTAGACACGCGGCCCGCCGAGCCAGCCCGTCAACACAGCCGGACTGGGAGCCAGAGATAGAAGGGAGGCCAGGAGCCTGAATGGGCTCGGGGTCCGGCCTGCCTCCGCTTCAGACGCTGCCCAGGCGAAATGCAGCAGCCATGCCTTCACTCACCAGACTGCGAGCCAGCCAGGCTCTTTGAAAACACAAGACTTCTCATTTACAGGACTGAGAGCCATGCCGTGTAAAGACATTCAGTGAAGAGCTTTAATTTGGACTTTTTTTCTTTTTTTTTAGCAAAAGATACAAGGGCTATGGGTTACTGCAGATCACAAAGAAATGCATTTCTTTCTTTTTGAATGTGGGAAAATGGCACTATTTTAAAGCAGAGACTTTATTAAGCTAACGTATTTCTAAATAAACATTGGACATAAACATAGTTTAAATGGGCAAATGCTGGGTATATACTTTATTTCAGAACATCAAATAAATGAGCACCTTCAGGTTCTTCCTCAGCAGTGGAAAAAACTTTCAATTTCTCACCACTAATAGTACTCTTCCCAGACACTTGAGCTGGCCTGCATGTGTTCTCTGATAAAGTTCCATGAAATAATAATAATAAGAAGAACGTATAAAAATGGAAGCAAATCCTACACAGGTCATTTGATATGGATGTAAATACCCTCAGATTAAGGTTGACAGTCTACGCTTCATACTTTGTCTCATTTCAAATCTAATGAGCTCGAGAACAGAGCCAAAACAACAAAAAATGTCTCACTGTCCAAATACTTATGCACTACACTTTGTGTATATAACATGTATATATCGTTAACGTACAGATAAGAGCATAACAAATAAATAGCTTTGCAAACTGAAATATTTGCAGGAAACCAAAATAAAATAATCAGTGTGCACTGAAAGGAACATAAATTTCCATTCATTTCCCTTACCAAAATTCCTAAAAAGCTGAGCATTTTGTTGTCTCCTGAGGCAGGGAAATTGCTTTCAGTTTCCTCAGTAATCACAAGGGCATAAATTAGAAGGCCCTTTTTTGAAACAGACAGTCTACAAAGAAAGTGAGCAATCTTCTAACTGGGTAAATTGCACTTGGAAATGTTTGAGTCACTCCTCTCTTAACATGACGAAAGGACCGAAAGATAAAGCCAGCATCAGTCATACACCATCTTTCTAACTGAAATGCTGAGTACTTCTCCACCTCACAGACCAGGACCTGTGAGGTGTATGTGCGTCAGCCGATGGTCAGAAGCTACATGTTGGCGTGCGTAATGAAAGATAAATGCTAAAATGGTTGACGAGCACACTTTTGAGCAAGAGAACATGGCAGTGCATTGATTGTGGCGATAGCAGCTGCAGGACCACTTATTTATCCAGTCTGCTGGGTACACATTTAATTTGATCTAATGGAATGTGAATGGCTCATGTAAAGCACAGCTAATTCACCCAATCCTTTATGAAGTCGGAGAAAACTTGCTCGAACAAATAATAAGTGAACAACAGTGAGCTTAGTGGGGATGGTGGGAGCAAATAGGCGGAGACAACAACAGACATCCCAGCTGTTCAAAATATATAACATTTGGTGAATGACTTTATGTTGCGCAGGCATTCGATACCAAATTCTGTCAATAGTGGTGCTAAAAATCTTGGCTTTGTTCGCCTTTCTCATTTTAAACTTTTATTTAATCTCTCTGAAGAGCAAACAAATACAGTTCACAAAAGGGGCTATTAGGTCCATCCGAAATAAATGAGGACTTATTTTTGCTTCAACAGATTTTCTAATTAACAAGCAAGGGAAGGAGTCAGAGATGCAACTCACAGCGATTAGTTGAGGCCAGTTTTTTTGTTCTATTGCTGAGCTTCTGTTCTTCAGAAGAACCAAAATCAGCTAAAGGATAACAGATATTTGTAATCGTTTCCTAAAATGAGATAAACGTTTAATTGTTTTCAATGGAATCGGGCACATTGTTAATGGACTTTCTTGGCATGCAAAGCTAGTGATTAGATGGCTGAGGGTCAGTTGAATGTGGGGAATGGCTTGGAAACTGCTGTGATTTACAAGCTGGTCAAAACAATACATTCATTTTCTTCCCAGAGTTTGTCCTTTTGGAACCACAGGAAACTGGATATCATGGAAATGTTGTCATCTCAGTTCTCAGGCCCTACACATAAAACCAAAGCTTCCATGATTTGAATAAGCACAATTATGTTTAGTATGCATATCTACTGAGGTCACACAGGAGTTGCATTACTGGAGGTAAACAGTGGCTAGAGTTGGAGAGTTACAATGGGAATGGTTCAGAATGGTGTGTTATACACTAACTTTTACTACTCAGTCTATACATTATATTTGGAAGGACATTAACAGGTACAAAAATGAGAGCAGGGTATTTCCTTTGAATCAGGATCACAAAACAAAGAGATTAGATAAACTTCCTTGCCACACTTTTTTGTATTGCACCAGGCTATGAACAACAATAAAGTTAATCTTTCATTTTGCAACGTGAATTTATGCAGATTGCACCCAATGGCAAAAGTACATGAGAATCTGGAATACACTTTCTCCACCGACAGCATCTACAGTACAGCCATGGCTGTGTAGCCAGTGAAGGCTTTCGTACAGGATTTTGTTTTTGTTACCCCTCTTTAATTCTGAAAACAGCCATGAAAAATAACAAATCATCCATGGCATACTAAAGACACCATTTCTGCTTTTAACGCACATTCGATGGGCTACTAGTTCAACTAGTGTGAAATAAGTACCAGCACTATAACAGTAATAAAAGACTACATAGTGCAGGATCTTAGAAGTGCTTTATTATGAAGGGAGTAAGGGAACTTCACTCACCACACATCAGCTAAAGTGGACGCAAGGATGATGAAATTAATTAATGATAGACAGTCAGATTTATGGGGCTTTTCACTGAGAAAGCACAAATGAACAGTTGCAAACAGTGCAGAAGCACAGGAGCTGTATGCACAGCATAATGAAGTCTTAAAGGGCAAATTATTTAAACTTTCATTTTTGAGATTGATTACATGGAAGAGACTGATCAGAAAACTTAACAAGGGGGGAATCATCTACAGGTAGAGAATTCAGAAAATTAATGTAGATTCTTCTGATATGATTTAAGGCTCAATTATACAGTATGTGCAGTAAAGTATTGATCTTTGGTGAACTTATTCTGAACTTAGCAAGTTCAGCCATGTGTTGTAGCTGTTCATTAAAAAGTTATGTTATTCATTGTGACAGTGCAGCCCGTTTTCTCATAAGACAATATTCTTTGAGCTTGTGCGTGCGGAAAGCCGGGTGCTTTCTGTGCGAAAATCTTCACTCCATCAAGTAACTTCCACAGGATTTTTCATATCCATGGTGACTCAGGGCTTCTGTTCAACAGTAGGAAGTGTGCAGTATAAATGGTCAGCTGCCACAGTGGAATCAATTTTTAATTCAACTTGGAAATTCAGCGATTGCAATCTGTGTAAAAAGAAGCGTGATCAAATGCTGCACACTGTTTTTCAATACCTGTCATTTTCACTTCACCCACCCATTTCTCAAAAATCTAACAATCTAATCCATCAATTTAGACATTAATTAAAACAACTGGAACCTGTTTCTAAAACATATACATTCAAATATTGAAATTTGACTAATTTATAATTTCTTAGACTCACTTATGATTGTAAGGACAATCAAGTAGTCATCCTGTTATACTGAAATTCCACAGAGTGTAGACAAGGAATTGGATCGTATATTGCACATTTTATATCTGACAAGATCAATATATCTATCAGACTTTGATAGGGTACAAAGCAATACATTCATTCTGAAGACAACGTAACCAGGGTGCATATGTGCTGGATACATTTCAAAATAAAAAAGCCAACTCTATATTTGTAATGGCTTACAAATGTAACCTTCAGCCAACCTTCTAAAGACCTGTTGATTCATGGTGACAACTGTCTGGAAACTTTAATCAATTTGAAGCACAATAAAGGCTTGGAATATATTCCCCCCACATATGGTCTTTCCATGTGGACTCTGAAATTCACCCACTCATATTTTCTTGACAATGAGCAAATGGGGAGGGGGGACCTCAAATCTTAAATCACTCTAAAAATATATGATATGAATACAAGCGTGATCATACACAGTCTTAATGATAGAGTTTTA
The DNA here is from genome assembly GCF_013347855.1 of Anguilla anguilla. NCBI lineage: Eukaryota > Metazoa > Chordata > Actinopteri > Anguilliformes > Anguillidae > Anguilla > Anguilla anguilla. Next base: position 10,848,577 of record NC_049210.1, on the reverse strand, counting down.
TATAAAAATTAATTCCCAGTGAAACAGAGGGAAAAAAGTTGCCAGATATCCAGACACATTTATTGGTGTTGAGATGTGTAAACTTTAATGCATTATGAACAGGGTTAAGGAAATAGGAAAAAGCGCATTTCTTCCAATAAACACAGTATAAAAATAGAACAAGCAGAGATGCATTAGAGAATGTGTTGTTGAAAGCGAAACACAATGCTTAATGTCCTGTGGAATATACTTTCCAAGAACAAAGCTGAAATCTTTAAAAGGATGGATCCTTCTAAAAATGAATGTCATTCAGTTATTTTATTATCTTGAGATATGTTTATTAACTTCAGGTTTTGATAATGACAGCTCTCTGCATCTTATTGCAGATTTGATTAGTACATCAAAAAGGCTTTACAAAGCCTTGTTTGAAATGAAAGCCACAATGGAAAAGAAAGATCCAGCAAAGGTTCTCCTTTAAAATCTCTTTTAAATTCCAAAAAATAATAAAAATGGAGGTCAGTGTTCATGAAAAGTAGTCATTTGGAGGGCGTATGTGCTGTTAAGGCCATATCTGTGACAATGTAGCTTTTGAAGTTATCTTGTTGTCGTTTAGAATTTGGCTAACAAGCTAAAGGGTTTATTCTTCAAGCATAATCAGAAAAAACTGAGGGAAAGAGACTTTGAAAAAACCATAGTACAATGGCTTGTGTACTTCTGCATTAATTAGATGTTACACAGAGCCAGAAGTGAAGGGCAAATTATCACAAAATGGTCTACAATACATACAGTATACTGATTTATTATCTAACAAGCTGTGGAAATGTGAAGCATAGTTGAAGTTCGCAACAACAAATGTGGAAAGGAAAGAAAAAGAAAAATTGAGGGATGCCACATTGTTGCCCCTGACCAGCTGATCATGTAGTAGCACATGCACCTCCTTAGCTATTTTAGCTTGTTAGCAGGTTTATAATTAAAATATTAATCATTTTTACAAATATTTTTGCAGACAATGGCATTCATGTGTATTTATAGTTCTGAACTATTCATTTAATCAGGAACACAGTAAAGTTGGCAGGTTGTGCATATTACTAGTATTGTTTTCTCCTTGATCGTCTGATGGCACCACAGGGATATCAGCATGATTGGCAAATAGCTGATGTACAGTAAATGTACACCAGGACTGCATTATTGGACATTTTTAAGTGGAACATACTGAATCTGTGCTTTATTTTTTATTTTTTTATTTTAGCCTGCTGAAGTGTTGAGTAGAGCAGTGAAGATCTCCAGAGCTGTAAAACTGTCTGAAGTGCTAAAGAAAATAGGCGAAATAGGTTCTGATTACTTTTACTAATACCATAAGCTGACATTGCCTGTACGGATCATTCTGCTGATAAAAATTGTGAGCTTTCAAAGAGGTCACAGACAATCCAAGTTAACACATCCCAAAGTGCTGCCTCCCATTATCAGGAGCATTATGTAAAACGTTGTTCAACAGACAATGACACAAATTGCACCAAACTGTTATAATGACAGTCAAAAGAGGTGCGATTTTTCAACCGGCGACGCATTTACTCGACTAAGAAGGTCTCAAGAAAGAACCATTTAAGTGGTCAAGAGGAAGAAATTGCATGTTTGTCTCATTTCAGCTTGTAACTGTAAGCGGCGAGACCAAGACTTTCATTTGAACACTACAGGGGGCGCTGTTGTTACACTCCATTAAATTCACTCTTACATCATAGCGCAGCATCAGTACTCTCAAATCACCCAGACATACTCAAAATGAACTAATGTAAAAATTAAAATATACTTTTGTAGAGTCTGTGCGTCCATCTCAGACCAACTTTACCGGTGTTTGTGTCTAAGCTTTCTTTTGCCATTAATAAATGAGCACAATGGCTCAAAAGTGTGATCCGCCTGGTTTGTCTCTCGCTGAAATTGCTACATTTGTTTCAGAAAGGGGCCTTCACATCAAAGAGGAGTTTTCACACCTTCGCGAGAGACAGCTGGAGGGGATGACTGAAGAAGAAGGCAGCACTGCAGATAGCCACCCCATGGCATGAAAGGGTGAGCAGCGGGATTGTGTTAGAGGGGTTTGCAGCCAGGTGAGTGCAAGCGAAAAACTAGCTATATATGCTGGACTAGCTAGCTGCATGTAAGTTGTTAGAAAAGAGCTACAATGACTGTCAGGGGAAATTAATCAGCATGCTGCTGATATTTATATAACTTTTGTGCTCTTTCTCCAAGCAAATCAGAGTATTAGCAGAGTAGCAGAAGAGGACATAGAAACAAAATATGTTATTGATGAGCCCTGCATAGTATGGAGAAAAACAGCTACATTTTAGGAACACAAAAATTATTGAAGGAGGTAATATAATGATCTCTAAGCGTTTGGTGAGGGGGGAGGATCAGGGGCACTGCACCCCCAATCTATGCCTACACGTAAGCTCATTGGATATCACCAACCCACACAACGTGCAGGTCATTGGTCAACAAGAAAGTATTGAAATCCAGCCCAACACAGCCTCAGCCCAGGACTATTGCAGTCTTACACGAAATTGCTTTTAAATATGGTCCACTGACATGGCTCAGATATTATGAGCTAACCTTCAGTAGAGATGCTTGCTCCCATAGGGTGTCATTTGGAGTTATTCACAGAAATCAATAGTTTTTTTCTCAGAAAAGAGCACTCACAGGCCCTTGACAACATTATTCCCCAGCCCAGTGAATGTGGTTCTCCATGTTTGCAACAGAGGCAATGCTTCATGAAGAAATAAAAGGAAAATCACAACTGTCATGAAATATTTACCTAGCCAAAACAAACAGCAATAAAAGGCAGAAATAAAAAGGAGGACTGGTATTTATTTGGGGTTTGAATGCTTAGAATGGTTTTATTTGGTTTTCTGTTCAAAGCAAACACAATGGCACTGCTGAAAACACAGTGTGGTAAAGCTGTACTGTAAATAGCCAATGAGATGACAGAGACATGTGACATCACATGCCACTAAGATATATCATGCATTCAACAGTGAAATTCTGCCCAATATGTTGGAGATATACATTGCAACATCCACAATCATCACAAAAGGTTTGATGATAAAAAAAATCTTCTTGTGCAACCTTCATATTATCAAAAAGCGTCATGCATTGTACAGTAAAGGACAATGTTGAAACATTGTATTAAGATATTTATTTATTTCGACAAACACTTTACACCAGTGCATTTATGTAACCTCTACTATAGCGCCCCCTTTTTAACAAGCCTGAAAATGGTACGCCTAAAATAAAAGGCTACTATTCTTGTACTGTTTGGACTACAGGCATAATACTGGTCTCTTCTGAAAGGTAATCCTTGGTTAGAACGCCTTCCCAAGAATCAGAATTACTCTAAATATTACTGAAGGAAAGTTACAGAAGCGCAACCACAATGGAAGTGGAAGTTTTTTTTCTCACCCAAAAGATTTATATTTTTTGAGTGGATACAGATGCTTGTGGGTGTGCCTGGTGGGCTTAGAAATGCAATGGAGCAATAACTGCAATTCTGGCGAGTACTCATCATAAAAGCTTGTTGGTGGGCTCATCTTGTTCAGAGTCTATACAAACTAGAGATAATAACATTCTTATGTACACAATACTTGTGTAGCGTGTATGCAATGGCGAAACGGACAATAATCTTAATTCCTCCAGAGAATCGCTAAGTAAACTATAGACATTCAATCGACGTAGCACATTTTTGGGACTCAAAATTACTATGGATTTTGTTAGCTGGATTCTTGCAGTGATAAGGATATTGGCTTTACCATACAGTAATTCCTGTCATCTGTGGATTTCCAAAATGCATAGAAAGTGAGGACCCCAAACATATTTTACCTTCTCACCTGTTAGAAAATAACAAACCATTGGTGCTAAAACATTGGCATTTTAAAATAGTTTATAGAGATAGAACCATTTCTCTTTAGTCTTAACACTTTCAAATGCATTTATGAGATGGGTCTTTGCTTTGAAAATTTTTTTTTATCACAGCTACAGTTGAAGCTATGGTCTGGTGAAATTATGTAAGGTCCATGTCACACAGTGCTTCTAATGTTTTTTTTATTATGGAAAAATGTATAAAGCATGCTATCTAATATACTGCGAGATATGTTATGTTGAACGCTACCATGGGGTCTGACATTTTCCATCACTGAGTATTGCAGCTGATTATTGAAAACAGAGCATCCACACCAGTTTGATACTGACTATTAACTGCAGGGAAATTATATTGTTTATTTTGCAGCAATTAAATTACCATAAAACCCTAATAAAATTATCATTTATAAATTATAATTTATACCGAACACACAAAGCTCATTAACAACAAGATTCCTCCACCAGAAACCAATGTGTGCACTGAAATGCTCCTTTTTTTATTGAAATAATTTGTTTTGAACATAGACTATCCATACATTCACCCAGTCTACAAAAAGCTAATTTATATATCTGTAAAGTTGGTTAACATATGGAAATGTTTCCACCTGAAGTTTTATTTTGAATTATTGAGAAAAAAAATAAATCTTTGAGCCCACAGAATGAAACATCAATATTGTTGAATTGACAGTCCTGCTCCTGATATTGTATTGATTTTTTTTTTTTTCAGTGCAAATATGGTATCCCTTAGATCAGTGGTAACAAACCCTGGTACTGGAGATCTACTCTCCTGTACATTCACTCTAACCCCAACAAAGCACAGGTCATTCAACAGCTAGATATAATGTTCAGCTGCTAATTAGTAGAATCAGGTGTGCCAAATTAGTGTGTTGGTTGCCACTGTCTTAGGTGCTTTTCAACCATGTCTCTTAAGCTTGCTTTTATCATGTTCTGAATCTCTCTTACAAAGAACACACAAAGATGAACTTATTAATATTACTTCCACAGAAACAGAGTAAATAGCTTCAATGTAATTGCATCATTCCCATCTCCAAATACCTGGCTAAAATCCAGGGAAAAAAAATAATACAATTTTTGATAAATGTGTAACTTCTCTGAATTCTCATTACAAAGATTGTTCCATGAAACGCCAAATAATGGCCTAACATTTCCAATAAGAAGATCAGTTTTTCTTGAAATTATCCCATCCATTTATTGCACTGATACTGCATTGCTTAGCTATGGTAACTTGGCAAGACCTTTACTTGATGACAGCCAAATGCTGACAGTATGCAACTTGAGAAATAGCTAAAATTCCTTTCCTCAGAATCAAAATGACTGTACTGTACCATATTTAAACTCAAAAAGTATTTAAATGCTATTTAATATGTAATACTCAACAGGCTGCAGTTGGCCTGCTCCCCATATTAGAGTCTAGGTATAAATATATCTTTAAAAATGTATTTTCTTACAGGTTTCATTCAGAGAAATAATTACTTTGCCGTCATCTGTCAGCTGATACTGTTCCCAGAACATAAAATAATTTTTAAACATTTACAATGTAGAATAATGTATGCATTTATATCGTTATACAAATGTTTTTGCATGTTATGAGGACACTTTTTCCACAGTGCTTTCAAGGGAAGGAATTGATCGACATTCAATTGTAACATTCAAATTATTGCATTGTGTCATTTCATAGTTTTTTCTGAATCAAAATGCAGGTAAGAGCAATGGAAAATTTGTTGATGTTAGATCTAGAGAGAACAATATTTAAACTTGCCATAACTGTCCAGCTGATCTAGCTAGTATCATTAGATGCAGCTAATATGTTTCATTAGATTTTACCAAACAAAAGGGTAAGCTCTGTAAGCTCTGTTCAAAGAGTTACTCTGCTAACTAGAAAATACAAAGCAATGATCAGAAAATGTTTGTCTTTCCATTACATGTGCTAATATGTGATTCACAAAGCATGTGAATACAATGTAGAATTTGTAGATGGTGTGGAAATGTTGTTACATAATTAGTTCTCTTTTTAAAAATGTTTAACAGTACAAAGATGTGACCATGTACCTTTCTAGAGTGTCAGTTTTCATTGCCTGAATTTGAATCTTTTCTATACTGAAAACATATTCTATAAAAAAAACGACAATGGCATTGTTTTTTCATTAATTCAGAACATACTTGAGGAAATTAGTTTGGGAAAAGCCCCAGAGAGGCAGTCTAAGTCCTCTGCGGTTCACTGTTGTTATCTATATGTGTTTTTGAATGCAGAATGATTACAAAATGTAATGGAACTGGCACATGAAGCATTTTCAAGATAATTGGTTTCTGTTGCGCACCATTCAATTATGTACATCCATTTCTGAAGCAAAAGGAACTGCCAGGAGTGTAGGGAAATAATCAATTAAAATATTCACTTAACAGAGTCACTTCAGCCCATGGCAATATTTGCTTGCATGAAGCAATGCCTTTTTCAAACATGAGATTTTTTTCTTATTGGTGGAATCACATTTTCTTAGCTTGTTTTTTTTTTTTTTTTCAAAGAATGTCAACAGTATATATGGGACTCTTTGAAGAGACACTCTCATGCCACAGTGCGTGTGGGTTTATCTCATTTCAATGTGACAGAACAGAAGCCAGGCTGACTCCTGGTTGGGACATTGTATAGGCCCTGTAATATCAAAAAGGATCCAAAGCCTTTGAAAGATTCTGCAGCCCAACACATAGTACATTGGTCATGGATCCAGAGGTGTCTTCGTTGCTTTTTTGCTTTCACGCCAATCAGGGCAATGACTCCATGCGTGCCAGTACAGAGCAACAGCTCAAAGTCACTTCCAGATTTCATTTACAATTAACTTCAAACAGGAGGCAAAAAGCCACACATCTTGTCTTCAGAGCCCCCAGAAGAACAAAGAGACAGGCATTGCCTTTCAAGTACAAAGTAACAAATTTCCTTCAATTTATGCACATATTCTTTCACTTCACCCAATCTGAGAACTAAATTATAACCGTAGACTCAAAAATAAGTTGCCATCTTTTTTATTGTCTCGTGCCATTTGATATGCAAGTACCAAGGCACCTCGAATTACACAGTTAACACCGCTGACCAAGCACAAACTTCATAAACCTCTCACTTTTAACAGGTTTGGTGTCAAACGTCCCATGTTGAAAGGCGTCGGTCACTCTCTTGATATATTCACATTACCCGCAAAAAAATATAACTCCAGATCTGCAATTGTTCAAAAAGGTTTTCAGATTTTGGTCTTCTGCAGGAATGAATCAAACTTTGGCAGAAAGCTACCACTTGTGCAGAGGAATGTTGTAATTACAGAATGCTTGGCTGACTCTGGTTATGTGCTGATATAAATGTGAAATTACTTCACAAAGGTGCTTTACTTTTAAATAACTTTTCGTCACAGTAAAACAAATGTCTAATGCGTGGTTATTATGAATTCAGATGCTATCAAGCCATTTTGAGTGGGAAGAAACTCCAATAAAGGAAATAATGATGTTTCTGTAATTGCTGCATCTAGGCCCTTTTTGTCTAATAATTGACTAAATTGCAAGAAAATAACTTCTCCAAAAACTTTTATGATAAAGAGGATGAAAAACATTCCATTTCAAATATATTGTACTAACACAATGTCTTCTTTTTAAAGGTTCATCTGTTATTGGCAGTATTTTTTTTGCCAAATAGAGTGATGTTTGTGTTTTCACTGCTCAGAACAAACAAGAGGAGCCAGTGATTGCATTATAAGCCCACAGACTGACATTTTAATAAATACAACCTACCTACCACATGTGCTTAAAAACACACTTCTGGGACATGCATGACCAATGTTTTTTTTAGCATTGAATGGTTCCAATGTCCATTGTTTGGCTTGGGTGGTATCAGGGAGCCAAGGAAGTTCCTGGTTTTCAATGAGATGATCCAAAATGACATTGGCTACACAACAGTCTCTGATATAACCACCTCCAACCTTAGCATCATAACAGATGTCCTGATGCCCTCATTTAAATGTTAATAACAATTTCTAATAGTGAGTGTCAGCCTGGTGAACCACCCACATCGGTGGACTACTTAACAGTATATACCGCTGGACCTCCCCCATCATTGATGATTGATTCTCTACTTTCATCATGTTGTGAATGCAAGAAAAAATTGTGGAGGGGGGAGTGGTTAGATGAATTAATTCATTTTTGCCTGCTGCCATGGTAATACATCTGCCTACTCTGGTCCCACTGAGGATGGCAATGCCAGAGTTTACTGTGTATGAAGTACAGTATAACACAGTTCCATAGCGCTGGCCTGTAAAATGGCTACCCCCTGAAAGGCCACACACAACATGTTGATTAGCCATTGTTTTGTCCAGTCTGCACTGTGTGGAGCTGGGTGCCTTTTTTTTGCTCTGTTTTTCAGTCACATCTCAGCGCACTGTTGTGGAATGAGTGGAGGGGTGTATGAGCATTGATTCGAAATTGTAAAAATTACAGCACCTACACTCGCCTCCTCTCCAATCAATAGCTCACAGAGGAGGAGGCGAGGCCTCGTCTCAGAGGACCTCCTTCTGATAACAGATCTTCAGGGAGGTGACAGCCCCCCAGAAACACTCACTAAATTAAAGAGTTGTGCAATTAAACTCCCATCAGTTTGCTATCGCCACCCCGAAACGATGTTCTACACGATTCTAGGGGACCATAAGTCAATGTTGACGGGGGCTGTGGATTCGCACAGCATTAATGTGTACATTCACCGGCCCACAGGGAGCAGGCCACAGACCTACGCTGTTCTCCCAGGGCATAATTGATGAGCTTCCGTTCACAAAGCCACTTCTGAAAGGGAATATCGGCACCGAAGATGAATATGGAACGCATGCGGGGGCGGTGAGTACGCGCATATAGCTTCGCAATGATTAGCTCCGAAAACGAGAGGTTGCGCCACCCCGAGTGCGAAAGCAGCCCTCCGTGCGACCGCGCGCGTCTTTGCGATTAGCGGTCAGCATGCAGAGTCAGTTTTCTAGCTTTGCAGCCGGTGTGTAATTAAGATGGGCGGGCATGGTGAAGAGGAAGGCCAGGTCGTCCGCTGACACCAGACATGAAGTGAAAGCTCATTAGCGGATGCAACTGGAGCCTCTCAATCATCCTATTCTTCCTCATCAGTGCTCCCTGTTTCCACAGCAGTTCTGTCTTCTCCAAGGAGGCCATATTCACTGATATCCCAGTTATTTGCCTTCATTATGAAGCCCTCCATGATGAAATTCAATAGAGGACGAGTTTACAAAGGAAGGACTTTCAATCAAAGTTTGTGAAATGGTGTATTGCTTTGCAAACACATTGGCCACCTAAGCACTAAATTGCCATGTTTTTCTCTCTGCAAAAGCAGTGGAATAGTGCTAATTTCTCTCTGCGTCAGCATTCCTCCTCCTCTTCCTCCTCCTTTCCAGGCTCATACTGGCTTGCCAGCAGGTCCACTGGTTTGTTCCACCAGATGTCGGCCCATGGGGGAATCACACACTATGGCTGTGGGGAAATAAATAGAAGTGTTGCTTTTTTTAATTCACATACATTTTTAGTTACATTTATTAATTTAGGCTGAACTCAGCAAACTGTGAAGGAAAAAATTGCTTGTTCTTGTAATGTAAGTTGACTAAATCCTGACATATTTCCTTCGGGACCATGTCGATATGCACAAGCCCATACTTGGAGTTACATGTAAAGATGACTTTGACATATACTCTAATCTCACAACTCACAGTCAATAAACAGTGAATTGCACTTGGCCCCCCAGTATTTATACAGTTGTTCCTATTTTTTCTCCTATTAGATTCACCAATAGTGCCTCTGGAGTCATGGCTGTGACACAAAACTCCCAGCAAGGAAAACTGGTTTGTTGTGCAGGAAGTAGCTGGCTACACACTTCTAGTACATTTGTCCACAATACTGTGACAAAAAACCCACTCTACCCCTGCAATGATGACATCACAGATGTGTTCTGCTGCAGATCCCAAGTCCGAGTCACATAATAGCCTAGCCAAGGTTATATGTTTCAACATGCACTTGTAGAGAGCACCTGTTCCCATACATTCCCTTCCTTTGTCAACTACATCTGTGCCAATAAAGTACAACAGCAAGAACTAATATATGAAACATTTTGTCAATGTACTTTTCAAGGTACGTGTACATTACATATACTGTAGCATGTCCATCCTTCCCTATTATACAGTACCCTGTGCTCTATCCTCCACCAAAGTATTCTGGCATTGTACCCCCGATGAATGGACAAGTAATTGTAGCTAAACACTGAATGCAACACAAATGAATGTTGAATGATGGAATATGACCCGCATTAATGATTTGGGGGTGATCTAATCGCGGCCCATTCGGACAGGAGACAACAACAGACTCCAAATGCCCTCGGCCAGTGTGTCAGACTTTCTTTGAAATAAGAAACGAGCCAGACTATTGTCTGAAGAAACAAAATATAGAAGGGAGAACAGCACGGACCGCATCTGGCAGACCGGCCAAAAAAAATCTATTGCAGTGGCCGGCGCGAGACGTTTCCGGCCTGTGGGAGTGATTTAGTGCATCGGGCAGCCAGAGGGGCTGACTCAGGTTCATCATCATCCACGGGCCTCAGTCAACAGCCGTGATTGATGGTTTCATCTCTGCAATACCAGAAGACAGATCCCTCCTGGTTTGTTTGGCCGAGCCGAGGCAGGGTGCGTGTTTACCCATGTAAGCCCTACGTCTCTCCGTGCTTGTGCACACACGTGAGTGCGTGCACGTGTGTCCGCATGCCAGCAATCGAGCTTGCATCGCCGGCTTTCATGGAAAGATGATGGTTTTTTCTCTCTCATGCATGTTTCCGTGGCTTCTTCTTTCCCTTGACAGTGGGTGTCTCTTCCGTGTAAATTAGATGATTCATTTTAGTAGCATCACACATGCCATGGACACATTTGCCTAAAAAGCAGCTTGTCATATCAGCTACAAAGCATACACCCGAATCCTTGCTGGTCCCTGGTATTACAGTGGGGACCATCCTGCCATGCTATTTGAGTTTAAAGAAGCCAATGGTTCCTGGAACTCACAGCAACAAAAGTCAAATAGCATCATATCGCAATATCCTCAATGACATTTAATCGCATTGACATACAGCATGTTTTTTAGGCTAACCCTTGGCAGAATATTACCTTAATGTATGTTGCCATGTTTGACATGTTTAGGTGTATAGTATCACTGACAGGAACTTCTATCATTCCAACAGTAACTACTACCTGACATCAGACTGGCTCCAGGCCACATCAAGCCAGTCACCTAGAAGGGGCCCTCTCCAGTCTCCTCCTTTGTATACTATATTTCACTTTATTATTATTTTTTTTCTATGCATGTAGTGTCTATATTGATTTATGGTCAGAAGGAAGCTGATGCTATGTGAGCCCAACATGAATTCCCCATTCAAACAACCAGCATTGTGTCCCTTTGTAGTAAATATTATAGCTGCCTCCTGAACAGTTTCACCATGATGCTAAATGATTTCCCCGGAGACACCACCTACCTAAATCACAGAGAGGCTGAGCTGCAGTTTTTATACACCCCAATTTCAGATAAGTTATCCGTGTTCCACCGCGATAATTCTCTAACATCCCAAATGTGGTAACACCAGTCAAAAAAGTAAAATGTCAAAGTAAAGCTATTTTCAGGAGCTGAAAGAGTACGAAAAAAAAGAATGCCACATTCGACATACATCCCACTAGTTCGGAAATTTTCGGAGAAGCATCCGCTGCTTTTTTCCATCATTTGGAATGAGATTTATTGTGCTTAACTATCACAGCATTGCTATACCTCTGCACTTTTCCAACAGATGAATCTTCAAGCCAGAGGCCATTTTGCACGTTGTGCACCACTTGATATAACACAGGACAACATCTGGATTTCCAGTCATAGTTCGCCACTTTAGTCTAGACTCGGGCCAGTTATATCTAAACTATAAAGTCCAATCTGTGTTTTTATTGACTTCGCTATACAGCGTCCCTTCGTTTGCCGTGTATGTTTTTATTTATTGTATCTACAGCATATTGCTATTTCAAATTCTTAACAGCTACCCATTTGGCTTCTTAGCTGTAGACAATTAGAAGAATTGAATACATTTAGCAGACAAAATGTGGTTTCAGAGTTTGACTGGAAAACAGCTTTGTATCATAGTATAGCATATAAAAAAGCAAGTTCAAAAGAATAAGTGTTGCATGCTCCTACATTCTGAAATGAAAACAGATTATAAAAAACATGTAAAACACAGGATGAAATGACTGACCACACGATGCAGCAAAACTGGATTATCCTCACATTGTATTATGTCTACCGTGTGAAGAACTCTACAGATAATGTTTGTTCAACAGGGAATGAAAATCATAAGAAGAACATGTTCAAACTACGAATAAAATGGTGTCCCCTCCACTCACACATACAAAGAGAGTTTACCCTCTGTAATGTCTAAACTAAGAGCAAAAATGGCAAAACATTAAGAGTAGCAAGGTAAGAAATATATGTCACTGTTTCAACAGAACCATATCTACTGAATGAGATTTGTTTTCGTAAGAAAAGAGGAATGGGAAAGGAAGAACTGAGGTCTACTTGAATCAGCAGGTCTTGAGTTTAAGTTAATTATGCTCAAGTTAATAGATCATTAAAAATAAATACATTTTTCACATGAGGCAGGCTCACTGAAAATTGGCAGTCGAGGGGGCCACAAGCCAACTTCCCTCACTCAAACTGGCCTCTGCAGAGAGGGAGACTGAACATGGCAGGCAGCATGCTCACTAACAAGAGGAATTGGCATAAGAGGGTGTAAGAGGAGGATGGGGATGTATCCATAATGCTATTTGAATTTCAGTGCCAGAAATGCGAAGGATTTTTAATCCAAGGTATTTTTAAAAGTGTCCAAGAATATATAAGGCAGTCTCTAATGTGTGATAACATGTAACTTCTAATCCACAATAAGAAATCTATTGCCACATTTGAAAAGTTAATTTACATATTTAAGGTCTGTTATAGGTTTCAAACATTGGTGCCAGTCAGTGACTGCACATAAGCGATGCAATTAGCTTTCTGAGCTAAAGACCAGGGTCCACCCAGGAGACAACTCTGTTAATGCATCATACTGTTGTTGCTTCTCAAGGGGGTGATGTCACAGACTGTCGTGGGTATGCACGTGACAATGTACACCTTCGAACTCCATGAGACATGTCATTTGATTAATGTTTAGTGTTTTTACATTCATTTATTTATATAACATTTAATTATTCTAGGATTTTGCCATGTTTATTTCATAACTTAGTGAAATTACCCACAATCCCGTACATATATCATTGCACAGTAGTTTTGATAGATGATCTTTTGGAGTTACGACTTGTAATATATGTTAAACAACTTTGTTATCAATGAAAGATTTCAATAAACCAACCATAAATTTATAGTGTTTGCATCATCACAATATACAGTCGTTTTGTGGATAATTTTGGCAGTCAGTAAAAATAGATTAAATAAAACAGTAGAATTTTTAGAATTTTCATTGTTTTCTTCAGTGTTCGTTGATATTTTCCAAGTCTCTTTCCAATTTGTATCCATCCACAGAAAAAATGGCATTCAAAGCCAGCTTTACGAAAGGCCTTTATGATGTAAGGTTAGAGGAAAAGGGTAATTGTCTCGTGTCTACCCATGCATGAGATGTTCTTTTACTTGGAATGGATAAATGAACTTTGAGGCCCCAACCTGTGAGGTCAGAAATATAAAAACTGTTACCTTTCAGAAAACTGCAATGTAAAAATATTTACCTCTGTGTGTGTTGTGTCTGAGAGAGAGACAAATAAAGAGATGTGCTGTATATGCATGGAAGATTTTGAAAAACATCTCAACCTTTGTCTCAAAATATTCAGGGTTGTATTCCTTGTTAGTATGAGCCCATCACTTTCATGCAACCAATCTTTATGTAATTAAATGTAACAAAATGTAACAATAGTCTTCATTTGGAGGGGCTAGTTTTCTAGTTATAGCAGCAACTAACAAGCCAGTTAATAGTGGGCTAGCTATGCTATTGGTAGTTTTCTATAGGTAATTTAACTGGTGCTTGCTAGCTAAATACCTATTAGCATAATGTTGCTGCATTTACATTGGAGAACTGGTGGCAATATCTGTGGAATCCCTTAAAACTGGCTTGCCTAGGAACGTAAAGGCCAATTTCATGCTATGTCCAAACCAATACATGATAATACATCCTACTAGACCTGATTTTGACATAACCTTGATATTCCATAAATTGAGTGTGTTTCTCACAAATAATGCTAGGAGTGAAAACAAATATCAATTACTAATAACACTGAGCATTTAACTATTATTATTATTATTATTATTATTATTATTATTATTATTATTATTATCATAAAAACTGTTTGTTCATTGATGTCCATGTGTATTTGAATACAGCAATGCAGGGTTGGGTACCAACCTGCTTTAGAGGTCTCACTGATTTGGTACCAAGTTGGTACAAACCATCCAATTAACTGCATGTTAAGGATTTACAGTGATCTCGCTAAAATCATCTTTCTGTACCACATGGGAGGCTTAACGGCATAGGAGAAAGGGCCCTTGGAGGTTCATCACACTTCTAACATATAAATGCAACAGTCAAATCCGATTGAATTTAGCGTAGACACACTGTCTCCCCCCATGCCATTTCATTTCATGGTCTAATTGTTGAGCTTTCTGCCTTTGTGACGAGGTCAAATACATTTCAGCATATTCCTGCTGTCATTTCAATTTTGTGGCCCACTCTTTCAGGCTGTTGCATAAGCCGGAGAAATCAATTTACATAAGCGTAATATGTTGTCTTTCCATTTCAGCCAAACTGGGTCTGTGGCTCATGCATCACTCCCATGGAAACAAACATACATGCACATGAAAACGCACAAATACACATACACGCACGCATACACACACACACATGCACACACACACACACATACAGGTGCACAAACACACACGCTCACACACACACGCAAACACAAACACACACGCACACACAGGGGTTGGTCAAAATAGCTACACATAAAAAGGACTTTAAACTTTGAAGTAACTAAATTACAATTACAAAGGCAGCTACAAACAGGTACACACATAGGACATACTAAGTTGAATGACAGTTAGCCGAATGGTCAGTGTCCAAATTGCAGGTGCAAAAAAAATGGTAAATTACTTAAGGACATTCCATATTAGTGTGGGAATTGGATATGTATGGTCCCACAATGGGTGCTAAATAAATAAGCAAATAAGTAAATAAATAAATAAACAAATAAAAATTATTCAATATGTCTGTGACATGGTCTCAGCAATAACTTGCCTGTAAGCTTAACAAAGCTGCTATTTATGGCTGGGCCACCATTTGGAAACTGCTTGGATCCACCGTTGCATGCATGAGGATGCACGACCTGGTGTAAAAAGCACACAACCTGGACCACTGAGCAATGGAAAAAAGCAATATCGTCAGATAAGTCTTCTTTTCAGGAGAGGCCAGTTCAATTATCTTTGCAGAGATCCAGAGGTTCTTGTTGACACCTCTGATGATTTTCCTCACCAAAGTCTTTGAAATCTCGCGCTTGTGACCATGGCTGGGTTTCTTTCAGTTATTAAGTTTAATAACTGAAAGATAATAAGCTTATTAAGTTTAAGGGGGCAATTACTTTCTCACGTGGTTGTTTTTGCAACTTATTTCATGAAATAAATAAAATCATAATTTAAAAAATATGTTTTGTGTTTACACAGGTTCCCTTTGTATAATATTACATTTTGCCTAATGAAACTGAAACTATTCAATGTGACAAATGAACAATAATAGAATAAATCAAGAAGGGGACAAATACTTTTTCATAGCACTGTAAGCTTAGATGTTCCCATTATTCTGTACAGCCCCTACATCTCCCCCTTTAAAGTCAGAAAGCAAAAAACAAAATATTTTTTAAAATTGCCAAGAACATTTATTGTCAGAGGCCCATTAAAAAATGTCTCCTAGTACTCTGATAAGGCCTTTAGGGTTTTAACAAACGAAAACACTGCAGTCTTGCTTTAGAAATAATAACCGTGGAAAAGAATTATGTTTTTAATTACATTCTTTAAAAGTGTCTAAAGTCATGATGTTGACAACGTGGAGAACATTTGTTTTAATGAGGGCATTCGTACAATGAGTCACTGTGGTACAATAGTGTTCACACAATCTTTCAAACTGTGAAACATCATTAATGATAACCATACTGGCCGTACAGAGGTAACATTAAAAGCAGAAGTCTCAGATAAAACTGCATTCCTTTGCACTTGAATGGTTTCAAAGTAGCCCTTCACTCATTTTTTTTGTTTTAAAAACAAAATTTTTGCCTGTAAATGTGGATCATACACTAGTTTTGAAAAAAAGATGGCTGTCAAACCTGACATAACTTGAACTTATTTTTGAAATTGTGGTTTCTATATGCAAAGATTTTGGCTAGATACTTGAGTGATAAATGTTGACCACATCTCTCTACTCTCTCGAGTGCGACTATGCAGTATAAATAGACACTCATAAACCCACACAACATGATCCAGATGCGTAGCATAGATGTAATCATTTTTAAACAATACTTTCCAGTTATAGTTTAAAACTTTATGATGTCACACTGTTTTCAGCTGCACCATTACTCATGGAAGTCTCCCCCAATCAACTGCACTTCATCAAACTACCACCTGTTTCAGTCCCATAAAACACACTGTCAAGTGAAAATTTCTGCCAAAGACAGAGTAAGAAAAATCAAAAAGGAATACAAAGAAAACTCCAACTGAAACTGTTCTTCAAATCTAAGAAATAAAATAGAAAATGAAAAGGAAAATCAACAACATAGCTCAAAAAGAATAATATTTCACATCAGTATATAAGTGATATAAATATTTGTATGTATTATAACACAGTACATAATAAATATAAGATATAAGATCATGCAATACTGTTATTCAGACACATTTCCATCTGCAACAAATCAGTCTGTCACCTGAAAAATACAAAAACCTCTATTTAAACAAGACGGATTCACAGTACAGCTGTCAGACTGCCTTCAGCTTCTTAAAATGCTGCTCGAGTAGTCCACTGCTTTGTCTGCCATTGAATAAAAAGGCACCTATTTAAAGCTTACTTTAATTACACGGTTTCTCAGCATTGTACCTGCAGCTTCACTTGTCAAAATGCAGGGCAGAGCGATTCCTTGTTTAGAGCCACTTAAAAATACTAATTCTCTTTCAGGTGAGGCTCTTTAATTAAGTCACGTTAATTACTGTTCAGGGTTTGACTTCTTGCAGTTGTGAAGTTCTTTCCTCATGATATAAATGCAACATCTTCTCTCAAGGCGAGTCTATAGTTTCAACTTTTTAGATAGTTGCACAGACTTGTTTGTGTACCCCTCTGTGTTCTACCATTTGAATGAGTGAACTGACAACAAGACAGCAATGTAAAGATTATACACGTTTTTAATTATCTACTTGTGACCTACTTTGCATCGCATACCTTTTCTTGGTGCCCTTATACAAGGTCATACTGCAACAGTCGCAGGCAACGCGAAGTACGAATGGTAATAACAATTGTCTCCATTCACAAAACATTTCTTATATTCTTATTTTCTTTTTAATTACAAAAAAATCCTGGGATTCATAAAACATGCACTGACCTTTGATTTTCCGCATATCCCAAGTGTATCAGATGATGGGTGTCAATGGGTGTTGATTAGCAGAAGGAAACAACCTGTCAATCTCATGAAAGGCATGCAGACTTCAGGGTCGTAATTCACCGCTCTCCACAAACAGGTCTGTCAGGTCTGTCTGTCAGGAATTAGCCAAGTCATCTAAAAGCACCAAATATGCCATTGCTAAGTGTTGAGCTTGGCTGTAAATTTGTTGCTCTTTATGTAATAATAATAATAATAATAATAACAACAACAACAATAATAATAATGATAATGATAATAAATGTACTTGGAATGGATTGCAGCACAAAGTGCTTTACAGCAAACAGACAAAGCAAATATCATGTCATGATAACTGCCATGTAAAATAACATTAAGTAGACAAATAAGTGGACACAGTAGACAATTATGTGAAAAATAATAAATAATAAAATAAAAAAAACTACATAACAACAGATAATTAGTAACAAAGCATGTGTAAAATAAAGCAGCACTTTATGACAACAACTACAGAGAAAAAAGGTTTAAGTAGAACAAAACAAAAATATGTCATAAAGACAATACAAAAAAATAATTCAATGAAGAAATAAATAGTCTGTCTCTAAGCTAACGTGCTAATTAAATGCCAATGGGGCTTCGGTTGTTTTTTTTTAACTGTTCACAGAGCTTGCCTGTCTGTTTTCTAATGGTATGGCATTCCACAGTCTTGGAACATAAAAATACAAGGCAGCTTCTCCACCTCTTTTGTGTTTCACTTTGGGTATCCTGAGTAAGCAGGCCTTAGCCAATCTGAGAGCTCGGCTAGGAACATATTCAGACAGGCAATCTGCGATGTATGCAGGTGTTAAACCATTAAGAGCTTTAAAACCCAGTAAGAGAATCCTGAAATCAATCCTAAAGGAAACGGGGAGCCAGTGTAATGTGGTCAGAAATAGGTGTGATGTGCTCTCACTCCCTTGCTTAAGTCAAGAGTCTGGCAGCAGACGTGTGTACCAGTTGAAGTCAGTCAGTCAACTATTTTGGCAGCCCAATGAAAAGTGCATTAACAACAATCTAAGCGGCTAAAAACGAACCCAGGAATCGATTTTTTGCATCATGCTACATACAGTAAACAAGGGTCTCACTCGTGCAATGTTCCTGAGTTGAAAAAACAGTCTTTATCAACGTGTGACTTAAAACTCAGGTCTGAATCTAAAATGACCCACGGGTTTCTTACTTTAGGCCTACTCTGTACAGCAAGATTATTATTATTATTGTTCATTTATTTATTTTTGCCATGAACTGACTGATTAGGATAAAAGCTATTGAAACAGGTGACAGGCAGCCAACATAATCCCAACGTATCAGTTTGAGAATAACTGTTGGCTTTGTAATGCCCTTAAAAAAATGGTTATATTCCCATAGTTATAATTGTCAATATAGTAGTAGCCTGTATAAATAGTAGCATTTGTATTTCATTGCACAAACCATAAAAACAACACCTAGCCTATTAGAATAGTGTGAATTTGTCGGTTTCAGTTTCCCTTTGCCCTCAATTGCACGTCGTCCTTCATGGAAATAAACATCCCCATCCCCATCCCCAGAGAGGCCACTTTCACTTTCACCTGCTGAACCATCATCGTCCTCATTAGAATGAAGTATGGCATGAAGCATTAGAACTGCAGCGCAGCGTGCTTTGTGCTCCGGTGACGAAACATCTGACATTTAGCGAAATGTAGGCATGGTTTTCAAACGCAAATCTGGTTTTATTGTCGATCGAATCAACATATTTGAGAGTCGCAAGTCTCCACTGCATGACAAAAAATAAAAGAAAATGATCCTATGATCAGAAATAAGGCAGTTATTCAACAGAGATTAAAGGGAGTGTTTAATGACTTCAATATGGGTCATCTGGGTTCAAAGAGTTTTAACCTGACAGAAACTTGAGACATTCAAACAATTTTATGCACAAATATTTGCTAATTCTGGCTGAAAGGAAATAAATAAAGCTTGTATGGTATCTGTGGCTACTTCCCTTTTGTGAAAAACTGATTTTAGACTCCATATACCCACTGTATTTGATTCCAATTAATCCACCCATCCAGTGAATAATCATTTTCAACAATTTCACAGAATGTGAACTGACGCAGTAGCATTTCAGCTAACTGTGTTTCTGAACATTCCTTTCCAAAGGTTAATTATGTATTAAGTGCTGAAGCATACTTCAACAAAAATTATGGAACAGTTTATCACAAAAAATATAAAAGAAGCTTCATCTAGACTCTTCAAGTCTCAGCTGAAAACTAATTTGCATGAGCCAGCTTTTATGTAATTATTGTTGATTTTACCCTCTTTATTATTTTTATCTACATATTTGATTTTGTAAGTATTTGATCCTTATTTTCTAAAGTATTATATCTAACCGTCTGTCATCATCTTACATATTCAGATATTTATTCAAATATTTATTCAAATAGCAAATGGCCTTTTCTTCAAAGGGTTTAGTTTGCTGGATGTTCAGCATTAACATATTAATTTTACAGAGGCTGCTAATTCCTGAGAATCTGTAATATTACATTCGCCAATTACATGTAGTAATGTAGTGGTGAATGGAATGCTTTAATCAAAAACCAGCACAGTGGCTGTAACCTACCCCCTCCTAGCACATGGTCCCAGTGATTAACTCTTGCCCGAAACCAAGTGTCCTTGTCAATAAAAAAGTGCAGAGGTCATCTGCCACTCTTTAGTCTCTCTGACCTGTTCATGAGAACAAGTGCAGCACTTCTCTCCTTAACGGGCCAGAGCATATATGCATTTGAATTTATTTTATTTTTTTATTTTTTATTTTTTGCTAGTTGGAAATATGAAACACGGTGGCCTAGTTCCATTGTTCAGCATTCCACAAGAGAATCTATCTGGCCTCTGGACCTTACAAAAAGAATAATATGACACACACAAAAAAACTTCCAGCTATGTCAAGGGACTTAAGACTGAAAGATATCTCAGGCTTGTCAAGCCAGCCATATAAAGGGAAATCTAGCTGACAGTTGTGGCAGGGGGCGTGACCGAGCTCACAAGGCATCCCCCATAGAGACAAACATTGGCGTCAGGATCAAGAAATACACTGCCCCCACCTTCCTGCTTTACTTGTCCTCCTTACATCTGTGGGGAATTATTGCATCAGTTCTTTTATTTTTTTCCCCCCTATCATTTCTTCTTCCTCGCTTTGACCGTGTGGCTTTGCTTCATTGGCCACCCTAATGGATTTTTATTGGATCAAGTTTTTTTTCTCTCTCTCTCTCTTTTAAAATTTTTTTATTTTTTATATCTGAGTCATAAGGCCACTGTTCATTTCGCACATGCCTTGCTGTTCCATCGTCTATTCATAACCAAATCTGAAGGGACTTCCATGACATCTGATCTCCGCAGTAGGGAGATGGGAGAAGCAGAGAAATAGAGCTGTTTAGTCTCAGTGTGGGTGTTGACTGCTAAAGAAGAAATGTTTTTTTTCTTTCTTTGTTGGCCAAAGAAAGAAAAAAGAAGCAATATCACTTGCAGTGAAACCAAAATGCAGCTTGAAGGCATTTTACCTGACCCTTTGAGCATCAATATCCATTAACCTTGAGGACAATACAGTTAGAAGGGTGAGGGGTCTATCCACACCAGAAATAACTACCAGTTTTTCATGTAGTTTTTGTGAGAAATTAAATATCCTTCAATATACACCCATTAAAGTGTGAACACCAGAAAATCAATGACCAGTCTGTACTAATTACCTCTGTGCCAAGGTCTGGTGCTAGTGGTATTGTAGTTCCCACTTGGTGACTTATATGTCAACTCTATAACAAAAGGTTACCTTTTACTTCACCTTTTACAAAAAGGTCTCTTTTTTTTACTTTGCATTACTTTTTAAATGCGCTGTAAGACTTTCAGCGAGGTCAGGTCATTGAAATACTTCTGAACTAAAATCCCGCCCGCTATGACTGAGTAACCTGTCAGCTTGGTGCATATGCACATACTCAGTACATCAAGGAGATGAACTTTGTGGTTAAATGAGCTCTCTCAACCTTCCCTTCTGTCTCATAAAAAGCACCTCTCTTCACTTGCTCAGTTTTAATGAGGCTTCGGTGTCAGGGGAAACATTGAGAGCCAGTACTAAACTGGGCCAACTGAATATAGGACGATACTGTTTGTATAGCCATGCGTAAAATACTGTATTTTATTTCCTGTGGTATACTGCATAATAACATTGTGGTGGAAAAATTTACAGTCCATAAGGACAGACTAACCACACACGTTTTCCCAGGAAAATCAATAAAATCATTAAAAGATGTTTCTGTCCACTCTAAAGTAATTTTATATGAACAATCGTTCAAGCATTTAATACACATGAATACATCCACAAACCCTGTTATATTCAAACATGGCATGAGACAGTTTTAAACATTGCAAAAGTGAAGTAATGTTCACACAGTTTGTTTTAGTTATACTCAGCAGCTTCGAGTTACTATTTACATAATTTATTTGTTTGACCAATACATCTATCTGGGGTGACAAACAGTTCACATATAATGCATTATTCATGTACCCAGCATGATATATAATGAGGAATTTCAGATTAAGTGCCTCGCTCAAGGCTGCAAAAATAGCGTGACTCCATGGCATCAAACTGGCAACCTACTGGCTGTCAGTCAGGCTCACTAATCACTATGCCACACTGTCGCCTTGCACTTAGCATCTGGTTTGTTTCATAGAAGTGAGCACAGTTTGTCAAGGTCGAAAGCGTAAAGCCTTTCCATAGACTGAAACTGTGAAGACCAGAATCTCAGTGGACTTTTTTTTTGCAGTTTAAAAAAAAAAAAAGTTTTATCTTCTCCCAGGCACATTATTTGCACTGTTGTGTGCCAGTATTTGCACGGGCCACTGACACCTTCAACCACGCCCTGCATGCTCCCAGTTGCCCTCATCCAATTCCATCTCAGGACACCTTGGGAGCATCCCCCCCCCCCCCCCCACCCCCAGCCAGTCTATTTCTGGTTTGTGTGTACATCAGCGCAAATGCACGTGGCGGCTTAAGCATATGTCTAACTTGAAGAGGTCAAATCGGACATTCCCCACTTGAGAGTCCAAGTTCAATTAAGTGCACTTCAGAATATCTGCCCGGTTCATCCAATACAGAAATAGTTTGTGCTGCTGGGACTTTAAGGGATGAATTTGAGTTTTCTGGACTGCCGCTTGCCACAATGCTTTTACTGATTCAGGCTGAGTTTCATCTTTATGACTCGCTGTTGTCATTTTGGCTATTCTATGGCAGCATTTATGCCATTTTTGGTCTTGTTACTCATGCAATATACAGTATGTTTAATATATTTAATGCCACAATATGTTAACTGTGTCACCTACAATTTGTTGTAAGCCTGCGCAACATTCATGAACAGAATGATCAGAAATATTGAAAGATATATATATATATATTCATTAGGTTTCAGATAAAGACTAGTTATGAAAATAAGTCTGAATGGAGCTTGTTTTTACCTGTAGTTTTTTTGTCTCTGCTGAACTGACCAGGCAGGCTCCCTGCTGCCGCTCTGGGCCAAAGCACGCGCGAGGCGAGCAAGGCTTTCCCCTGTAATTGATTGCAGCGAGGCTGAGCCCTGTTGGGACTGAATGGGATGTAGATTCATGGCCACTTGAACGATAATGAAACTCTGAAAAATTTATTGCAAAGTGGCATGTCCTAATTAAAGAGCATGTGTGTGAGCTGCAGGGTGGGCGGTCTCCAGGTGCCTAGTTAATCAGAGGTTTCCTTCTCTGTAAATTAACAATAGATTGCGATGGATTAGGCCCGGGTTCGCAATTGATGGCCGGCGACTGGGCCCTGAATGCAGAGAGGGCCCGGGTTGTTTACCGCACCGTGCCCGAGTCTGGACCGGAGGGAGAGGAGGGGGAGGTGGGTCAGTCTGAACGTTACGTGGACCCGCGCGGTCCGACGAGGGAAGCTCGGCGGTGGACCTACGGCAGGCGGGGGTGAAGGAGGGGGCAGGTGCGCGCGCGGGGTCAAGCGTAGTTGGTGGTCAGGAGAAAAGACAATCAGTAGGAAACTAGAGCTGAGAGTAGGAACAGGGGCAGGAGCTGGGGTAATGGTGGAGGTAGGGCCCAGGTGTAGAGACAGGACCAGGCCCAAAGGGAGGAGGCATTGCTAGGGGTAGGTGCTGGGGGAATGGTGGAGACAGGGGCAGGGCTGTTTATTAGTCTGGTTTAAGTCCAGCTGTGACAAGTTGCCCTTTGTTGCCTAAAAATGTATTTTGCCAGTGAGAGTGAAGTTTGCGCAAGCTCAACTTGTGAAATACAGTGACATGACAAGGTTCAGAGGAGAGCATATGCTTGCTGCTTGTCTATGTTCTCCAGAAGGAACACTGATTAAAAAAAAAAAAAAAACTAAATTTGGGGCATAAAAGAAAAAAAAGAGGCAAAAAAAACATAGAAATTGATTGACATCAATACTTGTGCAACACAAAAAATGAGGCCTAAAATAATTAAAGCACAACCTTGGCCTTCTCCTAGCCCCAAAATACAAGGCACTCCATAAAATACAAGCAGCGTTCTAGTGGTCCATCAACAGAACATAATACATCAGCTAAACAGGTCTGGTGTTTTTTCAGAATAGGTGAGAAATCATAAGAAAGTCTGCAGAAGACAGCTCTATAGCTAAAATAAGGAAAGGAGGTGAACATTGAGTAACCAACAGGAAAGCAGGCCGTGACTGATACAAAGCAATCATAAAAAAATGTATTTCCATGCCCCGTTTGAAGAAGCATATTTTGTTTGCAACTGACTATGGTGCCCATAAGCGCTACAAATGAAATGCTCCATTAGAAGCTCTGACAACAGCACTCAAGAGTTTGCACGCTGACAAATGCAAAAGCATCAATGCTGTCAACTAGACATTTCGGCCCTAGCAGGGAAACCGAGTGTGACTAAGAACTTACTTTCGACAAAAGGGCTTTTTGTTCCATTATCATTGACAAGTAGGGGGCACGTAGTGTCACGTCCATTTCATCAGCCATTTCAATGAGATTGGAAAGCTCGGCCACGCGCGCCTCTGATTGACATTGACAGAAGTCATTCACTCGTCTTGTTCCCACTCATCTCTGCCTCTCTCCTGGAACTCCCCGTGCTGCTATCAAGTATTTATGGGCAAGCGCGGTGTGTGGACTGAAAGTTCAATGTGAACTGACATCTGTGCTCACAGCCGAGCCGCTGAGGAAGGTCGGGTTCTTTCTTACAGCTCTGCAGTGCAGGAGAGTGTGAGTTAAACTCCATTTGCAATTCACTCAGGAAAAAAAAAAACTGAATATCTTGCAGAGATGCCACATAACGGAGATTGCATATCCAGAGCTAACCACTGTTTGAAAAAAGTGGTCGGCAGTCAGCAGTGCTATTCCAGGCCTACCAAACTTGTCTGTTGTACAAGTGGTCGCCAAGAGACCCCATGTGAGAGCAAGGTTCAGCAAATTAATGAGAGGCAGTCACGTCACTGCCCGGCGGTAACTAGCCAACCAGAGTTCCAACTAACATTATCCTCATTATTTTATGAGACTGTTATGCGTTCGCTGATGGTCATCTTCCGAAGACAAAGCATTAAGCCCTTTCAGCAATTTGTTCACTGTTAATGAATACTGCCATTATTACCAGAAGGAAAGGGTACATACAAACAACATTCACATGGGGGGGGGGGGTCACTGTAATGCTTATATCTTCTGGCACCATAAAGATGCGCACTGATGTTTTCACCGGCTGGGGAGGTCGTGTTCCATCTGCTTATTAACATAATTCAAAAACCGCGGTCTCACGTCAAAGGACTTCTCTGGCAGGCACGAGACGGGAGGTCACGCATGTATGATTCTCCTCCAGCCCTTTGATTAGCAATAAGGAAAATAATACCCCCAAGCCCCGGAGGCAGGGGAGAGAAGCCACGACACAATCAACCAGACCTCGTGCACCGTGTTAGCATGCAGGGTAGCCAGGTCTTCTGCTGCCCGGGCCCTTTGACTCCAGCTATTCGTTCAGCTATTAGGGTTACACAAGCACAATGAAAACCTGGAGCCTTGATGAAAGACACGGCTGTCAATTTGAAAAAAAATTATAATGATTCAAGGAGAGAGAGAATTTTTTCTTTTTAATGCAAATATTCAAACGCTGACAGAAGAGAGAGTTCATATATAAATATATCTTTTTTCTTTTTTTTTCTTTCAGGGCCGGTTCTACTCCGCAGGCATGGACATAATTGTGTTTCACGTAATAGGCCTAATTCAGATGATATCATCTGCCTGCAGATAAAATTTCATTTTATACTTCAGTACTTCAGGGAAGTGCTGTGCAATAATAGAATGAAGCCACCAAGGCTGACCGTCCCTGAATTAAATCTGGATCCGATAATATTATTCTGTTCTGGACAGAAAGTTGCGCTTGCTGTCATTCTAGCGGAAGCCCTTGACCCTATCAAAGTCTAAACCTTTGAATAAATCTGAATAAGCAGCTCTGTCCTGCTTCCTTCTTTGATAAAAGCAGAAAAAGCTTAATTATGATTACATATCAGCGCTGCTGTTAATAATGGCAGACAGCATGCAGATATTTTGAAATGAAAGATGCCAATCTAATGAGAAATTAGCTTGCTATATAACATCATGGTCGTATACAGTATGAGGAAATGCAGTAAAATTAGTTTTTAGCAAAGTCTACCATCAGCAAGCAAACAGTTGCCAAACAATTGCGTGAGGTCAATATATCACATTTGTTTTGCTTATATTAACACTATTTTCCATTCAAATTAATCTATATTGATTTTCTTGACACTGTACCCACAAATGCACCGTCTTCAATGTGTCAGTATAAATTAATGAGACTGCAACTATGAATTCTGCTGCTGACATTAAACATTGTGACAGCAATACTATATTTGCACTTTAATTCACTTGCTTCCTGGACAGGGTGATATTTACAGGTCCTGGCATATACACTGTACACTTCAACATTTCATATCTTTCGATTATACTAATTACCTGACTTTACACTTGGGACAGTGTCCTGCAGTATAAATCACATATTCATAATTATATGAGTGGTGGGTTGGTCAAGATAGCTGATATGACGAAAAATCCAAAAATGCAAGATTTTTAGAGGCTAAGCTACAGAGACTTTTCATTTTAGATGGAAAGGTGTGAACTTGGGAAAAACTGTGAAGTTACAAATCCTTCAAATAACAAATTTTGTAAACTTGAGATATTTTTATTTTATTTTAATTAAACATTCAAGAATATGCCACCTTAAGCTGAATTTATTCAAAACAAGTTCAGCTCGCTTCATTTGTTTACTTCAGATAAATTAATTGTTCCTGCTTTCTTAAAGTACTTAACTGTTGACTCCTAGAGAGCTCCCTTTAGAGAAATCGTACATTTCAAGGACCCGTCACTAAGACAGATATGGTCTGAGGGAGTGAATCCCACTTAGTTTCCCACTACTGCATTCGAAAGAACTCACTGCTAGGTTAAATACGTCTGGCACAAGCACTTGGCAAAGAACCTTTTCATACTTCTCTACTGGCAACAGTGCTGAGGAAGAAGGAGAGAACTGGAACCCGGGTGAGTACTGGGCTGCACTGGGCAGATGTGACTGGTGTCAAGTGCATCTCCAGGGGTCATGGTAGTCTGGGAAATGGTGTCCTGAGAGGAGGGAAGATAACAGAAAGCAAGAGTTGCCAAAGTGAGGCAGTGAAAAGGAGCTTTTCGAAGAGACAGATCCGTCTCTGAAGAAATCTTAGTTTAGGTGTGAGGAAAGGAGAGAAGCTTTTCAAGTTCTTCAGCGTTTCAACATTTCTATAAAAACCCAAAGGTTTAATTACAAGGAGATATTATAAGGGGCCCAGGGGACCCAGTGTATTGGGAGAGCAACATAATAAGGACTCAGCCTTGTGATACGCGCATTGGAACAGGACGAGGGCAGAGACTCAATCTACCCAGAGGACCTAGTCTGTCAAGTGGGAGGGAGAAACAACAGTAGATCACAAGCTATTACATTTTTTTTTTTCAAGCAATACCGCCGCAGGACAAAATGCATAAATATAAAATCCACTTTCCATGTATTATCAAAAGACTTTTTTTTCCCCCTGTCCAACTTATAGAGAGTTTTAATGTTTAATTATCTTCCGTTCAATAGGAATGAAATCAAACAATCTTTTTTTTTTCTGGCGAGGTGGCATGATCCAAATTTTAAATGAACGGGGGAAACAATTTCATGCAGAACGAGATGCAAGCGTTTCTCTCTGCTGTACCGGAGCATTTCCAACCAGGGATTTCCCGCCAAAAATGTTGACAGCGACTATTCCAACTCTGCTTTACCATCCTACTGATATCCATAGCCTGGCTCCACCAGGTTTAAATGTTTCCCTCTAAAATTGCGCAAATCCTAAACTGCTATATCTTTTTCAATGGGGGCGGGTGCAGCTCACGCCCTGTCAGAGATGTGGGGCCGCTGAAGTAGGCCTGAATCATCGCGACTCTCCGTCACTAGCAATAACCCGCCACCGCGGAGGTCAAACCGCTTCCGATGCTCCGCTCGGACCGGCGCGTCGTCATCGTCACACAAATTCACGGGCAAGCGTTGCGACAGGTGATCCCACTTCTCGGCTGCCTGAGTTTCCCATTACTGACAGCGTTTTATAGACCTGCCATGCCCATCACCATGGGAGGACTTCCCTCTGTAAGAAATCCACCATCACGGGGAAAGGCCACCTAGAGGTGTCAATAAGAATAGCAGCTGCATTCTGTTCTCTTCAAGAGTAGGTCCTCTTCAACTGGGAGAGAATTATACTCAACTCTGAGATTATTATACACATCAGTGTTATTTTTGCTTATCACAAGCTTCACTGAGGAATCTCAATGTGCTCTGTAATCATGACGAGCCGAGTTATTATTCTGTGCTCGTATTTTATAAACTGGTTCAATTTGAAAGGAAGCCTCAAGAAAATCATTTAGACTACTGGTTATAACTAGCATCACGCTGTATTAAAGGTATTCCCTCCACCTGTGAAACAGACAGTCGCTGAGGTGCTTAGTGTGGGCATTAAAAATGAGTTAACCGGAACTCCCTGTTAATTAGCCTGCTCCAGGCCAAGCAGACCTGGGCTGGACCTGGGAGAGATGCTAGCAGCAGATAGCAGGTCATCCAGAGCACTGCTGTTCTCAGCGAGATTCTGCTCTCACGCTCCACACCTCCCCCATCCCCCTCTCCCTGCAAGTTTTTTTTTATCCCTGCCGAACAGCTTTGGATAATTACATTTATCAGTGATATAAATAAATATATAAACTAAAAATACACTACATGACCAAAAGCATGTGGATGCCTGACATCCAACACCTCATCCAAAATTATGGGCATTAATATGGAGTTAGTCCACCCTTTGATGTTATAATAACCTCCACTCTTCTGGGAAGTCTTTATACTAGATGTTGGAGCATTGCTACAGGAATTTGCTTCCATTTAGCCAGAAGAGCATTAGTGAGGTTGGGCACAGATTAGGTAATTAGGCCTGGCTTGCAGTTACTGTAGCTTTCCAACTGATCAGAAAGGTTTTTGGATGGGGCTGAGGTCAAGTTCTTCCACACTGTTCTTGACAAACCCATTTCTAGATGGATTTTGCCAGGGGCATTGTCTACCCATGGTTTCGGAATGAAATGTTCAACAAGCACATATGGGTGTAATGTTCGGGTGTCCACTTACTTTTGGCCATGTATATATGTATTTTACTAGATACTATTATACAGTATATACTACACTTGTATCGCCATAATATATACAGTATAGTAAGGAGATGCAAGTCTAGACACAGGCACCTTGTCCTGTAGTATTTCAAAGACACAGCAGAACAGAGACAAAATTGCATGTGTTTTTGACAGACCACCGTGCTGTCATCAAGGTATCTAATGATCTAATGCCGCCTGGCAGAGGGAGGACTGCTGTGTCATCTATTCTATGGGTGTTAAAAGTCATTTTTCAGAAAGCTTCCCTATCTCAACCAGAGTCTCTACCAGTACTCAGATCAGCAGAATGCCACAGAGATACACAAGAGCCATGCATAAACCATAAGCAAAAGCCGTGAAAGGTTATTTATTTATTTTCTGGAACACTATCGCACAGGTACGACACTGGTTTACGTGGTTACCCGTTCCTTTTCGCTTTAAAGAAAGATGGGTGTAGCTCTAAGCCAGGTTCACGCAGTGGCAAATGTATGGTGCACAATTTGTCAGTTGCAGAAGCCCTTTTATTTTTCTAAAAAATAGTACAACTCATGCCTCAATATTCCATATGGAATATATTCATTTGTATCTTTGAAAAAGACAAAAAAAAAGCACACTCCAGTATAAGAAGTACTGAACACCACAACAAAATTTGTTATTTGCAATTCTTTTGGAACTCAACTCTATTCCAGGCTCCGTTTTTCATTTAATTACTTGAGCATATACAGTGGATAAGTGGCTATGCAGCATAATGGGTGAAAATAAATGAACAAACCTTCACTCAGTGCACCATGGGGCATTAACAGGCTGAAACATGAAAGCCAAAAATGATGACAGAAGAAAACTTTTCTTTGGACAAAACACTTCTCTCTCCAAGTTAGCCAGTGCCATGGACACAATACTTCATTACAGGCATTTTTGCAGAGCAACTTACATAGCTTTTTGCGTTTTTTAAAAACACAGCATTTATTTATGAAGCTGGATATTTTTACTGAAGCAATTCAGGTTAAGCACCTTGCTCAAGGGTACAACAGCAGTTTTTCTAAATATAGGAACCAAACCTGCAACCTTTAGGTTGCAAGCCCAGTTGCCTAACCACTATATTAATATCCCGTACTCCTAACTGAATGGCTCCCATTGCTAGGAAAATAAAGCTCAATAAAACACAGATAGTAATAATCCTCAGAGCCAGGCAAACCATTCTAATTCATTATTAAATAATCTATGGGGGGGTTTCATTTCTCCATAGACAAGTGTATTAATTATGTAAAACAGTTTTGATGTGCTGCACTGCTAACAGTTATAAGGGTGCTGAGGTTAACTAAATGGCTTATAACCAGAGGTTATCTAAATGGCGTATAACCAGAGGGTTGCAGGTTTTGCTCTTGCACCCCAAAGTTGAATTCTTTGACCCAAATGATTTTATTAATTACCCAGTACATATGAAAAATATGTATGATGTGTAAATCTCCCCGGACAAGCAAATGAATAAAAGCATCTTCTAATCAACTATCCCTTTTATGACAGACAATAATGCAGAGTTGAAATGAAAATGCAGGGCCATGATCTGCTTTAAAGGGAGACAAAATGCATGCGCAAATGGCGGTCTGATCTGAAACACCTGCGGAAACGAGTTCCCAGTGCACTACAGCGCGGCTCCCGAAGGAATTTCTGGAACAGATGTTGACTCAAGCTGTCACCGACCATTACTTACGTGTGCTACAGCCTGTCAGCTTCATACATGCTGCCTGCCTTCAACTTCACATATTTTCCCATATTATAAAAAATGCTATTACAGCACAGCATGCATATATATAAGTTTATGTATATATATATGTGTGTGTGTGTGTGTGTGTGTGTGTGTGTGTATACATATATACTCATAAATATATATACGTTCTTTCCTCCCTCATCCATGGTTTACCGCATTTTGCAAGTGAGACAGAGAGTCTGGGTCTTATCCTTACTGACAGCTATGCTGGACTAAAACCAAGGCTCTGGATGACTGCCTCTAAAGTGAATAGCAGGGCAATGAATTCAGAAGTTGTTCCACCCCTAAATGACATATTAATTAGCCAGTGGGCTGAAAAGAAGATTCCTAAATCTGTTTGAAACAATAAAAGCAAATGCTTGGAGGGTAATGCCCATGAAATTGAAGGTGATAGTGTATTTCGAGTCTTTTCCCCTACTGTGCGGCAGACAGCTGTTTAAATTTTGAGAAATCTCCAAGACTTTTCCATCTTATTTTACCCATCAATATAAGATAGAAATAATATTAAATATAATATTTAATTATATAAAATTCAAATTTATTTTATAACTATTAAAGCAGGGGAGCTCAAAGCAGTCATATAGATAAATGTACTTAATATGATTAACAATTATGGCTAATTGCTCATTCGTAATTTATGAGCTACTTTTGTAAATGCTGCAGCTTTCAGTGAAGGTTCCCTTGAATAAGATAAATACAGAATAAATAAAAATATAATTTATTTTAATAAATAATATTAAATATTCATGGTATAGTGGAAGGAGATGGGTGAATAACTTTGCCAAATGTAAAAATACTCTGTGCAGCACCCAGATTGCTGAATATTTATGTGTTAATGGATTTGTTCCAATATATGTTAAGGTCATAACATGCTAAAAATGGCACTGCTCTGCATAATAGCCTTTGCTGTGAGCACAGTCTGAGAGAATCTGAGTCATTTTGCCACAAGATGTGCTTGGATGAGCTACCACAAGAAGACAAAATGGCTTCCATGAAACTTTGCAGTTAATGTCAAATTAGAATTAACAATTCAAAGTCTAGATAATTACCACTTTCACCATGGGTCCATTACAGCAGGATATCAATGGATTCATCACAGTATGGTAGGATAGATGCATGCGGCCAGACCTGAATACCACTGCATACAGTGTAAGTCCCTTCTCCCCACCCCAGCTGTTCAACAGGAACCTACATGCTATCATTTGTCAGTCAGCTATGTCTTTCCTTTAATCAGTACTACAGCATGGTGGGGTTTGTATTGTGGAACATTCCTGGCTTAAGCTTGCTTAACTGCACTGATCCCTGGATACTGCTTGAGTGAGAGAATAGTGAAATTAGCTCTGCCAAAAATGTGATAAAAAAGAGGTAACCCACGTAAACGTATTGTGCCACTTTCCAAAAAATCAATGATAAAGACATCTGAAGTGTCTGCATGTTGCTGAAATCTCACATCTTAGAGATATATTTTTTTTCCTTGCCCTAGTCCTGTGTTACCAATCAAAACTTACACAAGTTTTACATGGCATATGTAAATCCATGCATCCATTTATACAGCTGACCCCGACAGCTGACCACTCACCCTGAGTACCCAACTTTAGCCATCGAGGCTCTGTAGCCAGACCCACCCCTCCCTACACAGAAAAGAATGCCACACCCAGAAACTTCCTGAACACATTTTAGAATAAAAAATACAGGTAAAGCTGAACAAATTTGGCAAAAGTGCATTCAGGCAGATTGCCAGTGCATCATAGATCAAATCCTGCATAGTATACCTTTAACTTTACATAAATATTGACAACAATAACCTGGACTTTTAAAATGTTATTTAGGGGAAATACTTGTTTTCCCTGAACCGTGCACCAGGGGTGCATTTTGGGATATAAAAGAACAATGGGCCATTGTCGCAACAGAGCTTCAATTCAACACAAAATGGAAGCCAAGTGAATAAGGTCCATATTAAAAAAAGGTTTTGATAAGGACTCAAATTAACCACTCGAACAAGAGAAGCGCTGCATGTGGGATGACTATAAGATATAATCAGATCGGTAATAATAGTTTTTCATCAAAATTCGAACACTTTCGAAAGCATAATTAAACCCTAAAATGGTGTTTTTAATAACCAGTGTTCTTAAGAATGAGTCATGCTGTTATTAATTTTGACGATGTGCATCCGGTCTCTGAAGAGTAACCTGTGACAACATTTGCTTACATCGTGCAGTGATGATTGTGTTTTTTATTTGTTTCTGTGTTTGTTTGGTTTTGTTTTTTGATATTTTATTGTTTCCTCACATTAAAGGGGCTAACACTGATTTTTTTAAAGACAATGTCAGGGAACATAAACAGGAGAAACATTTTTCATGAAAATATGGGACTAAACTACATTTTCTTTACACTAAAGATTGTAGTGATTGCGTTCACGTGTCTGCGGGTAAAATTATGATGAATATATGTGGCCACATTAGTATGCACAGTCTGACCTTGGTGTGGTAAGGAAAGGCAGAGCTTCACCATGCCAATGAGGGACTTTGAATGCCACCACCGAAAAGCCCGGCTCGCGCGACCTATCACTGCTGCTAACTGAACGAGGGGCAAAGTGACATGCCGCAGTGTCGCTGTGGCACACATTCCACTCTGGCACCCCGGGGCTTATGCACTTTCATGCGCACGTGCCCACAAAACCCCGTCACTCCGGAACACTGCGAGTGCATTCAAATCACTCCGGATGAGAGCAATGGGCCCCAGAGAGCAACAGCTACACAGAGATCAAGTGCTGGCAATGGAGGAGAAACAAAACTGCAGGCATGAAACCCAATGACAACAAACCACTCCAAAATGGTTCTGCAGTCACACAGTCACAAATTGAAATGGGCTTTTCTTTGTGTCACTTCTTTTGTTTTCAGCTTAAATGACTTCATTTCCAGTACACATTTGTTGCTTGCAAAGTAATGTTAGACTGTACAATATGTGGTGAGCTTTGGGTCCTAATGCCCACATGATTATGCAACAGAGTAAGAGGGGTACAGTCTAACTACCATATACATACATTTTGTTATATATTCACAATTCAGAGATTGCTGCAGTGATTAACCAATCAGTGCACAGCACGCTTAACAAACTAAGTAAGTAACCACAGTGAAGCTTATTGATTTTGGAGTGGAAGTCAGCTCTGGGAGTTATTGATTTGTGTGGTAAATCGATTCAAACAAGTGCCACAGTATTGTTGGAAAATGGTAAAGGGTCTGCTTGGGGCACCTGTAAAATAACTCAAGATACGCAGATACTGTAGATCAGGGGGAATTTGTTTTTTGTGCCATTCCCAAAAGCAGAAACAAACCCTGAACATTTCTGACTACAGATCAACAACTGTGGATGACCAAATACATGGCTGAACATGTGCAGAATATCAAGGGACATTTTTCTCAAATTGTGATGACTAAAATAACCAACAGAGAGATAAACTCAAAAATGACCTGATACAGGTATCAGAAGAAATAAAAAATTCTGTTTAGTTTCCTAAATATAACTGAAAGGTAGGTCAAATACATTTAGCTAATCTACTTTGCCACACAGGAACAATTATATTCTGAGAACTATCCACCTTGTTATATTAACAAGTCAGGTTTATCTTGATTATTTAGCAGTTAACAGTTCATGTTAACAGTTTTCATCTTCATCATCGACTGTGTTAATGCAGATTTTTTTATGTCATGTATAATGGTCTATCCATTGACAACATAATGCAGACCCTGCTGTTGCCTTCAGGAAGACAATGTCAGTCAAGTTTCACTACAGTAAACTCTTGCATAACCACCTCACTTAGCAAAGTACCCAACACCTTTATGCAAATGATAGCATCTATTTCTGATGGAGATTGACAGTGGTAAAATGCCAACTTTTACATAACTTCAGGACATTAATGGTATGTCCCTACTTGCTACCCCTACCTACTTTGTGCAAATTATACCCTCCCACGGCATAGTTGATTGATTACCTACATTCATTGCACTGTGAATACAAGAAAAGAAATGGAAATAAAAAAGTTTTGAATTATTTAATTTTTGTATATTCAGATTTTGTAATTGTATCATATGCCACGCTTACTGTAATATTTAGCACTTTATTCGGCCTTCCTCATATCCGCCTCCCCTCCAGTCCCATTGAGGTTCCTTTTGCGGGGATTTACTGTTGTCGGTATTTTATTGCAGCTATTTACCTCCATTTACATCACATTACATTCACTTAGCATACGCTCTTGTCCAGAGGGACTTAGAAAAGTGGAGAACATTAGCGTTACTCTCAAGAATACAGAAGTGCAACATCACCAAGAAGGCACAGAATTCCTATTTAAAATCAATAATGGTAAAGTTAGCCAAACAAACCAACAACTCGAATTGCAATTACAAGGTAAATACCACTACATGACTAAACCTATACACAGCTCTGTCTATAACAGCACTAGTACAAAAGTAAATTAAAAAAGAAAGATAGATGAAGGTCAGCGGAACCATGGTGCAGTCTGAAAAGGTGGGTTTTCAGTCTGCGTGAAAATATGGGTAGGGTCTGTGCTGTCCTGACTGCCACAAGAAGCTCTTTCCACCACTGCACGCCCAGAACAAAGGAGGCAATGGAGTGGTCCCTTTAACTCCCCAAGAGCACCAAGGTCTTGAATTTGATGCCAACCAGTATCAGTAGCTAATGGATAAGATATGAATCACTGTAGAACCCACTGTAGAAGATTGGTGAAAGCAACTCAGTAAGAGTTACTAAAGCAGGTAGATTGTTTTTGCTAACATTCAACAGTAAAAGAATTACTTGAACACTTGAAGGCTTAACTCTGAATGTTTAGAAATATTTATCATGACTGTGCATTGAGAATGGATTAACTTGCAACCCCACCTGCCTCAGTAGTGAGTATTACACAGGTTCCAGGGTCAGCTCTGTTTGCTGACCTAACCTGAAGGTCCTAGGCCCACCTTTCTGCCATTGTATGAAAGGTGCAGTAGACAAGCAGTCCTATTCCCTGAACTGGTGCAAATGAGGTATTTAATGCTCACAGCCACAGGCTTCAGACTGAACTGCACTCTGTTGAACTCAGCAGGCACAGAGACATTTCGTACACATTGGCTGATTTCCTGCAGGGCGTCTTCTGAAATTAAACTTTTTAAACAGAATGCGTAATGTACATTTTGACAGATTTAGCAGATTTTAATCATGCATTTATTTGTTTTTGGTCTGCTGGTACTGCATAGAGAAATAATATTCTTTAAATTTCAGTTAATCATAGTTCAGCCTTTTGTAATGTGCAGGTATCCTTTGACCGCATAAAAAAATATTATATATAAATAATTATATATATATTCTGGACACCATCCAGTTGTCACTCTGGAAAATATCATTTTGAGTGACACTTTCTTCCAAGGTGCCAAGGGTTGTCAGGTTAAGTACCTGATTGGGTCGACGGGACAGTGACTCCCCCAGGATGTGGTCCAACAGTCCTGACCTCTGTTCCCCACTCAGACAAAACAGAGGCAGCTGAGCAATGATCTAGCCAGCTCATTCATCAATCATTCCCAAACAACCGCCCACATCACCACAGACACAAAACAGGATGACACTTAAGTAAAAATTACAATTACGTGAAACCACAGAGCTAATTACAGTATGTCACCAAATTCAGTACATTAATCATGTTCTGTACAGCAATAAATGCATTCAGATTTCAGATTTTTATTTTTCTTTAATGGGTCACATCCCATTTTGTGTTCAGAGCAAAGAACTTTCGATCAAGTTTTCAAAGACAACATAAACTATTCAACTTCTGACAAAGAATTCCCCTTAGTCATTTTCATGTAATTCATTTATTAAACTGAAGATGAAATGCTTAAGCCGCTGAAAGCAATAAACCCTGAAATTTCTGCCTATGAGCTAATGCAATGAACTAATTAACTAATGCACTCATTTTTCATGGAAAATGCAAAAAATACGTTCTTCACAATGTGTCAGACAAAAATCATGGCGATACGTTAAGGCACTTACTGAGTTATTTATGCAGTCGGGGATTTTCATTCAATCCTCACATGCATTCATAAGCCTCTTGGTAAATGTTTTAGTCATTTTAAATGCAGAATATTAATCAAATTTATTTGACTGCACAACTCAAAGCCTGGCTATGCAGAAAATCCTTCACACTAAGCATTTTTGCTGTAAACAAATGAATAGCAATCCGTCAACATGATTATGCATTTTGCTAAATTGACTGTTCTGTGTAGGGCTTTAATAAGCACTATGCATTGAGGTTACCGGTAACCAGGCTGTGCAAAAATGACATTTTTACATACAGTTACCAAGACTGTTCTGATATTTAATACATAAAAACTATTTTATAGTTTAAAGATTTTAGTAGGATTATTTTTAATACAAAATAATTCAAAAAAGTCATAATTATTCAATCATACATTATTCAAAATGAATGAGACAACACAGAAGAGACATCACTGCATTTACCAAAAAGGAACATGCTTTATAGTAATACAGTTAAAGACTTTCCATAAAAATATACAAGCCAAAATTAGGCCTTAAACATCTTTTGACTGTCCCTGGCTGCAGGTCTGAAAACGAGTCCCTTAAATCGAGCATGCGAGTGGCCTACTTCAGAGAAATCAGAAAAGATGTCAGGTTAAAATGGCTTTGTTCGGTCACCTTCAATTTTTTTTTCATTTTCAAGACATGTAGCCCATAGAATCACTGAGTATTTCCAGTCAGCCAACACAGCCAGGAAGCCCTTTTCACTGCACGGACAGGTCCATAGCATGTAAAAGAGGCTGCAGGCCACATCTGAAGACTGACTGACTGACTGACTGACTGACTGACTGAGTCACTCACTCACTCACTCACTCACACATTATTGCCTCTTCCCTAGGATGAGAAACAGCACATAAGGTAAAAAATAACAAAAATTAAGTCTCTAAAATCTTTCAGAAGTACAAATCATAGACTGGTAAGATGTGATATGGAAATAATTGTCCGCTTTTCAGCTTCAGCTTTTACACAACTTGTCTTCTGAAATTCAGTTGTAAACACTTTGTTGACCACAATTCATGCATTTAGATAAGGACATGGATGCATATCAAAGGAATACCAAGAATCACAACACTGAAAAATTCAGCTTTTAAAATCTGTTCACAAGGATGTTAAATTGAAATTAGTACCAGTAGAACTACAGCCCCGGTTTCGGTCTGAATAGACCTACGGGCCTATTCAGACGGCCCTTTCTTACTGCCCATGAACAGCAAAGACCTATGAGTGAAAAGGCTGTGTAAGAAAAGTGCTTATGACCAGCCCTGGAGAGGGATCAATAACCATTAAATATGGATCATTGTTTTTTTTTTGTTTTTTTGCCTTTTAAACTAAATTCACAGAAGTTAGACTAGAAATATATTAGCATCTATGTAATGGTCTCTCTTCAGACAAGCTCATTTCCTCTTCAGCCAGCACTTAATTTCCAATTTATGGTGTTAATTTGTACAGGCGAATTGAAAGAACAAATAGAAGTATTTGACTTAACAGAAAATTAGACTCAAGAGAAAGCCTTAAATGGCAACAGAGATATTTGTACTGCGAACATTGCACAATGTATATTTGGATAAGGTTGTGCTGTGTCATCAGGTTCCTAATCAGGAAGTATATGTCCTAAGAGGCTGTGTTTGAGAAGATTCTTGTGTGTATCGGGGTTTACTTTCTTAGAAACGCCACATTTATTTCCAAGCAACATCATTCTTCGGCGTATTTTTGAGCTCGTAATTCCATGAAATCTGTGGTAGGAGTGGACGTTGTGATTGGATGGAACGGCCCCTATTGTAGTCTGTTCTGCTGAGGCACCATATCTGTTGATTGCTTCCCTTCATTTCTTTGTGGAGAAATGACAGTTTGAACTCCCACTTGGAGATTATTAAAAACCCATCTTCGCGACTTGCTTTCCTCCTGTGTGGTCAATACAACTACCCAACAACCTCTATTCGTAATTCTCTTCTAAAAAGACATCTAGTACTGCAGCTAGTTAGTTGTACAGGAATTTAATTTAAGTTTCAGTTCTTTTAAATAATGGTTAATTCTATGAACTCATCATATTTTGTATCTAAAGTGCCAATTATAATATACAGCACACAATTGCCCTTTGCAATGTGTATTACATGAAACTGAACTCTGTAAAGTACTCTGTACTTATATATAAGTTAAAGCCATTGCGTATCAGTACTTGAATTAGCCATTAGTTAAAGCCATTGCGTATCAGTTTTGAAATGTAAAAATACTGTAGGTCAGTCACACAAATCTTCTTGAGACATTACTAGGTATGGTATCTCATCATAAATCTAAATCTAAAACCAATCAAAGTCAAATCTGAGTCTGAGAAGCAGTTCCTTTCACTGCCCTTTTCTGGACACCCCACACAAAATAATTCACAGCGCTAACGTTACAACTTTCATACGACAGAACATTTCTACAAACCAAAAGTGCAACACACAAGGCGTCTGTGATTCTGCATTTCAGTTAGCTGCTATAGAACCACTTAGCCTCCATAAGAGGCTTGACCTTTGTAATTACATCAGTTGTCCTTCATTGGGTGCTCTCCAATGAGAATTGAGGATATGAACCCCTCCAGCCCCTGCCCCTCCTCTCACACACACACCACCACTACCACCACTGCATTTGTGTCTGTAAGGTAAGTTAAAATCTGCATATTAAAAAGCAGGTTCATTAGCAAAGCAGGTTCATATGAGAGAACCTTAGCAGCACACCAAAAACTGGGTGATAAATGTCCAAATTTGAAAGCACTTAGGTGTGCTAAACACATGACTGCTCTTTGGATGCTTTTTAGAATCTATTCATCAGCCGGAGGTGGACACTGTCCCTTAAATTCAAGCCTTGTGTGCACATCCATCCATTTTACATTTCAGACAGGTTCCTTTCCACAGTATCTGACATACTATGCACCAGAGAGTAAATAATGTTATCATCAGATCTGTCAAGAATGAGAGGAAGCATATCAGTATTTCCACTGTCTTCCAGCTAAGCATCAAAAAAACCTGAAAGAGACATGATAGCAGGCTGCGTCAGATAACCTTGGCAAGCAGTTCAGAGAAGCAAGAAAGAAAAACACTTGTTAGGAAATCTTTTTTTTTTTGTGGCGTCTACAATGTGCATGCTACAATTCTTTTGAGGTTTGCAGCTTTCAAGCTTGTTACTCTTGTCAGTGGGCAGAAAATGCATCATGGAATGCAGTTAGTATCTCATCTCGCAGGTCGCTGATACTTCCTAAGCTGGTATTACAGAGGCACAGCCACATGTGACAGATCAGATCAAATGATTGAGTCCAATTCCAGGGGGCAGGTGTTACAGTTGCCATGGCAACAAGAATGTACCCATTAATGGTTGTTGTTATAGTGGAAGATGAGTTGTTGATTAACTGGATTATATATATATATATATATATATATATATATATATATATATATATACCGCTTTCTGTCTTTCCTTAGGTGGCCAAAGCAGTGTTTGTTTGTCATGTTCACTCATCACCCTGAAACTTCTAATGTATAATGCTATTCTCAAGGGTACACACTGCATGCAGGTCTCATTGTTTTAACAGCTCTTGTAGTTTGCCTCTGGGAACATGCAGGGGGCCACCTGGGCTATTTACAGATTTCAGCCAGTTTTACATAACAAGGAAAATGGCTTCTCCGCCATCTGTGTTGGCAGTGAACGCTACGACTGTAAATGAGTCAGTGCAGAAAATGATTCACATGTTACAGGTTAAAAGTTACCAGATTGTAAAATTACTGCTGTGGACAATAATATTTGGAAATCATTCATTTTTACAGGTCATGAGCTAGCTAGCCTTCTGTCTAGTAGAGGGTAGAGGCAGTTCAGCAGTTAAGATATGCTACAAACTACAAGATACACTTTTAGATTTTTCAATAAGCTTAATTTATGTGTTGGGAAAAATCCATTCCAATTTAAATTCAAAGGCACTAATTGTAAAGTGTGGCGTGGATCGGGACATGCCCCCGCAGTGCCCCTCCCAGCCGGATATTCGTCAGCTCAAACCGACCACCAGGCTCGCAGTTCAGGACCCAGGACAGCACCACTCTGCGAAGCCCAGCCACAGGACCCTGGAGAGCGGCAACCGGGAAATTCCCCAACTCCCTCATTGGCATTCATCACACCTGAAGTCAATGAGGCCTCACAGCTGCCGCTACTCCAGGGAAACGAGCTGGGAGCTTAAGAGGAGGCCTTTGTCTCCCTTGAGCAGAGGGGGTTTTCGGGTGAGAACAGAGCGGCGAAATATTTGTGTGTAAATTTGTACTTGTTTTGCAGAGCCAGCGGAGACGCGGGACCACATCCCTCTTCGCGCTTCAAAGAGGGATCCCCTAAGCTGTCTCCGGGTCATCACGACTTTAATTTCAGTTATTTTACTTTACTTTAATTTAATTTAAAGAAGAAACTTGTGTTGTTGAATACGGCTTTGATTTTCGTGCTTAATTTGGTTTGATTAAAGAGCCCTGTTGGGCTATTTTTCCCCAAACCTCCGGTCTGTGTATTTCTGTGCCGCCCCGCCTGCACCGTCACACCCAGTACGGTGCCACAGTGGTGGAGAATGCGGGCATAGGCACGGAGTAATAGCAGACTGCAGCTAACTACCCCGAGCTTGAGTATTACACTCGTTCTCGCGGTAGAGTTTAAAAAAAAAAAAAAAAAAAAAAAAAAAAAAAAAAAAAAAAAAAATTTTTTTTTTGGTTTGTTTGTTTCTTCCCCCCCCCCCTCTTTCATTAGTCTTGTGTTCCCCAATTTAGCTGCGACATGGAGGACCTCTTACGGGCGCTCGTGGAGGCTAACCTGGGACAACAACATGCTGCCCAGGTCATGGCTGAACAGGTCATCCGGCTCACCGAGGTGGTCCAGGCCCACAGCGCATCGGCCGTACCGCTCCCGGATAGCAGGACGAAGGCTAAGGATGTCCTGACAAAAATGACTGAAGCCGACGACGTGGAGGCCTACCTCCACACCTTTGAGCGGGTGGCCGAGCGCGAGTTATGGGATCCCCGGGAGATGGCAGACACCCTTGCTCCCTTCCTCACCGGCGAGGCCCAACAAGCATACCAAGACCTGGGCGCAGCAGAAGCCCGGGACTACCACAGGCTGAAGAGGGAGATACTAGCCAGAGCCGGTGTATCCCCCACATCCGCTGGACAACAGGTCACCACCTGGGCCTACCAACCGGGGGTCAACGCACGCAGCCAGATGGCGTCACTCCGGAGGCTGGTTACCCGTTGGCTCCAACCTGAACGCCTGTCCGTGGAGCAGATCCTCGACCGGGTCGCCATGGATCGGTACCTCCGGGCATTACCGCATGAGGCAAAGAAGCTGGCCGGACAGCATTCACCACAGAGCCCTGAGGACCTGGTGGAGCTGGTGGAGCGAGTCGAAGCCACGCAAGAGATGCTGAAGGCAGGACCGACCGAGCGCTCCCTCTTCCGTCCCCAGACTGGAGGTGACCGGAAGCCGACCCCACCGGACTCGGCCCAGGCCCGAGGGAAAATACCCACCCTGCTGCCCACCTCTGGAAAGTCGCCCTCAGATGTGTCCATGCCCACCGACCCGGCCCCCATTCCAGCTCGCTTGCCCCATGGACGGAGTTGCTTGGCTGCGGAGCAATTCGACGCCCTGTACCAGGCTGCCAGAATTGTCCAGAGGGGGGGCAGAAGAGCCCGAAGGAAGGGAACCGGGTCATGGCCCCGACGAGCCAAACCTCGTGTCCATCCATCAGGCCAACCCTATTCTGCCTGGCTGGGAGAACGGGTTGGAGTAAGCGAGGTGGCAGAAGAAGCTGATGGGGAAGGTGAGCTCTTACCCCCCTTAACGATGTCCAATCTCCCTCCCCAGGCACAGCGTAAAGGACAGTTTGGCACCGCGCAGGTCCAGGATGACCGGTTGCGCCACTGCTGGAGCCAGGTGCGGGTCCTGGAAGGGGTAAAGAGGGGAGAAGGACCCCTAGAAGCAAATTACTTCTCGGTGCAACACGGGCTGCTATACTACAACACCACGAGACGGGGAGAAGTCCGGGAGCTGTTGGTCTTACCCCGCCAGTATGTGGCCACCGTCCTACAGCTGGCCCACACACACATCCTGGGAGCTCACCTGGGCATGCAGAAGACCCTAGAGCGGGTGGCAGACCGCTTCCACTGGCCAGGAATGCGCAGAGCGGTGGAGGATTACTGTCGCAGTTGCGAGGTGTGCCAACGCACCTCCCCGGTAAGGCCACCACCCGCCCCTCTAATCCCTCTCCCCATTATAGAGACCCCCTTCGAGAGGATCGGCCTGGACCTGGTCGGACCCCTGCCCAAGTCAGCCCGGGGACACAATTACATCCTGGTCATCCTGGACTATGCCACCCGCTATCCGGAAGCCGTGCCCCTCCGCGTCGCCACCTCCAAGGCCATTGCTCGCGAGCTGGTGCACCTCGTCAGCCGGGTCGGCATACCAAAAGAAATTCTTACGGACCAGGGCACTCCATTCATGTCCAAGATAATGGCGGACACATGTCACCTGCTGCGAGTACAACATCTCCGTACGTCAGTCTATCACCCGCAAACGGATGGGCTGGTCGAGCGGTTCAACCAGACGTTGAAGCGGATGCTCCGGAAGATCGTCGCTGCTGACGGCAAGGACTGGGACCAGGTCCTGCCGTATGTGCTCTTCGCCATTCGGGAGGTGCCCCAGGCTTCCACTGGCTTCTCCCCTTTTGAGCTACTGTATGGGCGGCGGCCGAGGGGACTCCTGGACCTCGCCAAAGAAGCCTGGGAGGAACAGCCATCACCGCA
Source organism: Anguilla anguilla (assembly GCF_013347855.1). Taxonomy (NCBI): domain Eukaryota; kingdom Metazoa; phylum Chordata; class Actinopteri; order Anguilliformes; family Anguillidae; genus Anguilla; species Anguilla anguilla. The sequence continues at coordinate 10,804,518 of NC_049210.1, read as the reverse complement.
CCGGAGCCTGGTCGAACACGTAGAGGAGATGCGCTCCCGCATATCAAGTGTCATGCCAGTGGTGCGAGAGCACATGGTGGAAGCACAACGCGCCCAGCAGCGGACATATAACCGGCCCGCCCAACCCCGAGAGTTCCGGCCAGGTGACCGTGTCCTTCTACTCGTACCCACCCCTGAAAATAAGTTTCTAGCCACCTGGCAGGGACCCTACACAGTCAAAGAGCGAGTGGGACCAGTGAACTACCGCGTAGACCAGCCCGGACGCCGGAAACCGCAGCAGGTGTACCATGTGAATCTGCTCAAGAGGTGGGTAGAGGGTCCTGCAGCAGCAACGGCGGCGATGTTCACCACCGAAGAAACAACCCCTGCGCCCCGGGAGACTGTGCGATATGGTGCTGACCTGAGCCCCCGCCAGGTCCAAGAGGTGAGAGAACTGGTTGACCAAAACCGTGATGTGTTCTCCCCTCTCCCAGGTCGTACCACCTTAACGGAGCACCATATCCGTACGCCAGAGCGCACCGTGGTGAACATACGCCCGTATAGGATCCCAGAAGCACGGAAAGCGGCCGTCGTGGAGGAGATTGAGAGGATGAGAGCAATGGGAGTCATTGAGGAGGCCTGCAGCCCTTGGTCGAGCCCCATAGTCCTCGTGCCTAAACCCGATGGCTCCCTGCGCTTCTGTAACGACTTCAGACGTCTCAACGCTGTGTCCGACTTTGACGCGTACCCCATGCCCCGGGCGGATGAGTTACTCGAGCGACTGGGTGAGTCTCGCTTTATTACAACCCTGGACCTAACCAAAGGTTATTGGCAGGTCCCCCTCACCCAGTCGGCCAAGGAGAAGACTGCCTTCACCAGCCCGGTGGGCCAGTTCCAGTATCGGGTCCTGCCGTTCGGGCTCCATGGGGCACCAGCAACGTTCCAGCGCTTGATGGACGTCGTACTCCGGCCACACCAGCGCTACGCAGCAGCCTACTTGGACGATGTGGTAATCCACTCCCGCACCTGGGCCGTCCACCTGATTCATGTCCAGGCTGTTTTGGGGGCGCTGCGACAAGCTGGCCTCACCGCCAATCCCGCCAAGTGCTGCATAGCGCAAAACGAGGCACAGTATCTGGGCTACACCATCGGTCGGGGCCTGCTCAAGCCCCAAGATAAGAAGGTGCAGGCTGTGAAGGACTGGCCCCGGCCCGCCACCAAGACCCAGGTACGTGCCTTCCTGGGGTTGGCCGGGTACTACAGGCGTTTTATCCCTCATTTCTCCTCCACAGCCGCTCCCTTATCTGACCTCACACGAAAAGGGTCACCAGAGAAACTGCTGTGGGGCCCCGAGCAGGAGAGGGCGTTCCAGGACCTGAAGGCCGCCCTGTGCTCGGACCCGGTCCTCCATACCCCGGACTTCGACCGGCCCTTCCTGGTCCAAACGGATGCGTCGGAGACGGGGGTGGGCGCGGTTCTGTCCCAGGTACACGGCGATGAGGAGCACCCCGTGTTATTTCTGAGCCGTAAGCTCCGCCCGAGTGAATCCCGGTATGCTGCTGTGGAGCGCGAGGCCCTCGCCATTAAATGGGCCCTCTCCGCACTCCAGTACTACCTGCTCGGGCGGAAGTTCACTCTGGTTACAGATCACGCGCCCCTCCAGTGGATGGCCCGGGAGAAGAACACCAATGCCAGGGTGACCCGCTGGTTCCTGGCACTCCAGCCCTTCGACTTTGAGGTGGTCCACCGTCCCGGAAGGCTCCATGGGAACGCTGACGCCCTGTCCCGCCTGCACACACTCTGGGCGGCCGCGGCAAGCACTGGTGGCGGTTCGCTTAGGGGGGAGGGATGTGGCGTGGATCGGGGCATGCCCCCGCAGTGCCCCTCCCAGCCGGATATTCGTCAGCTCAAACCGACCACCAGGCTCGCAGTTCAGGACCCAGGACAGCACCACTCTGCGAAGCCCAGCCACAGGACCCTGGAGAGCGGCAACCGGGAAATTCCCCAACTCCCTCATTGGCATTCATCACACCTGAAGTCAATGAGGCCTCACAGCTGCCGCTACTCCAGGGAAACGAGCTGGGAGCTTAAGAGGAGGCCTTTGTCTCCCTTGAGCAGAGGGGGTTTTCGGGTGAGAACAGAGCGGCGAAATATTTGTGTGTAAATTTGTACTTGTTTTGCAGAGCCAGCGGAGACGCGGGACCACATCCCTCTTCGCGCTTCAAAGAGGGATCCCCTAAGCTGTCTCCGGGTCATCACGACTTTAATTTCAGTTATTTTACTTTACTTTAATTTAATTTAAAGAAGAAACTTGTGTTGTTGAATACGGCTTTGATTTTCGTGCTTAATTTGGTTTGATTAAAGAGCCCTGTTGGGCTATTTTTCCCCAAACCTCCGGTCTGTGTATTTCTGTGCCGCCCCGCCTGCACCGTCACACCCAGTACGGTGCCACAAAAGAAAAACTAAGAAAGAACTTCAGTACACCATTGGCCCAATCAATCATCAATGCATATGGCAATTGTCAGTTAATTACAATGAAATGACCTCTGGAGCATGCAGCTTAAGCCCCTTTCACGCATGGGACCTACAACATTCTCGGGTTAAATCATCGGGGTTAGGCAGTGGTTTTCCCCATTCAAACATAGGTCATCTGTATGTAAAAATTCAGTGTCAAGTCTGTTCACACATGGCATGACCATTCCAGACAGATTAGCCAATGCAGGATATCTGCCCTCCAAAGCAATGCTTGAGCTATGTCATGTAGCTCAGGCACGTGTACTAGCTTTGTCGTGTAGAACAGAGGAAGAGAAGTTTTGTGCTTGTAAAGACAGGAACGAAGCATTCCATTAAGGAAACAAAAGTTCTTATGCAAGAATGCCATAACCTCTTGCACGCTTTATCCAGGATTGTTGCTGCTTAGGTTCACACAAGAGCTGTGACAGAAGATTTCTGTAAATCTTACTGACCCAGCATATTGCGGGAAAGTCGAAAATGGACTCCTGTTCACATATGACACGGACATGGAAAATTGCCAGAACATTTATGGGTTAAGATGCAGGTGTGAAAGGGGCTTTATGTAATTATATATATTGAGTAGGCCTTTAGTTGTAAAAGTAAACCCATTTTTCATTCTAGGCATGCTTAAAATAACTGACATCAATTTGATAGATGAACTAGAGGGATGGTCAGGAGTGGCATGTGGTTCTTCCAACTGAATGGAAGACTTGTATTGTATAGCCTACAAAGATGCTTGCAAATCATAGAACATTCAGAAACTGAAAATAAATGATGTAATTTATAATTGCAACAAGGGGGAAGCGAAATAATGAACAGACTCCATCAGAGAAACACAGGATGTCTGACATAATATCTGGCGTGTCAGTATGATTATTTTTACAGACATGAATACACAGATCCATCCATTAACTATCAACTTAACAAGCCTGCTAAGAGCAGTTGTTTATGTTACGCTTTAGTGGACAAGGATTTGTTGGTAATGAGTGTGAGCAGCTGCAAAGGTAATCTTCATCCTGTTTTAATCTAATAATGAAAGATTACCCTTGTGCATATAATTCAAAACAAGAAAAAAGCCAATAGGCCTATTGTACAACTCTAGAAATGTGTCCTCTTTCTTCCATGTAGTGCCAAAGATTAGCTGTCTGTTTTACCTTGAATACCTGTCTGTTCTGATAGTTTCACAAGTGGTCAGTTTCTTCTATCTGGTACTTGGCAGTTTGCATAATTTAGAGAAAACCGGAGCTTCACTGGCGCCTTCAATCACGTTCCCACGTTTGGAATAGCACCGCATTTCAAATCACTTTTACAAGCAAAGACAAAACCGTCTGATACATATGTGCTGCTGTTTGACAAAAGTGTTCATGAGCACTTACAGAGCAAGCAAATGGATGTGCATATCCCGATTTCGGGATGGTGACCAAGTGATTACCAGACATCTTGATTATCATTTTCTTGGCTATTCCACAGCAGATGAATTTCATACATGCCTCAGTACCATCTGTGAGGCTGTTGGGATGCAAGGTGTTCTCCAAATATCTACGGTTGCCCCCAGCGTAAATCTAAAAATGCACAATATGAATATCTCTGAAGACACTGAGACAGGGGAAGGCAGGGAGCTGTGGAGTACATGTCTTGCAGAATGCATTTAAAGCAGGAAGTGCCAAAACTGGCTAGGGAGTTGGCAAAACTTTGAGCTGTCTTCACTGGGTTTTTCAAGGATTCACCTACCACTGGTTGCAACCTCTTCCCAAGGCAGCGCTCCCAGAATCCATAGCTTAGAGCCAATCTGAAATCTGGACAAATGTTCAAATGTACGTGGCTAGAGTGCAAAAGTAACCTCTTCTGCAAAAGTATGAGACTGACAAACCAGCCCTTCCATTTCCTTTTGATGGTCTTTTCAAGATAATGTCAGAGCTGATGTACAGGTTCATAAAAGAACATATAATGTCTCAAGTGACCTCAGCAGAATGGCTACTTTCAGTGGGTGTAACACCTAAAAAATCACAAAGATGCATCCAATGTTAAATGCTATTTTCATCGAATCACATGGTTTCTGAGTTAATGTGCATGGAGATCCCAGAACTGTGTAAGTTCTTATACAGTTCTGTGATGGAGACTCTCCCAGCAGTACCACTACCATCTTTGTTTTCCATGAGTACTGCTACCTATGGTAACCATAGTCTATTGGTGCTTCACCTACTGGCTTGATGTCCAAATTGTAACATTAATGCACTGACCTTTTCCCATTGTGTTTACAGGTGTTTTTGTGCTATTTCTGCTAGGCAGTTTAGACAGCTTGGAAAAACACTTAAGCTTAAGACTCTTCAATGCAAGAAAAACCCTGGATCTGTTTTCTGTTCAGTCAGACACTAAAAAGTTCCTATAGACATCTCTGTCAAAACTGAAAAAGAAAAAGGCCCACTCAGGTGTATGCGGATACAAAACCTGAAATGGTTACACCCTCTCAAAATAGTCCAGAGCTCCGATGAATGCAGCAGAAAAGGGAAAGAGATTGAATGTGATGACATTGAAAAGCAATACAGGGACTTTGTTGTGTACTGTAAAGGCAAAATAACTTTCTTTCTTACTAGCTCCAGGCCAGGCTTGATCATCTCTTTCACAAACATTCACAAAATAAGGAATGGAAGAAGCTGTGAAGTTAGGTTTGGAGATACCTCCTCCTTTCTCGTGGGCAGGTGTCCATTGAATGTGGCTTTTCAGTGAACAAAAGCTGATAGTTGAGGACATGAAGGAGTACACTATTATTGCCCAGAGAACTATTGTTGGCCACCTCAATTACGTCGGAGGTGTAAACTACCGTTGATCACCTCAATTACGCTGGAGATAGGAAAAACGTCACAATGACAAAAGAACTCCTACTCACAGACTCAAACGGCAGGCAAAGGTATAGGGCTTATTTTGAGGAAGAGAAAAAGAAAAAAGGATTTGCAAAGAAGGAGAGAAAAGGAAAGTGATGACGGATGAGGTAGAAACACTATGAAAAGTGAAACAAAGACTCCAGTTGAATTTTGCTAGCTGCTGTGTATACCTGACCTGATGAAGACCTGAGGGTCGAAATGTTGTGTAAGCTATGAAGTTCAATAAGTGGGAGCGTTAAAGAGTACTGTGCTGGGTTTTCCTTTTTACATTTGAATTCCCCTATAACTCCAGTACCTATGAAAATAATGTGTGTATGTTTGTATGTGTGTATGTTTTTTCTACTGTAATTCTAGGTGCTTATTATCAGTTGACAAGTTGGCCACAAAAGCAGGAAACACAGGCCAGATAACATATTGTATATATGTATATTGTACAGAGCAATGCCTTAAAGAGAGCAGCCACAGAAAAAAAGGTGGGATTGGAAGAAGTTCAAAAGCAACTCAAAGTGAAAACAAAACAAATTCACAATTGATTACTCTCTAACCTTCATCCATGTGTGTAGACCGTTCAAAAGCCGAAACGTTGTATCTCAGTCACACTCCGTTATGCCCTTTTCAACTCTGCAGATTGCCTTTGCTTTATCACCTGAACTACTATGTGACCAATAGCTGCCTTGTGCCTACATACAATCGAGAGGTTCTGCTATGCTGTAAATTTCATACTTCAGTGACTGGCAGGGATAAAATATGGTATCCATGATAAATGGATTTGAATGTTGTCGTCTGTAAAATAAATGGCTATATTGTCTTTTATGATGTAACCTTGCAGAATGGTAACTCTCATACACAAGAATCAACTGTAGGAAGCCGAAAGCTGAATACTGGAGTTACCTTCATATTACTGGGTTTTTTGTTTTCCAACCATTCACTTCAGTAACCCCAGCTGAGGTTAGGTTCTTGGTGTACATTGTAACAAAGCTTTGTCCAAAACCTTTACATTTAACTGCATATGACCTCACCATAGAAATATTAATGACACCAATCTCCGCCATTATAACTAGCTAAATTTGCTGCAGAGAAGTACAATGTGTAACCTAGCAACCACAGCCATGCACATTTGTTTATGAGTGATGTCTGTAACTCATTTATACATCAGTGGAATGCCCACACCATTCTGTAAACCAGACATGGATCAGACACAGGCCTGTCAAAAATATAGTAGTTTTCAAGGTTGAAAATTTTTTTTTTCTCGTGTTAACTGTGCCACATAGCTAACAGAACACACACCTCTAGTATAACATGAAAATTAAAATATTTAAGATCTGGTTTCCTTTGGCTCTAATAATCATGACAACTGAGCAACCGTTTTTTACTTTCAACTGTAAAGAGATTGCTTTTTTATGTCACTCTCAGAGGATGATAAACACGGTAATGAAAAGCACATTACATACGGTACTCAGTCTGGGAAAACTGCATTTCTAGAAAAAAAAAGCCAAATGTGCAAAAGCTGGTGGTACACAGCAGTGTCTCACTGAGGTCCAGGCTATGTGTGAAATTCTATAAATAATTTGCATTTGAGAAATGGCACATGAAAACATGTTCTGATGTGATATATATTCTGTATCATTTTCAATCGTCATTGTTAATAGACCATCTCACTCCTCTTTGCTCAATTAAAAGAATTACCTGAAAATGGAAGAGTATTTTTTTTATGGAAACACATTATGAATTTACTGGCTCATTAAAAGAATGAAGTGCATTTACATGACCATTGCAAGAGCACAAATTGATATTTTAAATGTGGATATTTGTCTGAAAATGGAAGAGCCTTTAACCCAGATTATGATGGCCTGAATAACCAAACAGCTCTCAATTCAAAGGAAGGATCTTAGAGGGCTAAACATTACCTAGGGTTTATAATGCAATTTGTAAAAATTGCCTCATTCCAGGTTAATTGTTGGTAGTTAATATGAGTAAGACTAATACATTTGGGGCAGATAATATAATTTTCAATTATGCAGTTTGTTGTATGAAGCATGCTAAGCTAGGCTTCCACGTTCTTATTTTCACCTCTTTCCTTTTAAGAAAGGAAATGGTGCTGCCATCAGTAGGGGAGAGTATTTATTACCTCTTTGAAATCCAACCCTTTCCCCTATAAAGTCGGGATGGAAATGGAACCTGTCAAATTTAAAAGACACAGACTACACTGTATGATGGCAAAACTGACAAACAGCTTTGATTGTGGGAAGGACTTTTTATTCACACTGAGCCAATCAGCATTGACTGACCAGTTGGATGACAGTCGCAACAACACAGGAACCAGGAGATTGCAGAGAGTGCTGATGGTTGATGGTTTGTTGTGCAAGCTAGCTCTGCGATCTGCAAATCTAGGCCGTGGAAAAGCAAGCCCTGTCCTTGTAACAAACCCTTCATTACAGACTATAGATTATAAAGACTTGATACAGTAGACTGTGATAAACCTTTGCAACAAGGCAAGCCTCTCTTCACTCTGTTGCTTGCAATGGAAGATTCCAAGTAAACCTGAGGTCAAGCAGTTTGTTTTGGTGAAAACCCTAAACTAGTAGACCTTTGACAAGAAGAAAACCAGATCTACTCCAGCGTCATCACACAGCCGAAGAACACTGCCCGGCCGTGTCACCTAAGGACAGAGGATACTGCTCCTGCTGCTCAGTGGAACACTCTGCCCAGTCTTCAGCCATTAACAGACAGAGTATTACAACCTCTTATCAAAGACTTGAGCTTAAGATAATTATTGTGTCTGAACATAACCTTATCTTCCTCTCATAACTCTTTTCTTTGTCTTTAGTAAATTAATTGTAATAAACATTTTGTTTCACAACTGTGTTGTCTCTATTCTAATAAGTGGGCTCACTGATTAAACAAACTCAAATTAAAGGCGTTGCTGGGTTACTCCTAAATTATCAATTATTCACCGTTAATGTGAAATGAATTACCTGCTGTCCTGTGAAAGGAGGAAAACCTTGATCCATCTGTGAGGTGAATAGATAGACAAAGCGTTAAGATTACAGGCCTGGCGTTGGGGGGGGGGGGGGGGGGGGGGGGGGGCGGGCAGGCTGAACTAGACTGGGCCTGCCCAATTGACCTCTTATCCCACTGCTACTCCTGACCCCTGGCAGTGGGCACGCCCTCAAATAAGTTAGGGTTAGGTGCTAGTATGCATTGTAACAGGCATGCATGACATAAAAAATACATACACTTCATACACTTCTACTGGTCATGCTGAGCAGCTATTCACTATGGGCACAGCTGTGTTAGTTAACACTATCAGCACAGCAAGTGATGTCATTCAGTACACTGTGAGAGATAGCATTGCTACGTTAACGTTGTAAACAAATATGGCTGCACAATGAATACTGGAAAATAGCTTGCCGGCAGCATAACTATTTTTCGTATTTGTCCCTAGTTTTGTTGGTGCACCCACTGTGGTGCGTTTTTTGTGGGCCCTCTCATGAAAACCAAATGCCCCCTCTATTGATTTGCTCTGGCATCGGGCCTGACATCTTATACAGTTCCGGCATACATTTGTTTTCCTGAAAGCAAGAAAGGCCCTAACTCATAACTCCAAAAGAGCGCAGATGTTTAAATGTCTCCTAAAACTGTTCTTCTGGTGAGACTGAACTGATTTACAAGTGTCTGTTTGCAGGTGTGCCTGTAAGCCTGATCCACACTTCAGGGGAACTGCAGGAAGCAGAGCAGTTCATTGTCACTACAACTTGGACTGAGCCAACGCAACACGTGGATTGCGCTCGAGAGACTCCTCTCCGGAGCTCCTCGGGCTCTGCTTAGACAGACCCAGGTGTTCTGCGGGGGCCAGCTCCACACAATCCCAGCACTGCCTTTCCTACACCCGCCCTAACTGCCTGCTCATCCATGGGAGAGGCTCCAGGGGCGTAATGTAATGTAAACCAGGCCGTGTGGGAGTCTGCGGGATTTACACAGGGATGTGACATGACTCAAAGCCCACATGAAAGATCTGCTTCATGGTCTGTAACAGGCTTTATAGTCGGCAATATGAGACGCAACGACTGATATTCTGAGGACAGGCAAAGTGAGGAGTTCAAACATTCCATTTCACTTTCGCTTTCAACATAAACTGTTGAAACGTGTGCTTTTTTTTTTTTTTTTTGGTTGCTGATTCCCAGGTTGGTGTGACAGATCATATTTCATTTGGACCACCAAACATGGAACAGTCAATTAAAAAAAAAAAATCCTTTTCAAAATCAATGAAGAAAGCTTGTCATGTATAAAATTCTATCAGCATAAGAATTGTTGCAGACTAGCATGTGCATTCAATAGATAAGGATGGAATCCTTAAAAATTATTTTTTTTATAATCAAGAGAGCCCCCATTTTATACATCTCACTGCTTTACATGCATAATTTGTTTACAAAATGCATATGTATTTTCTTTCCCAGATTTGCACATTTGTTCCTTACTATCAAAACAAACAAAAAATAAAATAATCCATACACTGGTTGAAAGTGGATAGTGCATGAAGATTAATTGTACTTAACTCTCCTGAATTTTGTCAGTAGTCCTACAGCATGAACCATGTGATGCTTTATGAATATTTGATTAGATGTCTTTATATTAAGAGTAGTGCAGAACCATTTTTGAACCATTTTGAAGAGTCCTTAAATGGTTTTCTTTCTGTGACAAAAGGAAGTACAGTGATGACCATTTCACAGGTTTAGCCCCTGAAAACTCAGCAGAGCTATAATTTTCTTTCCACTCATACAGCCTTTTCTATTTGAGCCAACCAGCCATTTAACTTTTCAGACCCCGGCCAGCCAGAATTAATGCGGGTTAAGAGGAGAACGATAATGTCTTCTAACAAATGACACCATTGACGTGCAGATGGTTTTTGAAAAGTCAATTGGATCTTGGGCTCTCTTGGCACGGGCACGCACCCCATGCCAGTGGAATTGCTGCTCTTTCGGGAACGGTGGAAGACTGCTCTCTCCTGAACGAGCAGTCGGGCCCACAATCTGGCAGGGCCTTGGGTGACGATGAAGACGCCATCACCGTGGGCCGTTGTTTTTTGGCGAGCCCCGCCACAGCCGCATTTCACACAAATCCGTCGGCATTGATCATCCTGACAGCCTCTAAATGACTCCAGTCGCCCACATTCCAAAAACCACAGTCATCGTTCTCCCTCCCCATTCATTTCAGGGAAAGAAAGTTGATTTGGAAAGGGCCCACAATGCCACTGTCATCCACAGTGCGGCTAATAACCTTGAAACTATCTCCAGAGAAGGGTGTGGAAAATGAAGGGGCAGGGTGGGGAAAGGGGGCAGGGAACACATTTCCCAACCTAACATCCCATTAATCAATATTTGGAAATAATTTGGAATCCATTTTGAATTGCTTATCTGGCCAGGGCCGTGCCCCCAGAGCTCTGGCATCGGGCTCGCTCCAGCCAATCCCGGGCCCGGCTTCCCATGTTTGCACACCACTTCCCCCGAGGACCTGATCTCTGTCTGATGCCTTTTTGATTGCAGAGCATCACAGTAATCAATCATCTGTACACAGATGGTATTAATTTGATGATGCGCTGACTCCCAATGAACTGTGTATGTCAGCGGCGTTGGCTGTGAATGAGAAGCGTTCTCAGACCATTTTCCATCTGAGGACGCTGGGCCATTAGCTAATTAATTTCAGAGCAACCAACCAAATGCCACAGATCCTGGCAACCCCAAAGCTGGAAAAAAATAATAAGTTCACCAATGAGAATTTGGCAGGGGGCTATGTAAAGGTTCTGGAGGAGAAAAAGAGCCTGGCTGCAAGCGGGGAGAATGGGGAAAGCTGCTCTATTCAGTCAGGCCGTATATTTTGACATGCCGCAATAACTACTCATGAATCATTTTATATCCCGCTCTAAATTTTACATCCAGCTCTCAGGTCGTAATAAATTATAGAAACCAAAGTGCCCAAATCATGTTCCAGCAACAAAACCAGGGTAATTCCTTTTCTTCAAAGAGAGGCTAACTGTGATGGAAGATGTCCTCAGCAGGCTTAAATATACTTCCACTGTATCTCACTGTAGTCTTTGCTTGTACTGTCTAGTGTAATAACAAAGCCCCTTTTCAGTTCTTCAGATGACCCAGTTTGATTCAATTCCCTTTGATTTCAGTACATATGCACTTAATTGAGGACCTCCCCCCCGACTGTGCATGTCCATGATATTGAGGACATGCACATCTCGGAGTGCGGTAATATGCCACCAAGTAAAAATCTATATTTTGCGGACTCAATTCACACATTTGCAGCACTGAAACAGAGTTTTCCTAATACAGTGACTTAATTAAAGAGGGTATTGCATGTGTAACGTGGTGGTATGGTGGATAATGATGGTTTTGGGCTGCTTTGGAGGTTCAGGGTTTGAACATGAGCCTACCATGTATTCCACACTGTACTAGAGTATTCCAGAGCAGACTCTGTTAAACAGCTAAAAGTCTATTGAAGGACCTGATCTAATGCTTGCATGTAAGAAAGGCACAGTCAAAACATTTCAGACTCATGCGATGATGTCCTTTTGATTCTAAAAGTGGGAAAAAAATAAATTAGCTGAGGGTACTCACTTTTTCACAGTATATTTCTCCTATATCGTGAATCGCTCTGGGTAAGAGCTTGTGCTAAATGAACACAGTGTCATGTAATGTAAGATGTACTGTCATCACATGAAACAGCACCAATGTTCACGTTGACATCACAGCTGCTCCCAAACCTGTTTATTGCTCAGGACCATTATGGGTTCATTAAAAATTATTAAGCAGTCCTGGCGAATTGAATTGGGACGGTTTGGCTGCTCATTCACTGTGATGATCAGGACCAGCATTCCACTGTCTTCCATTTTAAAGGCAAAGCAGTGCTCATTTAAGTTAATAATCCAAGAGTAAGTCTCTGAACAGCAACAATAAAGCGTCGATGTGGCGGCGGAATCTTGCTACAGATGTGATGCAAATTCGCATTTTAATAGCTGAAATAAGTGTCATCGCCGCTGCTTTTGGGAGCACCGTGAAAAGATGCCATCCTGCGTATTATTCTTGATAATTGCCCGCCTGCTCGCATCCCCAGTAGAGGCTACGTCCCATCTCACCCAGATGCTGCATTAATTCAGGGCCTACTGACGCGTTTCACATTAGTTCGAAGTTTAGCATGTGTGGGCACACCAATTTAACATGTCTATATATGGAAATGGATTTTTTTTCCTGTTTAGTAGAAGGGGAGGGGTTGTTGGTCCTAGAGAATTTGTGGACTAAATATATACATGGAGATACAGCTCAAAGACAGTTTTTGTTTTTAGACACAAAAGATTTCACTCATCATTTATCATGCAATTTGCCCCATGAATACTACACAACAGGTGCAGTTCATTTTTGATAAATCAAATCAGAAAATGGACTGACAAGGAAGTGGGCCATCCATGGTCAAAAGGTTTATGAGTTATCTAAAGATCAAAGCACTCACCTCCTGTAACAGTGCGGGGACAAGCAGTTGGCTTCAAAGCTAATGCAGGAATGCATCAGATGCATTGGGCACACTCTTTGCATTTCCACCAAAAACGATGCTTATTGAAGATAAAAAATGTGGCTTGTTTGGTTTGCTAATTTGGAGTACATTATACACTCCATTCAGCACTTTGCTGTAGAGTTGCAACAGATTTGCCCAATTCTGTAATATGCTGCAAACAGGCAGAGCACATTTTTAGAAATTAAATGCCCAAATGCGTTAGTAAAGGGGAAAAACATAAGCCTCTCTTTACTTGGAAGCAAATGTTGAGAACACATGTTGATTTAATCCAAACCAACACCTGTGCTTAAAAGCAAAGTGACTGGGGCAGGCGTATCTTGACACCATAGAGCAGACCCCCTACAGTTTTTCAATCCCACTCTCGCCACCTCCCATCCTGCACCTGCCCCCATCCACAAGCATGTTATCCCACTGCCACCTGTGCATATGTCATCTTCAACCATAACGCGCAGCAAAAAATTCCCTGCATCAGCTGCCAGCAATAGATTTGCGAAGGCTTATTTGACAACTGTACACCTATGAAAGTAATACACAATTGATGCTGTACCTCGCGGCTTCCCAACCCTATTCCTGGAGATCTGCCGTCCTTTAGGTTTTCATTTCCACCCGAATTTGGCACACCTGATTCTGCTAATTAGCAGCTCAGCAAGATCTCTCGTTGTTGAATGAGGTGTGCTTTGTTAGGGATGGAATGAGAGCCTGCAGAATGGTAGATCCCCAGGAACAGGATTGGGCAGCCCTGAAATAGACTCTCTTATCTCTCCCTACAAGCCTGTCCCTGCCCTGCATTTCTCACACACCGGTTGTCTGTCTGTCCCTCCCCTGCAAGGCTCCAGGGCATCCCATTGGCAGGGATTCAAACATTATTTGTGCTTTGACTAAATTAAACGCAAAATTTTATTTTCTTCACAAACATGGCTTGTTGAGGTTAGCAATCACTAAAACAAACTCACCAAAGTTTGTGGGAAAAAGTATAACTTCTGCATTTACCTGTAAGTTAAAGTTTAGGACAAATTTGGATTGGATACAGGCCATCCGGAGAGGTAGCAGAGAGCCAACTCTGGGTGAACCATCCCTTAAAATTGCACCTAGGCTTGATTTGGTTTGGGGGGCCAGGCTGTTGCAACTTATTGTGAAAATGGATTGGTACACTATATACAGTTCTTTTTATGAAACTTTTATGTCGGAAAAACATGGATAAAATTTTTCTTTCAGTAAACAAGAAGAAAATATTTTTACATAGATATGATTTTAAGGGTTTCTTTTTTCTGGGACCTTTAACTTTGCGAATGCACCAACATGTCATTTAGTATTACTGCAAATATCCTATTTTTGCTCAGGAGCATGACAGTTCCAAACAGTACCAGACCACGGTCTTCTGTGTGGTGCCTTAGATGGCCTCAAAAACAAGGGGAAAATAAAAACAACTTTTCCCATTTTAGTGTTAAGCTCTATGTACCTGACCTCATTTTCACAGCAGAACTGTATTTCCGGAATGTTCCACTGGGATGGACTTCATTCTTTTTAATGTTTTTTTTAGTTTTGCTTGAAATCTGACAATGTTGTTCATCACTCCACTTATTTACAGTTTGTTGAACCATAAACGAGTTGCTGATATAATGTTCACCTCCTTTTCTTTGCAAGCTTCCGAACATCACGACTTAAAGCATCAGCCACATTTTACCAAATTGGCAATTTATATATCACAGGGAAACTTTGATTCTATTACCTGTGACACATCCCTTCCCTTCAGTGCCATTACCCAGACAGAAGCCTCAATTTCTCATCTTTTTAAAGTTAGATTTCTTTTGTTAAAGCATGTGCTTGGGGGTAACTGTCGCTAGTATCTTTTATTCCATGCTGACAAGCACAAATGCACCAGGAAAAGACCTGCAGGAAGTGCTACTTTTATTCTTGATTTGCATGTATGACTTTCAGGCATTCTTCGTCTTTGGGGAATATGGAGATACTGTAGCTGAGAAATATGCAATTGGTTCAAACGCTGGAATACATCATAAGCTAATGGAACATAATAGTCGAGCTACATTTAGCTAGAGTTGAAAAGGCTTAAAATGCATTTATCCTGGATAGCACAAGAGCGTGAGGGACAGTGACATGTGCCATTCAAAGAGAAAAAAAATGTATAGAATCAGTGTGCATGCTGACATTGTGGATAGATATACCACAGTAAAAAAAGAAAACATTTTTTCTTTTAAAATTACTGTCTGGTTTTGTGTTAACGATATCTGTAGGCTAGAAAGCAACCTAAATGTTTTGACAAGACTTGTATTATAGGAATAACCTTAAAATAGGAGAAGATTTTGAGTTTAGACGTTTTGAACACATCAGTGAAAAAATAATTTTCTCTTGTCTCTGCCTTCATTATAATTAGATTTTCTGTTACTTCAGTTCTGCCCTTTAAAGAGGCAGTTATCAAATGGCTCTCAACAAGACTTTCTTTCAACTTTAGTTCATAACTTGTTCTTAACTCTGTCTTTAACAAATAAATACAAGTGTATCACAAAACTTGCAGCCTGTCCAGGGTGTAATCCTGCCTCACGCCCAATGCATGCTGGGATAGGCTGCAGCAGCCCCCGTGACCCTGCCCAGGATAAGCGTGTATAGATAATGGATGGATAGATGTATGTATCACAAAACTAGCAAATGTTGATTGAATCCATGCCTGTCCGAAAATGACAAAATGACACAAAAATTACAGAATGGCTCAAGCCATTAAAAACTCAAATCAGGACCTATACAGCCAAATTCTGCATGGATATGAACTTGTTTAACGAGAGAGGCCAACATCATTATCAATAACAAAGCTACAGTATTTGTCAAGTTCTAGATATAAGATTTTAAGAATGTAGGTCATCTACAGTATAGATACACAATTTTATGCACCACTTTGAGCAGGGGGAAATGATGAGGTTGGCAGGGGGCTATGGACAATCACTCTGTACAGAGGTACATAGGTTACCACTAATTATTCTACGGGGTTTAAGAACGTCCAAATTAAACGTCAGAATTAAAAGAGATGAGAGGGAGAGAAACACAAATGGATTAAAGTGCCCCTGAAGCATTCATTGCATATTCATCTAACCAACGTTGGCTGCAAGTGATAAAGTCTGAACAGAAAGCATTATTTTCTTTCTTAGTTTCTTAGTGTGGCTGGGAGCTGGAGGTGGGGGGGGAGGGGGGGGGGGGAGGATGGGCTTACAACAGCTTAGTCCAGAGTTGACACTGGAGCTAATTGAAACCCTATTCAGCTGCTATAAATTGCTTGGACAATATTCACCTGTCAAGGCTGACAGGGGGCCTAATATAAATGCCTGAAGATTAGGGGAGGGGGGAATGGGGGGTTTGGAGGAGAGAAGAGGTGTGTTTGCAGAGCAGTTGAAGGAGTGATTATAGAGCGCTGGCAGAGAAATTAAAGAGAGGGTGGCCCATACCTTCACTTTAGAAGCAAAGCCAGGACAGCACCTTGGTGTACAGACACTGCACTCAAGGATGGTCTTTATTATGTGGGTAGGTTCACACTGAACCCCTGTCTGTGCAAGAATAAATGCACGACTCTCTGCAGCACATTTCATCACATGGCACTGCACAGTGAATTATCATACTGCTGAAAGACCTGAACTGAAAAAAATGCAAATGCCCTACCACCCCTCCACACCCCCCAACACATACACACACACACACACACACACACAATGCCTCCCTTGCTGTGGATGATGAATTCACGCACATATCATTTATGCACCAGCTTGGCTCGAGAGCCTCGTTTAGCCCTATGCAGAACCTCATAATTTATGCATGAAGAGAGCAGTTGAGTGTGGTTACCTTAGTTATTCAAAAGAGCAAACAACTGCCATTTGTGTGCATTACGGTTACACAAGGCCACCTACAGAGCCAAGTCCCCCTGAACTCGCCTCACATTTAGGGAAAACATGCATTCATTATGCATTTCTGCTTGTGTAGAGCTTCTCACTTACCGCCTGCCTGCGTTTCCCCGCCAGTGATACCGTCGCTACACTGGGGCTGTGGGGCTGACAGACTAACATTTTGCATGTAGCATGTAGCGTGCCATTAGTGTATGCAGTATAGCATCTCTCAGGGCTTTAATGTAAGTTCACTTGTGCTCAAAAATGTATTAAACTTCAGTTGAAGAAAGGCAACTCGGGCTTGTGAGTGCCTGCAGGACTATAAAGGGGACAATCAGTTAATTTCGAAAGATGCCATTTTAAAAGCAGTGCCACGTGCTTGCTAATATCAAACAGACAGCACACACTGCTATAAGTTCATGTCTGAGTGTGTCTTTAATTTACACAGTAATGGTTTTACTAAATATCTGGGATGTAGGAAAGCCAACAAAGAATTTGAATGTTTGCATGAAACACCAGATATTATGCTAAAATATTGGAACATGCATTGTGAAACTTCAGATGGATTTGATTAAGAGAACAAACAATTTTGCAATATGGAGTAAACATTTGAGAACCTAGACTTCCTGTACCTACACAATTCCATATTTGAATCCTGGTTTGACTATTTATCTGAAATGTCATGCTAAATATCTTGGTTTATTACTGTATTAAATGCCAATCATGCAGTATAGCATGTAAGATATTCTGGGGAGAATGTGCAAAGCAAACAAATAACGTAATTACACCCATGTATCTCACATTGTTTTTTACTGGCTGGCAGATCACTCTACACTGAAAAGTGTCAGAGACAATAGGAATACTCAGGTGCAAATGAAGAGTGTTCACACAATTCCTCGAGCTTCCTGAGGGAATGCTTTAAAAAAGTGCTATATGTTCCCGCTGTTGGGTAATCAGCTCTTTATCAGTGTGGAAACAATGCAAGGCATATTCCTGTCTTTTCACCCTACATCAGACAAGGCACTAATGGTAACGTGCTACTTTTTAAGCATCTAGACATCATAACCATGTCACAGAAATATCACAGCCTCAAAGAGACCCCCAAAAACGTGTCATTCCTTCTAAATATGTTGGACTCTGTGCAGCCTTCCACTGGGAGCTACTGCTCTCACTTTTATCCAGAACCTTCCAGAACTACACTAAATAAACGTATAAGAATGGCTTCAGCAGCTGCAGTGCGCATAAACCTGATGGACCTATATCCTAATTCCTTCAGACTGGGCAGCACAGCACCATGTTCTGACAGCTGTATTAAACCCCATGACGTTTCCATTGGACAATGAAGCGATGATTGGGCCATGTTCTGATTCATTTTGTGTTTTCAGCTACTTGAGTGCTACAGTACACACTTTTACACTGTGTGTAATCTGGTCCCTTATTTAGAGAAGTGCAGAAGGATATTCACTAGAAAAACATGGCTAAGAGTTGGTAGGCTGGGCAAAAAAAGATGTGAAATATTACATATTTCACATGCTATATATTTTCATATTTATATGTTTATTGTAAACAGTGAAATAGCTAAATCATGTTGGGAATCTGATGCTCCACTTCTTATGAATTAGATGTTTGACTGAATTTGACTTTATATATGATTGCACATTTATCGTGAAATGCTAAAAAAGCCAAACTGATGAATTTGAAGCCCTGCTTTCTTTACAGCTTGTATTTATCATTTTAATCTATTTTGTCTGTTCATGCATTATTCAACAGGACTAATGATTTCAGTTGTGTATATTTGCTTAGTTTTTGTTTTTTTAAAGACTTGCAAAGTGCATCCTGTAGGTTTCCAGCAAGCGCCCGCGATTAAAAATGGACGTTAAACAAATAAAATTTGTGTCATTTTATGCGGACAAAGGATATGAGGGAAAGGTCCAAGGTCCCTAAAAAATGCTTTTTTTTTGCGAACAATTTGCAAGCAGTTCAAACAATTACAGGCTTTCATTTACCTGAATGCCTGTAAAAAAAAAGAGCTACAGATTAAATGAAGCTGAATGAAGAAAAATCGCACAGACAATTCCACTGTTTCAGGCATCTGCCATGCAAATATACCTAAATTATACAGGAAGTACTGCATTGAAGGCTTGTCTAATTGCTGTATCCAGCACAACAGAGAAATAAAGTAGCCTACACCTGACCACCTTCACAAACCGATAAAAATAATGAAACCATCGGTCCATGGTGGGAATCATGACCTGCAAGTTGTTCAATATGCTAGCAGTGAAACTGACACAGCAGACCACGGTAAGGCAAGACAGATTTTCTTCCATAGGCACAGGCTGCGACTATGCATTTTGAGACAAAATCAGGAAAGACAACGAACTGCTTGACGTCGAATACAAAATGTGAGCTGCAGCAAGACCTGTCGGATTACATAGCCATCAGCGAGCAGCCAAGTCAGGAGTAACTGTTGCGGGGAGGGGAGCAGCAATAAAAACTACCCCTTCTCCTTTTCACACAAGCCCACAGGAGCCTTTAGGAGCAATAAAATGTTAACTGGAAGGCACTGGGTTTATATTGTGATACCTTGAATAGACTCCTGCATCATCAAATCCATTTACTTGACCTTTGAGTTCTACAGCTATCTACTTTATGACAGGCTTACCAAACTGAATCTCTTCGCAGCTGCTAGGGCCTGACTGGACAACACAGTGACAATCTTGAGACTCTTACAGAGCAGCTACAGGATATTCCTATTGTTTGAAATGCCCTTTCAAATAATGAAATGTACAGTTATTTTATATGGCATAGGTAGCTTGCTGAAACTTTGGAGTTCCAACACACCATGCAAGTTCATCTTCAGTTAGTATTTCAGTTGAAGACATCGTTTTAGTTTCATATTTTCACAGAACTTATTTAAGTACTATACACATTTAGTCTTTAGCAAATTAAGGATGTCATTCTTTTTATATTTGTTGCAAAGTCTTATACATAATGTTACTTTCAAACATAACTATACACAGAAAAACATATTACAGTACTATACAATCAGAAATTTTAAGCAAGGTGAAATAAAATTCTGTGAAAAACTATGGACCCAAGAAACACCAAAGGTACCAATTTCAAAAACAGGAATTAAAAAAAAAGATTTCACGTAACAAATACTTCAAAATCAGCTCTGTTTGTGTTTGAGCACACTAGGTATAGAACGTACACCTTTAATAGTCATATGAACTTATGATCTTTCTATTAAACAATTGCTAAAAAACTCTTGCTTGTGTCTGCATGTTTTGTGCTGTTCATTAACAGTATTATATTACTAGTATTATTACAATAGTAACAATTTTACACCCGGTCATTTTGTGACAGGAGGAAAGGATCTTTGTATGTGGAGTGTGGAAATGTTTTCCCAATTTCCATGTTAAAAGAATGTTATCTCCCGCATTTTAAATTTCATTCCGAATTCAGCACTTGACCCCAGATCCAATTAATGCCCTTTGCAGGAAAGACAGATTGAGTCCTGATTTTGTTAGATTTCATTTACCTTCTTTTATTCATGACAGGCATCATCCAGCCTCCTCAAATAATCCCTAATCAAATCCACAGTCATCAGTGTGCCCTCCCTTTGTGTGGGCCACATTATGCAATTAGGCTGCAGATGTGTCAATACAATTAGCAAAACAAAGTTTCTGCTCTCCCTTGCTTTCATTGGCATTCATCTTAACATCTGAAAAACAACTCAAGCCATTTTTTGGTGAACAAGGCAATAATATGTCCACAGTTTTTTTTTTTCTTTTCTCCAAAAGCCAGTTCACTTAGGAAGAAAGTTTGAAAGGTTTCTAAAAAAAATCTCCAAACCATCTTCATTGAACACCAAGCACTCAAGCTCAAGCGGGGTCTTAGCAAAAACATAAAATGGAAAAAAACATGCTTAAGACCCCTAAATAACACGATTACGTAAGACAAGGAAAAAGGAAGGCTGTTTGTTTTCCAAGAGTCAAAATTATTCTAAATATTACTGAAAGAAAGTAACAGAAGCCCAAACACAGTGGAAGTGGAAGTCTTTTCTTACCTAAAAGATTTTTTTTTTTTTTTTTTTTGAGTGGATACAGATGCTTGTGGTTGTGTCTGGTGGCCATGGAAACACAAAGGCGCTACAGCCACAACGCTGGACAAATCCTTTTTCAAATTTGATGACAATGCCACCAAAATGAGCATTCTGCGTTGCTTTTTCTAAGCTGCAATACAGGCCAAAAGTATTAGGCCACCTGTCATTTAAAAAAAAAAACTTTTTTTATTTTTAATTTCTACTTACACTAACACTAAAAAATATGACTTTTAGGTAAATAAGATTTCAGTCAAACTACTCTTGGCGTAGAGATCTACAGGACCTAGGGGGGTGCAGAACAGCTTGGGCAAAGTGTGGGTAGACAGTCAACCTGACCTTGAGGTACCGCTCTCCGAGCGGGCGGGCTTTGCCTTTTGTTCTCCTCTGAGCTGTTTTTAGACAAGACTTTGTTTTCTTTCCCCTTGAGCCGCAATCACCGTCCTCCCCACCCTCCACCCCAACCACCCCCACCCCCACCTCCACGCCCTCTTTCCATCTCCCCTTGGCTTTTTACTCTCATTGTGGCTCCCACCGTCTCACTTGTCATTTCCACTGCTGTCTGATTCGCTAAGATAATGTGATGTCATGGATCCATTATGGGATCTAACCTGGTGTCCTCTTTGCTTCTCAGCATGTTTCTCCGAGCTCAGAACTCTGCCCTCACCAGGTCAGAATCCAGGCCTAACGCATGCAATGGAACAGCCACTGTCTTCCCTGCAATGAAGAACGGCAGTTTGAATGAATGCCTTCCAAAAATATCACCGGCTTCCGAGCGTCGCTGCACGTCTGTGCTTTTTTATGCACTCTCTGGATAGTAACACAATGCAGCCTCTGTGGAATATAGACAGTTTGCTGAGCAGAAACTCTTACCCAGGGCATCGCAAACCAGCTTATATTTCCTCTTAGCAACTCGGCATTTACACAACTCAATATTAACTCAGCCTAACTCAGCTTGTACCTTGCACAAAAGCAAAGACGGCAATAAACCATTACGCCACTGTGGCTCCCTCAAAGCCATTTTGTACCAACTGCTGTAAAGTAAAATAATAGAATCACTGATTGAAAACGTGATTTCTGATTGCTTTTGGATTGGGAAATATATCAACACTTTGACCCGAGCCACACCAGCATGCCCCCTATTCAGAACTCACCGCTGAAACGCTCATGCTTGTCATTTGTGATATTCAGTCAATCAAAGAGGTACAGTATATGACATATGCCACCCAACCCGGCATTTAATCTACTCTACCGAGTCTCATTTCCAACCCCAACCCAAGCAACGCCAAAATGCATTGAGTTCGGTCAGTGCTGAGTCACATGTAATCTTTTACCCACACAGTGATAAAAATTCATTTCTAAACACCAGAAGAAATGCCTTCGACAATGTATTTGCGCACGGTAAAAGGCTTTGTGGATTTCGCACTCTGGGTTTATTTGTTTCAAATCACAACATTAAACGGCAGAGGACCTTGAGCAGGCACCGTTCATTGTGTATTTAAGCAATCATATTGCAAGCCGAACATCACATCCCCAAGACAAAGACTACGTTCAATTCCCCGATGAAGCCCGGCTCTCAAGGTTGCCATGTCTCCGCTTTGTTTCCTCATGGTAAATATTCCCGCACTCACTCTCCCAAATATTGCCTTTTTTTTAAAGGTGGCTCACACTGCCCAAAGCTTATTACAGATGCCTAATCAGTGCAGTTGTTGTGGCGGGCGGTGATTGCTCTTTATTTGCACGGGCCTTCACTGGAAATATTAGATAGAAATTGGTCCTCGCAGACGCCGAAGGTGATAAGCAGTGGCATAGGAAATGAAAGAGTGACATTTGGATTCTATTCAGAGATGTCTCAGCTTTCTCTAATCCCCCTCCTCTCTCTCTAGCTCTCTCTCTCTCTCTCTCTCTGTCTCTCTGCACCTCCACATATCTATCTGTATTCATCCGGCGTTACTTTGGGTGAGCCCTCACCGCTTTTCCATGACATATTTCGGTAATGAGTCCGAGACTGCATAATTTATGACAAAAATACCCATAAAAACCTGCGGCAAAGCCTTTAATTTTCTACACTTTCACATTAAAAAAAAAAAAACTTGGAATATGACGTCAAAAGGGGAACATTGCATTCTGGTGAAAATAAATATTTATTTAAAAAATTATAAGAACTAATGCTGTACAAAATCTTTGGGTATTTGAACTTAATTACATGTCAATTTCTTCAAATATTAGCTCCTATTTCAAGTTCCTTTCACGTATAAAGGGAGCTGAACGCTGTGTGAACCCTGTGCTCTTTAGAGAATAGCTTGCTCTGATTAAAAAAACATTTTCACACCAGATGATCGTGAATACCACCAAAATGTCACCCCATAAAAGGTATTAAACAAACAACACCTTCAAAACAATAGAGCTCTTTGTTCTGCTGTTTTGCTGAGATTAAACCTTGATTCTACACCACCCTGCCTCTCAAAACAGTACATCTCATAAAATAAAAATCTCATTAATTTCATCTGAACAGTTGAATATATTCATATTTTCTTTATTTCTTTTTTATAGGTTTTGGTATACATCTAGCGAGATTACTTTGTGAAATTTTTTTACAAAGTATAGACCTGTAGTTTCAGTCATAAAGGGACATGGAAATCTGATTACTGCCGCACTAAAGGCTACTGAGCCGTACACCCGGGCTGTTGTCAGTGCTCCTTATTCCCTGCATGTGGATTAGTCCGTGCTCCACAGACGTAATTACGGTATCTTCCCCAGCTTTTCCACTGATCTTCAAAGCCACAAAAGACGTCTACGGGGAAAATACAGAATTTCACATCCACTTGTTATAAAGACATAGCTGTTTCATCAAAGTGTAATCTCTCTCTTTCCCTCTGTGGACGCAAGCGAGGCTTGCACGTAGATTTGGTAACAAAGAACGAACACATAATCAGCTCTGAACCCTCGCAGAGACTCCAGGAGGACAGGGCTAATGAATGGAGAGAGAGTTGTTTTAAAGCCTGAGTTTCCTTTTAATTTGCAGGTATGCTGTATAATACAAATATGTTTGTTGTTGTTCCACCTAAAAATGAGCGGTCTCTTAACATGCATAAAACTCCAAAAAACACCGTCAATAAACAACTGAGTGAATCTTCAGAATGTAGAATAGTTTCCTTTTTTTTGCATTCGGTGAAAACCATTGCACTACTACGTAAGATTGGCTCAATCCATTCCAATTTATTAAGTTAATTAGTTTTAAAACATGGTCACTCCTACCGTATGATAAATAGCTATTTTAAAAAGTGTTTTCTCTGATGAACTGGACTATAAACTATAGCAATATCCTTGGCAACCCACACCCCCCTCAACGACAGCTCATTTCTTCTCCTGCTTTAACCGAGCAATATGTTAAACATAAATAAAATACAGTTTCACAATTCTGTGATATGATATGTCCATCCTAACACCCACTGACACAGAATCCTAATGTTTGTATTTGTGGACATCTGTTCCACTGATAGTTTATAAAAAACATTTATCCCATACTTTGCAGATGTAGGTGATCATTTTCAACAGTTCAAGTTCATAAATTTTTCATTTGCACAATTTTTTGGCAAATTACATAGAAATAAGTCACAATATTTAAATATAAAATATACTTTACATAGGAAGAGTTATTAATTTTAATGAGAGTATATACATGTCATCTGTTGCCCGATGTCATGTGTTACTGCTGGAAATACAATATTTACGGAGGACAAAGCAATAGCCTTGTCCAGACTATTAGCACCATCAAGAATGAAAGAGTTAGAGGATCAGTAATACACTGCTCATAAATTCCTTCCTTAAACGGCCCAATTTGCTGTGGCTGGATTTCAGATCATATTTATGTAGTGTTGTCAGGCCAGAACAGATGCTGAAAATTATACCAAGAAGCACTGAATGAACATGATAATTGAACACCCAGCTACATCTTGTTAAAATTTAGCAAAGCTTTTTGCAGCTTAAAAAAAAAAAAATCAACACAATTATTTGGCAACTGAATTCAGAGGAAGCCATATTTCAAGAGCCATTTGCAGTTGCTCCTTGTGAACCGAAGTCTGTATTTTTAGGTTTAGCCCCAGGGTTGCGCTCTCTCCAGCCCTGGCCTGTGTGCAATCGAGCACATATGAACACAAATAAGTCAGAGCAGACCTTTCGGAATATGAGCTGGAGCTTTATATTCAGAGTCAAGGAAATGGCAGGCGAGGATTTCTTGTTTCTTACTGCAAGTTTGTTTTTACCTCAGAGAGAAGCTAGCTTTGGCTTTCTGCCTGTGAAATTCAACCCTTGACACTCAAACCCCACCAAAACATGATCTACCCACTGCCCTTTGCTGGAAACTAGGTACTGGAAGTTTTTTGCCTGATATTATATTACTTTAAAATAGCACATATTGATGGTGGTCTGAACTGACTTAATTATTACTTTATCTTTTTCACTTGTACTTTTGCACATTAATCCTGTCTAGTTTGGTAAGTTAAGGGATCACAAAAAATAACCCACCAAACTTTTATTACAGAGCTAAACTTGAATCCAGGTCTATGTTTCATGTGTGCAGGTCCATTATATCATTCATCAATGATTCTCACCTGGATTCAATCAGCATTTTTTCCCCAGCTTGGTAAATTCAGAAATCGGCAAAAATAATTTGCCAATCTGTTTGTGAAGAAAAAAAATGTATAAAAATCTAGTGCTTCTAGGTTTTTGTGAGTCAAATTTGAGTGCTGACTGAATCCAGGCTGTCTGATATGTCGATTTTAACAGGTTTAGGGTATGATAGTTCCTGCATTCGCTTAATTTTAGACAAAGCACTGCGCAGCACCTCAGAAAGAATCCCACCATTTTATTACTTGCCGTTATTATCACATTTGAAAACTAACCTAAAATAGTTGTGGGTGTCCTACTAAATGGATGTTCTCTTTTCCTGATCATGTCCTCATATGTATGCAAATCATAAATAATACATGGCACAATTGCACATTTCATTATGCACATTTTAAATCCTTTGTACTTCAATCTTCATGATATCTTTGATCCAGGTCGTGTCTGACATTACAAGGACAAGAACGTCATTTGTTCTGACTGCGGGAAAAAAAATAAAGTTAGTCTGGCAATTTGACCAACCCCAAGGCACCGAGTCTGAGCCGGCTTTTTTTAGAAGGGTATTCGAGTCGAGTGCTCAAGAGATGAAAACAGCTGTAGGTCTTGGGAGAAAAATGTGCGAGAGAGATAGAGGGGGCTGGCAAGGTGGGCCAAATTGGGGCCATCTCTGAGAAATGGGAAGGCTGAAAGTTAAAGAAAAATGGTGCGCGGAGTAGACTGAGATGTTTATAGCTGGAGGACTAGGACAGTAGGGAGGTTAGTGCCACGGACAACGCGGGTCAAACGCAAAGCTTACGTAGATGGGAGCTACAGTACACCTGTAGCGTACGAGTGGCTACGCACAGCCTTTCTCTTCTTCTCCAGAGTTACTGACCCCATGCTTCTAAATGTCTCCTTTTCACTTATCCGACCTGGCCAACACCCATTAACCCTCCATGTACCCTTCTTGCCAAGTTCCGAACGTTCAGGCAGAAATGCTGATACTTCTGTAAATCTGTTGTTCAGTGTGGATATGGTTCTTAGACTCACTGACTCCATGCCTTTAAAGATTACTCTGATCAACTACAGAAAGGAAAAATTAAACAGTACTGCTTATTCCTATCATTTGGGTCTTCCCAGCCTGTTCTTGACACTGTGCATTTGCATTGGTCCAATTTAACAGCGTGAGCGCCACTGTGCTACAGCTAGGCTATGGCTGAAGCATGTTAAAAGCCATTAGTTTCTTTATAAATTAAAATGAAATACAGTTCAGCTAAGCCTAATGCTCTAAGTTAGATGCTTGCCGGGGGTAGGAATAGGCACTGGTCATAGAGAGCAGTGGCAAAATTTGGCAATTTGGCAATACGGCAGAGGTCAAGCCTTATCCTGTAAACAGCCTTTGCACAGAGCTTCAGCAATACCCCCCAATCCCCCCCCCATCCCATTAAAATGATACCTGACTTCACTGATGAATTTCTTGATGATGCTGCTTTGAAGTCAGGGCAGAATGCACTATTATGCAAACAATAGTAGCACTATTAGAGTGAGCAGATCAAAAAACAAGAGTATAACTACAGAAAGATGTCATCTGGAAAGGTTCAGAGATACTGAAGCAGAATTTCATTTCAGAGGAAGGTCAAACTTTGCTGCCATATTTGTGAGTGATGAATGCAATGACACCTAGATACTGCTTTCCCAAAAACGTCCATGTCTTTTGCAGGATTCATCATCAGTTGCATACAATTTTTTATAAATATAATGTTACACAGTGAACCAGAAAATGTCCATAGGAGTAAAATTACATGAGATGGAACATAACAACAATGTTCCTGCCACGCAGTTCAGTTTCCCCCCTTGACATCTGCGGTGATGAGAATCTGTCGTTTTTCCCCGAAATGGCACTACATCTAAGTAATTATATATTGTAAATATCCCATATTTCAGGAGATGTAAGCCTTAATACAGCGCTATCTAATTAACTTAGACCCTCATTTACAAACACACAAAAGAGTGACTGCTCTCTGCTGACACTTTGCTAAATTTAAAGCAGGAATTTAGCGTTGGAAAGGAAAATGACGTCAAGCATTTCCTCCCTTTAAAAATAATGTTCTGTCATATTTGTTGTATACTTATTGACTTTAAGGGAGCACCGTTAATGTCAAAACACATCGTTTTGAAGGCAAAGGACAACAGCGCCCCTATGTGGACACACGCGTACTGCATTTACGGTCCTGCGGCCCGCAAGGTGCAGGAGAGCAAAAATGTGCGCAGCAGTGTCTCTCTAATGGCTGAGGAGAGTGCAGCTGCAAATAAACCGAATCCATGCCGCTCGCCCTTCCAGATTCACCCCGTGGCTTTTTAGTCATTAGCAGCTGGTTTATTTGATATTAATGAAGAGACACATCTGCGCTATAACAGCCTGGGTCTTCGAGCTTCGAGAATATAAGATGGCATCGCCTCCATGTCATTTCACTAATGCAAACAATCGTATTTACGCGGCTCGCGTGATTCAAACAGGTGTGAAATAGAGCGCCGCTCATTTCCCCTGAATCAACACGCAAAGACATTTTAACCTCAATGCGCTGTGTGTGGCATGCGCAGCGTGTTCCTGGCTGTAATGAAACGCAGCGCGCAATGCAGCCTTCCGCAAATGAAACGCGATGTGCTGGCTCCACGGAGGAGGCCTCCTATCAGCGTCACACACCTTTCAGCAGAAGCACAGCGGGCAGAGGCACACGTCAGCTGACAATATAGACATCGCCCGGGACAGGCCATCACAAAATGAACTCATGATCACCATATCAAAAAAGCAATTACACAGATCCGGTTTGACCTTTGGTTGCCGTTAAGTACAAAGAATAGATGCAAAATTACTTTCCATATATTTATATTTAGGGGAGACTGGAGGAAGAGGACAGTAAGATGTAAGAGTATAGTGCAACCAGTCTAGTCTACCTTCTATGTGCATTTGGACTCAACAAGTAGCATTGGCATGTAGAAATCTGAAGTTACCAAATAGCTGGATGGATTTTTAATGCCAAAGAAAAGATTTGGATATATACTGTACCACTGGCAAGAAAACATCATAAACTACTGTAGCTACCAAGGGAACTATGAAATCACAGTATGTGAACTGAAACAAACACCACATGTTCATAAATTCCCTAGGTTTATCTGCGCTTTAGTCTGAGCTCAGTTGGTCCAGTGTTACCAAGCTCAACAGAATTTATGTTCTTGCCCAGTATGAGGAAAGAGTGCTGAGAGCATGGACAGAAACACGACTCGCTCTGAATACATATCGTAGTGCAGTGCTAATGCTACAACATATTTAATCACATTTTCACTCTCCTACAGGATACAATAACTCTAATCATTCTTTCTTTGGTTATATGCATTCTTGCATAGCTTCGACTTTATAACCATTGAAAAAAATGTCTTCAGCCGTTTCACCCGCTCAGTCATTTACTGTACATTTTTTAATCAGATAAAGTAGCTGCTGTCATTAATAGCATTTCTCATAAGTTACACTACATTTCCCTTCTGTATTTGCATTGATCTATGAGGAGATTGCAGTAATTCCTTGAGTTGTGCCAGAAGATTAATGTGTGGACTGAGTGACGTGCGAGGCAGCTCCGGCGACGGTGCGAACCGCGCGCGCGTGTAGCTGCAGGACCCGCGCAGAACACGCAACGCAGCGGAGGCCGGCTGCGTCAGACACCGGGAGACAGAAAGCGGATTCCTGCAACGCCAGGAGGGGGCAGTGTCGCACAAAGATCCCCACTGTCACCCTCATAGCAGGAGATGCGCAACCCTGCTCGTCCTCTCTCAGCCTGAGTCACGTCAATTATACGTGGAACCTTTTTCATTTCAGCAGACATCATAGGAGGCTCCTGGGGGGGGGTCCGGATTATGCAAGGTTCCAATGGCCACCGTTTGCAATTTGTACTTTGTAACAGGCTCTTACAGAAATGGCATGGAGATAATCCTTCAAAATCTCATAAACAGAGTCTAATCACCGCTCGTACATGATGCAGAGATAAATAACCTACTCTCGGCATTAGCCTTTCACCTCATTAAGTGACGCCATATGGTTGCATTTTGAATGCAGTCGAACAAAGTCAGTCTTCCTTGTCTATCAGGCTGAAGGTTGTGTATAAAATGTAAGGTACTGGCCCTTTTGAAATAACTAGGGTGAACACTAGGAACCAATAGCGTGTCCAATTGCTACAGGACTAAATTAGCCCCCGTGGGATACATCGACTTGACTGACCAGAAACACAGAAGACCAAATGAGACGTGATTAACTGGGCTGAAAAAGACCCAGCGGGAACGCGTAGCCCGTCGCTTGTTCCCCGTCACTCCCGCTACCTGGCAGGGGAGACTCGGGGCAGATCCGGAGCTGTCAGTCACTCGTCGGCCCGTTTTGCGGGGGGAAGCCGCGCGCCCCTTGCTCCACGCGGCCCTCGTCGGACTCCCTCCGCTCAGGATCGATAGCTTCATTACAGGCTGATCGGCGGAGCAGCTTCAGGGGAGATCGAGCCGCCGACGTGCCGAGGCTGACGGAAGCCCCGTAGCTCTCGGTCGGCCTTCGCTCCCGCCGGCTGGCAGATCGCTCGGCGTTGACGCGCTGCGGGCTTTTTTTCACACCGCGGCCCCCGGCACTGCAGATTTTTATTTTCTGATTTCACGTCCTTCTTTTATTTCCGTGTCTTGGCAGCGCTCGCGTTACACTCACTTTCTCTCCGTCTCACACTACGGCTCGCAGCAATTCGCCCCCCCAGCGCCGCTGCGGCCCAAGAGCTCTGGCCCGGCTTCGTCGCTTCCTGGTTACCGATGATGCATCGCCACGGCAACAGAATTGAACAAACAGGCGCCTTCGGGTGCTCTCCCCAGGAAGCGCCCCTGATTCATGCTTGGCTGGAGCGGTCTCCGGGGGAAGGCCTTTGTGGAGCCTGACCCCGTCCGCCAAGGGAGGGACTTTTGTCCCCGAAAGCCGCGGCTGGAAACGGAGCTCCATACATCATCCTGCCGCCGATCCCTCAGAGAACACACAGAGCCCGCGACGGAGACCATTTTATCAACGGCAACCGGGCGCGGGTCCTGCCTCCCAAACTCGCCTCGAATCACCACCCTCCTCTCGTTCTCCTCAAAGCTCTCGTTTCTGGGCCTCGCGTTTATCTCTGTTTGTAAGGACGGGGTTCGACGCCGCGGCCGTGCGTGCCGTTTCCTGCGGCACAAGCACGGTACGCCCCGCTGTGGCACAGTTGGGCTCCCCGACCTTGGCAACAGAAGAAAGAGAGTTGTAAATAAGGCTGGAGTCCTTCTGCATTGAGCGGAAGGTTATCTGGCTCATTAGAGCAGCTCTCCGACTGTCTCGCAAGAAACAGGGCTCACAAGAGCCTGGAGTCTGAAGAGATACCAATCACAAACTGCGGCTGAACAATATGCAAAGCAGCCGAATACACCGGTGTGTTTAATCCCACTGATCCGGAACACTCCACCTATGACCACGCGATTGGTTGAATCTCGTACAATATTGCTGATTTGAAATGTTGCATAATGGAGTATGTTGTCCACATGTGAAGACAATTGATTCTCTGTAGGCCCTCAATGCAAGACATGTTTTCCAGGTTTTGTTATAGTAAAGCAAATGCTAGAAGGAACAGCCAGGACAGAGCTGCAATGTCATTTACAACCAGTTTGCTAAATAAACAGGAAGGGATATCCAAAAACACTTGCAATTTAAATATAGATTCTATATATTTATATTCTGTATATTTATGGAGGCCCTCAGCTGCAAATGGAGGAAGCCCACTCCAGCAAGCTCAGTACAAGAGAGTACAGGATAATCTGATTGGCTGTATTCTGGGATGAGTCAGCGTTTGGTGGCTCGTTGCTGCGGCTGACCCTACAGCATCGCATCCCCCCCAGGCAGATGTGGGAGGCCTGACCCCTCGCCAGGGTGTTCTCCAGACGTAGGCCCCGCCCCCTCACCCATTAAAAGGGGGCTTATGTTCGAGAGGCGTGGGCTGGCCCGGTGGGGTGGGGGGGGGGGGGGGGGGGAGGCGTGCGCCACGTGCGAAAGCAACAGCAGGTCGGCTGAGAGGGAGCAGCCGGTCAGAACCGCGGCTCAGCCGAGCACAGCCTTGACCCGTCTGGCCATTCTACGCGACCGACCCCAGCCAGAGCAGACCGCGGTCGAAGTCGTCCGTCCGGTCCTCTGCTTTGCATTCGAGCAGCAGAAGGGCTTAGAGACACTCCGCCTCCCATCGCTCCCTTCTTCTCCTTCATCCTTCAGCACGCTCCTGCATTCTGTGCCTCGTCCTCCGCGGTATTTTGTGTTTACCGGCCATGTCAGGCTAAATACACCGAGAGAATTCAATAGATTTAACTCTCCTCCGAAAGGGATCGTTGAGTCCTTTCAGACACAGGCTGGGCAATAACAGGACTCTAAATGGCCTCTTTTCTTGTTGTAATTATAGGCCCCTCCATCATCATTAAAATCAAATTACTCTCCAGCCAGATAAGACTGGAGAGCAATGCCGCCCGGGGGCCGCCTTTCTTATCAACAACAAGACAAAAAAAAAAAAAAGACAAAAAACCAAAACCAACGCTGAGTTTCCTTCCCCGAACAAAGGCATCTGAAACAGCCTTCATCTGCGGGTAAAGTTCCTCTCTTAACGTCACAGTTAGAATTGGGAAATAATGGCCGTCAGCCATTGTGTTTGAAATTTGACAAATGGCATGCGTCTCCGTCTCTCCCTATCTCTCTCTTATCACGCAGGGAAAAGTCAATTATAGAAAAACTGACTGAATAAAACTACTTTTCATACAAAACCAGAGACAACAATATCATAAATTTTGAAGCAAGTGATGGACTCTTTTCAGCTCTACAGCAAATCAAGTGCACTGTTAACCCCGAAGATGAAAGAACAGCAAATTATTTACCAAGCTGAAGCGTGCTATTAGTAACTTGAACAAAGCCTGGAAGGTTCAACAACTTCCTCTTCCAGTAATTGTGCACAAACCAACACCACTCTTTTCATTGCACATTGGTCATTGTTCTTACAGCTGCAGCTAAACAACAGAAATACTACCTTGAAAAAATACACATTCACTTTCTAAACTTTGTCCAGCTTCAAAGAGCATATACTACAGCATTTGATCATGTCTCGCCAGCTAAAGTGGAGATTTCTGAGCCAGCAATTATAAAATGGCTGAATTGCAGTTTTCTCGTGAAGTAGCTGAAAAAGGAGTGTAGGGTGAATCTTTAAACCCCCTAGCATCATAAATAACGTCCTATAAAGAAAACTACGGGAGGCACACTAAGTTTACAGACATTTGCTACATTAAAGCCTTCAGAAACCAATCTGTTTCTATGCTTAATTTCAGTTGTCAACAATATATTCAAGTGCCAGTGGTTTATAAACCATTGAATAATTATAGGCATGGCTTGGCAATGCGTATGACTACTGTATATTTGCAGCATAGGTATTTTTTATTGATATAGAGTAAGTGGTTTGTACAAATAAAATGCATGCTAGCATGAACATCATGCACAACAATTGTGGCAATAATAACTGCACAAACCATCCAACCAATTGTTTATCCAACCATCCATACAGAGTATCCATCTTGAATGAATAATATCCAAAGTATTTCAAAAGTTATTTTGAAGTTTGTAGTCCTGATTCAGATTCAATGGGTGAAAAGTAAATAAATACATGTGGGGATGGACCAGCAGAAATCAATAGGACAATACTAAGTTCAGCAGTGCAGGTACAGCATGCATCACATACAAACAGCAAACAGGAAACGACCCAAAATCCGACTATTGTAAAGCATTCAGCAAAAACATAAATAAAAAATTGTTTTAGTTGTGCTGTCATTCACAAATAATTTACCCAGGAATAGATTTGAAATAATCTGTTTGCTTTGAAACCTTACTTAATCAAAATGTTTGCATCCTGTGTAACAGGGGTCAATATTTAACGTCTGCCTTTGAATTGAGAATTATGTATGAGCGGAACTTCATTTTGTGGTTAACCGTGCTTTACAGCATTATTGTTTTGTTGTCGTTCCTTCCCTGACAAAAATCGAGCAATCATGCTGTGGCGTCCGTGGCAGAATTACAAATCGGAGTATTTTGTAAAAAAAAAAAAAAAAAGCTGAACGCGGAGAACACAAATTAAACTCAATTTCGGGCCGTGCGTAAATATGCATCAAGGCCCAAAGACTCCGCTCTACTCGGACAGATGGCCCAACAAGCTCTGAATTCAAAGTCGTCTCCGACGATAAGCCGTGAATCCCAAGTAGCCCTGGTGGTAAACAGGAACGCAGTGCTGTCGATCGTGAATTAAAAACCATAACCGCAAATTTACTCTACGTCAGTACCGTTTCTGAATGAACAATGAGCAGACGCAGAGGCAAACTACATTTTTAAGCTTCGTGTAGAAGAATGGATAAAACGACTTTACACTCATAATTTTCAGATTATTGAAATTTTACTAAATTTCCACACCCTGAGTGTAAGGGGATGCTCCCCGGGCACCAGACAGTATATTATGTCCATGAAATCAAAAATCAAAGCACTTGGTTAGATATGGGAATTGGTTACATCATTACTATATGAAAGAATTGGACCAGAAAATATGCTTAATAAAATTACTTCTGCCTAGAACCATATCAAATGACTCCTAACTTTTAAAGGTGTAAATTACACTTGCAGAGTGCAGCAAAATATCTAACAGCTCAGACTGAAGTTTTCATGTCCAGGCCCATCAGGAGTAATAGTCTTTGATGTGCTGTAACTAGACCAAGCCTGTTATTCATTGTATCCTAATTACAGGGTACAGAACTATTCTACCACAAAACAAATCCCTGAAAAACAAACACACCCTTGTGACTCAATGTTCTTAAAGGGGCTGCATCTTCAAGCACCCCTCGAACACAGGAGATAAGCACTACCTTTCTGTTTAAGTTCAAAGATTTGATCAAAGAACAACTTTAAGAATCACAGCTCCCAGTCATGCTGATAAACAAGTACTCCAGGTTTTGCAGTCTAGGAGACCTGGCAATGGCAGAGGTTTCAGTCGCGAGTATTTTCAGATGCCAATTGAATTGTGTTCCTGGAAACTAGGGCAAGCAGAAGGAAAAGACTTCCGGATAATTTCCAAAGATGCCAAAGATGCATCTGACTGCCTGTAGTCCCGCTGATAAGCAGTTCTGGAAATTTCTGGAGGCTGACGATAAACACGTGGAACGCGATGCAGTGAGCGGAAGCCATGTGACTCGAGAACACCTCCGGAGCTCAGCTCATAGATGAAGGGAGAAGGCATCTGCAGCGTTCGGACAAAGCTTTTCCTTACTAATGTGGTTAACCAAAATTCGGCCGTCACATAAATCTGTACAGACCTTTCCATACTACAGCGTATGCAAATATCCCCCAAAATACGTAGCCCCCGTCACCAGGTCAATCCTCTCACCATCCGGCTCATCTTGCTTTCTGAGGATGTAGTTTGATTTTTTATCTCCGGAACAACACTTAAATACCACAGCTCCACTAATCGCATCAGAATGCATGTGCGACCAAAGACGCGTTCGATGGAAAGTGAACAATGCTGTATTATACGGGGCAAGGATAATCACATATATGCGAGCAAAATCGGAAAGAAAAAAATTCAGAAAAGCAACGGAACTGAAAGCAAGCCAGATAAAGATTTGTTAAGTCCTTAATGAGATGATCCTGAAAAATGCCTTTTTTTGGCAAAGTGTAGCTGATTATCTAATTACACCTTGTGCCCTCCAATGACAGATTATAAGCACGAGGCTGGAAAGAAAAAATGGCTAAGTGGATTTCACCGTTCTGCTCATGCTTCAACGCCTCAGCCCAATTCAAGGCTTTTATTAATATTCTGTTTACGGAGCGGTTTGTAAACCAGGGTGATAGAGGGTCATTGATCAGCTATACATACCACAGCAATATTGAGTAAGGAAAATGAAATCTGGAAAAAAAAAAAACCACTGTCACTCAGGGGAAAACTACCTGGAAACAGGCTAGGAGTTCTTCTGCAGATGAATGCATTAAGGCACAATTTGTACCATACTGAAATGCACTCTGGCATTAAGAGTCATGCATTTAATTAAGGCTTGCACTAGACTTAAAAACAAAAAATCGTTTTTAAACGGCTAAGTGTTTTTTTTTTTTCTTTTTTTCTAGTTCATTTCAGGAACCACAGAGCTCTTAGCAAGTGTGAAAGTAAAATATGTGACATTTTCATGAAGTTAAGGACAATCCATTGTGATTTGATTGACAGTCTGGGTCTGATCTCGGATATAAAATAAACACTATCTGTGAGCAGTATTTTTGCTTATTCTCTGCCAAAGTATTCCGTAATGGAGTGGTCTAACACACTATCCATAATGCACAAAACCCATCAACGGTTTGTGACATCATTACTGATGAATCAGAATGCGGATAGATACATAGAATTGAATTATACGACAAAGCACCATGGACTATCTAGCACGAAACAGAATCTACCAAACAATATCTTCTGTGACAGACTCAGCTACTTCATTACCAGAAATGATGAAAATGATTCTCTAGTCACAGTTATTTTGGAAAGGGACATCTGTGACTCTGATGGTTCTGTGAACCGGGGAGCGGCTCGCTTTTGTGTCTGGCGAAAAAGCACATGTGCAAACACAAAACAAGGCAGCGCATAAAACCGGACCCTGCTTCTTCAGAGCCCCCCCAGGAGACCTTCAATTCCATTCTCTCCACTTCACCGCTCACATACAGGCCTCCAGCTCAAGGTCACGTGACCCCAAAACAGGGGACACGCCCCCCGGGGTCAGGTGCGTGCGGTTGCGGGGTCTCAGAGATTACCCCCGGCTTTTCTCTTGTATTCATGGATGGTATTGATCTGTGTTCCTTCCCCTCTTTCTCTCCCGCTGGGATGGATATCTGTGGAAGGCTTAGAGACTGCAGAGAAGCAATTGAGCCATGTGGCGATGATGTGGGCCAAAACAGATTATCGCAGCAACACCTGCAAAAATTAAATGCAGCGGGATAGACCAAGCGAAGTCTGAAAACTAAACTAAATTAAAGTACGCGAAACTCATTACACAGTCCAATTTTTTCTGCATAGAATGATTCCTATTCAAAGACACCCAGGAGCAGAACACTTCATTGCCACTTTAAGCGGCATTTGGACTTGAATTTCAATTTACCACACGGAGTCGTCCCCGCCAAATCCTTCAGTCCACACAAAGGGGCGTCCCGGTGAGGCAGAAGCACATTCATTCTCGAGAGCATTCTGAGGACACCTTCTTAAATCTCCTTTAGCAGCATTCAGTGACAGAGTAAGGCCGAGACAAACCCAGTGACCCGAGATGTGGGCACAGCCTACTGTATCACTTTAAATACACTCACAGGATCCGTTCTCCCAGACAACAACAGCCGTAAACAATGGACGACGTGAGGGGAAAGAGGAAGTAAAAAAGCTTGCGTCCGGCAGAAAGCACAGAGGGTCCTAGTATCCCGACTTCCTGTTTCCTGAGACGGCGGAGGCAGGTGGCAGGCCCGTCATATCAGCGAGAATCAACACGCCCGGTAAACTGCAGAACCGCCCCCTGCGTCTGAAACAACAGTCGTTTCACGATGTCTGCCGCCTCCCGGAGTTGAGACTACGGGGAAAGAGGACCGTCGAGCCACAAATCACGCAGGGCTTATCGGCCATATTATAAACGTCTGCCATTTGCCCTTGATGCAAACATTCATAAGCAGATGCGGCTTCTCTCTCCCGCTCTCCTCAAAGTTAAATGGTTCTATTTTATGATATGTGGCACATTAATCAGTTTCACATCTGTTCCGTGAACTTCACCTGACATTTTTCCAATGAGTCTTTCTGGCACGCCGGTGATTCATGGCGGTTTCCCACTTTCTCCACTCTGTCCTCCAATTAAGTCGAACGCGTAATTAGTCACTGTCCGCCGCTGCGGCGGCCCGTTCTCCGCGCCGTATCCTTGCTGAATTATTCACTTTCGCCAGCCCGGGCTCATCTCGGCCCGCGAATCGTGCCTCGCGCACCTGCTCCGCCGAGGGTGATCACGCCATGCTCATGTTGCTTGTTTGTCAGCAGCACCTAAACTGCGTGTGGCCTGCGGGTGGAGGAGGTTCGCCTGCTCCCGAGAACAGCCTCAAATATGGACTGCCGGTCCCCCGTGATTACCTCTGCTGTAGAACTGGCTTTTATTTTGGGGTCGTTCAGTTAAGGCACTGCACGGTGCTGTGTGGATGAGCCTCGGATCGAATCCGGACTGGCAACACATCATTTGCAATTGTCTGTCCAGGCTGTGAGAGGGTTCAGTCGGTTAGGGATCTGCATTCATCCCTATCTAGTGACCGCCGCTTGTCAAATAGGCACCCACAAACTGCATGCGAAAGCTGTATATGAAAGGTCTTCCTCTAATTCCACTCTGCGAGCATAGCTGTACTCATCTTAGCTGTAATCCCTTTGTATGTTCAATTAAGTGCATCAGCATTAAAAATGCTAATTTATAAATCTAACAGAAAATCCAGTGAAACCCATGGCTTAATCCAGTGGGCTTTGGAGCATAAAAAATTATTATAAGCTAAACTATCAAAAAAAAAGTTATACATCAAACATTAAAACATAGATAAGCCGACTATTCAGGTATGCTGGGGCTATCTTAACATGTGTAGTAATAGGCAGAAAATAATTAAAGCCCTGTAGAGTTTTAGTCTCACTGTTGTGCTACAGGAGATGAAAGTTCCTCTGAGAGAGGCAGACAACCGGCTATGCATGGCCGGCTTCTTCGGGGCTGTGATTGGAAGGGGTCTGTCCACATTAAAACATAACCCAGCTGGCGGCCCCCGCGCTGACCGGCTCCTGACCGGACATCTGGCTCGGTCCTGCTCGGGCGGTCAGCTGGATCCGCACCAGCCTCTCCCGCACAATCTATCGGCCCGGCCCGCACCTCAGCGCCGTCCCGCTGTCTGTACTATTAACCAGCCAGGGCTGCCCTTCTGAGCACCGTTGGGTTGATGAATTCTCACATTTGTAACATCTGGGTACAGTTCTACTATGGGGGTTTTTTTTTGTTTGTTTTTTATGTCATCTGTGTACAAAAAACTCGAAAAATTAACAAAAATGTCAATGTATAGATGGGAATACGAAACCATTTAAATATTTCCAGTAAAAGACACACACACACACACTCACACACAATCACCCACACACACACACTCACACACAATCACCCCCCCCCCCCCCACACACACACACAATCACCCACACACACACACACACACACACCCACACACTCACACACAATCACCCCCCCCCCCCCCCCACACACACACACACACACACACGCACACAATGTACAGTACAGTAAAGCTAAGGCCCATTTGGCCTGTATGAATGAGAGAGACGTCATCAGGTCCAGTGCACTCAGCGCTCGGCTGGAAGAGCAGTGATCTGCATTCGCCGCAATAATTTATTCATCTCACCTGCGAGGAAGAACAGAAATGAGACGCAGCTTGAATTATTGACAAGAGAATCGTCGAGGCACTTTCGGAATCCGGGAGGCGGGATAAAAGAAGCCGAGGACGCAGAAAAGCACAGTCATTTCTGAAGGAGCACTTCTGAAAATATGGCTTTCATAAAACAGGAGATTTGGTATTGTTGAGGCATGTGCGGTGCTTGGTTGCAGATTTTCTTACTTTGCAGAAGGCTGAAATCATAAGGAAGCCTAAGTGCTACTCCCGGGCAGTAATTAGGAGCGCCCATGATCGCCAGTTAGAGACACCGGCTGCAAACGGAGAGCTGCCGTAACGAGGACTCGCGGTGAAAAATACTGTGTGCATTATCAACTCTTTATGCCTGTTCTCTTTCTAAAATGGCTCATTTTCTACCCAAGCGGAGACTAAAATTACAGGGGGGGAAAAAACTGAACAAACCGCAGTCCTTGTACAGCAGGGTACACAAGCAATCTGCCGTAATGTTCTGGGTTGTATTGGCCTCCGAGTGGTGGAACAAATTTCCCACGGTGGTCAGGACAGCTGAATCATTGGTCATCTTCCGACGCAGACCCACCTCTTCGGACTGTATCACGGTTCCCCTTCCACCCCCACCCTCTAGCACTCCCACCAATTGTGCTCATTCAAGATATGTTTTGTTTTTGGTGGTTTTATGGTATATCTTTGTGGTTTTATATTTATGAATGCATTTATGCTTCTGCTATGTTGAAAGTTGCTCTGGATAAGAGTGCCTAGTAAATGAATGTAATGGATCTATCACTGGACATATGGCATGAAGACAAGTCACAATAGACAGCCAAATATTGTGGAGTATATCTTATTCTGATAGGGTACATAAGCTTCCTGCTTGATTTTTTTAAAACACCATTAGGGTTGAATTCAAATTAGGTCACAAAGTGATAAGCAATGCTGCTCTAATAAAATATATATTTTTAAGAGACAAATAACATGAGCATCACAGGGACTGAGAAGTTTGAACTTGATTTCAACCTAAATGCTGCCTGTCAATCTCGTATATTTGTGTACACCTGCTGTGACATACATACCCATATCAAACAGGACACAGATAGAGCAGGAAGTGTGATGAAGAATATTAGAGATTCTGTCAGTGGAGAGAGGGAGGCCTAACAGTGCATTGCCTCCGCACATGTCTAACATGCACATGACCGTCTATTAATAAACCAGGCTAGCATTTGCCATGAAGGGCTGTCAGAAGATAATGCCTTCTTCCTGAATAGACCCTATGACAGGTAGAAGGCCCATTGAGAATGTCAAATTGCTGGCAATCTGTAAAATTGACAAAATCATATGAATTTTAGCCAATAAAAGCAGCGAGTTCTTTTTCTGGAGCAATGACTTTGACAGCATTTCCAGAGCCATATTCCCCATTTCCTATGCAGTAAATCATCGAAATATTCTCAGTGCATTTTATACAGTGAGGTGTATCTCGACCATCGAAGGGAAAAAATATTACTGAAGATTTAGATCGGATCGCATCTAATCTATACTGAAAAAAACACAGGTCATTGCTTACTCTCCAAAATAAAACACGAGGCACAGAAAAAGCAGTTGAGCTCAAACCTGTTGTACACAAATATCAGACACACATAGAAAATGAAATGAAATGAAATGGCTATTTATCCATTTATTTAGTTTCATGAACAAAAGTATACTGTTTCCCAAATGCCTTTAACAAAACGTTTCAGCTGACTTGACACCACATGCAGAGCACATGTACACAAAAATATACATTTTTGTGTACATGAAAACATTTAGATGTCAACTGTTTCCAACTGACACCAATTACCTTCTCTCCCTCTAAGTCCACATCCCACAGTTCAATTTAGCTGTTCTTTCTGTGCACAATGCTTTCTCCCACAGAGGCACAGATGGCTTTCTCAATGCTAGTTACCTGTGACAGGTCCAATATCGCTTTGAATTGAAAGCACCTCCACCCTGATGGCTCACCCATCGTACTCCAAAATGTGTTACTCTATGGTACAAATCAATTTGAATTTGGATATTCCAGATATTAAAGCAGATTAAGAGGTCAGTGGCCTCTGATTTGACTCAGACTGAGTAAACTCACCAAAAATCCAGTCAACTGAATAGACAAAATAGACTACATTTCCAAAAGTATGTGGACACCCCTTCTAATTGGTGGTTTTGGCTATTTCAGCCACACCCATTGCTAACAGGTGCATAAAATCAAGCATACAGCCATGCAATCTCCATTAAAAATCACTAGCAAGTGGAATTAACTGGAAAGCATTCCCAGAAGAGTTGAGGCTGTTACAGCAACAAAGGGAGGTCCAACTCCATATTTATGCCCATGGTTTTGGAATGAGATGTTCAACAAGTACAAAAGGGTGTGATGTTCAGGTGTCCACATACTTCTGGAAATGTAGTGTATCTGTTACAAGTACATTACTTAGGGAATATAGAAAAGCTTTATACACTTCATATCACGCATTATTGTCTCGCTGTTGTTAGGAAGCATAACAGTGCAGAACATTCCAGGTGCAAAAGAACGCCTGCGACTGTCGTGGAGAATAAATTCTGACATGCCAGTGAGAGGCCCCCTGTACCTGACAGGGGAGGCGATAATTCCACTTTGACCTTGAGAATTCCTAGCCAGGAAAAGACATGTAACAGTGACGCTAAACCAAAAATAGCGGCGGACTTCAAACCACCTTCACGCTAAAAAGATTCACACAGCTACAATGTGATGGCTAAGGCTATGCATGGATTTTGTAGAAAAATGGCAGATTCCCTCAGCTGCCACATTAACAAAAAAGTACAAAAAAAAACAATTCTTTTTTTTCCAGCTGACAATCACAATAGCCTAATAAGGGAAAGCAGTAACTACATCTGCCAAATAGACTGAATTAGTATTCACATATGATGCAATTATGCTGATTATACCACCATTTAAACCGAAATGCCACCGGCCTCATTATCCACAATGCTTAAAAATAATTAGACAACATTCCCTTGAACATGAGTACAATTGTGTATTTCTGTTTTTTTATACATATTTCTTCCTCTGTTTCACAGAAAACCCTCCTGTTCTTCAGAATGTATTTATAATTGGATTTTCCCATTCCATTACATTTTATAAGTTTATAAATCAATAAAATCATCATTATTGAAAAATTGAATAATTTTTACATTCTGAGTATATCGATGCCAATCACACAGTGAGACACCGCACTGCAAGGTTCATGTTGGAAATAATGTGGTTTTTTTGGTGACATGTCTTTGACTGATACCAAAAAACAGAGTAAATTTAATGTATTCCTATGAAATGCTGTCAAGTCACTGGCAACTGCCTGGAACAGATCCCAGTGCACCAAATAATCACTTGCAACTCTGAAAATATGAAAAATGTCTCAGTTGGCCTGTGTGAAATGTTTATACTCCATCTCAGCAGTGAGATCAAACCTGATTGGGTCTGGATGTTCTGTGCTGATCATACAGTGGCCCAGGCTATACCAAAGAGCATGTTAACAGTTGCCCGGATGGATTTATGTCAGAGATGAGCTACAGTGTGACTCAACGTCCTTGATGGTGGGTTACCGTGACCGCGGTTACCGCGTTATTAAAAAGCAGCCATGACCTCAGGGGGTCACAGATGTCTGCATGAAACTCACAGGGGAACTCTCACACACATGAGCTCATTAAAGGGCTTGACCTTTCATATCGTGCAGGCAGACATCTGCGTTCGGTCTGCGATGTTGTGTATCCTGCGAATCGCTTTCTGATATTGGCTGGATTTGTTTAACTTCTCAAACATGGTGCTTTACTTCTGTCTTGAGATTTAATGTTTACCCCAGAAGTGCTCTGAAGTATAACCATTGTATCTACTGTTTCAAGCAGAAACAACACTTCTGCCTTTTTTGTTATTTTTAAAGAGGCATAAAATGCCGGAAGGGATTACAAAATCAATAGAAAACATAAGCCTAGACTGATTTAATCCTCTCTGCTTCTCCTTACTGATCCACAACCGCCACAAAATACAAAAAGGTTGAAATAGCACTATAGCAATATTACATTATAAGCTGCCACAATATAATCCATATACCTTTAATGTGATATGAAGGGTACATATAACAAATGATGACATTGTGTCTTAACTAATCTTAAAACGGCAAGTGTTGAGACCATAACCTACCAACAGCAGCAGACTGTAGACCGAACACAATGACCAGGTTCAAGGTCAAATCAGATCCCAAAATGTAGGTACTAACCTGGCATGAACTGCTTTATCTGACAAATAACAGAAGTAAAGTATTTTC
Source organism: Anguilla anguilla (assembly GCF_013347855.1). Lineage (NCBI taxonomy): Eukaryota > Metazoa > Chordata > Actinopteri > Anguilliformes > Anguillidae > Anguilla > Anguilla anguilla. The sequence continues at coordinate 10,761,109 of NC_049210.1, read as the reverse complement.
ACCTTTAAGTTGAGTGTCTGTTGTTGTCTTCAGTTTGGTCAAAAGCTCAGCAATTGCAATTTTTCCAACAGTGCTTGACTAGATGGAATTAGAGATACTATATCACTGACAGCATAGTCTGTGTCTATCACAGAGCATAGGAGGAGGAGAGAACACACTGTCCTCTAGGGTTTCTATTGCATCAAAGCAATTTGAGGGCCGATGCTACGGAAACGATATTAGCCAATGGCAGCAGATCTCAGAAGCTGTGTTCAGGTAGCCCAGATTAAAACATGAATGAATGGGAAACAAAGAGAAAGGTCAAGCAGCTCATTTCTATGAATCACAGCAAGGACTGTAAGAATGACTGGAAATCACATTTTTCTTAAAAGCCATAAGCTATACACTCAAATCCAACATTCTAGAGGAAATGTGATTCAATGATGTTTACACTTCTGTATCACAGAGATGAGATAATACAATATAATAATGCATATCAGACCACTAATGAGAATGCAGTTCTCTCTAGCCACACATAACTTAACCATTCAAAAGTTCAGGAGCATTACAAGAATCTACACGTTGGATGTGGCCTCCTTGACTGAGAAATTGTTGGGTGTAACACAATTCTATTATGTTGCACAATTTGGCATAAATGGCAGCTGCCATAGGTTAACCAATTGACACCCCTGGACTGAACCCCATTCGATTAAAAGGCCCAACTTTGCATAAGGGCATGGGTTTCATTTGATAGCGAGCCCCTGCAACAGGGCTGGACAAAGTTTTGGTTTACACCGTACTTTTTATTCTACACTGCATTTGATTAGGACTACTAGAGACGATTAATCAATACCTTAATTAGTAGTAATTAACAGCATATGTTAACAGGGAGTCAAAACATTTTTAATGATTATTCATACATCCCTCGGTTGGTTGCTCAGGTAGGTACTTTGTTAGTTTTTTCTGTTAAGCATGTGTCTATGTTTTCATTCATCACGTTTTGTGCGTTAGTTTAAGTATTAGTACATTTCTTACTTGTGTACCAGAGTTGTGAAGTGTTATCAAAATGGTGTACACAGCACTTTTTATATGAAAATTCTCTAGCCCAGAAGCAAACATGAGGGAAGAATATACAAAACCATTTTCCTTCTTCAGCTTTGGCATTTACAAATGTTACAGCTCCAAGGTCGATTATTATTTCTTTACTTAGCACATGCCCTTGCAGGGCAACTTAGCATGGTTCAGATTTTCACATTATCTGTTTATATCACTGGATATTTACTGAAGCAATACGGGTTAAGTACCTCGCTCAAGGGTACAACGGCAGTGCCCCGCCCGTGATTACAAGTCCAAGTTCAGGAACAACTTATGCCACCTCTTCTGTACCTGTTTCAAAATGAAGCTTGCCAGAGCAAGCTCCAGCACTTCAGCTGGGTAATTGCCCTTTTTGATCTTTTCCTGGCAGGCTGAACTACAACGGAGTTGTTTGGAGATTCACACTGTGCTATTAAGTGTTGCAACAACAAAAAAAACTAGGAATGTCTTGTGCTACTTTTCACGGATTTCCATATTTCCACTGCACTGTAAAATAGGAACAGTGCACCTGGGAGTTGGGAGAGGACAGTGGAAGAAGGGAAAACATGCACTTTAAAGACAAAACCCTATACCACCACTCACACGTGCGCGCACACACACATAAACAGTGGGATCGCAGTGTCACAGCAGGGACCAATCAGAGTTCAGAGAGTCAGCGGTGGGCAGGCCTTCACATCAGCAGCGGGAGAGGTATGATGGATAACAGAGCCCTTGGGCAGAATGCCAAGGGGGGAGGGAAGGAGAGACAGAGAGAAAGAGAGAGAGTGGGGGGGAGGAGAGAGAGGGGGAGAGCAAGCAGGAGGGAGGGAGAGAAGACAGACAGGGAAGGCAAGAGAAGGAGAGTGTTTATGTCGGAATGTGACTGTTCACTTCCTGGGTGATGGGACGTACTGCACGCACGCACAAGGGAGAGGGAAAAAAAGGAAGAACTTGCAGGGCGAGGTGGGGGGGGGGGAGGGAGGGGGCACCGTGCCTGCCGCGTCTGGAGCCTTCCCTCCACAAGCCAGAGCCATCAGTCTCCACACGGGCAGGACCTGCACGCACAGCGCCATGAGTGAAGGTAAGTCACCTCAGGCTTCTGTCTAACAGCTGCTCTTCTGACTCTGACCGTGCTGGAGCCATTCTCAGTGTATTGATCCAGCACTACAGGGCTGTCCACAGAAGAGACTTGTAATTTCTTGGTTTTTGTGTTGTAGTATGAAGTAGGTTTATCGTACACAGAATGTGGGTAGGGATCATGTTTTTTGTATATTTATACATAAATGCTGTTCAGGTAATTGGAGCTAGATCCTTCATTGTGGAAAAAATAGAAATGTTTACCATTATTTGCTCACCCTTTTATTTTTATTTTGGTGTCCAAGATTTTTTAGTTTAGGAAAAGTTTTAAGTGTACCTGGACTTCAGAGAGTGCACTGAGGTGTATGCATTTAGTGCTGTTTTCTGAGTCAGTGGTGAGCTATTTTACTCTGTCATTAAAGTTCTCTGAAATCAGGCATGTGTAAAACTTCAGCATGGCCAAACACATTCTTTTCAGAGGTGTGCAGTATATCAGTGTACAAACACAGAATAATAATAAATGATGCTTAAAATGCTTAAAAATCGAAGGTTATGCAAAAATGTTACAATTATAATAACTTGGGTCTTCTAAATGTCTTTTAGAGTGCTTTTTTACCCAGCCCTGTTGACAAAAGCAATGCATCACAATCTGAAATCAATTCATCTGAAAGAGTGTGAACTAGGAGAAAAGCAGTACTTCTGAAAGTTGCATGCATGTCTTTACGGGGTCCTGATTTACATTGTTATGAAATGTCTGCCTTTTCAATGTGTTAGCCAAAGGCCAGCAAAAATTTTAACAGGTTCAGTTTGAGTTTCTCAAAAGTTTGAAACTGGACAGCATTCACCTCAAATTTATACGCAGCACATATTTTGACGTGAGTTTGTTTTGTAATGCTGTATTCTGGTAGTGAACTTGCTTTCCAAACGAAAAGGAATTTCGAGAAAGGAATTGCATCATACCTTCCACTAGATTATCTTTGCATTGTAAGGCGCGCATTTCACATGACACTGACTGTCAGGGTTAATCCAGGGAGAGCAGGGAAGCTAATGCAGAGAGTAAACAGGAGGGCTGGTTCAGGCATGTTCAGCCTCGCATTACAAAACTTTTTTAATATGCTGGGAAAACTGAACACAGAGGAGGTGTCGAAAGTTCAGAGGATCAGTACATTTCATTTCGAAAGCCACAGCGAAGGCTTTTGTGTTCCTTTTGAGTTATCAGTGACAGGAAAAAACCATGACCCAATAAGAAAATGGTATACTTAAAATAGGTTGCCTATATTTTGCACTAGGCCATCTCCAAGGATCTCTAAATAGGTTAAAAGTGGGTTATGTTTTAATAAGGCAACACATCCAACTTTCACCTCTGTAGGACTTGCTCAGAAACAGAATAACACTCATGCATGTGGTACATCATGACTTAACCCATTTTTTTTAAACCTTAACCCCAAAGGGGATTGATCTTAAACTTCAACTTAATTCCTAATTCATTTCTTGATAAACCATATTTCCTGGAAGGTTCTCTTTTCCAAAAGCAATAGAAATGCCATACATAAGGTTTTGTAATACCAAAACGAACAGCCACCCGTGCTTTAACCTTTCACCCTGCAGATCTCAGACTGCAGCTGACACAACCAGTGGAAGCTGTCAGAGATATTTCCCAAGACAGATCGAATGGTATCCATTACAGCAAAGGCAGCACAGCTCTGTCCTCTGCTCCTTACTGTGCAAGAATATATTATTCCAATTGTACGACCTTCCAAGCTTGCGAGGGTCTTTGTTTTAGAGGAACAGGGTAGAGTTTCAAACTAGCTGAAGGTGCAGGAATCTCTGTTCTCACTTGGTAAGCAGACCGGGTGGTTGAACTGGCATGCTTTTGAAAGTTAATACAGATTCCAGACACATGGATGCAGACTACATGCAATCCAGCCACTGAAGCCCTGAAACCTGGCAGTGCTCATCTGCCACATAGTCCTACCCACAACAAAAAAAAAAACACTCCTTTCATTTGCTAAGAATGGAACATTAAATTAATATGCTCCAGTAAAAAAAACTCAGAAAGGAAAGAAGTAAAGAAAAATGTGATATCAGTCAATTCCTTTACCTTCGGCTCCTATAAGAGGCTGAGTATGTTAAGCACAGTGTTAGTGGACTTACTGTAGTAGAGTATGTAGGGCCGTGGAGCTGTACTGAACTGTGAAATGACGATGAGGCGTGTCTGAACCCCAGTGTGGAATGAGGAAGTAGAGTGGGATTGGGGAGCTTGCTCTGAGGGGCAAGCCCTCCTCAGGAAGCACCGCTATCCCTCGCTAATTAACGGCATGGATCAGGGGGCGGTCCTGCTCCGAACTGACAACTTTATCGCCGTCTCGCTAACCTGGTGCTGGCTATTTTATAGCTCAACGGCTCTGAGCCTTAAATCCCGACAACTGGGTGCGTTTATGTCTCCCACGCGTAGGCCAGGTTCAGCCAACATACCAGCATGCAACATGACATCACTAGCAATGCATCCTGTGAACGCCAACGTTTACCTTCATTGTTTTTCTTTTACAAATCTATCAATTGCCAGAGGTCATACAATATCCAAATAACTGTCAAAAGCTTTTCATAATCTTTGGAAATCCCCATATCCTTTGTCTCATTTCCATTTTTATAATGACACCTAATGCATTATTAATACTCAGCACAGCACTAAAGAGCAGATTCAATGAGCGAACCTCTGTCCACAAAAACATCGTCTAATCAGTCGCCGATTGTTCATCTCTCAAAATAGGCTATCACAACACACCATTGAACAGGGATTTTCTACTTTTTAATCATGAACCCTGTTGCATTGATTCAAAGGTGCTCAGAACCTGCAAAAAGCAGACGCGAACAGAGCAGGGCTTTTTAAATTTGATCAGAGCGAATTGTCTCAGGAGAAAGAATGTGGTGGATGTTTTTGAAGGCACTGAAAGAATGTATTAACTCAAAACAGTCAGAGAAGATAAAAGAGCCGGTTGTGATCCACGTGAATTAGCCACTGTCCCAGACAAAGATTGGGAGGATAAGTATGCATTTAGTGTTCTGAATTTCCATTTCCAGCACAATTCCATGCTTATGCTTACCACACCCACTATGCAGGTTATACATAACAAAGGTAACCCCTAAGAAAAAAAAAAACTGCTGAGATATTGTGAACGTTTATGAAAAATTGACTTGCTTTAGACAGATCCTACTGCAAGAGAAACACATAAATTACTGCTGGCATAGATACTCTGGAAAAAAAAACATTGTGCAGACTTGCATATCTGGTATTAAAGCGAGCTCCTGCAGAAGTTCTCCTTGTACATTAGTAGGAATCCCTAAATGGAGGGGAAAATATAAAGCCTGTGTTTCTGCTTCCAACAGATGAGGGAAGATGACACAAAATGGCTGGTGGGAGAGATTACGCTAAACTCATTCAGAGGAGCTCTGGCTAGACCTGTGCTATTTAGCAATCATTATACATTAAAATTAAGGAGCACCTCCCAGCGTTTATTAGGCAAGAGCAGCCCAGAGGACCAGATATGTATGAAAGCCCCTGCAGGCAAACTGCTAAGAGAAAGCAGCTCTCGCGCATTGTCTACTCTGGTATAGTTCGCTGAGAAACTTTCGTTTTCTCACCCTTCAAAACGCCGCTCCACTTGCATAAGGAAGGACACCAGCACCGCAGATTTCTGACACCTTGAGCAGCTCAAGTAACACTTCACAGTGGCACTCCGCACTTCGTACGCACGGTTTCCGAAGCGGGCCGAGTTTCACTTTATTTCTCAATTATTCAAGGGATCGACGCAGTCAGCCGGATTCATCCGCGCGCTCGAGGCGCACGTCCCAAAATACCCCAGCATGCATCTCTTCTTTCCCGTCTAAAATTAGGCCGGAGAGCTGTACCTGCTTTCGCATTTCTGCGGTCTCGTTTCATTTCGTGTCACCGCTCTGAAACAGCCGAGTCCATCATGGAGCCTCAGAGGATTTGAAGGGGAAAGGTGGATTACTCTCCCGTGCATGCTTATTTGTGAAAGATAATTGCACTATTTTTGGAATGACCTGAATCATTCATTGCCCAATCATGCAGTGTTACTGGATGTACCTTATTTTTACATTACTCACACACACACACACACACACACACACACGTACGCACCCACACACACACACACACACACACACACACACAAAAGGAAGCAACGCAAAGTTTTTCGTGCTCTCTGTTCTGTTCCAAGTTCAATTCCCTTGCCTTCTGTTCAGTGTTTTCTTTCTACTTTTTCTGATATAATTTGATATATCTTAATTTCAGTGGGCAAAATATATCACCCTTGTACATCAGTGGAATACGAAGCCCTCAAAAAAATACCCCCTGAGATCAAAGTAAATAAATGTTGCTGTTGGTGACAGTTAGCTAGGATGTTTCTTGCAAGTGAAAATTCATTGGTTGTATTTTCAAACACAGTAGGGGAGGATTCACTAAAAGATATGCTAAATTCTCAAAAAAGTAAACTGTTATAAAGGGCCAGTGAGGCCATGCACTGTTGAGTTGATGCATAGCCCTATTTATTTTTTCTACATGAATTACTGGGATGTTTACGCTTAAAAGAAAAGGGTTTTTAATGGGCTTCATGACATATTCCTGCTTATTTACGTAATTCAGTGCTAGTTATCAGAAGTATACAAAGAATATTATGAATGTGTAAATTTCAAGAGCAGCCAGCATTAAAGGAATAGTGAATTCTCTGGTCTTTTTTTTTTTTTTTGCTATTTCATTTTTATTATCATTCCTGCTGTGTAGAAAAGCTGCTGTTCACTAAGTAGATCTAGTAGCAAGTGGTAGTTGACTGCCATTCCCATCACCAAAACTATTTTGAGAATGATATCCAGCTTTTATGGTTTCCCTTGAGCTGTGAGACATATGCAAACACTGTGCAAACGCACAGTTTATGAGCTGCTGTCTTCATCACAGCCAACAGCACTCCCTTTGCTTTACCCTGTAATTACATGCCTTGGATAAACAGTTCAGTGAAGTGCCCACTGATTTGCTGTTCATTGTGGCCACCTCAGATTTGCATGACTTTTCAGACTCGACATTTATGAGAACTTGTCCTGTGTAAAGAAAATATTATGTTGTGCAAATTAGTATTAATATGAGGAGTACTTCTGTGATTTTGCATGTAAAGCTCAAACTTAAAGAAAGCAACTTTTTTTTTTAATCAAAACCTTCTCACTCTAGTGCCATACTCTTTTTTCAGAGTCCTTCATTGGCATGGCAACCATTCCATGATGTGAAATATCCAATCTGTGAGCAGTGTTTAAGGCTTTCTTTGTGTGCTTGATATAAGTGAAGCCTCGTCTTGCTGAACGCAGCAGAACTATCTCAGGGAGGAGTTTGGGCCTAGGTCACGCCCCACTCCTTATTCACTTCATGTTCAGAGTGCGCGATGACAAGAACGCATACACTATCAGACACCCCTGTTTGTAAGAGGACTTTTAGATACAACCTGTACTCTTAGAGAATGAGAGTATTACAAAAACATTTCAAATAGCCTAAAGGGACTATTTCAAATAACAACTGAAAAAAACACCTTCTTAACAGCTTTCATTGTGCCATTTCCCTGTTGGGTCAGACAAGGCAAGCTAAAGCATTGTGTAAATGTTTAATGAATACGATTTATTTTTCTGAACGTCCAGAAACCACTAGCTGGCTAAAACGCTTTTTGGACGGTCTCCAGCGGGTCCACCACTCTCGGGGAACATAGCTGGACGACATTAATTGATCCGGAGCGCGGGGTGGATTTCGCGCTGGCGGCCCGGCCTGACAATCGCTCGGACGTTTCGACCCCCACGCGCCCCGCCGTTTCAGCACGTTGCCAAGGAACCGAAAGGAAGGGAGCGTAAACCTCAGCGTTCAGACGCCCCTCTGAAAGCAGGCCCTGTTTCTGAGCTCCGTGCCAGTCTCCTGCCGTAGATCAGAAGCTGCTACAGGCTGCTGTGGGACCCGGGCACCGCTGCAGGCCTGTTTGTGGCGTTTTGATATTAGGCACCTGGCCAAAGGCCTCTGGGACCGTGGAGCCCCTGTGATCAGTTTCCCTCTTACAAGACTCGGGAGGGGCTGAGCTATCTGTGGAGCCTGTTCACACCCCCCGAGTAGGTCGGGCCTAAGACAGCATCGAACAAAGAGCAATTTTACAGCCGAGCTGCCGGTAACACAACATGTCATACGTTTGCGTTTTTTTTTTTTTTGCTCCTCCGGGGAAATGGCATCTTTCTGAAAATAAATGCCGCTTCTGATTTAAGAAAGAAAAAAACCCCCCCCCTCCGACAGGTCATTAAAGGGCAATGGCTTCGTGTTCATCCTGGGACTTAAAATGATTTGTGGAGAGCAAAAGCAATAAAGCAGCAGATGAATTCCTCGGGACGCCACGCGCGGGCCGCACTGTATCAAAATGTAATTACTTCGCGCGGTGGGGCCTTGATGGAATCTGTCCAATTCCCCGGCCGGCCCTTGTTACCTCGGCGAATTTCGGCGACGCGGGTTCCATCAGCGGCGCGTGCTCTCTCCGCCGCTCCCGTTCATTTAACCTCGGCACTGTCCCCCCCCCCCGCCCCCCCTCGACCCCCACCCCTTCCCCTTCCCCTTCCCCTTCCCCCCGCCCCCATACAAACTGGGCCGCTCCCTCAGAAACACTTTGGGGGCGCTCATTTGGGGGCGCTCATTGATAAAAAGGGGGGTCTCCCTGTTTGCGCCGCCCCGCGCGCTCCGGGTAATGACAGTGTGGGAACCGCTCTTCAGCTTGCGGGGATTACTCATTCTCTGCCTCCTCGCAAATGAACTAAGTGGATTATCCAATTTGCTCCAATTGTGTGCTTTAAGGGGGAAAAAATTGCACCGGAACATGCAAAGTGCTCAGACCCCGGAAGAGGTGACTGGTTTGGGAGGGGGGCTGGTGGGGGGGGGGGGGGGGGCGCGGGGGGGTACTACAGAGAAAATGACGGATACGTTTATGTCTCTGCCCCATAAATCCCATCAACTATCAGGAGAGCATAATTTTACAAGGGAAGCACCACTTAGACTGCCTAAGTAACCACTGTGAATAAGAGGCACGCTTTAAAAGATGGAAGAGGGGCTCTTGACTGACAGTGGTAGAGAAAGTCCTCTCTTTCAATAAATCACCCATTACCTAAATGCTTCTGCCTCCGAGTCTGCCCCTCTTACCATGTGGGTGTATTTCTCATGCAGAATACAGCGTATGTCAGTGTCACCGGGAGCAAAGCAGGGCTTTGAAAGATTTAAAAAGATCCTTTTATTCCTTGTCACAACCATCTCTGGCACGGCTCTGGGTGTGGACTGCACGTCACAGTAAGAGCCTTGTACCTGCAAATCCTATTTCGATCACTGACACAAAATATGCACACGTAATAAAAACACTTATGCTGTCTGAATAATGAATTGCCTTTCACCTTAATCAGAACAATGCAGTCACTCACTCACCACATAATGATACTGCATCTTTATATTTTAAGCGAAAAGGGAGTAAGGATATTCCTTGATGACGCTTAATGAAGATATGCAATATGCCCAACAGGAATTGAGTATTTATACAGCATTTCATTGTCTGCCATGTATTTCCATTTTTTTTTTTTTTTTTACTTTTGTTATTAGCTCTCGATATTGCACCCGCTGAGCTAGAATTAAGGCAAAGAATACAAAACCTGCAATCTAGATGAACAAAGCCACCACGTTACCATGGAAACCTGCTGCTCAAGCCAGTACCCATCTATGAGCCACTAACAATGGGGGCTCAATTCCTCATGGCTGCCGGCAACCAAACAATTTTCCTCCTTACAAATGTTGCTGAACGTGCGTCTTTGCAGAAGCCCACTTCAGGAGGCTCTGGTGGCTCACAGATTAAGATACTCCACTAGGGCAGAGTGCAATTTTAAGGAAACACTCATAAGGCCTTGTGCTACCCTATGAAGGGTTGTTTTTATATCTTTGAACAATGGGTCTGCCCTTTTTAAAGGAGGCTGAACACAGAACAGTGTCTTAATACTCATAATACCCAGAGGCCTGGGATGGCACAGGCCTGTACTTTGTGCCTGCACAGTAAACGTGTACTTAAATACAGATAGTATACCGAGCGTTACGGCCTTCAGATTTACCAACAAACACATTAGCTGAAATACGGCAGTATTTTCTCAGTCACTGTCACTTTAAAAATCAATGCACATTGAATTAAAACTCCTTTTGAAACATCAAACCAGCTAATTCTTTTCCAACCAAATGAAAATGGCAGTATGTGTTTGTGGTAAACAGGAGATTCAGCAAATGAGCGTGATGAAATGTTTTACTTCCAATGCAAGACTTGATCAGGTCCCTGAGTAATAAAACACGCACGTGTTGCATCAGGAAAGAGTAGAAGTCACGCTGGTCTTGTTCATATTTCCAAAACAGGCTGCGATTTAAACTAGTGTCTCCTGAAACCGGGAAATAAGCAGAAGCAAATTTAGCGCAACGAGGGGAGCGCTGTTGCGAAGCAGGGTGTCAGGTGGCGGAATAACAATTTGGCCACATATCAAGAAATATTTTTGTGACAATCTGTCTTGATTAGGAACAGTGGTCCACACGTGGCAATGCGTTCCGAGTCTCCTAACAACCAATCTCCCCCCCCGCCCCCTTCCCCCCCCTCGCTCGCTCGCCTCACTCGCCTCGCGGAGAGGAACCGGTCTCTGCGGCTCCAGGCAACATGTAGCCAATTAAGTCATATTCCAATCTTCCCTCCAGGCCTTACTGCTGGAGTAATCCACAGCCATTCGGTTTCTTTGTCTCGTCCATATGGTTCCACATCGCTTTGATTAGCGTCTAATCAGCTCTAGAAATAGATTTCAAAAAAACAGATTTTTTTTTTTAAATGGAGAAAATTGGAACCGGGGAGCAAATAACTGCCAGCAAGAAGCAGCCATGTCCAAACAAACACTATTTCTAGGTTTCAAACATTTGTTGAATATTTACCCGCCAACAAGATCAATTTGCGCGTTGGCTGTTTATAAGGTGCAAGTTGGGTGACAGATACACCGTGACGAGCAAGAGAGAAGCATAAGGGAAAATATCCCGGTAACTTTGCCGTGCTGCATGTTGACATTTTTATACCGGAAACAAATGCAAATGAAGCTGAGAAGAAGATTTCCCAGAACAGCAGACTATTATGTATACCAGCACTAAAGAAAATGTGCCATACAGGGGTTTTGTGGGTTTTTGCATGCCATAGGCAAGCAGGCAGAAAGGCTGACAACTCTGTGTGCAAATAGAGCTATGAATGAAAACACTTGTATTTTACTGTCACTCAACATTCCATCATATTTTTAGTGCATATATCATGAATTATTACTTCTACTAAACAAAATACTGCATCCCAGAGGATTTTAGGAGCAACTAAGTCTGCAACCTTTTTCAGGGGTTTTGAACAATTTGTGGCAACCTAGGTTTTAATGAATTACCAATTTGGTTTGACTCATTATTAATGTATGATCTGCAGCATCTATATTCTAAATTGATTGAAAATTCTAAATACTGAACATGGCCATGTGGCCATGTTTTAATATAGAAATCACACTGATTATTTGTATGTGGCATTTAAGAGTTTGACAGCTATTTCAAAACGGACCATGTGACCTATGGGCAAAATTCTGTTGGTGAGATGATATTCCACAGCCTTCTACAGGTCAGCGACAGCTTGGTTAATTTCAGACTTTAACTGTCTAACCATCTGATAATCACTTGATATACAGTTGAAAAGCAGAGAAACGTGAAAAAAGCTTGCTATCTGTGCAATCTGCTCATCATGCGGTTGCCATATTGTGCTCGCCAAATATCATAAGCAAAACTTTTCTTGCCAAAGGGAGAGTGATTCATTACCAGTGGCCTTGGAGTGCTTAGCACACTACTAAACAGAGTTTCCACGATCAATCTCCGCCTTGCTATTGGACATGCATTCGAGCTTGCTCAGAGATAGTGGGATGCTGGGGGTTTGCAGCCCTTTTAGTTCTCATGGAGACCCACGTATTGGATAAACATGGCACAAAAATGACCTGAAAAGTTTCACTGACAGCAACAGAAATTGGCTGAGCTTTAGAAACATTCTCCTTTAATGGGCTCCTTCCAGAGGGAGGCAATCGGTGCACAGTGACAGTGAGATGGGCCTGATAAGCCTCAGGAGTCCACCGGCGGTGAAGGGCAAGCAGACAGCCCTTGCCCTTGGCCTTGATGATTAGCGGGGAAGCTGTTGCTCCACGGTGTGAACAACCTGGGATAGGCTTCTGCCGCAAAAACAAAAAGAACAGAGGGGCCTCCAAAAAAAAAAAAAAAAAGACAGCTTGCAGGCGCCTGTCCTCTTTCAGAGAGGGAGATATGAGCATTGTGGGATGTTTCAGAGTGGCAGATCGTGTTAAGCGAGAGATGCAGCCTTCCCTTTTAAAGCCCCGTTTGACGTCACTCTCGAACCACGGCCATCTCCGCGGCTAATGCTCCCCCTCGCTTAGCACACTGAACCCATGATTTGATTTGTCACGGCCAATTTCGTGCCTTAAAACTTTCTAAAAAGCCTCCCCGTGAAGTCTTGCAGGGCCGCTCTCGAAAATCCTCATGAATTAGGGATAAGACCCGGCTTTTCATTTCACGTTTTCAAAAAAAATAATAAAAGCACTTAAAAATAAAAAAAGCCTATCTGCACAAGTACATAAAGAGAATAAAGGTTGCTCTGTGTAATTTAAAAATATGTTTACAACTAAATTGATTATTTCTGAGTACAAAGAATGTTATTTCATGGCTATCACCCAGTTTAATATGTTATCTGGGTTAAAACCTAACCCAAAAGCCAGCCAAATCAATCCAGTGTTATTAATGCTGTGAAATCTAGTCTAGTCTGAATTTCCAAAGAACATTTCAGAAAATTCTGCCCTTTGAAATCATATAAGCTTTGAAATGCACAATTCCTGTATCTCAATACCGGGTCAATTTGTTTGAGCGGATTCATCTCAATAGGTTCACAGAATCATATTTCTAAATGGGTAACAGGTCCATGCTCCCAGATAGTTGGAATTGGCATTCCAGTGGATTCCACAAATCGGGTTTTCTAAGTTAAACATAGATAAGTTGGGTCGGTTGTTAATGCACCATATGTGATTGGCATTCAAAGTCACTCATTATCTTTCATTTTATGGCAATTGTAAAATGTGCAAAATGTTAGTTGCACACCCTCAAGAAAGTTCAGTGGCACTTCGTACTCCACCACGGCTTTAAAGTACTTGCCCCAGGAGTTTCTCACTAAGCAAACAAACTCGAGCAGCTTTTATTTCAGTCCGTCAAACTGCACAAAATGACTAAAATCAAATCATTTTACCGTAACCCCACAAGACGTTACCTAACCACAAGTAAATCAATTTAAAACCAATCAGCTCTGTCCTTGAAATTATCATTGCCTTAAAAAAAACACAGAAGAGAACGAGGATACGTTGCAATTAAATGAATGAGTGAATTTCCCATGGGAAGTCTTGTTCAAGATGTGCACATAGCTCATTAATTAGCAGTTGCAACAAAGCTCTTTGGGTAAAACTGCTGCGATCGTATTAAATTGTGTGTCACTCAGATAAGTAATTAAGGACATTTTACTGCAGAATTTTCTACAGAGGCTCCTTTATCCTCACGGGCCAGGCATGTCCTTCTCTGAACCCAGAACTATCATTTAACAAGTAATAACAATCAATACTCAATTTCAACATATTAAATGATAAAATCTATATAAAAGAATATATTTCATTTGCAAATATTAAAGCACGCGTTATGAACAGAGAATAATAATTTTAAAAAACGAATACCTGCATCTATCTCCGTGATTTTCTTATGTGTGGGCCCTATGATTTGGCAGAGTGCTGAGTGACACACTACAGAAGAGCCAGTCATACTCAATGGATGAGGCATCGGTGTGCATATGACAAAACCTATACGGTGATTAAGGCATTTCAGGGTGCTTTCGCTGGATTTGCACCCAGCCATTTCTCGCCCTAATAAGGACGTCGCATGAGGGTCTCGCCCTGAAGATGCGGCGCATCGCCGCGTTCTGAGGAGACATTTGGGCGAGCGAGTGACAATGGGCCACACAGGACGCTGCGCTGAAGACCTGGCGCCCCTGGCCTCTTTCGGTCTTTCCGTCACTTCGGCAGCCGACGGAAAGACCTTTAAAGAGCAGACGGCAGACGCTCCTCTCCGCGACGTTGTGCCTAATTTCAGGCCCCTCCCCCCCCCGGGGCCTTCCAGCCCCGGATATTTCATTTTCTTTATCTCTTTCTCGTGCTATTCATCACGGAGAACGAGCGCTCGCCGCTGCGGGCTTTATCAACCCCGCTCTCCCAATAACGCAGCGTACACGTCCACCCGGAGATACGCAGGAAGCAGGAAGCGCTCAGAAACACCAGACCTTTTTTTCTTCTCCGTTAATAGGGGGGGGAAATCATATTACATTTGCAAAAAGAACTCTCCAGTGGAGTAAGAGATATGCCGTGCGCATTGTTAAACACGTTCCGAAGCGGCGAGCCAGTCTCGCACAAGTCTATCCTGGCACATTATTTCCCCAGTAATGAGAGTTTTTTTTTTTTACATCCAGCCACATTAACATTTTAATTTCATCTCCAACTGTTCAGACTGAATTATAGACTGCAAAGAGAGCTCTTTCATACATCAAAACACCAGCACATCTGAAGAAATCAGAAACGTCTAAGAAGTAATAAGAAATGTCCCAAAGTATGAAACAAAGCAATTCATTTCGAGTGCCTCTTGCATGAATGTGCTAATAAAAAAGGCAAAAAAAAACTAAGATAAGCAAATGGTTTTTGATTTTAAAGTGTAGTAAGATAATAAAATTACTGGCAGTGGGTGACTGAGAGGTTTAAAACTATGGTGCGGGCTGGGTTCAGTTCTCAGCTTTTTAATGTGATATCTGTGGACAAGAGGGTTTATCACTGTGCTGCATATGATTAATTACTATGTGCTGATCGTACACTTTAAAATGCCTCCCCGTGTTTTCACAGCAGCACAGGCCACAGCGACACCACTGCTGCAGTTCACCGGGCGGAATTATGAAAAGTTCTTATTTTAGCGCTTCATTTCCTTCCTAATTTAACCTGCGCGCCGAGGAGCACTCAGGAAGGCCCCTCCCACTTCCATTTCAGCCCTTTCAATAATTTACGACTACGCGCAGCAGCTACGGGGACGACGCGGTTCAAGGACAAATTAAAAAAATAAAAAAAGAAGAAAAAAAAGAGGTGTGAAAAATTGGCGTGTGAATACTGTACGTCTAGGCGGGCCATATGGCCGAGGAGGTGCGGCGGAGCCGGCTGTGGATGGCTTGACAAGGTGTAAATCCCGAGTTTACGGGCCGCACCTCGCTGGGGGGGGGGGGGGGAAGGGGGGTAGCGCCAGCTGGGCCGACGCGTGTCGGGGCCCTTTGTTGTGGGGGGCCGCTGTAAAAGGTGGGGAGCCTCGGGCGTCGCGCTCACAATGGCCCCCGGAGCCCCCCCCGGAGCCCCCCCCCCGCTGAGTACAGGGCCGAGGTCGTTCAGAGCTCCAGAACAATGAGCTCCCACCTCTTGGGGTCCTTGACAACATGTCAAGATGATGCACATAGCCCCTGTCTAATCCCTCCCATTCAACACCATCCCCCCCCCACCCCGCACATTGAATTGACACCCCTACATATCTTTATGAGGCATTACTATAAAGATGAGGCCTACTTGAACTGAAAGGTTTTGGAACCAAAGCCTTTGGCTTTCCCTGTGTTCCACCGTCCCTCTAACGCTGATTACACCGTAATTAGCTACATTTTGCGGTAGGGCTGAGGTAAAATCATTTACCCCAGTAATGGCCCAAATGTCATAATTATGGGAAATGAAGGACACTGTTAAGAGCACATTTCACAAAGGCGGGATTCAAATGCTCAACAGCAGCTATTATGTCCAGAAATGGATGTAAAAATGAAATAAGCACACTGTATGGAACTAACTTTATGGTAGAATAGAGCATATTCTGCATTTTTTCTGAGACATTTATTAGGGCGAAAGAGTGAGAACTACTATAATATCTGTGGTGTGTGTGTCTGTGTGTGTATGTACAGTGCAGTGCTTAAGAATTTGACACAACTAATGGTGCAAAGAAGCACAGCTGGCCAAGAAACAGTTGAGCTAACTCTGATTATTTAAAATACCTACCTGGATCACCCAATATTGATGTAAATACCCTCAAATTACAGCTGTCAGTCTGGCCTTTAACCTGCACTTATTCAGTATTTTATTTCAAATCCAGTGTGCTGAAGTACAGAGCCAAAACAACAAAAATCGTGTCAAAAATTGCTTCCATGAAATGGTGTGACACAAAAGCATTTGGTTTTCCCTACACGCTTTGCATAAGGCACCATACATGCTTTGCATAAGGGACTCATTCAATAAGAATGCAAAAACACATCGGCTACATATGACAGCAAAATCAAATGCACACACACCAAATGCTGTCCATGCACAAGGACCAGATATCACCCAACTGTGTTCCATTGTCCTGAAGACAGTGACGGACATGAGATGGTCTGTGCAAGGACTTCACACCCCCCCCCCCCCCTCCCCCACACACACACACAAACACACACAGGGCGCTGTCTTTATTGATTGATGAATAATTGTTTCCAAATGGCTTAACAAGCCTCTAAGAACACATTTATGGTTTAATGGCACAAAGGGGAGAGGTCGAGCTGGCTCATTAAGGCGGGCCGTCGGGTGGGTGGGTGGGTGGTGCAGAGCCGGCAGGGAGAACGCCGTGCCCCAGGTCGGGCCTCCTTTACGGGGGCAGGCGTGGGCAGATGGCCAGGCAGGACTGGGCACGGTTGACTGCTGGAGTAATTAGGTTAGCGGGGTCGTACACGAGGCCCTCAGTAACACTTGAGCGGAGGGTTTTGTAGATAGGAGGAGCTCTTAGCCCCTGCGCACGCTCCATTTTGTGCTCGGTCTGGCAGTAAAGTTGCGCTATTATGTGACATTATTTCACAAATGGAGGCTAAAATCCTTTCCACTGGATGCACTTAAGTGGAAAGCTGCTTTAGGTGTGAATTCGAGGCGAGGAAGAGAGCTGTCCTTTTGATTCTCTCATGCTCCCTGCCCCCCCCCCCCCCCCCCTCCCCCCAAGTAGTCCTATTCTAAGGGGATGAGTGGGTGTGTGTGTGTGATCTCTGCACTATCCCCCACAGCCTAGCTCGCTGTGCAGCAGTGAACAGGGAACAGGCCATTGTGGTGTGACTCGTACAGACAGCATACTCCCCCTGCCGCTCTCTGCAGCCTGCCAGGGTCAGCAGGAAGCAGATCCCCCCCCCCCCCCCCCCCCCCTTCACTGACCGCCAGCCCCCCCACCCGCAACGCCGCGCGGCCGACCCCTGGAGCCGGCGCCGATAGCCACGGGGCCCGCAGTCCGCCGGAGATAAAAAACCAGCGTTGATTCGGTCGCGTAACCTTTCGCTGGCTGTCCGCGCGCGTTCCCCCCCCCCCCCCCCCCCCCCCGTAATCTCCCAGAGCGAGGACGCCAGGCTTACGAGAGATCAGCGGGACGCCCCCCCGGGGACGGCCACCTGACAGCAGTAACGAGACAGGCAGGCGGAGTCCGTTAATGCGAACAGATAAAAAATCTGATTAGGCCCGGACACCGTTTAAAGGCTCCGGCGTTTCGCGTTGAAATCTCACCGCCGACCGAGCGAGAAAGCAACGCGCCGGCGCTGCGATCCAATCAGCTCTTCTGTTATTAAGGCCCTTCAGCCGTGCTGACATGCATCATTAAAATTGATTACGCGTTACGCTTAAACAATGGAGCTGGACACAATCGTGTCGGCAATAATGCTTATCGCAAAATGCTTATTACTGACAGCAACCATAAATTGTGCTTACGCCCCTTTTCACGGGGACGCTGGTGTAGACCGAGAGAATAATTAATATTGGTAACACTTAGCAGACACCTTGTCAAGGGCAACTACTGCTGTTCCTGTTTCTTGTTTTGTTGCTTGTTGAGTGGAGCAAACGTGTAATATTAAAACACTTTGCTAAAGTGTAAGTCAGGAGCGTTTCCAGCAGGGATTCAAACTCGCAAGCCCTTGGTCAGGAGTGCAAGACTGAGACAAGAGGCAAGACACACAGAAAAGAACACTTAATCCATTAGAGTCCCTCTCTGGGATTATAGGGCCAACAACTCAAAAATATCTCACTTTTATGCTTTTGCACAAACGCGCGTTTACAGCGGTATGGAGCAGGTACAGCTGTGTGGGAGGGCATGTCTCACTTTTATACCTTGGTGCAAGTATACAAGAAATAACATAACATAACATAAAATAACATAATGACGAGAACAGGCCGTTCAGCCCAACAATGCTCGCCATTTTCGCCAACTAAATTGCACCTAGTGCTCTGATTACCTACAGACTAGACAGTTGTCTGCAGGTAATCAGAGTGTGAGTGTACAGTGGCGTGGAGAATGTACAGCTGTGTGGGAGGGCAGGCGTGGATTGCGCATGAGATGAGACACGGGGGCGGAGCACAACGAATGACCTCGGCCGGTTTGGCACGCCCTCAAATCGGGCCCATCAGGGGGCGGAGGCTGAAGGGGCCTGAGAGAGGGACGAACGCGCGGGACGCGCGGGACGGCGTCGGCTCTCCCACGGACGGCCGCGCAGCGTAGGAGCCCGTCAGGTGGAAGAGCTCACTGTTCCCTGATAATCCACCCTCCCCCAGCCCCCGCTCAGCCCTGCTCCTCACCAGCCAGCTCCTACACAGCTCCGCTCGCATGAGAATGCTATCTTTCACACGCCACCGCCGAGCGTGTTCTGGCTTAGCACCGGGGCCGGTATTGCTAGATTGTTTCTGGAAATATGTGGAACGTAACCACGGAGATGAGGGAACCCCACCCGGGACCTGAGAAGAACAGCAGCACACACGCGGCAACCCTGAACAGCGCGAGTTGGGCGTGGGGGGGGGGGGGGGGGGGAGGGGGGGGGAGGGGGGTGAAAAGCTATCGCGCGAAGCCTCGGTCTTCTGCGAAACGCCCTTTGGTTGTACTGCACAGCGTAATCCCTACTTTACCGTGGGGCGCCCGCGAGCACCGGGACCGTTACCCGGGAGACCGCTCGCTTCCTCTCAGGCACTTAAGACCCATTAAGCTGAAGGCGTAAGGCCGCTCTACCTCTTGGATAGGGGGGGGGGGGGGCTCCCCCGGACGGAGGGGAACGGAGGAAGTGGGAGGGAGCGGGAAGACGGGCGAGAACAGCAGGCCGCAAATGCACAGGCTTTCAGGCAGGAAAGCCCACTAAAGAGAGGCACAGCGGGAAGCTGAACTCCCCCGTGCCTAATGGAGCCAGTGTGTGCTGGTAGTCATAGTCAGAATGCAGGAATACTGAAGGGATATATATGGCCTAGCGCATTAGCTACACAGAGCAGTGACCCAAGTCAGGCTTGTTTTCTGTTACTGTATACTGACTGTTTCACTGCACTGCCGACTTCCTGATATATAAACCAGTGATTATGCCAAGAGGCTACTTTTGTGAGCAACAAGCACACACCATTTCTGACTTTGGAAGAACAGATCAAATGTGAGATTACTAATCAAAGCTGAGTAACTGAGATAACGCTGAGGTATATGTGAGGAGTATATAATGGATTACTGCCCTGAGATTAGGGCTGCTCATCTAGTAGTATCCATCCTCTGTTCCAGTACTGACCAATCAGACTGCAGAGAGAGGTCAGGTGGTTTGCCTTTGTATTTCTTTTCATGCAAATCAACCTTTTTATTTTTTAAATTTGTCCTCTTTTGTCTTTTTGAAAAGGTATTGGTGTTCTGTTTAAATCAGTATAAATAATCCTATCCTGTCTGCAATCTTAATAGAAATAAATGCAAATTTAACATTTGCATCAGGCAGAAATGTCACCAAATTATCCATGCAAGGAACTATATGAGAAAGATCATGTCCTTTGAAACACAGCATGTGGTTGTTTAGTCAAACTGCAGAATGACCCAGAGGTTAAAGAGTTTTTTGTGTTTCGTTATAATCGACTTTATTTTGAAAATGTGACTAAAATACACGGAATAACAGAGAAAAAGTATTGTTTTAATGCTGTTAAGTAGGAAGCATACTTTAACTGGCACTATCAAAAATTTAAAATAAGCAGACTAGCAGCCTACATTCTGTGTAATTTCTCCTCATAACAATGGCACTGGCCTGTGTGTGGGGGTGGAGGGGGGGTGACATTTCTGGATCAGATAATGGTTTTGCCGCCTTTCGAAATTTTAGCCTTCCTCTTCCTCCGGTGATTACAGCACTCCCCGGTCAGAGTACCCCCAAGCTTCCTGTGTCCCCTGTGATCTGGCCAACTGCCAGGGGTGAAATCAACCCAGTGGATTTCCAACTCATGAGCAGCCGTACCTGCTGCAGCCTTCGGAGCGAACTGACCAATCAGACCGCTCTCTTGCAAACGTGGACATGTAAACAGACATTAAGATGGGTGGTTGGCTAATCGCTGACCAACAGCGAGTGCATAGTTGACCCCCCCATTGTGACATCACCATCAGTATCCCCCTGGCACAGAGTCCTCCTCTACGTACAGCCGGGAACTTTCAGCCACTTAAAATGGCATTCATTATTAAAGAGATTATTTTCTCTGCAACGTCTGCGGTCCGTGTCCCAGGGGTGCCGCAGATCGAGCTTCAGATGCGCATCCTTTAATTTATCGCGCTCCTAACAACTGCATCGGGGCATTGTTCAGAGGGAATTGACTGTTTACGCATTGATTTCTCAGCTGAGCGCATACAATGGGCCGCACAGAATCAATATCACGCCGTCTGTTGTTATTATGTGTGATCAAAGTATTCTTCAAAGCAACATCTCATTAGGGATGGCAAGTGAAATGTGTTTTTTTTATTTTTTTATTTGATTAGCTCGGAGACAAGGGTTCTTCAATCATACGTTGAAATGGAAATGTACAGAAACGCCGGCTCGGGGGAACGTTTTCATCAACTGGCCACGTCCGCCATCCTCTCCTTCTGCTTTCCTTCTTTCTTCAATCCGAAAAGTATTAGAAACGGGCCGTCTTTTGTTGTCTTTTAATGACACAGCTAGCGGTACATTTCCCCTGCGGTTTTAAACAGAAAGGGCCTCATCCAGAGGTGCTGAGGTGTTCTTCCTGTGCCGGAGCTCTGTGGCTTAGTCATCCTCCCTTAGGTGCTGACTGAGCAGCTCGGATGAGACAGCGTTTCAGCGCTCGACGCATCTCTGCGACCGTCTGCCGTTCCAAGAAAATAAGAACTGGATGGGATATACTCTCGGAGGCACGCGAACACTTCGCTCTTCATTATTTCGACGCGCTTTGAAACGGCATCAAAGGCGACGCGCAGAATTAGAACAGACCGAGCGACTTGCGGCAGCCGCACGCTAGGGTCGATCGCAGTCGTTTCGCATTTTCGACATCGGCGACAGTGGAAGGACGGTTATGAGCAAACATGGCAACCCGGTCCCAGAGTAATTAATCCTCTGTGATGTTGCACAACAAAACATTTGCATGGATTTCAATGGGGAAAGCAGATACAAACACCTGACACAAAACGCTGCATAAAACACCTATTCTTCGGTCACATTTTTGCGTTTTATGAACTGAAAATATATTTTTTTTTATGCGGTAGGGAAAATGATAAAAACAGTTGTGGTCTCCTGGTGCCCACAGAGTCAGGGAACACTGTGCATTCGTGCCACACGGCCTTTCACAGACTGAGAGACCCCACTGAGGGAGAAACGAATGAGATTTTTTTTGGGGGGGGAGGGTTGCTTTGCCTTTGAACGCCTCCAGGCACGGCGTTTCTTGGTGGTGGAGTGATCTCTGCTGGGAGCTGTACTTCAGACCGCTTTGCGGACTTTTTATGTTTGTTTTTGTTGTTGAAAGAGACGACCGGACTGCCCTGAATCTGCTCCTCCCCAGACCTGAGAGATGGCTCAAAAACAGCCTCAAGATACATTATCACACCACCATGTAAAGTGCATCTTCAAAACAAGAGAAGCTGAATTGGTTTCTTTGAATGAAGTTACACTAATATTATGTATTTATTCACAAGGGAGACTCTAATGCGAGGGGACCACAGTGCCAAGACGCACAAAGTGTGTGTCACAAAGGAACAACAGGAACAAGGGAACAGGAACTGCCACAGAGTAGCAAGCTGCACATCAACGTAAAAGCTATATGCTGGGTAAAAGTGCTGAGGTTCCAGTTTTACAACCACAGTGGATTTAAGCATTCACACATCACTTTAAAATGACCCCGAACCATTTCCTTACGCGTCGGTATAGATCTAGTGCCTAACAATTATCCATAAATGTAACATTACCTCACTACTACCACCTTTCATCAAACTAATGCACACATAGAGACTGCCAATGATTTATGCGGCCGATATAACACTACATCAAACTTAACCCCGGCGATGAAATGGCCGACTGTTGTTCCAGAAGCCAAATCAAAATGTGAATTGTGAATTAAAGCAGTGGGATGTGACAGGTATATGAAATGCAATACATCTTAATATTCCTCAGACTTTCCCGCAGTGCTTTTGTGAGGGGGCTATAACGCACAAGCATAACACCGCGCCCTGTCTGACGTTCACTCCTCAGCCAAGCGGCCATGAATCAGGCTTTGGCTTGTGAAGGCGCTGCGTTACACTTCTCCGATATGCGATTTCTTCGCAGTCTGTTCAAACTGGTTTTCGCAGAAAACCGATACGCGCGGCAGACTGTGTAAAACACGATGCGTCTGAACACGCTCGGCAAAAGACGGAACGCGCCGTAAAAAATTCAACGCGCTCAGCAAGGAGGGCGCGGACGTGAGCGTGCGCGGAGAATTTAAAGTGCAACCCTGAGAGGAAAAAAGAAGGCTTAACCCACACCAGTCGCAAACCACTTTTGAAAGGCACTTTGCCTCTTTTGTAGAATATTCGTGTCTTAAAATGTCAAAATTTGTTTCTGAAAAAAAGAAAAAAAGAAAATAATGCCACTAAGCACTAGGATAATGCTGCTACTTAACTATGTTGGAAAAATGATGCACTGCAAGAGTGAATAAGGGCTCGGTCAGGAAAGAGCACAAAGGCGGCACACTTCAGCAAACAAAGAGCAAGGGCTTCCTTCTTTATACAGGGGTGCTTTTCCACTAGTGCTACAGAGAGGTCTGCAGAGGAGGAGGAGGAGGAGGAGGAGGAGGAGGGGTTACAAAGTGAGCTAGCTAGTCAAGAGCCGAGAAAAGAAGAAAAAAAGAAAGGAGAAAAAAAAACGTTGGTGTAAAAAGCCATTGTTGGGAAAGGGAGTTAATCACTTTAGCGGCACACGTTTGTGTAAAGAAGAGCGTGTCGCGCGCCCCCCCCCCCGTCCCCGTCCCCTGGGGGGGCAAAGGTCCCGCCTCCCCCCGGCAGCATTTACATGTCGGTTATGCAAAGCCGGCGAGCCTCTGAATGAGGCGAGCCCGCCCCTCCGCGCGGGATCTGCGTGGCTGCTGGCAGCTCCACGCATTCACCGGCTGGTTCATTCAGGGACACACGCATGTCTCCTCCGCATCCCGGGATTGGAAGGATGGCTCTGCAATAGCTTGCCAAGGGGATGTTTTGCTCTAGCAGTAAGTCAAATCTCCATTATTATTCTCGCTGTTGCTCTCAGGACTGGAGGATGATTTAAAGGGAATTTTCTAGAAGTGCAGCCCGAGCGGGCAGGCGGGCAGGCGGGCAAAATGAACGTCATTTTCGCCGGGTCCAAATCAAACCCGCGCACGCACAGAAATCAGTTGTTTTGTTGTCCAATCTGCACGGCTGAGGGACCGGGGCGTTCATGCTGTGACAAATGACAAATAAAAATCAGGCAAGTCAAAGGCAAGTGAGTCACTGGTCCTTTAGCAGCGTTCCTGCGGCTTTCTGTAAGAAGCACCCCGAAATGGAGGAGAGAGAGAGGAAAAGCCTGTATCGGAGGACTTGCTAATGGGACTTGTTAGCTTTGGGTGATTTTTTTATGAATATTTTTTTGCTGAAAGGGCACGGGCCATGTTGACAAATCGCTGGTCCCACGTGGCTGTGCGCAGATGTCTGGAGTAACGGGATGGCCACGCGCCTGTCTCGTTTTGAGGTCTCGTGCGTAACGGGGAGAACGCTGGGTGCGCGCAGTCGCGTTGGTAACCGCCGACGATAACGAGCCAATGTGCGCCCGCCGCCTGGCTAGCCGACACCCCACCCCTTTCTTCCTGAGATGGAATTAGCTAAATTACAAATGCCACTCATCCTGCAAAAAAAATCCAACGTAAAGATTTAAAGCTTTGCCCTAGGATGCACTGCACGAGACCTCCAAATGTCTTCCCAGCAGCCACTGCTCTGTACACGGAGTGATCGCAGAAGGGTAGTCAGTACAGCATCTGTGCTCATTTGGTAAACTATATTAAACGGGGGAAAGGGGGCAGGTGATTCCATGCCTAGAGGCCTGTGGATTAACTTGTGGGACCCCTGGTATTCAGTCAGGGGAGAGATGACTGCCAGTCGTTCCTATGGGTTCGGTCCTCCAGGGAGGTGCAGCTCGCAGTGGGGAACACCTGGGTCCTCGAGCTGGGGCTTTGGAGGGGGGGGGGGGGGGCGGGCAGCCGGCTGGGGAGCTGGAGGGCCTGCCACGGAGCTGATTGCGCCGATTAGCTCTTCCGCGGGGAAGCTGCCGTATTTCGAGGCTAGGCCGGGCCGCTGTCAGGAGAGGGCCGAGAGGAAACAGGATTTCAGGCTTTTAATTACAGCTGCGGCGCTCCGAGCCAAGAGGACAGGGCTCGCGGGCCCGCGGAATTAGCCGCTTATCTTGGAAAAAGGCCGACTGGATTCGGACTCATCAAAATTCAGAGCCGCAAATCCATAGATACAAACAGCCCAGATGGATGCCCTGTCTCACGTTACCACCTGCACCCTGCTAATCACAACGCTGCGGCAGGCTCACGAGCGTAAACGCACGGGAGACGCTGCGAACTGCACACCGGCGGTGGCACACAGGCATGTTCACACGCAGACTGCATTCGCAAATCGCATTTTTTAAAAACGGTTGAGCTCGTTAACAGCGAATAAAACCAGTGATAAGGGCTTTAAATTGGAAATTAAAGTTCAGCAGAGGACAACGCCGTTTCTTAGTTCCTCTAATTCAAAAGCCCTGACCAGTATCAGCAGCACAGAGAGGAAGGTATTGCACTGGGTCATTATGGCACTTTACAAAGCACAAAACTAATAATGCAGCTAAGAGCTAAAGTATTGATTACATTTATGAAGGCAAGCGAAGGAAATGACATGAGTGCTATATTACATTCATTATCTCTAACCGAAGGGATATGAAATCTCTCATGCCAGTGTATTGGCATTATGCATGAGATGTTGGCGTGCTTTTCAATATTTTTTAAACTATACCCGCAGTGCTTTTTGAGGCTCCAGGCTATATCACCTTAACCTGCACACTTTCTCTCAATATGACATTAAATGGAAGACAATGTAGCGCGCCAGAGCATTCAGAATCACTGATCTTGGTTCTGGATGTTGATCCGACTTCATTCGCCCCTTGGCCCCAACAGGCCTCTCTTAAATCATGCAAAATCCACATCAAACTGACAAAGACACAATCTGCCAAAGGTGAGGCATTTTGAATTCTGATCTTTTTTTTCTAGACCTACATGACCTTGTGTGCTTCCGCTGCATGGCAGAGTAGACATCCGATTCTTGGGGGAAATGGCTTACTGCAGTGGAACACGCCGGGACATTCTGTCTGCTGGAAACACGAGCTCGCGCAATCGTTCACATAAAAACGGCTTCCAGTTTACAGATCCTGAACAAGCGACAGAACCGAGGCCTAGCCTATATGCTCTGAAAAGAGGAAACGCAGAACAACTGCCAACGGCTGTAATACCTTATCTCTTTCATTGCTGTGGTTCCTCTGGACCTGTGGTTCCTTATCTTTCATTGTTTGTTTTCTTCCCTAACAAATTTAGATTAAGCAAGCAGAGAAACGGAAGTTAACTAGCAATAAAGCAAAATGCCGTTTTTTCAAAATTCATCTGCCTTAGATGTCCTGCAAAACACTCCTGAATGTCATGCATTCTACAAATCCTAAACAAATTTCTCAACAGATTTTTTCTCTACTACTTTTCTCAGGTCTGCTGAAGAGAGTAGTGAGCACTTCTTCCAGGGACTATGAATCCGTTAAATACAGATCCCACGTCAACCCCCTCCGCGTCTGTTGATCCGAGATCCTCCGCCACCGTCGCCACGCCGCCACAGAGGCCCGGAGAACCATGGGAAGTGTGAGCAGCCTGATATCGGGTCACAGCCTCCACAGCAAACACTGCCGCGCCTCCGAACACAGGCCAAAGAAGGCCCCGTCGTCCAAGAAGTCGGGCCGCAGCCTGGACGGCCTGCTGAGATATGGCTTCTCTCAGGACCCCGCCCACAACGAAGCCAAAGCCGCCTTCCAGTCGGGCAAGAGCGACGACTTCTTTTACATCAAGGTAAGCCAAAAGCCAAGGGCGGGCCACCGCAGGAGCACCACGGAGGAGGACCAACCAGAGGGACTGGCTGTCATGGAAACGGGCAGGCGCACGCCGCCAAAACTCGTGCCCATGTCTGGAAAGCTGGAGAAGGTGAGCATTCCACCCGAGCGAGCGATAGCCCCCGGGTCCTCACCTGATTTTGAATGTGTCCTGTCGTACATGAGGGATAGTGTTTTAGTGAGTTTGGCCAATAAGCAGCAGAAACTGTCAGCTAGCATTATTTCAAACAAATTTCTTAATAGAAAGGAAAATCATATTTGCAATAAATTACGTAGGCAATACACACTAAAACTACCTGACTTTCTTCCATGTCTTTTGATCATGCAAAAATTATCTAAATTTTTTTTTTAAATAAAAAAAAAAAAAAACTTTTCAAAGTTAGACTTTCACCAGGAATAGAGTAAAAGCCTACTTATGCACTTATGACCCTTTTCTTTTTAAGGAAACACACTGCAGTGTCTGCGTGAAAGTGTTTGTAAATTTGAGGAGATGAGAGCCAGTTAGAGCTGATCTTTTGCAATGAAAAAAAGACATGAGACAAGTACAGTAGATGGCTCATAATCCCTCAGGCCAGGCAGCGAAACTCTGAAAGATTAGCGTTGTCCAGTCGACTTCATTAAGCCCCAAGATTGACGAGTTAAGAATGCCTTGATCTCCTAAAAGATTTCATCCGCTGCCAGGGTCAAGCTTATGCAAACCTACACCCTCTCAATAGGCCTTTATACTCAGGATGAGCATAAGCCTCCGACTGTGGAAGAGATCCCAGTCTTCAGGCATGAAGTCAGTGAACAGGAATGCTGAATCAACAAGCTCACCTCTCACACTCCAGCGATGCCTGTTATTAATACGAGACGGTGGTGCCGTCCATCGCTGTGAAACAATGCTGAGGGTACGAGTGGGGTGGGGGTGGGGGGGGGGGGGGTTGGAGGGGGTATGATTGTGGAATCCACTCCTTTCATAACAGCAGAAGATCAGAAGCTTGTGCAGGGGCCTGCAGCCACACTGCAGCCTGCAACATATCTAACCAGTTATAAAAAGCAGAAGAAATTCATGATTTTCATAACTGACCATGCGTCAAAGTATTTGAGCAACTGCAATCACAGTACTGCGGTCACTGCATTTACATATACGCAAGCAATGTTATTTCCCACATCTCGCCTAGTTAAATTTGGGAACTCATGAAGGCACTGTTTCTTCCTCATCATCCCTCACAAATATATTGCAATTTTATCTTTGAAATGTATTGCAAACTAATGTGATTAGTCAGCACATTTTTTATGCATATAGAAATAAATATTTCCAAAGTTTCAATGCGCCAAGCAACAGGCATGCTTTGTATTGTTTAATTTAGGCATTTTCTTAATCAGCTACAAAGCAAAAAATGCAACTTCAACCCAAACATTCAAACCTGGGGCTGCAATAATTCAATCTCACAGCTCAAAGCTTTTATTTCAGTCCAGACTTTAACTTCAGTCTACTCAGTGAAAAAAAGTCAATAAAGAACACAACATATTGACAATTTTCCTGGGTCAGTTCATATCAACTTCAGCATTAGAGAGGAAGCTTTTAGGTTTTTCCCTGGATAAATCCCTGTGGGCTTCTGAAGACCAATGAGTCCAGAAAACAAGTCATTTATTTTCCCTTTGGAGTTGTGACCGGGCAAACATTAGCCTACAGAAACGTGACCTTGAGTTTTAATGGCATTGAGAGCTCAGGTTGCACACCGCAATAACACACATAAGCTTAATAGTCTCAAAGAGATTCTGAGGGAAAAGATAGTGCCCCTAATTCACATTTAAGTTAACATTCTGCCCCACTTGTAAACTAGTGGGGGGCAGCCTATGTGTAATTACATTTAAGAATGGCTGCCTTGGGGCCTGTCTAGTCAGTGCTGTTAAGCAATTATTTAAGCACTTTTCAAGTCACTTTTCAGTTGAAAAACGAAGTCACGGTATGTGGTGCCTGTATAATCGTTACACAATTAAAGTAGGTTACGCTAACTGAACCAATTTTTGTATACGTCAATTAAAATGTATCCGTTAAAAAGATAAAATTTCTGTTGTCATTCTCTGCAATTTGGATACTTAAAACACCATGGAATACAAAGGCAATAGGCAGGTAAACTGACGTCATAAAACAGTTTTCAGAAAGACAGTAAATATGTGCTGCTTTTTACAGAACAGATACTGAGTGCATCTGTATTTTCCTGAAACATTCCATGATTTGACTGTCACAGAATGCCTCAGAGTTCTACAAAAGAACTGGTAGTTATGTGATGGCTTGAAATCTACCTTTTGAACACACTGACAACTTTACAATCAGGCTGCATCCAACAAACCGTTTTCATCAACAAAACACCAATGAAAAATCAGTCGCCACAACAACACAGACCCTCCCTTATTTTCTGTCTCACTCAGGGCATCGAGAAGGGTCTGGTGCGGCCGACAGCTTTCAAGCCCGTCATTCCCAGGAGCAGCACTTACTCAGACAGCCATAACCCCCTGAGCCAGATCAATGGCAAAAGACTGAGCCCCTCCGACAGGGCCAAGGACCAGCTGGAGCGGAAGCCGGACGCTAGCTCTGGGACTCTGTCAGATTCGGGCCGCAACTCCATGTCCAGCCTGCCCACCCACAGCACCAGCGGCAGCAGCCAGACGGACAACCTCAGCGGCTCCACGGGCCTGCTGATCCGCTGCGGGGGCTCCGCGCACGGCGTGGGCCTCCCCCAGCACCTCGGTGTCGGACTGTCCGGGCCTGGGGGGGGCGCCACCAAGGCCCCCGGCCCCTCGCCCGAGCAGCACGACCCCCTCTCGGAGATCGCCTGGGGCTGCGTGCGCACCCCCATCTCCATGGACGAGTCCCTCATCCAGCAGCTGGAGCAGAGGCTCCTGGAGAGGGAGACGGAGCTCCAGGAACTGCAGGTCAGCTTCGAGGAGAAGGAGACCGACACCTGCCAGCTCTTCCAGGAGAAGCAGAAGTACTGCGCCGAGGAGATGGAGGGCCTCAAGCAGAGGTGCTCCACCAAACTGCGCCAGGTTTCCCAGAGGGGCGTCCGGGCGCAGCAGCTCCTCCAGCAGCAGGTCCTCCAGCTCCAGGAGGAGAAGAAGCAGCTGGAGGAGGACATGACCCAACTGTCTCAGGAGAAGGACCTGATGGAGGTCAAGCTCAGGTCCTACGAGACCAAGCAGACCCAACTGGTCCCAACGCTGGAGGAAACTCAATGGGAAGTAAGTGTCCAGGGCACAAAAAACAAACAAAAAAATCTGTTCATGAAATATTATCAGGACTTCCCCATTAATCTCGTTTAACTCCATGCTTTTTTCCTCTGTGCGGCTGGGCACTTGTAGAATTGGGTTTTTGTGATGCGTCAGCAATGGCGGTGATGTACTTTGTGCGTTATTGCAGCTTAAATCATCGGAAATGGCAACCCAGCTGTCACTGTGTTGATCTGCAGGTCTGCCAGAAATCTGGAGAGATCTCCCTGTTGAAGCAGCAGCTGAAAGACTCTCAGGCCGACGTGACTCACAAGCTGAACGAGATTGTGAGCCTGAAAGGGGCGCTCAAGGAGACAAAGAGCGCGATGGAGGCGCTGGAGCAAAAAAACAAGGAGCAAGAGGAGGCCGTCCGCTCACGGATCGTGGAGGTGGAGGTACTAAGCACCCAAATCCCTACTGCACTACAAGCATTTAAAGAAACCTTGAGTGGCTATACATACATATATCATTCATAGAGAGTACTGAATTATGGATCACCAGCATTTTCGATCTAAATAAATAATTAGATGTAAAAAAAAAAAAAAATGGAGAAATGCATGTAGATGGAGGAACAGGGAATGTAGATGGAGGAACAGGAAATGTAGATGTTCTGCTGGGAGCTGCAGCCCTGGATTACAGTAAATCTCCACACTTGTTTCTAACATATGTGCTCTTCTGTCGCAGGTGTGCGAAAACGAGCTCCAGAGGAAGAAGAACGAGGCCGACCTGCTCAGGGAGAAAGTGAGCCGGCTGGAGACGGACGTCAGGGCCATGAAGCAGGACCTGGCCCTGGCCAAGGAGCAACAGCGGAGCAGCAGGGAGGCTGCCAGAGGGGGCCAGGGCAGGGTTAAAGGTCAGCCGGAGGGCGGGGCCGAGGAGGACGGGGAGGCCCTGCTGAGGGAGGTGGACAGGCTGAGGCGGGAGCTCAGGGAGGAGAGGCAGAGGAAGGAGAAGATGGCCAGCAGCTTCCAGCAGGAGCGTCAGACGTGGAACAGGGAGAAGGACAAGGTCATCAAGTACCAGAAGCAGCTCCAGTACAACTACCTGCAGATGCACAGGAAGAACAAGGACCTGGAGAAGATCCTGCGGGAGCTGACCGCGGAGATGGAGAGCCGGACGGAGCTGGACGCGGACGTCCAAAGCGCGGACATTCACTACGAGGAGATCATCGCCACGCAGATCTGAGCCCCCTGGGGCTAAGGCAACGCTGGATTAAGAAAGACCGATGATGCGACTCACACGCCGGCAATAACGAAGGCCTCTTCCAAAGCGGGCTGCTTCAACTTGAAGCATTACTTCTGCATGTTTCAAACGACCTCCTCGAGACTTCCTCAAATACTTACTGTGGTTAACCAACACCACATTTGTTTAGGTACCAAACTACTGGATGTACATTTCATTTTGTTTGAACTGCTAACGATTATTTATTTTGATAACGAAAACGATGTTAATTCATGTCCATGGAGATTTGTATACAAAAATGAAAAAAGCAAAAAAAAAAAAAAAGTATTCACTTACTAGTGATGTCACATTTTTTCCCCACTTCTACAGAAAAAATTGATTTGCACAGAGTATCAGTGCACACAACTGTACGAGGGCACAGTACTCTAAACAAATAATACCTTACTGGTATCAATTGCCCCAAGATTTAAACTGCACAAGGTTTATGTACTGAGTAGGCGTAACTGCGGGTGCAATCTACTGTCACTGAATAGGCTCATTCAAAGCTCTCTCCTGATCATTTAAATGTCATATATACTGTACACCTCAGTGCAGGTGATTAGGTATTCATGTGATTTTTTATGTGGAAAACTGTCGTTTATTAATATTCAATGCAATGCAAAATCGAACACTTTCATTTTAGTGAAAGCCAGAGCACACTGTATCAGCTGAACAGAATGTATGTTTTTGCAGCATATTATTAAGGCTTACATTTTGCAGACAACCAAATTATTTTTTTTTTTAAATATGACAACAACATGACAGAAACAAAGTTTTTATTCCTAGTGGGCAAACTTTTAACACACTCCTACAAAATATAAGAACAAGTTACAGAATGTATTCGGTAACCGACAATATTATGTTTTTGCAAAACAAACATAAAAGAGAATTTCTCAAGAGTTGACGCAGTTAGGAATATGCATATTAATAAGGATCATCACAGATATGAGCATGACCTAATTTAGCCGAACCAAGAATTTAGTTAAACTGTCGGATGTGAAGCGTTATTTTACGTTTCACTGATACACCTTTAATTTTCAGACAGACAGGAAGAGAACAATCCACTGACTTTTATGCACCAAGACTGTACAAGAATGTAAACTAGAATGGGAACTACTTCTTGTTTGTGTATCCAGAGAATCATTAGTTACATCAAAATCCTAACATCGAAAGTCTATTAAAATTTGAAAGAACATCTGTGGCTTATACATCTTATAGTCCAACCAATTCATAAAAACATTTTGTTTGCCTGTCTTCAAAACACACCCGTGATATTTTCAAAGGTGAATAAATGATAAGATACATATTATTAATCATAACCCAGTATCATACAGTCATAATATATTTTCAGTATTTTGACTTCCAGCAGCTTCCAAATGAATATCCCATAAAAACAATCACTCCTTGGGGAGGACTGTTTCACAG
This sequence comes from Anguilla anguilla, assembly GCF_013347855.1. Classification (NCBI taxonomy): domain Eukaryota; kingdom Metazoa; phylum Chordata; class Actinopteri; order Anguilliformes; family Anguillidae; genus Anguilla; species Anguilla anguilla. Next base: position 10,728,419 of record NC_049210.1, on the reverse strand, counting down.
GCTTTCCTCAAAGAGGAAAAAAGGACCAGTCTTATCCTTTACACGCCCAAAAAAGTCTTCCTGGACACTAAAGAAGGAGAGGTCCCGAGAATACCCTTAAGACTAAAGATGGGTAACAAAAAGCTAAGGTACTAATGATGTACCTCCAGCATATACAAAACCTTTTACCACACGTAATAACACAACCAATGATTGGTGCAAAACATATGTCACGACTAGTCATAGGTCATGTCATTGGTTTAGCACATGCTAAAAGGTTTAGTACATGCTAGTGGTCTCAGTAAATCAGGCCCTACATGGTAAAAATCTTCATTCTAGCAGATGCCTGATACTGTACCTTGACATATAGAGAGCACTACTTGGACACAACTCAAAAGCATAGTGTGATCCCAGGGAAAGCATTTGGTATGACCAAGCATTTATCTATCAACCATAGAATTAGAATTAGAAATGACATATATTCAACGAAACATGATGAATTTCCAAATAATTATATAACTTCAAGTTCCAGTTGAACACCTATGTTGATGGTGACATCAACTTGACTTCAGAAGCCAAGGTGACACTCACTTGGCTGGTAAGGGCTGTGTAAAATGGTATTCCCTCAAAGGGGAACTTGAACGTGTCCCACAATGCTAAGCACAGTGTCCCCAGAACCTTCCGTTTGACCTCCAGCTCTTAGGAGGAGTGTCTTGCCAGGAAGCATTTCATGAGGTTCACCAGCAAATTCCTTCTCATGTATGAACTGTATATATTCTATTTATTTAAACACAATAAAAGTTTTCAATTACTGGTATGAAACTCTTGTACTAATAATTTTATACCTTTTATAATATTTTACTTCTTTCTTAAAAGGTATTTTTTATACGTGCAGGGCTATTTCCATACAGATAATTATATATTGGAAAAGGCTGACTTTGTTTGAAGAAGCAACTTCATTTAAACACTTTAAGAGTTTTCTAGAGTTGTTTTTTTACTATGGTGTTTCATTTTTCTTACATTCATGTCAAGATATTAAAAACCTGAGCATTCTAGCTCCGGTCTTTAGAGGAGGGTATGAAGTCACTTTTGATTGTTCTCTTTTATATTTGGAAAGCCTACGGTCAGCTACTTAGCGCAACACGTTGTGTCAGCAGATCAAGTGACAGTCAACTGCAGTTCGACCTCAGATATGGAGCCAGCCCAAAGCTAGCGCCAGAAATGAGTCAACGCGGTCTCTTATTCAAATATGATCCTCTTGTGAACTCAGTCTCTTTGTATGCACTTATCAGTGAAATTCCTCCTTCCCCTCTGGACTAATTCCCTCAGCAAAGGGATCTTTTTCATGTCAAGATCCAAGCCCTCCCTCCCCCGCCTCCTTTCCCTAAACATCCTATCCAAGCTAGACATAACTGTATGACAGGTCTCAGATACAACTCAGATTCATTGCAGAGAGATACCCTTGCCAAATGCCGCCAGGCTTTAAAACAAAATGTGTTATTAAAGTCCTTATCTCATTTACCCAATCTAACAAACCTATTTAAAGCTCTGGTTTTCCTGGTACAAACACAGCCACATTAAATAACGTACTATTTATGTGAACACTTATAGAAATTTTTTTTTAAAGCCAGCTACACACAACCTAGATTTAGTTTGGAAAGCAGAGAGGGAGGCATAATTATTTTTTAAATTTAATTACTGAATCATTGTAGTTTGCATCATCCATGCCTATGAAGCTTTGGCTGGCTGGTCTTAGATCTAATGGGAACCCAAATCCTGTTAGAAACTACAAAAAAGTGCCCATGACTGACAGAATTATTGTCGTTATAAACAAGAAAAAGAGAGCTCAAGCTGAGACTAAATATAAACCTCAAATTAACATTTCAACTCAAGAAAAGAAGTCCTTGCAATGCAATAATCCTCCAGTGAGTTCTCTTTAAACGGTCGAAGATTTGCAAAAATTAACATTTAAAAAAAGAACAAAAATCTATTTGACTAGGAACGTACCCCAGTGTATCCCAAATCAGATCTGGGGTATTACAGCGTGTTTTAAGATCCAAACGACTAAGGAAAATGTACTTAGCCGTCTCTTTGAGCGCGCGGCAGTCTGCAGATACAATGGCGCAGCCCCCTGGCGCAGGAGCGTGTGGGGGTCACAGCAGCGAGGCGGTCGCAGCAGAGGGAATGCTAATTCAGCCGCCTCCTGCCGGGAACTTGACGACCGGCCGACAGACAAGCAGAAAGTTTCTTTTCTTGTTACGTTAATTAACACGAGGGGCATATGCACATCGCCGGATGAACCATGGCTTGGAACGCCAGTCAGTGCTGGACGAAGCCGGCCGTATTTCACGCAAATCTCAGCTCGTTACAATCCCTATGGGGGTGTGTGAACTTGACTTCTGTGAAATCTTGCCAACAAGACTTTTATTCTGTGTTGACAGAACCCTAAACGAGAGAAACACTAATGTTCTATTTGTGATTGTTCAGTCAATACCTACCTGAGAATGTTATGTCTAACTTGTACTTGGAGGCGATAACAAAGAAGAAAAAAGAAAAGGAAAAATCAGCTGACAATGAATCGTGTACCGGAGTGAAGTCAGCAGGCAGTGAGCGCGTCTGAGTCTCGACCATCCGAACAGGTGAAGGCAGGCACTGCGGCGGTAACCGAGCTGAAAATAATGTGTCTCTCCAGAGGACGGCGAGTAATGAGCGTGCATTTTCTGCTCCGGCTGCGCGCCCCTTTGTTGGAGCAGCCCGGGAACGACACCTTTGGCGATAAGCGCTCTCCCGTTCCTCCCGGACCTCGCCGTCATTTCGGCACAATGGAAGGGAATCGATAGCAGTTTTTTGGTTCGAGGAAAATTTGCGCCGGCAGTTATTGCCCAAACAGTGGGCAGCCTCTAATAGCCGGGAGCCTCTGGATTCAGACAGCCCAGGGGATCCACCTCGCGGACTTTCAGTTCCGACTGCGGCCGGGTGGGGAAGGCACACCAGCCGAAGGCCCCGGCGTTCTCTCCGGTGGAAGACAGTCGGCACAGGACTCCAACGCACCTCACTCAGCAGGCCACATACCCGACGTGTTCCTATTCAATTCGTGCCAGGTTACTGAGGCACTCCAAATCCTGGTGTGAGAGGGAAAGGCTCGAGGAGCCGGTAGGCAGAGAGAGGGGAGGGGGGGGGGAGGAGTGGGGGAACTATACCAGCCAAGTGCTAAATGGCTCCATCTTCCCCATCTGGTACTTGAGGTCCATAACAAAGGCGGCAGAGCTCTCCAATACACGGTGGTATTAGAGGGAGGGCAAGGACGTGCTGGAGATCCAAGCATGCTATTGTGCTAAAACAGGGGCAGAGAAAAACAGGAAAAAGAAGAGAATGGGCGACGGGACGGGGAACGTCACCAGGATTCCGCAAGAGAGCGATGCTGGCACTGAGCTGGAGCGCACAGACAAAGCGCCAGAAATGAAGGATCACATGACCGCCGTAATGCACACAGCTGAGGGGACATAGAGCGGGAATGCCTCACGGTGTCAGTCAATGTGCTGTAAAGCAGAGCAAAGACACGCCGCGGGTTCCCCCCCACAGGCCTTGCTTTGAGAAGCCTGTGGCCCGTACCCTGGCGAAAAAAATCATTTTTGGTTGATTTCTTCCTTCTATTAATAAAGACATACCGAGGGTCCCGCGGCTCGTGAGAGATCGAATGAGGAAGCAGGCAAACGCATCATCACCGGAGCTCCGGCAGCTCGAACGCGGGTCCCGGCTCGTGGGGCCGGCGGCGGGCTAACTTCCTGTCAGGGAGGGGTTTAAACGCACTCTCCACAGAGAGGCTGCAGGACCCCAGGGCTCTCTCCACTGGATCTGCAGGGGCTGGCGGAACAGCCAGGGAGCTCTTTGTCTGGGGTAGGAGGAAGGAGGGCACGGGTTGGGGGGGAGGAGGGGAGCCGGTGTGTGTAAGCTAGTTAGCTTTATCAGCCATCTGCTTGCCCCCACCCCTCACCCCCCCACCTCACCAATAGCGCTCTCCATAGCTGGGGCCTTAATCCGGCTCAGGCTAACCTAGCATGATGCTCCCGTCAGGGGCTGTGCAGAGGGCCCGGCGACGCTATCAGCTCCCTTACACGCGGACCCGCTTAATCCCCCCCCCCCGGCCGCCCCCCCCCCCCCGTCACCGCAGAAGGTTTCATTAATGAGGAGCCGCTCCGCTCCCCGCGGGACCGATTAGAAGCACGGGGGCCACGCGTCTAGACGCTGGCCTCGCACCTCTCCCTTTCTCTCCTCCCTCGCTCTCATCCCTCTCTCTCCCGCCCGCGCCGCTCTTTAATTGCCGGGCTCTTTGAAGGCCCCGCGCGCGTCGCCCCGGATTAAGAGCGGATGATCGTTAACGGCTTAGCTCCGCGACGCGGCCCCGTTCGATTCCGCTCCGTGACTTTCGCCGCTCGCTTTCGATTAATCCCGTCGCTTCGTGCGCTTGCTCGCTCGCTCGCTCGGAGACGAGCTGCGAAGAGGCAGATCTGGTGCTCGTACGACATCTTCACGGGCATTGAGCTTAGAAAAAAAGGCACGAAAACAAATGTGCGATTCACTGGGGCAGATCTGTAGATGTCAATGGTAACGCTATACAGCAGTAGCCATGAACAGCACGCAGGCTCTGAGTTACATCGTCTTCCACTGTCGTGGATGCTCAATCAGGCTCATTGTCATTAGCTTTGTTCGGCTCTACAGCTGAGTCTAATTGACTTCAGCTGGCTCTATTGTAATTCCAGCTGTGCACACTCAACCCCCCCCCCTCAGCCACCGCCACCACCCCCGCCCCGAGTCCCAAACTGATTCACTAACTCCAGGCAAAAGCTTGACATTGACAGGCACCAAGACTTCCTGTTGAGGACACAGCGCCACAGCTTCCAGACTGACAGGTAGAAATCTAACCTTACCCTCCCCTTCTGAGATCTGAACCTCACTTTATCACAGCACCAGTGATGATCTGCAGAGTGGACTGGCCCGCTCAGTGACTGCAGAGTGAGATAGCACTGTGAGTGCGTGCGTGTGTGTGTGTGTGTGTGTGTGTGTGTGTGCGTGACAGACATACTCACTGTCAGCCTCGGCGTCCCTGAACATCAAAGTACGAAGGAAAGTACAATAGCGCCACGCTAGCAATCGTTCATTCATGTCAAAGAGAAATGAATTATGTATGCTGTCAATACGGGAGACAAACAAATCCGGTCCTGTCATAGACATACTGCATTGTACAACGAACAGCACAGCTGTAAAGTGCACCTGGATAGCAGCGTGTCTTGTCACTTGGAGCAGTGCATCAGGGGATGAGACGCAGGGCAAAACTCTGCAATACCCCTGCAACGGCAGTTAAATGCCCACGTTCCATTATGAAGGAGGGAGGTGGAAAATGGAGGGAAGATGAGGAGGAATAAATGAAGGGACAGATAAATAAATGTCCGACGCCGTTACGGGGGAGACACCTGCTATTCAGGGCGTAATTATCCCTGCGACTGACCTTCTCATTTACGGACCGTCATCTGCAGCTGATATCGCAGCGCCTCTTTATTAATTGATATTGAACCCTTTTGTCAGCTCCGATGTCGCCCGACCCAGCGCCCGTGTATTAGTGTCGTACCATTAACCGCGGCACCTGTGTCACCCCCGAGATCCGCTGCAATGGCTGTCATTATCCTCTCCTTGAGCTGCATTATTGACAGCTCCCAAATCAAGGCTGCGCAAGCGGCCATTTTAGAGCGCCGCTCAGGAACTGATGGGGGGGGGGGGGGTGCACGGCGAGGGCTCAGTGAGTCTTTTCAAAAACATCTATGAAAACTCCCGGCCATCAATCCACACCTGGAACTCCAGCCAGCGCGACTGGCCGACTCTTGGGCGTGTTAATTTTTTTTACAGCCTGGAAATACTCAAAGCACACGAGGTGAAGAAACGTGAGCTCTGGGCAGGAACATATGCAGGAAGACAAGGAAAGTGCAGAACAGCGCCATCTAGTGGTCAAGGAGGAGAAGCTGCAACCGTAGGTCACCGAAACGGACAGCTCCCTGCTTTGTTGTTACCGACGCTTATCGACGCCGTGAAATATGTGGGGGGAGAAAACCGCTGGCGTGTGCTGGTGCGGACGAAAGAACCGGCCCGATGCCGTCGTGAACATTAAAGCAGACACACCCGCTTATCCCCGATAAGCCTCTCCTAATGTATTCTAAGTGTTTTGATACAGCTTTACTAAGTGATGAGGGAAGCAATTAAAAAAGTAATTGTATAAAAACCCAATGACTTTGCACAAGGTCTTAACAGCCTGCCCAGGGTTGATTAGCCGGTGCAGGCTTATTTCCCCCCGCCTGTTTATTGATCTCTCCGCAGAAATTGCATTCTGTCTCGGTGTCTGCTCGGCCCTCACCTCTAAAACCATCCCTCTCAGACTGAGGAAGAGGCTGAGGGCGATCACTCCCAGGTTAACACGCAAACGCAAACGCTGGTAGTTCTGCATTTGCTCGCTGAACATACAGCAGACTGCAATTCCCTGTACCGCGGGGTCTTCTAATACAAAACAGGTCACGAATCAATAAACAATCGATAAGGAATGTTTTGTAAAGATTTCCAAGGCATGACAGAGGCAGTCATGCTTCCCGCGTCTCTGAGGACAGGGGGTTTCCAGTGCGGCGGGCTCTTCACACCCAGCGCCTTGGAAGCTTCGCCCCGACTGAAAATCCAATACCGCGCGCCAGACAAAGACAAACAGCCACGAATGCGCAGGACTATTAAGTGGTTTAGTGAGTCATTGTGGATAGATTTATACGGACCCCCGCCTCCCGCCATTCGATAAATAATCCAGTAACAGCTCCCTACATTTCTTATTGGCACGTATTGATTGCCGGCGCTCCGTCGCCCCGGTGAGATAATCTTCCATTACTTAAGGAGAGCGGCGCCGCGTGAATTTCAAAACGTGCGAGAGTGGCGCCGACCGCGCGGCTCGGCTCGGCGCTTCGTCGGTGCCGCACGCGTGCGGGCAAGGGGCCGCCGCCACGCGAAACGGCGGACCCTCCGCCTCGCTCCCGAAACACAAAAGGGACTCAATCCCTCACACTGAGCGTGTGCGGCACCCTCAGCACCCATGCGGGGGGGGGGATCAACTCCTCGCCCTCCCACAACAGCGATGTTCCTCCACGCCAATTACCACCTCAGCGAAGGAAACGGTTAATCGGGGGGTGTAAAACAAATACGGTTCCGGCAAAAAGCGTGGCCTTTTAATATAAGGGAGGAGGGGTACGCTAATGAGCCTCTGACAGCTGTGCTGGCCAACCCCAGGGGACGCCGATTGGCTGACATCAGAGAGGGGAGCCCGGGGAGGTATAAATCATTGGGAGACCCATTCATCACCGAGAGCGCAGCGGCCCTCTGCCACCGCTGCTAAATCAGATAATAAGGTGATTCAGCATCTGCTTCCTCAAAGTACACGGGCCTTTCTTTTCCTTCAGTGGGGGGCCGCTCATTAGCATTAGCCCCGCCCACGACGCCCCCGCACCCTCTCCTGCAGAGAGAGAGAGAGAGAGAGGAGCCGCTTTCGGCTTTAAAAGGCCGTCCGTCCCCGCGGGGGCCTCCGAGAAAACAAGGCCGCTCGGCTGGGCGAGACGCCTCCGACGAGCAGTTTGTTTCCGACGGCGACGGCGGCGTTCGAAACGAGCGGCGCTCGCGCGAGGCTACGTCTCGCCGCCGGGGGGGGTTGGGGGGGGGGGGTCTGATTAATGTTCGCCGCTTTCCTTCGAGGGAAGAAAACCGCGGGGGGTTCTCATTTGCATACGCGGGCAGCTTCGCCGCCGCCCGCTGGAGACGCAGGTGGAGATTACGACCACGAGAACCGTAACGGCGGAAACCAAACGCAAAGGCCCGATTCAGAAACAAGCAAAAGGGCACGGCTATCAGTGATTAAGCATCGCCGTACCCTGACAAACCCACCCTGCTTAGCATTCTACTCGAGCAGTCCCTTCCATGCTTGCGTTTTCTCGTTTACCGCCAGAATAGCAGGCACGGCACCCGCCAAGTTACAGTTTAGCAGGACACAAATTCGAATGTACCATCCCAACCGCATTTATGTTGAATTACATCAAATTCAACGCCCACAGTCAGCGAGCGCATTCACACTGACACTCGCGCGGCAAAAGCAATCTCTTAAGCAGAACTACTCCACGCGGCTGGAGAAAATGAAGCAGAACAGGCCTCCTCCGCACACTCGTTTAATTACCTGGCCTTCTTTAACGGCACAGACCAAAATTAGAACATCACAAGGATGACGGCTCTTAAAACCGGCGAAGACACTCATTAAACGCCTTGGCTCCTCTGCAGTTACTGAAGTCTGTCGAGTGTTTTCTCCCTCCACAGCGTTTCTCATTTGAAGGCAACAAGCGGCGCTAGTCATTTTCCGATGACAATTTTCAGAGAGAGTTCATAATTAGGCTGAGAAGACGAGGGCAGCGGCGCCTTGACTTGACTTGACTTGGCTAAAAGCGGAAGGCTAGACTGAATGTCCTAGTCCAGTCAAGTAATGATGGAAACGCTGCTATTCTACACGGCTGACTCTTCAGTCTGAACGTGGAGGGAAACCGGTAGCATAAGGATTAATGAGCAGTCACTAGAATTTGTTTCAACAGTTCCAAGCCATTATTTAAATTTTAAAAAATATCATATGACAAAATGTATCAAGGATACAACTGTACAACTAAAATATATTTTTTAAACATTTAACTTCACGAAGTGTCAAACACCAAAATAGTGCGTGGGATTCCCATTTAAATTTTTACCCAGAATGCTCTGCGCGTGCAGAGAATACATTTTTAAATTTGATGCACCGTTGCTGCTCATCTTAGCTTCAATACAAATACCGCGCAAGGGGGCCATGAAAGAAAATCCCTAAAACTCCACCACAGATTGGGAGGTTCCCACGGTGCCCGGGTGTCCCTGTTAATTTACTGGCGCACTGCGAGTGGGGCGCTCGTCGTAAAACAGTCACGGTCGGGGGACAGGCCCGCGCTTCACATCCCACACCTGGACGAGCTGGCGGGGGTTTGGAGAGCGTAAGCGGGCGGTTCCACGCGTAGTCCGCCTTACGCGGTTCCCCGTCCGCCCCCCACGCTTAATTAGATGCTAATTTCGAGCGAGACTGACGGGAGGAGAATCTGCAGGCGCTGGGAGCCGCCGGCTCTCAGTCAGTTTTTTGTAATCCTCTTTCCCCCGGCGTTTCATTACCTCCACCGTTGTTGTTCTCTGTACGTCAGGGGAAAAAATGGCTTTCGGTTTTAAAAAGCAATTTGTCAACAGAACACCGCTAGAAGAGAAGGCCCAGGTGTCTTCCAGGTAGGCTCTGCTATCCCCCCCATTTCCTTTCTGTTTTTTTCTGCTCCATTTGTCATCAGATCTGTCCATTCACTAACACTGTCATGACTCTGCCACTTAACTGTAAGAAAGATACATTAATACAATTTAAAACGATGGGTTTCTTCTGCAACACATGCGTTTCCATGGCGATCAATTACGATCCTGTTTCTTGGCATCCGCATTAATCCGAAGCCAAAAGACAGCGGCGTCAAATTGTTTCATACGTTACACGTTAGCCTCTTATCATTGCGCCGAGCTCTTCGGCGTGAAGGTTCTTTGACCTGTTAGCTCCATCTAGTGTCCGCAGCGGGACATCGCAGCGCGCTGAAAAATCAGGAGCGGACCGACGGCAGCGGAGACCGTGACGGAAAATAAGCCCGCGGCGGGCGCGGCCACAGAGCCGTGGCGCATTTCAGGAGCGATGAGCACTTTGCGAGCCATCGATTGAGCCGCTCAGCCGCGTCCACGGCAACCCCGCTCAGCCGCGTCTCACGGCAATACGGTAATCCTGACCTTATAGGGACCTTTAATGAAAGAAACAAGCTGGCGCCGTCGCGCAGAAGCGCCGAGGACCGATCAGCACAGCCGCAAATTTCACCATCTACTTCCAAGGGTGATTACATCGTGGCGCAGAGCTCCAATAGGACGCGCCACCTGCGGCGGCGACGGCCTCGTGACTCATTAGACGCCCGCCGCCAGCGCGCCGTTAGCCGAAACGCTCGGCGAGGGAGCGTCCGCGCGGCGTGCGAGTCGCGGGCGCATCCCGCGTCCAGCCGGGCTCAGCCAATCGCGCGGCCCGAAGGCTCGGCCAACCGAACGAGGGCTCTCGTCCAGCAGCGCACCTCCTGCCGTTAAATCTCCATGTCCGAAATTGAATTCTGAAATTATTCTCTCTCACACACACACACACACACACAAAAAATCATGTTCACTGAAAGAATGAAGTCTTCACAGCAAAGACTGAACACAAACATGTTGGAAAAAAAGAAATATATAAACATTTAAACAATACCTTTATGTTTTTATCAGGCACTGTTATCCAGATCAAGTAACAAAGCTATCATGATTAATATTAACCGAATGCCCATGAGCATCAAAAAAAGAGGTGTCTGTTCAGGCCTGTGATTGAGTATCAGACTGAAAGCCAGTACTCTGATATAATACAATTATACACAACCCAGTAAAACATCACCAATCCTGACTACATAATGACAACAGGACCAGGGAAAAAGCAGATAGGACATGAATGCCCTCACTAATAATACAGGAACTGCAGCCTAAACAATGTTCAGTCAGGCCATCAAACACAAAGCACAGAGACAGCGCACTGCTGCCAACCTCAGCGACGGCTCGGGCGAAATGATCAACTCGCTGCGATTAATACCCCGCGCGCTCGCAGGAAGTTAAGCACCTTCAGGGCCTCGTTTTTCACAAAGCGCTGACGTGAAGGGTTTCGGAGCGTCGGAGAGCCTTCTGGAAACGGGGCAGCCTTTTGGCCAGAGGCCTAAATCATAGTGACAGTCGGGCTTTCAAGGCCCGCGCCCGGGAGGACGGGACGGGGCGCTCCGCGTCCCCCGGAGCGCCACAGATCTGCACTTTTTTATGCCGCTCCGTGATATTCACATCCCAGTGACTTCAAATAAACCAGTGCGCTAAGCTCCTGTCAGCACTATTCCGCCGACGCGGACGCCTTTTCTGCTCAAACTGCACATTTAGACCCGGCGTAGGTATTTGACAGGAACAGCATTTATTTTCCTCTTTCCCCCCACCAAATTCGGCGTCGGAAACACAAGCCTGACGCCGCGCACACCCACACACACCCCGCCCGCCCCCGATTCTGTAATTCATGGTATTTTACCGTGTTTGCGACAAGACGCTTTCTCCTCCCTGCCACCGACGGGGCTGCTTTAGCAGCCAACCTCAATTAAAGTGTCCTTTACTATTAATAGCATAAGCTGCCACTTTCTTTTAACGGCAAGCTGAAAGGGAAAGGCTGCAAACATTAGCAGCGTGCTCCTTCTTAAATCTAAACCCGCTGTGGCAGACTCGAGTTCTCTTTACTTGCTTCATCTAGTTGCTAACAGAACTCTAGTACACTCCCCTCAGACTAGTAGTGCCAGTAATTAACAGCCAACTTGAATCCATTGCTCCATTCATAGACTTTTTAAAACATTACTTCAGTAAATACACATTGCTATGTTGGTGTACATTGCTATTATATATATATATATATATATATATATAGTGCTATAATATACATTGTCATTTAAACTATGTAAATGTTTTTGGTCATCACTTGCCAATACTTGCCGAACTTCATACAAAAAAAGTAGTAATCGGAAAGTTTCAAATTTCTAATTCTTTCTGCATGAAGTGCACACAACTACTTATAAAGGTTGATACGCCTTGGCAAATTGTTGACTATGAATATTTGGTAGGTGACTAGAAACACAGATCCTCAGTATACCATCAGGTCAGTTTCTGCATTCATGTTTTCAGTTTTCATCTTTATAGGACAAGGGTAGGCAACACCGATCCTGTAGTGTCCCCGCAGTTTCAAAGAAATTACGAAGAACCAAAAACATCTCTGGCTCCCCTGCTTCCTCCACCTTTATTAGGAAGTCTAAACACAGAGGGTACTGCAATACTAGCTGCAGATGTTCAGTCTTAAAGTCTTAACCCAAGCAACTTTGTTAATATTTATGAGTCAGCAAGCCAGAACACTTGGAAAATAGTGGATACAGAGCCTAAAATATTATCAGAGCTTACCATCTGGAAAAGGAGACAATCTGTGGCATCAGATGGCACGCAAATCACACAATGTTCTGTTCTAGATGATGAAACCAGTTTAAATGGGGTGAAGCTGAACGACTGCTGCATGAAATTGTGTGGAGACCACACACTTTGAAATTCAGAATGAGGCAGTTTTTGCAGTTTTAAACCATATTTGCTGTACAAAACCTGAAAATGACTAGTTCTGTTAAAAGATCTATGACACCTCAAAGAGTTCACAGTGCCCAGGAAAGGCTTAAATGCTTTGGGAAAACTGCGTTATTTTCTGAAGAAAATGTTCATTTATGCATTCAAGACCAAATATGTAAAAGTCTAATCTTTTTCTCCCCCCTTTTTCAATCCCAGGCACTTCTGAATGATTAAAGTGTTTCAAAAAGATTTGTTCACAATAGCCAGAACAACGTAGGCCTATATCCAACTCTAACATCTTTCACAAAGATGACATTTTACATAAATCCCCTTTAAAACACTGGATAGAAGAAGCAACACAGCTTTCAAAATCATCTTGCAAAAAGTAAAACACAATCACACAATTCATAGAAAAATTCATTTATTGAAAACATTTCATCAAATTTAATAAAACGGTAATTATGTTTTAAATTACAACATCCAAAATAGAAAACAAGTATTTAACTATACATGAACTTTACAAATCAAAACAAATACAGAACAAGTTCAGCCATTTCACATTTCTAAAATCCATCAGACCATGAGTAAAAGTATGCATATTAAACTGGAGGTAAAATCTGACAGGAAAGCATATCGATTCGCTATACCTCCATACACCATACAAGCATAGTTTCTTCTTTTCCCTTTTTTTCCAGGCTTCAAACTTGGTTACATAATAAGGAAATCAAACAGAACAGAGGTGCACCGTGTGCTCAACCCACAGCTTGCAGCATAGAGACCAAGGGAAAAGGTGAAGTGCTCATCAGAAAACATTCAGCTGCTCTTCTGACATGTGCAGAGGTTTCAGATAAGGGTTGCCTGTTATTAGTAGCTCTGAGTATCAGTAGTGGAAGAACATATCTGAACAGAATATCGCTCTTCATTGACCACTGTAAGAATGGAAGGGGCTTGGAAACCGCACCAATCCACGCCCAGAGGAACTTCAAGATGGACGCTCAAAAACAGTGTGGGACCGAGCCTCTCTCTGGAGGAACGAAGGCGGGGCCTTTAAGACCGGGTTGGTTTTCTGGAAGCGGGCTGCCCAGCTCGGGCCCGTCCACGCTCTCCTCTAAAAACTCAGGATTGAGGACGCGGGCGACCTCGCTGGCGATGGCGGTGTGGGCCTGCTCTTCGCACGCTCCAGACGGGGCCATGGGAGGCTTCAGCATGTCGTGCAGCAGGGAGAACTGCCCGTGCGCGTCCTCGGAAACGCCTTCGCCCGAATCGGCGCTTCCGAAACTCTGGCCACCGCGGTCGGACTCCAGGGCTTCCGGAGACTCGCTCCTGGGGTCCTGGGGGTTCTGCAGGGCGATTTTCTCCCCGCCGTTGCTGTTGGTCATGAATGAGACGGATTTAAAGATGGACTTGAAGGGCAAGGCGTTCTTCAGGTCTACACCGCTCCACCTGTCCCAGTTTAGGTACCGGAGCACCGGACTTTGGTCCGGCAAGTTGGGAGAGCAGTCTGATTGTAGAGAGGCATTGACCGTAACTCCGTGGTCAGCTGGGAGGACCCGGTTCTCAGAGTTGGTCGTCAGATCATTTGAACCAGGTCCTTCCATGTGAGGCTGCCCACTGCTAGTGTCCGTAGCTGGTCCATCTGGGCATGGAGACGCATTGACCGAACGTACCAGGCCTTGGTCCAGTGGACTGGTGAGGGGGAGGGTGCTCACAGTACTGCCTGCATCTCCGTCACTCTGTCCTTCATCCACTTCACTGCAAAGACCAAGAAAAACCATCACCAATGTGCAGCAAGCAATACTGTACCTTCACCCATAGCCCTGGATAAAGTGGAATCATAAGCCATAAGCATGTTTGACTGGTAACAGTGACTGTTTAATAAAAAAGGAGTTCATTTTAAAATGGCCTGAATTTGATATTTGGGTACCATATACAGATTCAGAGTAGATCCATTACCAGTTTGAGAAGGCTCAAAAATGTAGGAAACCGACAACCCAATATTTGTAGAGTGCTGTAATCAGCTATTTAAAAAGGAAGCAATTTTTGCTTGCAGGTTGCAAAATTAAAATATTCCCAGAATATTGCATCGAGCATTGGGAATGCACTCATCTTGAAAAAAATGATCATGAATTTATGATTTACAGTAAGATAATGAACAGTCAAACACCAACCGAGTTCTCCATTCAGTATGGAGAAGCGACAAAACTCCAGCACAAACTAGTTTATTAAACCTTATAAGTTTTGGCACACTGACACTGCGGTTTATAGCCACAGTACTTCAAGTTTGAGTGCCAGCACTTGGCTTGGGACACACGGCCACTATGGACTGCAATGCCTGCAATTAAATCCTTTAAAATTACTGAAACGATTAAATAATGCCTCAAAGCAAAATAAAAAAGAAAATAAATAGTAACCCAACCGCAAAATAACAGTAGTTCTGTCATTTTCACCAGGGGAATGTCATAAGGCTTAGAAATACCATGTCAACACTACTGAAATTACCTGCAATGCCTTGGGGAGCCAAAGAGAAGAGCTCTAGGATTTCCACATGGATACAAAAGCAAATGCCACTAAATAATTATGAAGTCTACATATTTGTTCTAGATAAACCATTTACCCAGAGGTCTCCATTCAATGTCAATAGCAGCTGATGGAAAGGAAAAAATAGCTTAGGGCATGTTAACCGCCATACCCAAATGAGTCTGGGGAAAAAATAAAAGCGATCAATAGGCGGAGAGAAAAAAGGTAAGCCCTGATTTAAGTATTCTGTATCGTAATCCTTTCATCGATCAGATTTAAGTGCTTATTTCACAGGTCGCTGCTAAGCACTACGTGCCACAGCAGAGCCTGGTTTATACACCGCCGGGGGTTTAGACGAAGCCGGGTCCTTACCCGTCTGCATCTCCGGTGTCCTGTGTGAGATTCTCCCGCTGGGGGGGGCTCTGGAGACTGCCCTCCCCAGGGCTGCTCCTCGGGGCGGGATCGTCCCGCTGAGGACTCGGCCCGCGCGAGCCGGGGTCCTCCTCCATAGAGCCGTCGCATGAGCCGTCTGCCAATCGGATAGCGGGAAGGGGGTGGAGCTATGAGAGACAAAGCACTAGGCCCTCCCTCCCCTCCCTTCAATTACATTTTGCTGTTTTTTTTTTTGAGCAGGCCCTGCTTCACTCATTTTCCCATGTTCTTGCAAAGAGCAACATAAAAGGGGCACTATATGAACAGAACTGAGCGGAACAGCGCTGTTACCCCAGTGGCTGGATAAAGGAGAGGGAACCGCAGCTGGTTTGGAACATCACAGTTCCTTTGAAACTTTCAAAACACCTTTGTGAAAAGGAAGTGTCAAACACTCTTCAATTCACTCATTTTACAGAAACATGAGAGTTGCAGTACTTTAACAGGAAGGACTTCAGTACAAGGTGGTCACCCTGAGGCCTACACCAACACAGCTACCAGGCACTAGGAAGTTTGAATTTTACAGATGTTGCCAAGCATTGAAACCCTTACAACACACAGCTTCTCAATAAATCACAAATACCGTGCAGGAAAACAGAGAATAGGACAAATCAAACTCGTACAAGGCTTCTGTCAGCACGCATTCAGCCATAAGAGAGCACAGTGCTGACTGAGGAATTTGGGCAGCCCCTTGCTGATTATTAGCATTTTACACAAATGCTAATGACAAAGGAGGAGAGGGTTAGAACACAATGTTTTTACATTAAGCGCCAAGAAAAATGAGCCACAGCAGTGGAATAGTCAACACTAATATCTCATTACGGCATAAAAAGATGAACACAACGAGCACGAGCATCATTTATGCATTCCAAAACTGCAGAGAATTAATATTTTTACTAATTGCTAAACATTCCTCAGAGAGGACAATCTGAGAAATAGCTACACGTCAGCAAAAGCATGTGAATGGGAGTCGGAACCGACCTGCCAATCATGCGTCAAAAGAATCGACCGCTTCTATGTTTTCTTTATACGAATCGATAAACCATGTGTCCGTGCAGATGGGGATCAAGCCAATGGGACTGGCGGCGAGCAGCGGGCCCTGAACCTGAGCTGAACTGGCTGAAGAAGCCGAGCGCGCGACTCCAGGCTCTACCTGAGACGTGCTTGTCCGCGGACACCTTTCTCTTCCTCAGGATCTTCTGCAGCTCCGGCACCAGCTGACTCCCAGCAGGCTCTGCGCCGTCCTCGCCGGCTCGGAAGCTCTCCTAAAGACGAGCCGGACAGATCAAGCTTCGCAGAGCGCCCGACTCCAGAGCCCCAGAGCTAACTGGAACTCGGGTCCCCTTACACCCATATGAAAGCTGAGGGGGCAGGCGAGGCCGGCGTCTGTTTCCGAACCGCCAGCGAGAGGGTAAAGGGAAAGAGAGACCTCGGAACACCGCGGTGCAGGGGACAAAGCGGCGTCTTTCACATCGCTACATCAAGGCCAGTGTCGCCACAATTAAAGGCTTACGTCCTTCCTGTGAACGGCATGCTTGCTGCTTAACAAAGGTCTGATGTGGACCTGATCATTTTACAGCTCAAGATTAAAACGGGTAATTCAGCTACAAGCTCAATACCTGTGCCGACAGATTCTAGACGTGAAAAAACTTAATCGAATGCGTCAATTAGTCTTGGGGCTGGACGAGGATTAAAGAAATGAAGACATACATTTTCTGTGCATAGCTGTGGGCGACATGGAGTGAAAATGCCTTTGGGCGATATCAATGTCCATATTCACTTTCCTGCATTTTGCTTATGCAACAGAAAACGGTGTAACAAACAGTTAAAGGGAACAATATTTTGTGGTTTGCATCACACCAGCCACTGCAAGAAAATCTAAACAAAAACCAACAATTTAGCAATTCGATATAAAATTGGCCATCAATAGCGAAATCATTCTACTGCCAGAAAGCATCATTTAAAAAAAAAAACTTCCATTATGTGAAACGTTTAATCACCGTACTCAATATATATGGCAATTCTGGCTCCATCCTCTGTTTGTTTGTCAAATTAATTGTGTCAATGCCTTATATGTTCGTTTGGTGCAAGAAAAACAAGTCTACAATGCTAGTGTGGAATGCCCTCTAGAGGCACACTTGTAATGGGAATACACAGAATGCATTTCTGCACTCTAGTAGTAACCGAAGAAATAAATCAGTTTAGTACAGGGAGCAGGGTGGAACAAAATGCACTACACGTGTTAGTGCTTACTCTCCCAGAATTTGAGATGTACAACCTGAACTGAAAACAGCACGGTATGAAAGACATCTTTTAAACCAAAGAAACCTAGGCTATATACACACCACGTAATAGAAAAACAAACAGCCGACCCCACCGCAGAACCACACTGCCTAGCACAGAATATGATGGCCACCTTTACTTTAACAGGGCGTTAGTTGCACTGCAGGTAAATCTTGGGTTTGAGAGCCGAGCCTCACCTTGTGCACCTGAATGACGTGTCGAAGCGAGACACCGTTGCGGATCATCTCCAAAACGTCATTCATCCCAGGACACTGGTGATTATAGGAAGCCTCTGACAGAACAGGAAAACACCTTCAGATGCTAAGCGTGCTATATACTGACCCCTACCACATTATGCGCAGCTGCTACTATAACAAGAAGCAACTCCACAAGTTGTGGATTATTATTAGATCTCATTAACCATTACTAAGTCACCAATCATTCATACATCAAGAATGGAAACAATTCACTCCTACACAGCAGTTTTAACTGTTCCTGATCTTACGAGAAATAAATTATAATATAAATTATAACAGCAGCTTGTTGGTGGTTTCCAACTGGTATACAAACACTGCTATGCATTCAGAATGCCAATTCTAGTCCTGCATTTGCATGAAATAAAGAAAAGCTCAAGCCATGCCAGTATTTCATCTGAGGGCTTGATAAGATCTGGGCATTGTGCATGACAGCAACACGACCGTACCAGTGTCCTCTGGGCTGCCAGGAAGAGGGCCCACGTCCTGCAGCGGGCAGATGTTAGGATCCCTGGAGTTCCTTCTTTTCTGGATTATTGTCAATAAAGCTCTATGGATACAAAATGCGACCATGATAAATTGTAATGTAAGAGGAGACAATTTGGCAAAATGAACGGCAGAGACATAACTCTGGATGACAGCTGGCGAGGTGCCGTTACCGGAGAGGGTTGACGTGCGGCTGAGCTGGTGGGGGGAGTGGGGGCGGAGGAGGCGGGCAAAGGGGAGGCAGGTTTGGCAGCCGGTTCTCCGCTACCTGGAGGCGCTTCTGCAACACAGCAACTGGGGGGGGGGGGGGGGGGGGGACATTGCCAATCCTGCAATTAGCATAATACGCAGCAAACAAAATGAGCCACAAAGCTCCCCACCTCAACTGACGGCTCTTAAAATGTACCAAAAGCATATTTAATCACAAATGTGGGCTGAATGGCTGTTTCATTTCAACATCATAAAATCAGTTCTGCAGGAGCTGCTCGCGCAGGAAAATGCCTTTGAGTTTATGGTTCCGCTCATCTCCACATGACATTGGATGGTAGCACACGAGGGGTGGAAGAAATAACACCCACTTTCATGTCGAAGGTCTCGAACATTCTGATTGGCCTGGAGCACTTGAGCCTCGAGCTTTTGCTTTTCCGTCTGTGCAGTGTCCAGCTGCAGCTTGATTAGCTGGTAGTCCCTCTCGCCTTCTGACGATGGGACCACCGAGCTACCAACCTGAAAAATCATAAGGAATCAGTGGACACATCTGAACAAGGGTCATGTTTTAAATTGCCCACTATATAGTCACTGGTTATTAGAGCCTTCCATGAGCTAGTTGGAGGGGGGGGGGGGAAACAGGCCTGTGAGTAAATGTAATCAACCTTCCTTTTCCAAGAAAGACTTAAATGCAGTTATCTTAGGGGAAAACATTCGCATTTCAATATTCATGCAGTCAAACACACCAGAACACTCTCCAGTGCTGAACATGCAAATTCAGCACATTTCTGGACATGAATAAACAAATTCAATAAATTGTGTGCATGACTGCTTTACACTGAATGTTTATAGAGAACACCAACACCCCATTCTGGTACAGCCAGAGTGTGTGTGAATTTTTATGTCCAGCACTGTGCAACTCCACCATTAAATCAACAGCAGTAAAAAATAATAACAAAATAAAGACCACTGCAAAAAAAAGCTCTTTTTACATCTGCATACATTTATTCAACCTTAGTAAATGTATGCCTTTACAATTTTGCTTTTTGTCGTCGATCATACTGTGAGCCTGCACTCGATGGAACACTTACCTTGTCAACAAAGTCTTTCTCTTCAAACCCGTTCAAAGTTACTCCAGCTCTGATGTTTTGAGCATGTACGTGGTCTCCCCTGTCTAAAAAGTAAATGTATGCATGCAGACAGTGCATTTCTGAAAACTTCCGAGAACCAATACAAATAAAAACTAATCAGCACATCTCGCTGTGGGGTTTAATTTAGTGTCATTGGATTAAGGCGGGAATTTACTAAAAGAAAGTGAATGGTGTAATTTTCACCTTTGATGCCTGTGTTTTGTTTCTGTTCAACGGGTGTACTGCTCAGAAACTCTTTAGTCGTCCTTTCCGGCTGTTCGTTTTGCCCACCACTTTCACGAAAATCGTTGACATGGTCGATATCGATACCGCTTGTACTCTGGAGACAAAACAATTGAAGGTTGTTAGCTAGCTAACAAACAACACACAATGTTCAAAATACAGAACAGAACACAAGTACAAATTTGTCCCTTAATGCATGCGGTTAGTGCAAGATACTTTGGTGTCTCGAATTAATTCACTGAACAATCCAGTATTGACTGTGCATTAGCTAGCATAGCGTTGCTATCTAGCATAAAAACGGAATGTAACGATCTTGCTTACCGGCTGAAGTGACACGCCATGAATTTCTTTGCCTTTTTGTTTTGATTTTGACAGATGTTGGCCTATTAAGAGAAAAGTGTGAAACAATTTACTAAAGCATTTGGTGTCTAAAGTCGTTATTCATTTGAGAGCTAAACATATAAAACTAACCTCGTTCTTTCTTTTTTTGACAACAACTAAAACGCCAAATCTTCCCCGACATTTTTTAAAAATCACACAGGTAACGAAGAGTGCGTGCTCGCGCCGTTCTGGTCTTCTACGTAATGCCCGTAATCAGTGACCAATCAGCGACCAATTACAGGGTTTCCGGAGTTAAGTTTTTTTTTTTTCTGCCTCATTATTTATTTTATTTTCAAAATATTTCATGCTCTGTATGTCTGATTTGAACAATGGGTTGTTATAGTCCTCAAAATACATGTTAGAGGCAACCTTATTTGCAAGTATATTTTATATGCTACACTAATTAGAACAATATGCTATTCCTTGGCCCTACATCATACATCATATAAGCCTACCTTCTATTTAGAGTTAATGTCCTATGAAGGTACTGGTCTCACTATTTATAAAAATATGTATCTACCACAGACTTCTATCTTCTGTGGTATCTACAATCTAGTAGCCTAATATCTAGTGTCCACTACAGTATTTACGAGCACTTAGAGAGCACCGAGTTCTGCAACCAGTTTTAAAGTTTTCATCCATCATTCATCAAGTTTTCATTCCACTCGGTATAATTTTAAAGCAGGCTTCTCGTCACTATGTTAAAAATGAAGCTTCAGTTTTCCGTCCATATAATCTAGTCCGTCAACATTTATCCCCTACTTCGAACTGACGCCAAGGTGGCCTCAAAATATTTGTAAGCCAATTTCATTAAACCATGTGAAAAATGAAAATGTAGGTTTTGGCGCCCTCCAGTGTGTCTCACAATAAATGATCGCAACAAATTCCAAACTCTATTTCATTGTCAGAAGTCTTATTTATTCCACAAATAAATTCAGACTACCGATGGCAGGTTTACAGACGGTTTGACGAAGCAATATCATTTAAAGCAACAATGATAACCAATTCATATATCCCTGTTGTCACTACAAAATGTGGAATGAACAAATGGCACTCGGACACTTATTTTACAACAGGACTTCTAAGGAAGCATGCTTTAAAGAATCGATAAGACAGGAAATTAATGTAATACTAATGGCAACACTGAAAATTCAAAGTCTTCCCACACTCTTTAAGGGTGTACATTTTCAATCACCCTTATTTGTAAACAATGTTATGATTCTTCACATGAAAGGTGTATATCATGAAGTTTTTGAAAAAGCAGGTAAACAAGTCTGTTCTTGTGTGTCTGTTTATGAATGAAACATGCATTTCCTAATCTTTGAATCATCTGCATGGCTCATCCGTTTCAATGTGGCCACTAAATTAACCAATTTTCTTACTCCAAAATAGTGAAACTAGAAAAATGAACAATTCTGCAAAACATCCTTTTACATTGTCTCATAAAGGTGTTGACCTTTATTATGCACAAGCAAGTTTGATGATGTGCACATAGCATTCATCCCTCTCCATAACTATTGGTGATGATAATATTTAACTTCCTGAAAGCCAATAATATAAATAGAAAAGGCATCCACAATTAATGATTCCTGTAATCTGGCATCAGGAAACATCACTGCCTTCACTTGCTGTAGTAGAAATGAAAAAAGTGCTTAATTTCAAATTTTTTGCCATACTATTGTCATTATTTCACAAAAAATGTTACTGTATGCATTTGTATGAACATTCCTTGTTTCTGAAATGGCTTGTGTACTTCGGCCATTTTGAATTTAGTCTCGATCAAAATAGTACATTTTTTCCCCCACAAATATCTTGGCCTGACATCTGCTGTTAGTGGAGCGTTTTCTTACAGATGCAATACGCATCTCTATGTTAAGTTATGAACAGCCAACATATGGCTTACATTCTCATTCAATTAATTGGCAAAACATAACCTTCACTGATAAACAAATAGTCACTACTGGTATGATATCATTTAGCTTCATTCTTCTATAACAGAAAAACATAATTTGTGCTTTGTGCACTGGTGTTTACCCATTGCCACAATCCATAAATTATCAGAAAAATGTAAAAGTCAAATGTGGCTTTTGACATCTTTGGTCATATTCATTCACCACTTATTGTATTTCATTCACTGCCCACTTCACACAGGTCTTCCCAGTTAAGGATACTGAGCAGAGCATACCTTTTACCAAGGTATGGCAGCAACAATTGTTTGTGTGTTTATGTGGATTTTGCCAAATTCATGGGTGTTTTCTTCAATTTTAACCTTTTAAATTCCTTCTGTTGTCTTGTGTTCGTGTGGCTGCACAGCAAAATTACATTTCTCACAGGATATAGCTTTACTGACTGATAAACTGACCTTTGGGCACAACACATGCACAACACAAAAGGCTCTGGCCTGGCGTACATGTTCCAGTTGCCTTTGAAAGCACCTACTGTCTAACAATCAACGTCTAACAATTGCCTGCCTTTCTCACTAGATATATACACCATAGCACAGGTACTATGAACTCTGTTGATGCACAACCAAGTAGAAACACCAGTTACTTGCGCTATATTTTTTAAGTTGCTTAAATAACACAATGAAGGCGTGACAGACGAAAAGGGGAGGGGCTAGTGTTTGGAGTCTCGTGGGTAGAACTCGGCCAAGGTGCTCTGAGGGATTCTCTTCAGCATCTCCTTAGGGAAAATTCTCAAAAGCTGCCAGCCTATGTCCAGGGTCTCAAACACGGTGCGGTTCTCATAAGCACCTGTAGGTCACAGGAGAGAAGACGCACAGTAAGAAGGTACCAAACATTGAGCCACAGAACCACAGTTAATAATTTTCTCAATGAAGCATGACTGCACAATTATGCTTGTGTTTTAAGAACAATCACAGAAACATAAGCTGGGAATTTACTGAAAAGGTCAAGGAAAAAAAACTAATGAAATAACATTTTCTCTAAAAATACTGGGCTCTACTATATCTGAAGTGCAATACAATCTCCCCTTTGAGAAATTAAGTAACATGTATTGCTCTTACTTTTACATATCATATCAGACACTGACAAACAGGCAAATTAAGAAGGAAAAAAACACTTTAATTTCCTCCAAGTTCTAAGGTCGAAATGCACTGCTGTCGGAACGAAGGGCCTTAATCTAAAAGAAAACAATTCTCTTCACTCTCACTTCACAACTGTTACTTACCCTGAGCAATGAAGTTTTTCTCAAACTTCTGCAGGAACTCCAGGTACAGCAGGTCATCAGATGTCAGAGCTTCTTCTCCCACTACAGCTTTCATGGCCTGCACATCCTTCCCGATGGCATAGCAGGCATACTTCCCAAACAGAAAGGCAAGCTTTACAAGCAGATCAGCAACCAACTGCCCACAAAGTGACTACCCTACAAAATCATTCCGAACATGGAGACTAAAATATCCAGGGACACTTGAAAACGATCACTGTTGGCCCTTTCCAGAATTAACTCCCACAAGTGAAATTGACAGGCACAGACACAGACGTGAGAGGAAACCCTGTAGAACTTCTTTGGAACCTTTCATTTGGTAAAAGTCAAAGGCAAAACTCATGGTGAACATTCAGGCACAAAATGGCTGCCATCCATCACTCAGGTAGAAGTAGCTCAAGTCCACCCTAAAGCGCTGAGATGTTGAAAGGCTCCATCAAAATGCTATACACTGACATTATCATTATTAATACCCACCAGCTGGTTGGACACATCGGCATGGTCCTTCCGAGTCATCCCTTCTCCGATGGCAGACTTCATCAGCCGGGACAGAGAGGGCAGCACATTGATAGGGGGGTAGATCTGGATGGGAAACACACAGCGAAGGTAAGTTCTGACCACAACATGCAAACAACCACTCAGAAAGCATTACACAGAATGGTCAAGACAAATATAAAATGATACTTTAGTAATGCTGTACCTGTCGGTTATGCAGTTGTCTTTCCACATAGATCTGGCCCTCTGTGATGTAGCCAGTCAGATCTGGGATAGGGTGAGTGATATCTGGAGAGGAGGACAGGGAAACATAGCTTTCAGAGACAAAAACTAAACCAGAAGGCTTACCCACACATCAGAGGCCTGGCATATCACAGGTGTCAAATCCTATCTATGAAGAGCTGGTGAAGTTTGTCATTTTAGCCCAGCACTGAAACGCTTGATACAGCACTCTATGGTCTTCAATCAAGATGCTGATTAGATTAATGTTTTCATGCTGGGACAGGACAAAAGCATAGAGCACATCAGTGCCTCTGAGCTAAGACTGGGCATCCCAGATATAAATCCAAAGATAAATTAGGAGTAATGACTGGCCACAGGGGAACACTGCTGGAGTGAGTGAGAACAAAAACAAGCCAAAAGGCCTGACCGTCGTTGGGCATGGTGAGGATGGGGATCTGGGTAATGGAGCCATTGCGACCCTCCACGCGGCCGGCTCTCTCGTAGATGGTGGCCAGGTCTGTGTACATGTAGCCTGGGAAACCACGTCGGCCGGGCACCTCCTCCCTGGCCGCAGACACCTGAGGAGGGGCAGGCGGCAAGAGGGTCAGGGAACAAGTTTTCTCCCTTCCAGGCTCAGACACTGTGGAATAAACAAACTGCAGGGGGGTGAAGGCCGCGGGGCCTAACCTCTCGGAGAGCCTCGGCGTAGGAGCTCATGTCGGTGAGAATGACCAGCACGTGCTTCTCACACTGGTAGGCCAGGAACTCGGCAGTAGTGAGGGCCAGACGAGGGGTGATGATTCGCTCAATCCTGCAGGTGGAATGACATCATCATACAGCATCTCGCCTACCTGCCTTCTAGCACTCCTCTTACCTGCTTTTAAAAATTACCCATAACAATAGATAGCCCTTCTGACTTCAGAAACGCTGTTTCCTCTTTTGTAAGATGCCCCAGTTACATCACTCACAAGTACACCACTGCTAAGACACAGTACACTAAAAATGGTAACTACTTTTTTAAATTAGATTGTTGAATTAGATTCCTACACCACAAAATTATAGAAACATTGTTGTATGACAGTGTTTGAACAAGAAAAAAAAAACTCACAAATTTAGAGTAAAAATAATATGATTTTAAGATATGAAGGGCATCCCTAAGCAGGTTTAAACGAAACAGATGTTGATCACTTACGTGGGGTCATTGGCCAAGTTAAGGAAGAGACACACATTGTCCATAGATCCATTCTCCTCAAAGTCAGACTTGAAGAACCTAGCAGTTTCCATGTTAACCTAAGAAAGCAAGCGGAGACATGAGTCTACTTCTCCGTTTTCCCACTTACTACATCAAAACTTTATTTTGTAGTAGTTTTTAATCTTATTGGTTTCTGCAAACCAATGCTCTCTTAAAAAATCAATAGTTCAGACTCAACAAAAAATGGTTAGACTGTATGAAGTGTGCATGTCTCCCAAAGGGGTATATTCAGTTGTACTGGAAAGTCTACTCACCCCCATAGCGGCAAACACAATGGCAAAGTTGTCTGCACTGTAATCCATCACATCTTTGGATTTCTTCACCAGACCAGCCTGGCGGCAGATCTGTGCAGCAATCTGTAATACAGACAGAGAAACTCTGCAATGGCCAAGTAAGGGAATGCTACAGGAAAACAAAAGCTAATCGTCGAGTTATTGGTTTTCTAAAACCTTCAAATGCATTATATTTAACCACTGTGCTATTCATCAATATTCCTGCTTTGAATACTATTGAATATATCTGCTCAATTTAAAGAAGCTCACAAATGAGAGTTTCATAAAAGACTAAAAATCTATTTTTTGAAAATGAGGCAGACAAGCCACAATGTAAAAGAATCTGACCATTTGGGGTTTGGGTTCCAGAAAACCAAAATGGCTAACCACAGAGCAATATTACCTTATCCCATAACAGGCAAGGAACGCTGAACACTGAGAGACCCAACGTCCCTAATCTTATAGTATCCCTAAGAATAGAATGGGAAGGGGCTGGTCATGTTACCTCATTGTGTGGCAAACCAGCAGCAGAGAAGATGGGGATCTTTTGTCCTCTGGCGATGCTGTTCATGCCATCAATGGCGGATATGCCGGTCTGGATCATCTCCTCTGGGTATATTCGGCACTGTGGGTTAATAGGCTGCCCTGTGGGATATGAATGGAAAAACCCCCAACCCCAGCAGTGAGACATCTCATTTCCATTTGTGTATGAACTTAAAATACTCAACTTAAAATATGCTGCAGTCAACATTACCACACAGTCAAACATGCATCAGCTCACTAGTGCAGACTGTGCCTTTAAGGAATGCTCTAAATTGCGAAATCCCAAAGATGTTTACTGTGTACTGGGTGTTGTGGTTAGCTATGCCTAGTTCCATACCCATGATGTCCAGATAGTCTTCGGCCAAGACCATGGGCCCCCTGTCGATGGGTTTTCCTGATCCGTTGAAAACACGACCTAAAAGGCACAGTTTGTGTTAAGAGAACAAAAGTACTGCCAGACCAGCTCACACATGTTGAAACAGGACATAATCTTACCACAGCTCAGGTGTACATACCCAGCATGTCTTCTGATACAGGTGTGCGCAAGATATCACCGGTAAATTCACAGCTTGTCTTTTGGGCATCAATACCAGAGGTTCCTTCAAAGACCTTCAAAGGTAGATCACAGAACAGATTATACTGGTACCATTCTCTTTATGGTAATAGGAAATAGGTAATATAATACTGCAGTTCAGGGTGAACTACCAAGCCAGCACTACCACAGCTTATTTGAGAGTAAAGAACTGGTTAGGTAACTGCCCGGACCAGAAAAGCTGCTGGTTCAACTCACTGCTTGAGTGACCTTGAGCAGGACCCTGAACCTAATTGCTTCAGGAAAATATTCATGCTTTTTTATGCTTAAGATGTTTAAAAACAACATGGTAAGTCACCCTGTATTTGGGCATTCACAAAGCCAAAAAATAATATGATGTGGCAGTGCAAAAGGTAGCACAAGCCACATACTCATCTCACCTGCACCACTGCCTTGGACCCGCTGACCTCCAGTACCTGTCCACTTCTTTTTGTGCCATCAGGAAGGGTCAGGTGGACAATCTCTGCATACCTGGGGAACTGGAGCAGACAGACAGTGGCTTTAAACTCACTGATGAAAAAGTTATGCCTATTGGCCTTAATCTCATTGGTGGGAAACGAGTATTGTCCTGTTGTTAACCCATACTGACAACATACAGGGCCCTTCTCCTTTTTTATGCATGTGAGTTATCCTCAAGAGTGATGAAAGAGTGGCTTGGGTCCCTTGTGTTTAATTTGTGAAAAAACTTGAGAAACTTGTGGCCTGACTAATGTTCTTGCAAGTTTTCCTGTGCCAGAATAAATGAGAAATCAGCCCATTTTTAACATTAACTGTCATTTGAATTACAAAATGTGTGAGAAACGGGAACAGGTCATTTAGCTGCAAAGGTGCATGTAGTCAGCCTGTTTCTTCCCTTGACTGCAGTGCGCAAACATTGCTTGCAGTGACTGTTAAGCAGCTGAACAGTCATGTTGTGCTGAGGCATACACATGAGCCACGTGACTAGGGAAAATTGTGTGTGTGACTGCAGCTCTTTTTAGTCATGGAGCATTCTGGTATTATTCACTGGTGAACACCATCATAACAATCTGAATGGGCAAAAATAACTGAGCAAAAAATGTAGTCAATATTGCAAAAACCTAGGCTGGCCTCTGTCACTTTGTATAATTAAAAAAAAAAAAATTTAATAAAACTACATTGGAGACAAGAGTGATTGTAAGTGCAATGTGCCTTGTTCTTCACTTTGAGAAATGAAATAGCCTAGCACAATATTATGGAGGTCTGGAGGTCTCTGTAATTAGCATAAAAGTTCATATGAAATGTATCAATCTTGCTGGAAGATAGTACTAAGATGTAAAAACAATGCTCAGTGCAAAAACCAGAGCGATGAATGTTGAACAAACTTCACTGACCTTCACATGATCCAAAATAACCAGAGGACCATTGACACCAGACACTGTTTTATAAGCTGTAAGACAAGGAAAAGCAGTCAGTTGGGCTTTAGATAACATGGAATAGAAAAATGCATATCAGTGCTTAATTGCAGGAAACACACAACAGTAACAAAATAATGATTTCTATGAATTTTAAGTCGAGTCATGACTATGTGAGAATGATTTCAACTCCTACACTCTGCATTGCGCCAATACTTACTGCCATCCCACTGATTCCTCAGAAATTTCCACTATGCTTAGAAAACTGGATGACTAGATTTACCCAATGAATACACTCATTTACAAACAATGAAAATTACAAGAGTGCCCTCAAACTAAGAGTGTGTGACCAAGGTAGATCTGATGGTCGAAAACAGGAGAAAGGTCTGGGCTATATGATCCATCTGCAAGTGGTGTGAACACTTAATGCAGTCTTCTTTTTTCCACGTCTCCTACAGAACTATACTTAGTAACATGCTGTTAAGTCTGATATTGCTTTTGAGAAAGAGTTGCCTCTCCATCTGCTGACATCAGATCAAACCAGAATGAAGGGGGAACTGCGGTCTTCTGCATGCAATGGACTCAAACAGCATGATTTATGCAGCCAGTCACCTCCTCTACCAGGCATAGAGAAGACTGTTTGTCTCAAAATACCATCTGCGCCTTCTAATTAGTCATGTCCACCGTGAAACGATAGTATTAGCAAAACCTGTGCATCACGTCGCACCTTGCTGACAAACGCTGTGTGTGTTGGGGGGGGGGGGTTCTCATGTTTTAACTGCAGTCTAAAATAGTGATTGCATGATCATTCTAATAACCATATTTAATACAGTGCCTGATCAGATAGCTGAAGGATACTTCCCAAACATGCATGAACATGCACGTATGTGAACGCTGCCACAGCTTACGGCAAGCGAAGAAGTGCACAAAACAAATGGCCCCTGACAACAGGCGGTTGAGTTTCAGTGCAGGTATATAGTACGTTGACGTTATGTACTGCAGACTGTCAACACAGTGGGAACTATAGGGGCACAAGTCACCATCAAACAAGCCAATCGCCAAACCTACTGTTTAATTTACAATTTGCATATATTACGGCGGAGATGCCTGATTCTAGTAATACCAGCTGGAGCTAGCAATAATCTTAGCAAGCATGCCGTCACCTAAACTGCGGCTAGGTGTATAGTGAGCCAGGTCTACTTAAAGTAGCAACCAGCACACCACTCATTAAAAAGTCAAATGATTTCGTTCTCTCTAATGTAGGTGGATAGAAGTGAGACATCAACGTCACATCTAGCTAGCAGTTAAAGCTAGCTAGCCAACTACTTTACTGCAAACCAACAAACAACATGCCCAACTCACTGAGTCGCGGCTGTGATATGTAGTCTCGGCTGACGGCTTGTACGTGTTCACGAGTCATGGCAGCTTTAGTCCCACTGACAGCTGAAGAAAGCTCGGTCATGGCTCCGTCGACTATTCCTCTGATCGCCTTCATTGCCATCTTTACTACACTTAACGGAGTTCCTGCTTGAGGACCACGAGCAATGCGCACGCGCGGCTTCAGCGACGCGGGTGTTGCCCACTTACGTACAACACGCGTCCAAAACGAAGATAAGTGCTGAACAATGAACAGTTCATTGGTGCTGATGATTGAACTTCTCTGAAGTAGGAAGTCATATATTTGCCTCGTTACATCAGTGTTCACGGCCCATCGGTCCCGACCACAGAACTGTTCTCTGGTCCAAACATGGTATGTACATGTTTACGTCAAGTATGTAGTTGTTCTCCTTAATTATATTTTGCATGATATGAAAATATTATACACTCTCAATCCAAAGAAGCAGTCAGTAGTAGCCACAATATCCGTTAAGAATTCTGATGATTGCATTGGCACAGAATAAAATATGTTTGATTCCATGAATCTATCCTGTGCCTCACTCACAGGGTCTCTGTATGTCCATGGCTTCACTTCAACGATGTTACTGTCCACGGCGTGCATCTGCTTACTATATGTTCTTAATCAATATAAAAACAGCATAAAATAACTGCAGAAAGTAAAACATTTCAAAGGACCACACAAAAAATAAAGATAGATATGTTGTATTTGGATGGTTACCATAGGTCCCAACTTCTCAGTTAAACATTACTATATACAGTATACTCCTTCACTTCAGCACACCTGCATTAACACCTGTATCTACCTGCCCAGAAGTGTAAGAGTTGGATATAATTTTACTTTTAATACATTTTTAGCCAGAGGGGAGAAAGGACAATTTGCTGAAATGTAAGGTATCATTATTACCAAGGGTCTTCTACAGTGGGCATGTTGTTTTACTACAAAATGAAAAAGTCAGGAGTACGCCCATTTGACAACCTCAACATCACAGTCACTACTAAACAATATAATATACAGACATATGCTCACACATCTACCATGTATAGTAAGTATAATACATGTCTGCATAGGCCACAAATTAAAGTTGAATGCTTTCTTGAGTGCTTGGTTTTCAGTGCTTATAGTATGCAAATGAAACAGAGTAACCAAAGATGCAGGTAGTGCTGAGGTTTCATAGTCACCCTACTGAGACTACATCTACTCAAAAAAATTAATTACTATGAATGATGCCTAATGCAAAGTAAATTAATCAGTTAAGGTCATGGGGATTTAAAACAAATCAATGTCTTTTGTGAGTAGTAATTAAAACAAGACACTCCATAATGTTTTTTCATAACAGTCTTACATTTATGTTGTTCAAGCGGAACATTAAACTGCAGAAAATATTTTGCAGAATGTTAGTGTCTCAAACGAACAAAAACTTCAAGAAAGCTTTTAAATACATTGATTCACCCTTTTTCCTTGAAGATAATGCTTAGAAATAAAAAAACCCATTTGACAAACAAGCGGTATTGAGAAGAACCCCCTGAAGCAGAGATTCACAAGATCATGTGAATCGGATCTTGTGGGACTTGAGCAGACACCCTGATACATAACGGCTCTTATACAGGTCCAGGTGTTCGTGGGCACAAGCTAGTAGTTCATCTAGCTTTCTGACCATATGGCGGAGGGGGAGGGGGTGCTTAGAGTGCATTAAGACAACCAGAGAAGGCATAAGAGTTTCAAGACGGTCCCTGGAATCAGGCTCTCGTATCTCTATACCTCTGGGCCCATTTCTTCTGCATGAGCCGTAGGGTGCGATTTATTTATTATTTATTATTTCTTTTTTCTGTTTTTGAGAACGTTTTTTCGAAGGCTGAGCCCTCGGCCTGACAAGCTGCCGAACCCGTCCGAGAAAAGAAGACACGGCTGTTATATGGCAAATAAAATCACTTGGTTTTGCAGTGGGGCCAGTCCCCACGTTGCGGTGGACTGGACGTAAAAAGGCACAGGGAGGGTGTGGCTATGGATCACCGCAGGTCCAGTACAGTCACACTGCTGTCCGTGATGTTCATGTGTCCTCCAGCCTGGGGACAAACAGAGGGTTGGGTCAGGGACATCTGGGACATAAGATGCAGGGCTGAATTCAGAAAGGGTAAGATTGTTGTGTAAAATGCTGGGAGTTTGAAAGTTAATTCAGTACATTGACACCATAAAACTACAAGACAGCAGTTGACATGTTATTCTACTCACAGAGAACAGTGGGGGTTCTTTGGGGTGGGGGTGGAAGCCTTTCTGCTTGCAGGACGAGATCTCATCCATTCCATAGTCTGTGAGCCGGAAGTATCCAGTCCTAGAACACACACAAATGGAAACAAAAAGCTTACAAACGAGGTTGTGACATAATGTAACGCATACACACACGCACGCACACATGCTCACACCAACAAAGCAATGGTAATGACACAATGACGGATCAAGTAACAGATCTTTTTTATCTTTAGAGGTCATGAATACCCTAAACATAAAATTGAAACTGAAATAGCATACTTCAAATTTCAGACAGAATAAGGTTTCATGCGGTTGCTTTCACAATGTAATAATCACAGTCAAACATCAAAAAAATGACCCTTTAAGTTGCAAGAACCCCTGATGGGACTCACTCGTTGAACTTTGGGGAGCAAACGATTGCAATGGATTCCGGCAGCATCATCTGGTAGGAACAGTGAGTGTGCAGGTCCACACTGGACAGGAAGGCAGTCTGTGTGGGGTGTGTCTACACACAAAAAAGGAAGTGTGTGGTCATCTTCACTGTCCTATTACATGGACAGACCTCACACTGTGTCATCTCCCATTCAAAGAGCCAGAAAGCACAAGGTGGGCACTGTATTTCAGAGTTTAATTTGTATTTCAGATTAGTATATAAGTGTACACTATATTTAATAAATTATAGGGTATCTTTAAAGTGTGAGTACGGTTTTGTATTGCATGTTCCAATACCACAAACTAAGGTAACAGATGTTTAATATTTTCACAGGGTGGAAATGCTTGAAGAAGCTTTGAGTGAAATATCTGCTATGGTAGATAGTAGATATGGTAGATCGTATGGTAGATATTCCACTAAAACATGACCTAAATCAGGGATATAACTCCAGTCCATCTAAAAACTTCTAGGACCAGAGCTGCACAGCCCTGCCCGAATGCAAAGTAGAGAGCTGCACGGGGGCTCACATGGATCCAGCCCAGAGTGATGAGATTGTACTGATCCTGGATCAGGAAGAGCTCCTCTTCGTTCTCCGTGTCGCAGAAATCAGGCCCTCCACACTGTTTGGGCACGATCACGTGGGTCACCGTGAAGGCATTCTGAGTCTGAAACACGCACACACACACGCACGCACACACCCACCCACACACGCACACGCGCACGCACACACACACACACACACACACACAAAACTTAATGTTCAGTTCAGTCAGGCCTTTAAATGCACACATGCGCACACATTCTCTGAAGCCCAAAATACTTATTACTTGCAGGAAAGGGTGTGACTAAGAGACTTTAAATGCGTACCAGTTTACCGCAGAGGATGCCGCAAGTCTCCACTGCCCGTATCGTGTTGGCATCCGCCAGCTTAAGGAACTTCTGACAGAGCTCAGCGGGTACCGCCAACTGCCGCAGTCCATCCACCATAACATCTGGAAGCAAGTGAACACACACACACACACACACACACCGGTATGAGGCCCAGGTTTCAGTCAGTGGGACTGTTCTATAAACACCTGTGTTCTCTGTAATTTGCAACACAGCATCACCATTCAACACATCCCTTCACCTCAGTCAACCCAGCAATGTAAATGTCCAAATAAAAGAATACAGTTACTGTACACATAGCCCACAGTTGTTAAAAACATGATTGCTATAATTAGGTTTTCCAAAACTGGACTTAAGCATGTCAGTTTCATCGTTAGTGTGATTGTGGTCAATTTAATTTTTTTTAAATTGTGGACATTTGTAATGTGAGTCTCATTTGCACTAATGACAAACCCAAAATCAGCGTGCTTACTGTTTCCAGTGCTACCCAGTGACCCAGGCTTGAGAGAGCGGTCGAATATGGGGGGCGCTGCAGGGAGAGCCGAGGGGCTGGTTTTGGTGGGAGTGTTTTCTGGGCTCTGTGGGGGGGTGGGCGTGGCCACGATGGACTGCGGGGGTCCCTGGACACCCGGGAGGAGGGGGCCATCGATCGGGGGGGCGCTGGGGCCCTTGAACTCCTGGACGATCCGCTGGCGCTCCTTCTCCAACTCCTGCTGCCGGATCATCTCCTCGAAGGCGGTGAACTGCTCCTGCTCCTTCTGCCGCTTCTGCATCTCAGCCACCCGCTGCCTTTCAGCGTCCAGCTCCCTCTGCCGCGACAGCTCTCGAGCCATGGCCGCCTCCTCCGCTTTCTATTACACACACGCGTGCACAAAGACACACACACACACACACAGGTACAGAGACACGCACACACAGACACACACAGATACAGACACACACACACAGACACACACACAGACACACAGGTACAGAGGTACAGAGACAGACACACACACACACAGGTACAGAGACACGCACACACAGACACACACAGATACACACACACACACAGGTACAGAGACAGAACCACACACACACAAACATACACACAGGTGCAGACACATACATACACGTGCATACGCACAGACACACACACACACACATACACACAGGGACAGACACACACATACACGTGCATACGCACAGACACATGCACAGACACACACACACACACAGACACAGACACACATACACACACACGTGTTCAGGTTACAACAGGTTTGGCTCAGGACTTGCTGCCACTTTCTGCACGACTCTGCATTAACTCACATGTGCACTGATTTTTAGACTTGGCTGAAGGGGTTTGCTCTTAAATAATGTAATGTCTTCTATTGCAATGTAATCCACTATTACCCATCAATGTGCCCAGTACGTAAACTGTAGACCTGTCCACGAGAACAATATTGATAACTGCAGCAAAAAAAACAAGACTACTTCAATTGAGCTGAATATCTCCGCTCCGTGCCACGAGTACATACCCTTTTAATAAGATACTCTGCATACTCCTTCTCATACTGCTTCAAAAGGCCTTTCTTCAGCTCCTCAGCCTGGGGAAAGGCTACTTCTTTCAGCTTCTGTGAAGCGATAGAGTAAAACAAATAGAGCACATGTTGACCAAGAAATGTTTGCATATTTAGCGCACATACACTTTTTACTGTTCACTCGTTGATAAGAGACTAAGCACATTTCATTATGCAACATCTATTCCCATATATTAATCGCTTTCTTGATGTACAAACGAAACACTGTGCATTTTGAGAGTGAAAATGTGCAGTGATGTAGGCACACTTGTTCCGCCCACCTTCATCGTGTCCTTCTTCTCTGGAATGTTGGCGGTTTTGTAGTCCCGATGCTTAGGAAGTTTCTCAAAGAAAAGCCTGGAAACAGAAGTCAAATCATTTTACACCGCATGATGGAAGTCACATTTTTTCTAGGGTCTCTTGTGGAAAAAAAATATATATATATTATCACCATGGCACTACCTGATAATACTAATTATAAATAAACTAATACAAAAAACATAACCGTAAAAAGACCCAAGTTGTTGGCGTACCTTGGTCATTTCTGCTAGAAAGCGGACGCAGGCAGTTACTTACGTGATGTACTTGTTGTAAAGCACAAAGGCGTGCTCTGCGTTCCCCTCCTCAGTGTACACGTTCGCCATGCGGATCATTTCCATGCCCGAGCGGAAGTAACGGCGAGGGGGCACGTCCTCATTGATGTCTACCGAGCTGCCCTTCTTGGTGAGGGCACGCACCCGCTCCACCGGCAGCAAACTCACGTCGTTGTGGTCTGCCATGGTGGAAACCGATCCCTCGGCGACACCCTTTCGATATGGAACAAACAGAACTATAGTTTGAGCTGCATTAATAAACACCAAAGCAAGAACAGCAAAACAAGCGACCCACCAATGACCAACTAATATTATTAGCACTTGAACTTTCTACAGTTTGGGGAGAATTGAGGAGATCATGGAAGATGCGGAAGGAACATTTGTCACTATTGGACAGCTGCACAAGAGCCAATTAGTTTGGCAGTGGCTTTGTGACACTGGTGAGACTTGCTGATTAAAACACAACATGCAAATCAGAAATATTTTAGTTCTTATGCTCATATCATAACAATGGTATTTATGCATGTGTTAAAACTACCATGAGCCATATTTCTTGAATGTTTCTCACGTTTAAAAAAAAAAGGACATTTCTACATAGCAATCCAACTTTTCCAGTACGGATTGACTGAGAGGCAGATATCAGATTGAGTGTACGAAGGACCGTGTATAACCAAGACAGACACACATTTCTACCGCAGGTGTTGAGTTGGCCTACCTGAACTAGCCTATATGTTGCCACCTTGCCCACGTACTACTATTTATTCCTACTCATCCTCGAACACTTCTAAAGTAACAATATTAAAATGGTGCAATAGAATAGAGTGAAGGGTAGCAATTATCATACATTAACATTTTCACACAAATTCATAATGTAATCTAGTCTAATGGTGGGGTCTTACTCAACTTGTTTTACACATAAATGAATCTGGTTGGTCGATGAAGTCAGCAATAGAAGGAAAGGAGATTTAACGATATAACTAAACGGAATGAGTCTCGACCCACACACCAGAAACGTGTTCATTTAAACAAATTAAAGGAAATTTCAGAAGGATCAGTATCTCGTTGAAGAAAAGCACGATACTGCTATTCGGTCTTATTTTGGAAAAGCATGCATTTTCTGAGATAAAGCCGCGTTAGCAGCATCTCTTGCCCATGAAACAAATTTCACATGTATATAATGTCCGTTGAATCCGTGTAAACTAGCGAAAGTTTACAGCCATCTAAAGTTAACAAACCAACTACAAGCCTGTACAGTAACTGTAGATCTAGCGCCAAATGATTACTAGCTGACGTTACATTGCCTAACCAATGATTATCTTGACTAAATTAAGTCGATAATGTAAAAATGAACAACGGACTTCCTTAAATTATGACAAGTCCATTGCAGGATTTCCATTAGCTAAGCGTGCGAATATTATCTACACTACACAGCTACCTATCTATATACATTTGCTAACGTTAGCCAAGCGTCATCAAACAGCAGGCTAGCTACCACTAGTCCAATCCCCACTATGCACCCCCACCACCGCAGATCCTTGAGATAGCTAGTTAACATTACACGACTGTCTTGGAAAAGCCCGAATTAGAGCTAGCTAAATTTATTAGCCAGTTTAAAACTGAATGGCTATTTTTCTAGTTAGCTAGTTACCTTGAATGGGCTTACCTGCGAACTGTCAGTATCAGTTGTAATTTAACTCGCAAGCTAGCCGAGCTAGCAAACTAGCTATGTTTCCCTATTGCTATGGTGTCAAGTAGCTAGCGAGCTAGCTAATTTGAGATAATAAAGTTAGCTAGTTGGCTAACTAATTTAGCCGAACACTGTAATGCATTCCATGTGAATTTTCATTCAGCGTCCAGCTAGCTAACAAGAGAAAGAAAACGGAAAATCAGTTCGCAAGGTAACGACCTAAAAATGTAGTCTATTTACTGCTAAACAGCAATTCCTGTTCCTGTTTCGCAGCCTATCGAAAGCTTCTAGAAATCAGATGAGTGTGACGCAAAACTTATCTAGACGCAACTACCACTAGAGGGCGCGCCTTGCCTTTAAGGTGCATTTAGTCCAAGAAGTCAAAACTTGCATTTTCATTAGCTGGGTGTGGGTCGTGAATTTTATTTTTAGGTGTCAGGTGTGGCACTGTACTTCCCTTGCAATACTTCGTGTGACTCTGAATAGAAGGACATGTAATTTCAGGCTTTATTACTAGAATCACAGAATATGGATTCCAGGCACTACAAGGAATTGTTTAACAGTTGCCAAAGCTGAGGAATGTTCCACAGACATTCCAATCATTTTAGCTATAACTGCTGTATTCTGTTTGACATTGAGGACATTTTTGTAATCCAGATGTCAGTAAAGATTACACATTGCAGGATTTCAATTGGGTTTCAAGTGTTTATTATTATTATTATTGGTTACAAATATGATTTCTGATACGACATTTCTTGTGTACTTCATAGGGCTATCATAATAATGCCCCAATTTAAAACTAATGTATTTCATGCCTGTATGTATTCTTACAAGGGCACATACTTACCCTGGTACAGTGGGTATTTCATTTGACACTGAACCACTCAAAAATTGAACTTAATAGGATAAATGCTTTGTGGTAATGTTCTGCCGTTTTCTAGATTTTTGTCGGGCAAAATGTTTCCAGCATTGATAATTCTACATTGTATGCCATGGCACACAGAAAGGCTGATCACATTGTATTATGTAAAAAAAATTTTATTTCTAAATCACATGATCTGATTATCATTACATTAGTGCAGTAGCGATATATATTAGACATTTTAACCTAAAAGCATAATGATGTATATATTTAACACATAAGAACCATGCCTTCACTATTCTTTCTTCCTCTAAATATATTCATTCTTACCTACAACTGATTATTGCACAGTATTACCAGTATCTGACTAAAAAGAACACTTTACTATCTGGTCAGACGACCACATGTTATTCCAGATCAGGTTATCTAGACCTTCTAGGGTCATGGCATCACAGTTTGATCAACTGTCTCTGTTCCTTATCTCTTATGCAAGATAGACTGGGGTAGTGCTCCACACTCAAGGCTATCGCAAGGACACATGCTTCCTTTTTGAATATTTTAGGAAAAAAAAAATTCTTAGCATGGTCTTGGTATTGGACGCCCACCACAGGAGTTTAGAAAACAATGGGAACAAAGAAATATAGTGGTAACTGAAAACATGGGGGAAGCAGGTGAGGTGAGGCTTTTATAAAATATGTAGACAAGTCTATGTAAGGCTGGTACAGATAAAGTTATTCTATTTTACTATTCGATGGTATTGGTTTAAATCATATACACAGTACAGAAATTAATATGTTGATAAACATGTCTATACTATCTCACAGTCAGTAGAAATTTACTTTCGTACTTGTGTACTTTTAACAAAGTGAAATTTTGGGAAGCTGTGAAACCTATTGTTTAATATAAATATAAAATTAATGCTCAGGCGCCGTTAATGTGTGTAATAACTTGTAAGAAAAATAAATAAATAAAAGTAATGCAGCACAGCAGGGAAATACAGTGATAACAACCTGACCTCCATTGGTCACATTGTATCTTCCATGGTTAAGACTGTGCAGTGCACTACAGTCAAAATGGGCAATAAAGAATGAAACATATCCCCAATATTTGCTATATAGGCTCAGTTAAAATGCAAAAAAATGTATAAATCTGATTTTTTTTTTTTAACTATAGTTAAGACCAAAGTCTAAAATTTAAAAAATAGCCATTTCCCTAAAGCGTCCAAACACAGACAGCAATTAAAAGAATACTGGCTAGTTATAATGATCAGCTAGTTTCCCCAGGCCAAAAATTTAGACAGATTACTTTTTCAGCTTTTGAACCAAACCAAAATGACACGCCACGTTCTACGGCCATGTTTTACACAATCTCGTCAGTCAATCTGTCAAACTGCCCATAAAAGCGGATTACTTATGCATTCTGAAGCTGTGAGCTGTGCAGACTGGGACTATAGAGTTACGGTGTGAGAGAAAGGGCTCCAGTCTCTTCCGGTTTAGACCGGTTCCCCTTGTTCTTTCTGTGGCGCTGCTTGCGAGGCTTCCCCTGGGCTGGCTGTGGTTTCTCTGGAGGGCCGTGCGGACAGCACGGGGAGCGCTCGCCCAAGGCTGCTCCACCGCTGGGGTCATGCTCTGCCCCAGAACGGCCTGGCAGCGCGGGGCAAGGAGGGGGACCGGGGTGCTGAGGCCTGCCCGAGGCCTGCTCGCGGTCACAAGTGCTCGGCTCACGAGGAGGATAAGGAGGATCATCAGGACAGGACTGACTCTGATTCAATGACCTGAAATGAACACCAATGGTAATGTAAGAGAAATACTTACCATTTCCAGTGTGGTGACATTTCACGTTGACGGCTCAGAACACACAAAGCGACAGAACAACGTAATGCATACGGAATGCATACATGTAATGCTCATGGTATGGTAAAAGATAGACAGGCACTCACTTGTCAAAGTGTGAGCATCTACAGACAGGAGGGCCATCTTGACTACAGCCAGCACTGCCCCAAATAGGATCCTGGTCTGGCTCCTCCATGCCCTTGTTGCTGGGTGAAATGGAATCATTCTGTTCACATCACTGCACCATCACACTTTTCTGTTTTTCAGTAAATTCCAGAACAATGAACAGGGGACCTTTCATTGATATAACAGTACCAAGCACATACATACCAGCAACAAAATGGAGGATAACGTTATTTGGTCGTCTCCATCACTGAAAATTATACACATATGCACCACAAACCCTTTCCTTTGACACAAAACTCAAATATTTTATAACACAGAGTTTTTGCCATCTTGCATCAAAGTGCAATACATTTGTTTTTCAATATGCAGGTCTAATGCTTTTTACTAATTAAGCCTCCAGGAAAGTATTGATATGGACTTTTTTAACCTCTTGCCGAATTCACTGTAACCTGCAGAAAACTTTAAAACATCTGACAAAATTTCTGTATGACAATTTGGTAGGAACAATGATTGCGGTCATCTGTGATCTATGGTCAAATGAAAATAAAAATGTTCTTCAGAACAAAGTGTTCTACACTTCTTCTAAAGGTTAAAGTGTATGATTTAACGCTCAGTCTTACCTCCGCTCTCGCCTAGAGAACAGGTCGTCAAGGTAGTTCTTTCTCTCTATGCGATGGCCCCTCGACTTGTTGAACACTGAAGGAAGAGTAGGAAATACCATCATTTTACAGCACCTGTTATGGAACTGTTCCTCTGGGCAATACCACATTTGTACCAGTATGTCCTCTTTCAAAACCTAGGATAAATAAACCTGTGTTCTAATTGGCGAGGAAGATACTGAGAAACAAAGTTAGGAAAGACAGTTTCCTTCCTGGCACCAATGCAGCATTCATTACAATGAAATGACTACTTAAAATTAACAGAGAACCCTTTTCAATTCATTTTAATCATTGATGAATAAAATGTACATTTTAAAGGGAAATGTATACCCCAGGAAATATATACCTTCTTATATATTCTTTTTTAAGAAAATACAATGTATGGATTGTTGACCATTCTGAGCATGGACATGAAAAGGTCTTGTTCTCTTAGCTGTATTTCTATATTGCATGTCTGCCAAAGGCCAGTGAGAGGATGTTGTAAATGTCTAGTGTACATGGTCTGTCTCAACAATGACTGTTGTCCACATTTTTAAATAAATATTCAATACTCCTGTGTTCTCCCGAAGTATTTTCAGTGACCAACAGTCAACTTGTTGGAATAATAGCATTTAACACAAAATTGAATAATTAGATTTATTCAAATTGGTCTCCCACCACAGAAAGAAAACTGACAGATAGTGAACAGTGTTCTTGAAATATTACATAACAGAAGTGACAAAAGTGGCAAAAACCATAGCACGATCAGCTGTATAAAAGCATTCAATTTAAGGTACACATTTGACCCAACATCAGTCCAGTGTTCCAAAAACTTCTGTCCATGTAAATCCCCAATTGCCATTTTCCCCATTTGAATTACACATTCTGACCTACAGCAGAACACATTGATCGGTTTCAAATTTTTATTTATTTACTAAAAGAAAATTGTTTTTTTTTAAAAGGTTAGCTTGGTATACATCATGTACCAATAAAAGCAGACACTGGAACATAATTTAAGTGGATTAATTGGACCAATAAAAGAGAACAACCACTGCAGGAAGAACCTTGAGATCATCTTAATTTTCACTGAAACTTTACATTAACATACCTGTTAAACACTGAAGGAAGAGTAGGAAAGACTAAAGCAGCCTCTCGCAGTTAACCATATCTTTTCTTCCACAACTCAGTTTACAAAAAAAAATATATCCCTCTGGATTATTTATTTGTTTAAAACTCCATACTCACATGCGACCGCTTTACTTGGAATCATCCCTTCAACATCAATTAGATACCTTCATATGGAAACCCAAAGAGAAACCCAAAAAGGTAAAGCAAAAAAAATCAGAAAAATTATCAGCAAAGTTATAAAAGTTAGATCATTTTCCAAACCAGTCTGAATTTGTCTGCAGAAGCACTCCAACACCAACCTGCACACAAGATAACCAGTGCGATTCAACCCATGGGTACAATGTACACCAATCAGCTTGTCTGAAAAGAAAAGAACACTTATTACCAACCTTCTGCTTCAGAGTCACTTACACATTTAAATTAGCATAATTGACTAGAGGGAATGCCTACAACATTTAATAAACAAATGCGCATAAACAACCATCATGGAACATGTTCAAATATTGGGGGAAAAAAAGATTTGCATAGTTTATTGAACCAGCAGGTGTCCGAAATGAATCTGTATCAAGTCCTTTATCAGAGCTGGTCTATAAACTATTTGCAACCCAACAAGTTGTGAACCAAAGCAATTTTTCCAGACACAATACTTAATCTTTGGGAATGTAACGGTTAATTTCAAGTGCAAGCATGTAGCACAGAAAAAACTGATGCACCACTGAAATGTCCTGGCTTCAAATCTGTCCTGTTCTGTAGTACAATACTAACCGTTGTTTTCATTTTCCTGCAGAAATCTGTACACAGCCTTTTTAAAACTCAGGATAGTTGGGTCACTTGGCACTCGATGTCCAGCAGTGAGTATCTTCAGATACTGCACACTGTCTGGCAAATCCTTCAGTGAAAATGAAGAGTCTGAGATGAGAATAAGCATTTAAGATACGCTATGAGCTAATAACTGCAGAATCAAATTTAAATGCACATACCAGGTTTGTATTACTATAACTGTAAAACAGGGATGCCAAACCTTATGAGAAAATGGCCAGTGTGGGTGCAGGTTTTTGTTTTAGCCTTGATTGAAGACCATGATTAGTTAATGAACTGAATCAGGTGTCATAGGACTGGGCTAAAACAAAAGTCTGCACCCACATCAGTGCTTTTTTGGATAAAACTGGGCACCCCTGCAGTAAAATCAAATGCAGCTAGATGCCAAACTGGCTTTTTAGTTAATCAATTCTCTTTGTCAAAAAGACACCTTTACTTAATGCTTAACCACACTGATAACTGATAGTATTGACCATTTATAGATGTATATGTAAAAAAAAACTGCAGTTTATACAATATCTACATTGAGGACTGTTATACAATAGAGAAGTGCATCATGTGCTCATGTGGTGATTCTCAGTGACCGTGTTCAGCAACGGTCCTCACCGTGACATTGTAGTAGCGCGTTGTGAAAGTGAGGTCAATGATGAGGCCCAGCTCTTCCTTCTCTTCCTCTAGCAAATGCACCAGGTCAAAGGGGCCAAAGGCCTCAGAAGGAGGCAAGCAGCTCCTGAGTGACTGCAAAAGGTATTCCTGTTCAGTGACAATATTACCACATACCTGGGTGACACTTGCATGATAAACGCCTTTACTGCAAGCGTTTGGCAGCTGTCAATGTTTTAAACATCCATATTACTCTGCTTTAGAGTTAATTCCGGGGTGCAGCTCTTACCTGTTTTAGGGGAACTTTAAATGCAATGAATCGTGTTCCAGGGATTCTCTTTCCCAATGCTTGGTAATCCATCCATCTGCAGATATTACATATTATAATAAATATAATAAGACTCATGATATATTGACTGATTTCTTTGTGTGCAAAAATGCCAGTCAATCAACATTTACGCAGCGTGGACGATAATCAAGCAGAAAATCAAGCATTCGGTGCGTGACTACTACGCAATCTAGTAATGTTACAAATGGTACTAGTCTATAGCAGGTTTTGTCATAAGAGGACAAAAAGTTAACGGAAACGTCCATGTTACCCGTCAGGAATTTTGTTGTTCTTGTTAGACGACATTTCCCTTGTGCTTGAAACAGAAGTACTCCTCTTATGAAACTCCAATATTGAAGTTGTTGCTGTACTCGGAACTCCGACCAATCTCAGTTCATTAAACCCAGCTAAACTCTGCGAGATGCACAGCCTTAGCGAGCGCCTATCATTTAACTTTCTCGCTAATGAAATGAAAACGTGTTTTGTTCGAAAGGCTCTATAAGTAGTACCTACAAATAAGTTTCCACATTGTGTCAAACAAAACATGGAGGCAATGGCTGGTTGGCGGACTAATGATTCCTGTAAGAGATCGTTTAAAAAGGAGCTAAACTATCAAATAACACTAGCTAACATAAACTTGAACGACAATATCAAGGCAAACTTAGCTAAAGCTCGCAAGATGGCTCGCTAGAAATGGAAGCTAAATAAACTATAAAGTCGCGTAGCAAGAACTTATTGACTATGCCTTACAATTGAGTAAGTTATCAGGAACACAAGTAGTGTTATGTCATTTCGTAAGTTTAATTCTATCACGTCTAGGGAGGCATTTAATGAACGAAACAGAAAGGAACCCAAAACCTAGAACCACATCACGATAATACTTTGCAGCATAGTGATGACGTTAAAACTGCCAACCGGAAACCACAGCCTTGATAAGCAGAGGCAGTCATCTTAAAGTTACACGCACGGTCAAAAGATGATATAGTATGAATATACAAGACAGAGAAACAAGTTATTGTATGTTAATGATACTTTATTTTAAGTTGAGAGAACATTTTTAAAAGTTTGTATTCACATAGTAAGTACAAGCTTGCCTTTTCCGTTGTTTAACGAACTTGTATTTATAATGCAGTATCATATTTCTGTAACTGCTGGAGGACTCAGCAGTACAATAATATACGCTTCAGATACCACTGATTTCTCATCTTCAATACGTCTGACCCTGAAAATTCACAAATACACAAATTGGTGTTATCGGTTGGTTACTTGGTGTGACTGTACTCAGTTCCTTGAAATTAATGGCGCATTAAATACTAAAAACAAACAGGGTGATGTCCCTTCTCTAAACACATATAAGTGTTTGCAGGATTCACCTGACTGTGTATTGCCATGACATCAGAGTTTAAGATTAAAAGTGAACAAAAGGGGAAAAGGATCCATAAAGAAAAGACTGGAACAAGATTATGTTTCACTGTGCCTCTATAATACAACAAAGAATTGCTCTTGTGAAATTGCCACATGGTTTAAGATATTCACTAATCCGGAACACTATAAGCTCATTAATTTTCTTTGGCAAATGTAGCAAATGCTTTTCCTCTGAAAGTCAAATCATCAGTAGTATAGACTG
The DNA here is from genome assembly GCF_013347855.1 of Anguilla anguilla. Classification (NCBI taxonomy): domain Eukaryota; kingdom Metazoa; phylum Chordata; class Actinopteri; order Anguilliformes; family Anguillidae; genus Anguilla; species Anguilla anguilla. The sequence goes on along the minus strand of NC_049210.1, from coordinate 10,683,467 downwards.
ATGATTATCAATTTTTCACACTAATTAAAAATCAGTATTTTGTGTTTTTCACATTTGTCCACAAGCTTAGTAAATACACTGTGATGGATATGCCACTCCTCCACATTGCTTCAGCTAATATGGGTTACTGAGACTTTCTAAACTGTCCTAGCAGGATATTCAGGTGTAACTGGTTAGAGCACATTTCGTAACACTACACCCCCATCTAAGAAATCTGTAGAAATACCATCATTTTACAGCACCTGTTATGGAACTGTTCCTCTGGGCAATACCACATTTGTACCAGTATGTCCTCTTTCAAAACCTGGGATAAATAAACCTGTGTTCTAATTGGCAAGGAAGATACTGAGAAACAAAGTTAGGAAAGACAGTTTCCTTCCTGGCACCAATGCAGCATTCATTACAATGAAATGACTACTTAAAATTAACAGAGAACCCTTTTCAATTCATTTTAATCATTGATGAATAAAATGTACATTTTAAAGGGAAATGTATACCCCAGGAAATATATACCTTCTTATATATTCTTTTTTAAGAAAATACAATGTATGGATTGTTGACCATTCTGAGCATGGACATGAAAAGGTCTTGTTCTCTTAGCTGTATTTCTATATTGCATGTCTGCCAAAGGCCAGTGAGAGGATGTTGTAAATGTCTAGTGTACATGGTCTGTCTCAACAATGACTGTTGTCCACATTTTAAAATAAATATTCAATACTCCTGTGTTCTCCCGAAGTATTTTCAGTGACCAACAGTCAACTTGTTGGAATAATAGCATTTAACACAAAATTGAATAATTAGATTTATTCAAATTGGTCTCCCACCACAGAAAGAAAACTGACAGATAGTGAACAGTGTTCTTGAAATATTACATAACAGAAGTGACAAAAGTGGCAAAAACCATAGCACGATCAGCTGTATAAAAGCATTCAATTTAAGGTACACATTTGACCCAACATCAGTCCAGTGTTCCAAAAACTTCTGTCCATGTAAATCCCCAATTGCCATTTTCCCCATTTGAATTACACATTCTGACCTACAGCAGAACACATTGATCGGTTTCAAATTTTTATTTATTTACTAAAAGAAAATTTTTTTTTTTTTTAAAAGGTTAGCTTGGTATACATCATGTACCAATAAAAGCAGACACTGGAACATAATTTAAGTGGATTAATTGGACCAATAAAAGAGAACAACCACTGCAGGAAGAACCTTGAGATCATCTTAATTTTCACTGAAACTTTACATTAACATACTTCTCGTAATACCTGAAATTCTCAAGTCAAATACCCTTCTTTAAGCATAAAGTGCTGGGCACGAATAAAGCTGAGCACTGTCACATTTTCACTACATTTGGCACACCACAGCAGCATCCAGTACGCCATGTGCTGTCCTACAATTGAAACATTCAAAGACATAACAGAACCAAAATGCTCTCAAATTTTACATCCGCTTGTCCCTAAACCGTAAATTGAAACCAGGGTTAATTAGGATATTACGCATTAAACAGTATTTACTCTTCCACAAATATTCCGATAATACCGTCATGTTAGTCCTGAAATCTCATAAATTGTTTCTTAGCATCACTCCACTAACCAGACACTTTACACATTCCACAGGTCATGAAGTAAGAAATTATGAATGAAAAATGACCCCTACCACACCATCCAAAATAAAGAAAGAAAAATCATTAAAAAAACGAGCACCTGTGCCTCAAACACATTTTGTTTTCACTTTCATTACAGTTAACATGGCTTTGTAGTGGCTTTTGAGGTCTCTCCAAAGTGAGAACCCCCACCTTACATTCATCAACCTCAGGCATCTTGGTCAAAGTCCATGATTTCCTCCGGAGTTTAAAAAGTATCCTGAGTCAGTGTCTTCAGGTAGAGTCGGTCATTTCCACCAACGGTAAAGTGACAAGCTGCAGAGGCCTCTTACAGTGGCACATTAAAATGTGAAGTGCAAGCAGAGGCGTGCTTCTTTTTCCTTCTTAAAATTCTCTTATGTGAGTCTGTTTTACTCTCTGAATAGCCATGCAACAAGCTTCCAGGAACAAAAAAATAATAAGATGTTCTTTTTTAAAAGATTGTCTTAAAAAGAAACAAAAAAAAAATGCAGCACAGGCACATTTTGCAGAAAAAGACAGGGATAAAAAGAATCATCAATATATTATTTTAAAAATAAAATCAATATGTTCAAAGGCAAATCTGATCTTCATGTTTGTTTCTTGATTCTTCCTCTGCATTGTCAATGTTGTGTGCATTTCATTCAAGGCAAATCTTTCAGATCTGAAAGAGAGAAAAAAAACCTCAAATTTACACCTATTAAGGAAAACGATTTTGAATGGTAAGTCCACTTGTAAGGATTTTGCGGCCTGCAAAAAGACACCTGAAAACTTACACTTGGTGCAACAAACAACCACTAGCAACCACTTACCTGTAAAAACTGAAATGGTCAACCCATATGCCTATACTGTAATGGGAGGGGTGCCCCTAGTTTGAAGATGTGCACAAGAAAGCAACTGAAGTGTTGGCAAAAGAATGTTTCTCTTACGTTCTGCTCCAACTTCTGGTACTCTGCAGCTTTGGGCCTACGCGAAGCTCTTGCCCTCCTTCCCTCCACAACATAGGCAATTATCTGACAAGAAACACAACACACAGATATGATGCTTCTAACAATCACAGATATGGGCAGTTTCTCACCAGTTTTTCTTCAGTGAGAGTTATGTGACATGTCACACTGAGTAGCAAAGAACAAATCTTTGACCCGGGAAGGAAAGGCAACAAATAAAAGGAGAGACAGCAAAGTAAACAAATGTATACATTAACAAATAGGAATATTCCAGTACAATGAAGAGATGAAGACCAAGACCCATGTTTCAGAAGGTAGTGATCTGTTTTTAGAGGGCTGGCTGACCTTGCGTTTGTTGTGATATCCAATGTAGAGCACAGCCACCAACATAGCAGTGGACACCAGGTAGGCAAAGAAGTGGCTGCTTTCTGCTTCATCTCGATGGAGGGTTGGGATTTCCAGTCTGGGCCTTGGTACCTCCTTGGGGGAGTCCAATTTTCCTTTATCTTCATCAGCGGTATCCTCATCATCATCAGCAAATTCTTCATCGTCATCATCTGTAATTTTACCTCCTCCAGGTAATAATAACAAAACCAGAATTATTATGTGCTGTACATTACATAAACAATCTCAAAGTACTATATGAATGAATTAAAAAATAATACAAACAAATTAGCATATAAACTGAAATTACTCCACCAGTTTTGGCATTTACTGTTGGTTCCTTGGGCACAGACTTAGTTTCTGTTCTTGTTCATTTTGTACAGGTTGGCATACCTTTATCCCCGGCCGGCTGGTTTGCGTCCTCTTCTGACTGTCCAGTGCCCCCATCCGTCTTGTCTCCGCCCCCGTCCGTCTTGTCTCCGCCCCCGTCCGGCTTGTCTGCGCCCCCGTCCGGCTTGTCTGCGCCCCCGTCCGTCTTGTCTCCACCCTCGTCCGTCTTGTCTGCGCCCCCGTCCGTCTTGTCTCCGCCCCCGTCCGTCTTGTCTCCGCCCCCGTCCGTCTTGTCTCCGCCCCCGTCCGTCTCGTCTCCGCCCTCTTCCGTCTCGCCTGCCCCCCCGTCCGTCTTGCCTGCGCCCCCGTCCGTCTTGCCTGCGCCCCCGTCCGTCTTGCCTGCGCCCTCGTCCGTCTTGCCTGCGCCCCCGTCCGTCTTGCCTGCGCCCTCGTCCGTCTTGCCTGCGCCCCCGTCCGTCTTGTCTCCGCCCCCGTCCGTCTTGCCTGCGCCCTCGTCCGTCTTGCCTGCGCCCCCGTCCGTCTTGCCTGCGCCCTCGTCCGTCTTGCCTGCGCCCCCGTCCGTCTTGTCTCCGCCCCCGTCCGTCTTGCTTGCGCCCTCGTCCGTCTTGTCTGCGCCCTCGTCCGTCTTGCCTGCGCCCCCGTCCGTCTTGCCTGCGCCCCCGTCCGTCTTGCCAGCGCCCTCGACCGTCTTGCCTGCGCCCTCGTTCGTCTTGTCTCCGCCCCCGTCCGTCTTGCCTGCGCCCTCGTTCGTCTTGTCTGCGCCCCCGTCCGTCTTGCCTGCGCCCCCGTCCGTCTTGTCTCTGCCCCCGTCCGTCTTGCCTGCGCCCTCGTCCGTCTTGCCTGCGCCCCCGTCCGTCTTGCCTGCGCCCTCGTCCGTCTTGCCTGCGCCCTCGTCCGTCTTGCCTGCGCCCTCGTCCGTCTTGCCTGCGCCCCCGTCCGTCTTGCCTGCGCCCCCGTCCGTCTTGTCTCCGCCCCCGTCCGTCTTGCCTGCGCCCCCGTCCGTCTGGCCTGAGTCAACCGGCTTGGACAACCCGTCGGCCGGCTTGAGCGAGCCGTCGGTCAACTCATCGTTCGGCTTGGTTGCGCCCCCCTCCGATTGGGCTGTGTCCACAGTCCAAAAAATAACAAAAAAGGTCATGACATTAGAAGGATTATTGCACATATATGTAAAACCACAAATACTTCACAAGATCAATGGCTAAATTAGCTAGTTCCCTGCATTGCATTTGAGTTTTCCCCTTAATGATGTTTTGTCGCTAGCCAAATTGTTCTAGTGTAACGATGTGCAAAATCGTTACAGTATTATCATGACAGTGACCTAAAACCCTCAGTAAAACTGCAGTACAGATTTACGTTGCTCTTTAAGCATTAACAAGCCAAACAACATCAGCTAGCTAGATTACATTTTTTCTGAATTTGTTCAGCACAGTGACAATAGTGAACTACTTGACAACAATAAATAAAACCAGTCAAATTTTGCAATCACTCATTCACAGCTAATGACAGCACCACCAGTGACATGTCGGCCATCTCTTATCCCACAAAACTTGGAACGTTCACAGATGTGTCAGGTTCGCTTACATTTTTCCCCACACATTCCGTGACCATTTGAATAAATATGAATTTTAGCCACAGTATTCTCAATAGTAAATAAAATATAGGGGTTAAATTTAGGTCCAATATGGCCACCATCATTGCAAGCAAAATTTTCAGATCCCAACAACACAGTAAATAATTATAGAAGTCTGCATGTTTTGTGGTAACTGACATTGTCACACAGAACTATGGATTAAGTCTTCCATATAAATATTGTTGGTGTATCTTCCCTGGAGAAATTTCAGGTGAATTAGCCAGCACAATAAACACAATAAATTAAACAATTTGCATAAATTAGGAAATAGAAGAAACAGAACTACAGAAATAACTCATTTAAATATTTTTTTCCCTGTGAAAGTAGTTCGTGTGATTTGTTCTGTCCCAGACCAACTAATTAAGGAATCTAAGAGAAGTTACTTTCTGTCAAATTTCAAATACAGCCTACATTTTGTATTTGTGAGGTCTGTGCGACACTATTAGATAACTAATAGACATCGTTATTAACTCACTTTCGTCGAGGTTTGGGACGTGAAAGTATTACTCTCAAAGCGATCGACCCCTTTGGACCAAAACTGTAATTTACACCTTTATTCTACCAGAATACGGACCCCCAAACCATCCAATTATTGATATGTATGATTACGCAATAACAATCGTATTGATTCCGAGCATCCCCGAGCATCGTTTGGTTTGAGGAGTGACAAAAAAAATAAAACCTGCTGAACCTGCACGCCGTCCATCAGCTTAACATAAGCAAACTGGTTTGGCAGCATATTTTTGATACGACGGAGTGAAAACGTTGTGTGTGTTTATGGAGGCGGCCGTCAGTATTCTGCAGTCATTAGCGCTAACTAAGCACACTACGTTACTAAATGTAACGTTACCCAACTCAGATCAGTTGGCAAGCAAGAAATGTAAACATTCTAAACGTCAAAGTATACAAATAACTAGGTCTAGCTATTTGAAAAGATGTTATACAAATCAAAAGTGCGCTAATCTATCTAATAATACTCTTGACTTCAGACCTACATTAGCCACCTAAATACAGAAGCTAGTACAAAATTAGCCAGCAAGTTAAATATTAGCTAACTGACTACATATGATGTGTCAATACAGACATCCTTTTCAGAAAGCCAAGCTAACATTATTAGCCGATGAAATGGCTGAACTAACGTTACCAATATAACGTTAAGATAGTGACTTAAATGACAAACTAGCCTTAAACGAAATGGCTATCTGGCAAAACGACCATATAGCAAATAACCACGAGTCAACAAAATCAACTGATTGGACGAGCTAACGTGAGCAAGAATTGATGCTAGATAGACTTGCTAGCTAAATTATGCGTTACTTCCTTTTCAGAGTGTTTTGTACCAAGCCAAGATCATGCGAATGTTCAGACGTTGACTAACGACAATAAAATAATTAACCAGCTTTTCTGAAAATGCTTATCGGTAATGAGGTGTGTTGGTTACGGCAGACAACTTAACATTAGCTAGCAGCAAGAAACTAATAGACCCATGCACTTCTCACTGACGTAATATAGCGACACATCGCTAACGTTACTTACCACGGACGCAAACGAGACAGGCCAAAGTAAAAACAATGAATATTGTCCGCATCATGGCGTTGTAAAGAGGCATCAGAAAAACATATTAATCTGACCTTAGCTAGAAAACGAAATTGACGAACTGTTTAGACTTCCGTCTCATTCGTATTGAAGTTACTATTAGGTAGCTAACGTCATCAGAAATGTGCCGCAAGGGGAAGAGGGTGACATACGCAATAAAAAAAAGACTTTTGGGCCGATTCGATTGGCTGTTACATATCAAGACAGGGTTTTTATGTTCCGCATACGCCTATCGGGAGCTGGCGTTTTTGACGTAGTCTAGCATATATGCATATCCCGGCCTTATACAATTAGATGATATTGTAAGCGATTTTGCAGTTTTAGGAGTCGTAGTGAAATATTTCCAGTCTTACCCCAGTCGGTGCTGAGTTTCTGACAATCTTGTTCTCGTCTTGACCGTTCCGACAAAATCAAACGTTTAATATTATCGTAAATATTTAGTATTGAATCAAAAGGTTTGGATTGTCAGTGACGTGATTTGTAACCATATGCCATCTGTCAATATGTGCGCTGTCTTTAGCCATGTCCAAATGGGATTAGTGTTGCAGGACAACGTCGGTAATGTAATGTACCCTACATATTTTTATCAGTGATGTCAGTGGGCGATCCGGACCGGAAAACCCTTTCCCTTTATTACTACCCATATTAAATGAGGGGTTTGGCTGTTCCCCGTCACACATTCCTACCAGGGAGGAAAAGAAATACAACACACGCATAACGTTATAAGAAACAAGCAAAAACTAGCTACTAGGTGGCACTACTGAGTTTGTCCACTTCTGTCTGTGCACCCCAGGGCCTCTAGCCGAAGATATATTTGACATTCATTGTGATATTAAAAAGCATTCAGGAATTACACCTCACTTCAGCTCTATTTTTTTTTTTACTGAGAGGACGATAACAAGCCCTGTTTCATTTGTACAAGCAAAACTGGATATGAGATTTGGCCATTTGAAAAGTGTGCATGAGTGGCACTGTAGAGCAGTGGGTCCTAACCTCAGTCCTGAAGTACCCCTGTGTATGCTGGTTTACGTTCCAGCCACAAATGCAGTTTCAGAATTGTAACTAGTTGTTAATTTTTCTTAATTAGGCGCTTTTCGTGTTTAGAGGGATTATTTATCCTCTTCAACCACATTATGTCAGGAATAGCTAAGTATTCCATGAAGAATTAAATTCCCATGTCCATACTGTGCATATTGTGCTACATTGCAGAAATTACATTAAAAGGTAAATTATTTTTAACGGATCAAATTAAAGACTGAGGTGAGTCAATAGGCTTCTAAAGTCAAAGTCTGGACACCTGGCCACTAAAACTAATCATCTGGAAGATAATGAAGAATTCAAAGACAAAGCAAATGAAAATGAGCCAAACCTGCATTGTGTCAATAAATTTCAGGAAATGAAACATGTTCCGCTACATGTTCAGGGGTCTATTGATTAATCTTGGTCTTTCAATTGGTCCAAAAAGTTTGTTACCTCTTCTATGTAATTTTTTGCAATTAAGCACAATATGAACAAGGGAACTTTATTGTTCATGGCTATCTTTGACATGATGTTGCTTAAGTGGGTTAATAATCCCTCTAAACATGAAAAGCACCTAATTAAGAAAAATGAAAAAACCAGCATACACAGGGGTACTCCAGGACTGAGGTTGGGAACCACTGCTGTAGACGACTACCAGATGAGCTGTAAAACTCTTGGGGCATTGGTCCTGTGTGATCCAAAGGCTCTGGGGGGGAGCAGGGCGTGTGTTGGGGGGGGGTTAGGTTGAGTTGCTGGTATTTTTTCTTTAATCATTAGGTTGGTCTCTCTCCTTCCTAGGCATGGTTTTTGTTTGTTATTTTGGAGTTGGTTAATCCTGAAGTCAATTTTATTCTGTGTTAAAAATTTATATTGAAGAAAATAAATAATATTATTGTGGCCAGTTCAAACTGTGTCAGCTGGGTTCAGTTCTGGTCTGTTGGCTTGTGAGAGAGTTGTTCTTATAACGTTGCATCCCTAACCCTAGATTAGGGACATAAAATGACCTAAATTATTATTATTATATTTATTATTATCATTATTACATTAGTATTATGTGTATATTTGTACTGGTAAAATAAATAAATATAATTATTAATAATTTTTGTTATTATCAAGCACTACACATTTTTTACATAATTTTATCTGTTCATCATGACTTAAAAAAAGAAATTTATTTTACAATCCACAACTAAATCCACAATTAAAACAACATCCCAGGTTTCATCATCCAATTGATATAATATAGAGTGTTTAAGAAGTTGACGGAGATTCCTGCACACACGTAACTTTTTTGTAGCAGTTCATGACAGCTGTGATCACTATAGCAGTGCAACATGATTTAAAATCAGCTACAAATCTACACCTCGTTCCCTATCTACATTGGATGATATGCATCCGGATAAAACGTGTGTCCATATAAATTACATTATGTTTTTATTTTGTATATAATGAATATTAGAAAATTTAAAGCAGATTTAAAGTCCAATGAGAACATTCCCTTGTTTTTTCCCCCAGTTGTTATTTTTTTCTTCCCTCACTAGCATTGCACAAAGATTTCAAACTTTGAGAGAGAAGAAACAGAATAGCAAAAAAAGGTATCAGTCTTGTGTAATTGTCAGATTGCTTCTCCAGCTGTAAACAGAAGAACCAACACGAACGTCAGCTCAAGGTAGATGTAAAGAAAAGACATCATTACGTTGAGATTACATTTTCTAACAGCAGAGGGCAGTACATGAGCACCAATGGACTGAGTGTTTTGCTGTGTCCTGAAAACAGGCTTCTTCTCTTGTAAAATTTTATTAGGCATGATTACCAAATACATTTCATGAGAATAAATAGTGCAGTACTGAAACAAGAAACAAGAGAAATTAATAGCAAGGCAGCTAATCAAAAACTCAGATAACAAAATTACTACATTAGTAATATTTTAATATACAAAAGTGCCAAAAAAAATAAAAAATTATTTTTGATGCTCCACATTTCTTGCTGCATGTGTGCAACCTTTGAACTCTGTCATATGGAACAGATGTTCTTTTTTAGTATTCAACTACACAATGTTTTAACAATGCTGCATTATTTGAAATCTGGAGTCACAGGATCAAGATTACATTTCCCAGTCTCGGAAAATACACTTGCACATTCAACACACATAATTTTATCCTCTCAGCAATGCCTTGTGGGACTGATAAATTGCTATAAGGCTGACTACATTCCAAAGCATAACCACAGTTCTTTGTCTTTTATTTTGAAGCTAAAGATTTTCAACAAGACTGATTCACGTGAAACATACACATTCTTTGTTTATGACACAGCACTGAAATGTGTAAATTGCTGAATCACAACTAACACAGCTCTCTCTGAATGCAATCTGAAGCCATTTTTAGCATTTTCATACACTGACAAGTAGCAACTGTTGAAAGCAAGGTTATCATTAGAGCTCATTCAATTGTAATTTGAGCAGACCACAGTGACCTAAATTGATTGTTCTAGTGTTCAGAATGATGGTCGTTTCCACTCTGGTGCTTTTCTGCTGGCACAGATGAGGGTGAGGGCCGTGTTTAAAGTTAGACTGATGTAACTTGGTGGTGAGAGCTACTCAGACAGAGCTTCTTCAGACCTGCATGCCTGTGTGGTCAAACCTATTTTAGAACTGCAAAGCAGTCGAGAGCCCCCAAATTTGAGTGAAATGTTTTCATTTCAAGTAATTATAACCACCCGCAAGACATTCCAAGCAGGCAGACCACTAGAGAAATGTATAAAGTGTCCCTGCTGTAAATAAGTCAGTGTGCCCGACGAAAGAAGCAACACATATTTTGGGTTACTTTCTCCCTATGTGAGTGCCTCCCTTCAGTGGCACACAGGCGAGCCTCATCTCTCAGTATAGCAGAGCTCTTGGGTTCATCTCTTCATCCCGGCTTCAAACGGTCGGGGCATTAAAATTTCAGGGCTGTCGCGCTGCAGGATTCAGCTAGGGCTAAGGAAGAAGATCAAAATTGTGTCAAAGGGAGCGAAGAATTCTGCCAGATTGAATTTCAGGCCTTTATAAGTGACGTTTTTCCTCTCCCTCTCTGTGCCGTCTGGGCCCGAGCGGCAGAGCCAGGGAGGACGGAAACAACAAATGAGGCGATCTGCCGAGACTCGCGCCTTTCATGCACCGCGCGTACCTTGAAATTCCGTCCAGAAAGCGCATTTGAGCGAGGCGCAGCGAGCCTGTTACCAGCCTGTCTCCTAGCAGATGTCTTTTTCGGGTTTTAATCGCGATGGATAAAAACGAGCGTTTCATGCATCTCCAGCCCTTTAATCTGTTTTCATCCTGTCAATTTGTGTATTTCCTGTCCCTGCCTCTTTTCACCCCTGAGCTCCACACTGGGGAGGACCACGGAAAGCGGGTGTGATTCCCCAGCACTCCCTCGCCTTCTGGCTGAAGTGCCTCACAGGTGCACTCATCATAGGGTGCGCATGCCTGAGGAACCCTGAGAGGAGCCGAGTGAAAGACGGCGGTGTGCTAATTTCATCCTGCTGACCTGTAGACACTATATCCCGGCAGGCAGATTTCATCATACCACCAATCTAGAACGTTGCACCCAGGTATCAGAATCTTTTTATTTATTTTATTTATTTATGTATTTATTTTAGCCTTGCATCATGCTTAATAACTTGCTACTCCTTTGGACTGGGTTATTTATTTATTTATTTATTTATTACCCCAACTTGAGATCTTGGGGCAGAGGATAATTAGCCAAATGTTAATTAGGGGTATTTTTACTCCTCAGCTGGAAATTAAGAACCTGTGGAGTTCTAATAATAAATGAGTCTTAATTATGCTATTTGACATTTAAGAAGCCAAATGATCCTTCTATTTCTTGAGTCGCATTTGCATTCCTGTCTTTAAGGTCAAACGGTTATAAATAATACATTAAAGGGCCTGCCTTTTCTCTCAGTCAGAAATACCTGTCTCCACAGAGGTGCCAGCTGAGTCTTGTCAAACTCAATGAGAACGAGGGGGAAACAATCAATTAATCTCTTGGTGGGGAGGCTGGAGAATGGCAATATGCTGGAACCTCCCTGACATTTCCAACATCCTGTACTTAACAGACACACTATGATAACAATGGCTTCTGAAATACATCTGAATGAATCATTAATGGCTGTTAGGCTGTACATTTACACAAGCTAAATTAATTTTCTGATTTAAATGGACATAGCATTGAACTTGACTATTCATGTAGGCTACTATACCAATGACTTTCTGAAAAAAAGTGTGTTTGTGTGCATATATGTTTGTTTGTGTGCGCTGGCCTCCCTGTGTCAGACTGTGTATTCCCAGGTTCATTAAAGCCAGCATACAGATGCTGCACTGAACTTGCTGTTCCCCCCCCCCCCCCCCTCGCCCATTCTCTCTCTCTTTCTTGTTTCTTCCTGTATTAAAGATAAAAGGCTTCCATGGTCTGTATGCCTCATTAGATAACTGTCTTATGAAGTGACTATACCTTTTGGGTTTGGATGGAATTGAATCTTAATAAAGTGGTCTAAGTGGTAGAAAGTTACCTGTGCTCTCAGATTCAGTTACTATTTTAATGAACCCACAGCATGATACAAAATGCTGTTTGAAGTTGTGTGTGTGTGTGTGGGGGGGTGGGGGGGGGTTTTCTAAGATGATGGAAATGGTCCATTAAGAACACATATATATCATACAAGCTTGTAAAACCTAAACCATAGCTAAGCCTCAGTGTATGTCTGAATTTATGAGGGTGTCTATGCTTGAGAGTACATACACATTGACAATCTTAATTAATCATTTATGTGTGGACAAGCCAAGTTATTACATACTGATGCAGTGTCCAGTAGGGCCTGTTCTTAATTGTTCTATGAATCAAACCCTCTACTGTGAATATTTGTTAATCTTTAATGCACTTAAGAGTGAGAGTTTATAAACATGGATACCTTTGCCAATCAGTAATATCATGATTCTTGATAGTACGCCATTTTCACAGGAAAGAACCGTTGGACGAGCCATTTATATTTTATCAGCCCATGGCAATTTTATCCATAATTACAGTTTGGGTTTGATGGTTTTGTCGCCTCTATCTCCTCCTTTTTTTTAAAACTGGCTAACTATACTGCAAAGACCATATACATCCAAGCCATGCTTTCCAAACATCAAAGGGTTAACCTGGCATGAATATAAGATCAAAGGAGGCCCCGAAAAAGAACCTCAGCAAGCGAGTGTAAGAATTTAATGAGGCAAATTAACATTTATTAAATCTGACCTCGTGCATTCCGAGCAGATGTCAAATTGAAAAGGCTACAAAAATAAAATAAAAAATAAAGAGGCAATCAGCCAAGTTTTTTTTTTTTTTTGGCTACATACTTTTCTCCATTTTAAACAAATATCGCACAACCTTTCAGTCATTGTGCATACGCTATTCGTTACATATTATGTAATGCTGGTACAATCCAGAAATACATTAATGTTGGTGGCAATTTCATTTCAACAAGAAAGGAAACAACTTTCATGCGGCAACCTTAATGATTATTCGAACCTGCTTTGAGCCTCGCAAGTGTGCTTTGTGGTCCAAACACCTGTAGTCAGCAAAGGGTTGTGTGCTCTTGTACTGCACAGTTTTACAGTAGCCTATAGATGTGGAGGTCTACGGAGTGTTGCTGCTGCGTAGCATAAGCATCGCCTTAAGGAACAGGTTTTACTGGCTGCTTTTGACAACTCATTACCTCTAATTTTGGTGATGGATCTGAGTACCGGCTGAGGGCAAAGAGAATTACGGCACAGGAGACCGCGGCCTCTCGTCTAGGACGCGCTGATGATGCGAGTCTGAAACGCACGCAGGCAAATTCTTCTGGCGTTTAATGATTGTTGGTAAAAAAAAAAATGCGTGGGGGATTGACAGCTTTCTATCTCACCGCAGGCCAAAAGCAAAACGAATACTCCATGTGTCCGTCAGTCTGTCTCTCTTGCCGCCTGCAGTTCGAAAGGTAATGAACTCCAGTGAAGGAGAGCAGTCTAGAGGCCTAAAAACGTGTCGGATCCAATCAAAATAATTTTTTTCCACACTATGAACAAATCCTATATGTACGCATTCTTGCTAAGCTACACATCTGTATATAAATGCTATGCTATGGTAAATATTTTTTATTCTAAAATTACAGATGGACGTTTTCTTTTCTGCTTCCTCCTTGTATGATACACACAAGAATGAGACCATATCCACAGTGTAGCCCTTTTGATTTACAGGGTGAAGTCATTTAGTGGGACATCCTACAGGTCAAGAAGGGACAGCTCACCACAATCCCTTCAAACGTCTCAAAACACGTCAACTGTAAATGAGCCCCATACTGTGATGACTTAGCTGGGGACTGGCTGACACCTCCACACCTCAAAGAGAAGAATTTCTCTCCAAAAGGCAGGGAGGTGAAAAGAACAAGTGAACAGGGTTTACCTGGCACAGTGTGTGCATGCGCAGCGTTTGTGTGTGTACAGTGTACATGGATAGGCTACGCACACCGGTGTATAAATAGAGCGCTTCTCATTCCCATCGGTACAGCTCTGTCCAGCAGGGAGCCAATGGGTGATCATCTGGCCGAGCAATTTATTTCTTGGCAGTTTGCAGAAAAACCTGCTCTTTTCCCTCTTTCTTCAGGGCAGGCTGGTGCCTCTCACACACACACCCTGTCAGTGCGGTGAGGGATTGGTGGTGTCACTTCCAGCCCAGTCCCGCAGCTAGAGGCTAATTGGTCCATCCCTGGCAGCGCTCCTTGTCCCCCAAGCCACCGAAAGCCGTAACCTACCTTGTGTATTTTTCTCTAATTGAATTGCCTAATGAGGTCCCGGGGGCTACCTCCCATTACCTCTGAGTTAATTAAAGCTTCTGCGTTGTGCCAAACAGCAAATAAAGATGCAATAAAATTGGGGGGAGGGGTTTGCCTGTGTGTGTGTGTGTGTGTGCGCGTGTGTATAAAGAGGTGGGGGTTTTGACCTGCTTTTTTTTCTTTTTTTTGGTCGTTGTTCTGGGACTCTGCATTCCAGAAAGGAACAGATGTCTATTTTTTTTTCTTCATTCGTGTGTATTTTTGGCTCCAGATTTTGATATCCTGGCACAGCGTTTTAGTTTCCAGTGTGGTTTGCCTAAATTCATCCCATTAAAGATTGAGTTGTAATACTTCTCAAACACGTACACTCCCTCCCTTACAACGAATGCATAACTAGAATTATCTCTTTATTAAGAGGAGTACCTTTGGTTCCCACTCCAACGTTCTTTTAGCAGCAAAAAATATTTAAAGTACGATACAATGAACTTCTACTGACCTTTAAAAAACAAATCAGCTGACAAAACTAAGTACTACAGAGACTACAGAGTAAACACACAAGTAAATAGTGTACTTAAGGTCTGATGGTTTATCACAAATAGTAAATACGCCAGCTAAAGGATACACACTACTTTCAAAAGCACTTAATATATAAATGGCATCCAACATATTTGTGAACTGCAAACACTGTATCCCCAGCATGCATTTACCCAGATGCCTTCTTCGGCATATCTATCTTGCAAAAAGTATATTGTGTTCCTTATGCCTCTAAGAATTTAGTCCTAGACAAACATGCTGACACCTGCTTAAAAAAAGGTTGGCAGGAAGTAATAAATAAATCATAACATATCAAAAATATCAAAAAAGTTACCGATTTTGATAGCCTCCGTAACAAAGTAGGAACACAGAGTGTATAATGTTCTGGTCCCAGAGATGATTAATTATACTAGCTTCAGAATCTCCAACAATTTTTGATTTGTGACATCACTACACAGGAATTGCCCAAAAACTGTTACCCTGGGAAATATAAGGCGGGGATTTTCCTTGCTCTACTCTGTCTCCCGGCTGATAATAATTTAAAGGAGGACTGAGCAGCTGCAGGAAGGCCGAACGCCTGCGGCTGTTCCCCAACACCCAGACCTAATGAAGCAGAGACTCTGGACACATCATTTGCTGGAGAGACACTGCAATAGAAACAGGGGAAGTGATACCACAAATGCAAAGGGGAACTTTTCAAAACATACCAAAGGTTTTTTTTTTTTCATTCTTTAACTGTATAAGCATGACTAATACTCAGTCTCCTAGTCACTTCATTTATTAAACTGCTCATTTCAGCTTTTATATGCCTCGTCTATTCAGACAACATTAAAGGAAATGTCTTGGTAAAGGTTAAATTGTCTAAAGAACAAAATGCTATTTTATTCATTATTCAATTCTTGGTCTAGTTTGTAGTAAGCTAATGAATGAACAAATTAAAGTTCTCCCAAAAAATAATGTATGAACTTCGTCATTGATGTGTCACCTTCAGCAACCAAAACTTTATTTAATAATGCTACAAAGTCAGTAATGTAACAAACAGCATGATGCTCGAGAAGTTGTATATTAAATGCAAATGAGGCCGCAAATAATGTTAATTCAATCAAACACGTTTATTTTTGATGTTTTGAATGAGCCAAGCTTCGATTGTTGCATCCAAACCTTGACAGTTTTTTTTTTTTAAAAAAGCTAGTCTTCCACAAACTTGAACAAGCCTGATGACCTTTGACCTCTGCTGCATCGTAAATAAACCAGCTCTCAACAGAACACACGGAGAGCAGGCCAACCAGCTTCAATGTCGCATTTCATATTTAATTTCCCATACACAGACAGAGAACGAGGCTTTTAAGAAACAATTTTAAGGTTTATTTATCATATCTCAAGGGAAGTCTCACACTTAAGATTGAGGAGGGTGGGGGGTAGTTCTTGGGGATAAAGAAGGTTGGCCAGTACTGGAAATAAAATGTCAAACTAACATTAAAAGAGGTATTTAAACTAAAAAGACAGAGGGTTTTTTTGTTTTGTTTTTTAAAAAGAAACCTTTTATACATTTGTTCTTTTATACAAGTAGCACATTGGATAAATGCATTGAGAAAAGAAACCAGTTCTGCGGTAAACTTTACAAAAAAATACATTTTGTTTCATAGAGAGAAGCAAAAAAGAGGTGGTGGTCAAATATTGACCAATAATATTTTTTTTTCCTTTTCATCATTTAAAAAAACTTGATCTAATATCTATAAAAGGTAAAAAGCAATATACAGCATAATAGAAAGAAAAAAAAGAGAGAATTGCTCATTTTTACTTAGTCAGTTGATTTGGTAACCAAGGACAGTGGCTGCGATTGGAACAAAGCATGATGGGAATGCAGAGCTGCCTGATGGAAAGAGGTGGGCGGGGACAGCATGGAAGGGTGCAGGGAGGTGAAGGGGATTGGCCGAGAGAGAATCGGCGCAGACTGGCTGCCCGAGGAGCCAATGGAAAGGGAGATGCTGGGCTGGGAGGAGGCGGAAGATGTGGAGGAGGAGGAAGAGGATCCAGAAGGCTTGCCCGGCAGGGGGAAGTGGTGGTGTGAGCGACCCTCGGGCTTGGTGGTAAGGGACAGGGGCTGGGCCTGCTCCGAGTGGGTGGCGGCAGGCGCGGCCGGGGAGGCCAGGGCAGCCGAGGGCGTGGCCGGGGAGTCCAGCATGCTGCCGTGAGAGGAGGCGGGGCTGTCACACATCTTCTCGGACGGAAGGTACTGCACGCATTGCTTCTTATTCCGCGAGGAGAAGTCTGGAACGACAAAAGGGGAATTAGAAAAGGTTAACAGCGGTGAAGATGACACCCCTGCACGGGGATGAACGGGAAGGTCAGGGGAAAGCAGTCAAAAAGCACGTCCCACAATTCGTCTAGCGGATGACAAACGAGAAATGAACCAAATAAAATACTGCGTGTCAGTAGAGGAGATGGGGAACACTACTGCACACAGAAACAGAGCTTAAAACAATCTGTAGGCAGATGAATTAAGTCTCGAAATGAACTGTGTAACACAGTAATGGAGATGCAAGTAATACAGATCCTGTTTTAAGGCAGCACACACAAAATCACGAATCTAGGCATTAGCACGGACAAACAGCCACATTCAAAATGATACTCGAGCAGGCAAAGCCCTATTACACATAAAAAAGCATTCTCAAAAAGACCACTGTGGAGGAAAGTAAAACCAGATGAAATGGCTGTGGAAAAATAAGTGTCATTTTACAATAACCAAAAAAAGACTGTGGCCTGGCGCTGGTGCCAAAATGTCCTCTGTCAGGAACCCAGAACGGCAGACATACCTGCCACTGTTAACACTGAACCTCATACGCTGCTTGTCAGAAGTGCAGAGGAGTGGTGGGGTTAGTAAGGCGGGAAAAAGTTAAGCAAGAGAGACAGAGATTTAGAAGAGGTACTTAAGGAAAACAATTGAGAAAACATTTTCTGTACATTAGTACATTAATCTGGTCGTTGAATCCTTCCATGCTCAGTTTCCTGTATCCGAATCCTGAATTAATTGCAGCTGTAAATCCCTGTCTGATGTCTGACTTCTCTCAGAAGGGGATTGGCTGCGTATCTTCAGTGTAAGGGCAGAAAGAAAATGGCCGCCTTACCTTCTGGCGTGGAATCAGTCTTATTGTCCCTCTTCCTCTTTTTCCTCTTTCCCTGTACACATCAAATGAGAACAGACAGGGATGAGTCACACTACACTAAGACCACTATCATAGTGAAACCAAAGGAACATGACGGTTCCAGGCTCTAGTTACTGAGGAGATATCACACGTGGTTTACAACGACACGTTTCAGATGGGTGCACTCGAGCTATCTGTGCTCTGGGTGGCTTAAGCAAAGCAGGACGTGTCTGTGCGATGGCCTACTGGACGTGTCACTTACGTAGTTATCTCGTGCCGACCAGCCGGGGTATAGCTGGGAATGCAGCTGCCTCTCCTTCCTTGCCAGCTCGTAGTACTTGGCCTGCTCCTCGCGCGATAGCGAGTGCCACTGTCAACACAAACGGCATCAGAGAATGTCACAGTTCAATGGGAATGCACAGCGTCGTGAACAAACACAGGCACGCACAGTCACGCGACAGTCACAGAGAGACGGACAAACGCGCACACAGTCGCTTTCTCTCACGCCACCCTGGTGCTGTGTACTCACCCTCCTGCCCAGGATCTGGTTGATGGCGGCACTCTCCTTCAGGGTGCACTCAGCCACCACCTTGGCCCGCATCTCCTTCATGTACAGCATGAAGGCGTTCAGTGGCTTCTTGATGTGGGGCCTCTTGTCTTCCTCCTTCTTGGCTGGTCCTGGGGACTTCCTGTGGAAAAAACAGAAGACTTTGGGGTCAGGAAACGCCACAAAGGCCCCTTGTTGAGAGTACCCTACTGATTCAAACCAACTTCATTTTATCTGAAGGTACTGACTGAAGAGAGCTGGTCACTGCGGGTCCTGTCCAAGGGCAAAGTGGCGGAGCGAAGCGGGGGGGCTGATGAGATACTCACGAGTGCACGATGGAGCCGCCGCCGCCGTCGTTGTTGGGCTCCTGCTTGATGGCAGGCGAGACGATGGCAGGGTGAGGGATGCCGGTCTGGTGCAGCCCGTGGGGGTGGTGGGGCACCATGTGTGGCGAAAACCGACTGGACACCAGGCTAAAGCACAAAGAAACGCTTCACTGTTAGATATCCGCTCAGAGCCTCTTGTTCTCTTCTTTTGCTCTTTTGTATTAAATAAAAACTGTCACTTGAAAATGTCCATTGGATTTCCGACTCCCTCTACAACAGGGGTGTCTAATCCAACCTTACCTTAAAATGGCTGATGTGGGTGCAGGTTTTTGTTCAGAAACACAGAGTCCGGTGTCTTATTGCTGGGCTAAAACAAAAACCTGCACCCACGACTGGGCAACCCTGGTCTAGAAACAAATTAAACACGAAAAATAGCGTTCAGTTCTAAAGAGGACTGGATCCATTAAAATTTTGTTCAAATAATGATTTCCAAGGGCCTTTTTTTCGCAACCCATAAGAAAATGACGAATCGTGTTGTTGCCATGGTAATGGGGACCTGACAATTGAGCCCGGTACGCTCGCCCCCCGCTTCGAGCCGCAGAGCATTTCACACAGCCCCCAGCATGAAGGAAACCTGACGATGCAAATTTTCCCTTTCTCCAAGGTCTAGTACAATGGAGCACAGTCACTTAATGGGGAAAAAATGCAAAGTTCCTTGCTTCTCCACAATCCATATTTCCATGCAAGAATCCAACTTTTCCTTCGCTGGTTTAATATCAAATAAAAAAAAACCTGCCTGCCACGATGGGTGAGATAAAACAGTGCCATGAAACAGAATAGCAAATGAAGGTGCTTGGTCGTAAGCACGCTGGGGCCTCTGACTCCCCAGAAACATTCCTCTGGAGGGGGTGCTGGGTGGCTCATCAGGTTAAGGCACCCTTCTCCTGTGTGGACGGGACCCGTGGTCAAGTATCAAAAACGGACCATGTCACTGCCAACTGTGGCTGGCAGCCTCGTGGGGTGACGCTCATGATCGGGTATTCCAAATTGGGCAGAAAAAAGGGTAAAACCCTTACTTACTTGTACCCTCATTTTCTCATAAGCATGTGGCATTTCATCAATAGTTCTGATGCACATAACTATTCTAGATCCGAGAACAGGGGAAGGGATGGAGTTGTGGTATCCACCCCTCCTTTATAAATTCTCAGCACACGATTGTAGTCCTTTTCCTCCGCTTATATTAATTCTTGAGTCAAAGGCAGGAAAACGACAGATTTCTCATTAAAATGGAAACAGCTGCGTCCATAAAGAGTCTCGCGCAGAATGGGAACAAGAACCAACAACAACACCAAAAAAAAAAAAAAAAAAAACCAAAAGAAAAAAAAAAAAAAAAAGAACCCCAAATATAATCACTCTTGCAACTGATTTTTCAAGAGGGAAAGAAACATGCAAAGAGGTGCAATTATGATCAATTAGAGCTTTTAAAATGATTTGTTTTGAAGCCGGCAATGGGCTGACAAGGCAGTTCTCGCTCCGCTGGGAGACGAGAGGCAGCTCTCTCTTTTCCTCCCGAGTTTAAAAAGGGAGAAAAGAGTCCCTTCTCCCCCCCCCCCCCCCCCCCACCCCCATCAATTCCCCTTTCCTTCCGACTGTCTTCTTTGAACACAATGGAATTAATATTGGTGAAGCGTGAGCAGGAACTGCGCTGGAACGTGCTGCTAGCGTGCCAGCTTACGCCACGTGGGATAGCAGATCTGAAGACTTCTAAGCGAGGAGCGTCGACACAAAGGGCAGGACGAAAAAAATCCGTGACGCGCTAGCGCGCGCGGGGGGGTGTTGTAGTCGCGGGAACGCAGAGACGAGCCGCGCGGGCTACGCTACGGCGCCCGTCGAGCGGATAAACGCCCGCGCCGGGCTACGCGAAGGCCGCCGTTAATATTTCATCTCGCGCACGCAACCGGAAGGCTCGGTACAAACTTTCAAACCATAACGTTTCTCCATTTTCGAGAGCGGCGCAGGAAGCTCAATTAGATCGGAGGAAGGTGTCGGTTTTAGGTGAGGTTTCGATTCCTCCCGATCGATGGCGAAGGCTTTCTTCTCCGTGCGTGGAGCGGAGCGGCTCAGCGTCCTGGCTCAAGCGCAGATCAGAGACTTTCACATCTTTAATCCAACACGGTTTCATTTACTCAAAGAGGGAATAGCGAGAGGTTTTCAGGGTTACCCCTGGATGTGCGAAGCCACTTTAGAATGCTGATGGTCTCTCTCTCCATTCTCTTCGGAGAGCAAAGAGACCTTCTTTGTATTCATGCCAAAATCTGTTCTCTTGCTGAACATGCTCATGGTTAGAAGTCCTATTAAACTCAGAATGTTTGAAGTTCCCCCCCACCACCCCACCAACCCCACCAAAAATACAGCTCCAAATATACTACGGCAACACTGAAGAAGGCTTACAACGGTCGTTGCAGATTCACGTACTTGTGCACATTTTGTTTAAGGGTCATCTAAACAAGAGCTGGGACGTAATGTGACAAATCAGCTCACACCAAACAAAGTACTTGTGGAAGTCCACAACCGTGGAAAAATGCCAGGCACTCGGACAACCAGAAGAGGCACCACACACAAGAAGTTTTTTAAGTGAGACTGAACCGACCCAACTGACAAATGGGAGAGAAGCAGGGGGGGGAGACACTCACCTGGACATGGACGCATTCATGGCGAGCGCAGGATAGGGGTGGCGGAACCCCCCCGGAGGGATGGAGTACATGTGCTGGCCCTGCCTGGGAGCGAGGAGGCAGCAGTGAGAAGCGTATCGCAAACACATTAGACGCGCAACACGCCGGCGCTGATCGACCTCTCGTCAACCGCACTCTCGCGCCTGCAGAACAGCGCCGTCGCAATCGATTTTCAGCGCCGTGGCAAAACACATAACGCTCATTTTCTTGGATAATAATTCATTTTTTCGTCCCACCCCCCCCTCCCAACAGCCTCCAAGTAAGCTTCCTGAACTGTGTAGTATGTATTTCTGAGTAGTACATGGGTTTACGTGACAATAAAAAATAATAATAAACAGACATATGGACCGAGGTACCTTCACATACCAGTTAAAATTAGTCGACTATTGATTCAAATCCATTTTCAATCACTTTAACGCACACAAAACATGCACTAATAGAAACACACACATTAGCGCATGCGCGCACGCACACACACACACACACAAACACACAAACACACATGCATGTATGCACAGGGGAGAGAGGGGAAAAAAAAAGACTTACTGTGGAACCAGCCAGCCCAAGGGGTGTGGGATCTGCCCGACGGCGCCTGGAGAGAGGGGGTAGTACGGCGACAGCTCCGAGGGGTGGGGCGTCCGCGGGATGCCTGCAGGGGGCAGAGGGGCGGCGGTCAGACTCTCAGCGACACGGGGGGATTGGCTGATGGGCGGTGGAGTGCTGGGAAGGGGGGGGGGCGTGTACCTGTCTTTGGGTCGAGGATCTCCGGGGACAGGTGCGAAGGGGGGGTCCCGGGGGAGAATCGTTCGTTGCTGTAGGTGATGAGGGGGGTCAGCGGATGCACGTGGTGGGCGTGCTGCACAACGGGGACCTTGTTGGACTGCAGGAGGGAAGGGGGCGGGAGATTTTAGGATTAAGGGTAAGGATATGACGGAGAAAGATCAAAATTCTACAGCAAAACCAGTACAATTTCACGGCCAGTTTATGGCCATCCATCCCCATTTACTCCCTTGGGAAAAAAAACTCATCCCCCAAAGTATGAGCAAAGCAAAGCAGTACCATTCCTCAATGGAATCTAATGGGTGTGATGGAACAATCCTTTCGAGTGCTGAATGGCAGATGTGCTCGTTTGCCCTTGCTCTGCCTGGAAATAAACACCAGTTGCACAGTTGGCAGAGGTGGCCGAGAGCAAACAGGTCTGCCGACACGCCCAGAGCCCCGGCGAGGCTGCCAAAGAGCCCTGCAGGCTCTTCCACCGGTAGAGCCTTAATGGAGGCACGGCCCGGGCCTTGGACTAGCCACGGCCGCCGCTATCTCTGGTAAACAACATACGGCCGTGCGTGTGACGGGCCTTATGATGCAATCTGGACAGTCACCAATGAACTTCCCAAAAAAAAAACGGGAAAAAAAACAAAAAAAAAACAGCAACCCTGCCAAGACTATTACTGTCCATTGCTCGAGGAGAGAACTGTTTGTTCAGCCCAAAGGACAAAACAACTGCGCCTCAGAGCCAGGAATCGCAGCTTTGAGAAAACACCCCCAAACAAAACACAGGACCACTTCGACCAATCTACCAACAACTGTTCCATTCCACTAGAGCACTATCATCAACTATGCATTACTACCTCAGTACCATCTCGCACGAAAGGGGGCCAAAGGTCCAGTCCTACAGGAGGAAATCAATCAACTGGTCTGTGTTTTTGAACATGCCACTTAGAAACAGGTTGTCACACAGCACCACACACAGATTTTTCATAAGAAATTTTAAAAACAAACTGGAAAAAAAAAACCAAAACAAAACAGAAAACTATTAAACTATGCCAATCTGGGAAAGCGATTTCGCTAACTAGCGGGGAAAAGAGGGAACCGCAGCTGGGGCACACCTGCCTGGCACCGGAGGGGTTAAAGCCGCCCTGTTTTCCTGAAGCCGCCGCATTGTTATTCCAGCTATTTTAACGGTGGCGGGGAGTGCCAGGAGTGCGCCTTCGCCCAAAAAACCGGGGCTCAAGTGCCGCTCGCAGACCTGCCCGGGCTGATGATGATAGCAATAATAACCAGCGTCTCTGCTTTCATTAGGCTGCGTCCAGCGCTGCGCTTATTTCCCCTGGCAGTCCCGCTGAATGGGCCGCTTGTTGGACCGGCCTGTCACATGGGAGGGCCGGGGGAGAATGGAGTCTTGTTCCTTGAGTCTAACCTCCCCCCCACCCCCACCCCTCACCACCCCACCCCCAGCCCAACTCCTTCCCAGGCAAGCGCGTTCGACCTCTCCTCCTCTCCTCTAACCACGGCGTTTTCTGCGAAGGAACAAGGTTTGTATTGAGCGGTCCCGGGCACCCGGTCCATGCTGCCTAAATTGTTCCAAATCTCTCGCGTGCTTCTACCCGACACACAACTGCAGCCCCATTTCTCCCCTTTTCGATGCCATGCAAACTTTATTTCGCTTTAATGTTTGCATTCAATCATTAAATAGTAACTGTAATAATAACGGGGCTCAGCAAGAGGGAAGGACACGGGAAGAGCTGGAGAAATTGTTCCTACAAAGACCCTACTGCAGGGGGGGGGGGGAAAGAAAAAAAACCCCGCCGGTTTCCTGTGGGGGTTAAAACATTAGGGGTTTTGTGCCACAAGGTTCAACGCTTCAACCCCGGCCGTGCGAAGGTAGAAAATATTCACTGCATTATAGATACTGCAGCGCGCCCCTGTTTCCAGACCCTCAGACCTGGATGCCAAGACATTTTGGGCAGCACTTCAGTGAGAATTGGAAATTGAAGTTGTCAATAATTAATAACCTGGAATACACTGCTCGCGTGTTAACACCGAACTGATGCTGGGGATTGATAACAAATTTTGGCACGCCGCGCTGAAGAATTTCAACCAGCTTTTGAAAAAATAAAAAATAGGGAAAAAAGCTACATTTCGTGCAAGTCAAACAATGCCCCCGAACAGCAAGTCAATTTGCTGTAGAACAAACACAAGAATATTTCAACACTACTTACCACTTCTGTGTTTTCAAATGCTTAAAAATACCTTCAAATATTTAAAAAAAACATCCTTACAGCCTACATTTGTTGGTCCTCCTTGTTTACAGAGGGGAAGAGAGCACAGAAAGAGAGGGAGGGAGAGAGAGAGAGAGACCGTGATAACTCACACTCTTTTTTTGACTGGTCACCTCATCTGGCCGTACAGACCACTGGAGCGTGAACAAACAATGTGGTGAGCAGCATTCCTCCCGGCTCAGCCAATCGCGGGGCCGGCGGCCCGGCTGGCAGGACGCAGGGCAGAGTCAACACGGCCCGTTTAGCTAAGCCTGCGCGCTCACACTCGCACCCGACCGGCGGACCGAGCCTGCCAGCCCGGCCCCGCTGCTGGGGGCCAGACGGACGGGCCGCCGGGGGCCAGAGAGCAGTACCTGTTGCTGTGCGGGAGCTAAGCGAGCCGCGTTGGGGACGGAGATTTCGGAGATAGCGGGCGCCCTTTAGCCCTGATCCCATGGCTCTGGCATTATTGACAATGTGGGGACTGAGGTTCTGAAGTCAGGTTGCAACTTCCATCCTGACTACTGGGGCAAGATATGGAAACAACTACAAAAAAATACTCATTACCAAAAGAAAGCTGGCGTGCAGTAAAGACTTTTCAGTGAAATCAATCATGTATCATCTGACATAAATGTGAAAAGTGTTCCAATTCATAATTTCATACCATTGCTAAAATTAGCTATGAGGTTATGGCAATGAAAGCATGTTATTATAATAATAATAATTATTATTATTATTGTTATTATTATTATTATTATTATTATTGTCATTAATATTATTAAAATTTCTAGTTATGAAGGTGAGGAACAGTAAGAGGGAGAAAAATACATTATAGTTTGAATATCTGGTCTGAACACTGGAGAATGACAGAGAATGACCTCACACAGAATAGTGCATTTACAACAACGGGTCAGCTACCATGTTGTGAGAAACCAGCCTTCTAGACCACTAAATCAATGAGATCATGTGGAGGCCTGTTCAAATCCCTGCCAGATAAAAACAAGTCCTTTAATTTAGCCGGCCAAGATGGACTACTCCTAACTGACACACACTCCATTACATTTACCAGTGCGGCCGGGGGGGTGCGGCATGTGGCAGGCAGAAAGGAACATTAAATTGCAAATGAACATATTGCCAATTCGAATCACTTTCTCACCGACGTTCTACAAATAACCTATATGTACCTAAACAATGAGCTTATACCATCAGATACCTGGTGTCATGAGAAATGTAAACTTCATGTTTTAGGCACAGGCACACACTTTAGGCATTTAGCAGTTTGGGGGTTTGGACCCAGACAAACTCTGTGCTGTGTGAACAGAAATCACATTCTTTAAATCGAGCCAGGAGACAGGAAAGCTGGACCAACACAGAAATGCCCCACAATGTCTGCTCGTCCCAGCTAACCTGGGCGATATAAGGCAAAAATGGACATGGTTACAGGAAGGTGAAAAATAACAGGAACACGCTAAGCCAGTATGTGCACAAGGTGCCCATCTGTGGAGCCATTTTACCTGACAGAGGCAAGAAGTGCCTGTACCACGCTAGGCCGCTAAACTTGGAACACAGCTAAGAAAAGCACGGTCCTTGGCCAGTGTGGACGGAGGGGGTGGATTTCATTCAAGCAAACATGTTTTTGGATTCCCCACATCTGAGTTGAATTACTAGACAAACAGCCCATGGGTAAGAGAGCTCAGAACAAACTGCGTAACCCTCCGAGCTTTGTGTGCCTTCTCTGCTACACGATCGCTTCTGGGTGGGAGGAGAAGCGAGCCTTTTCTAAAACTCCAGGAAAAGGCTGAAAAGAATCCGCGGTATGCCGGAGAAACCTGAGCCTTGTTTGTCAACCCCAACAGGAACCGGACGCGAAGGAGGGCTGACCGCGTCTCTCGCGCTGAAGGCTTTGTCCCGCAGGTTAACCAGTCATTCATTATGAAGAAGTGATTCTTAGTGTCTTGCCAACCCCCCCCACTCCACACCCCCCACACCCACATGCACGCACACACACACAAACGCACGCACACACACACACACACTGCCAATGTGATTCCAGTTGCCAAATGAAAAAAATAGTTGATGAGGAATTTGGTTGTATCTCATTTGTGAAATGACACCAGTGACACACCTACCAGCTCACAAACCACAAAGTAGATCAAGATGATTCCACTGACACTTTAAGACACTGATTATAAGAAGAATGTGCCAAAGTCATATTGTGTTTCAGTGACTGTAAAACAGAACTTAAAAAAAAAACTCTACCAACCAGTCTAAATAGTTACATTCAGAAAAGCAGCCATGCAACTGTCATCAGTTAAATCGTGCAGAAAGTGTTAAAGTGGGGAGACGACAAAAAAAAACACTACTATAACGAGGTGCCAGGGCACTGAACAACACATTGTAGGGATTTTGGGTTCCCTTTCTTTCTTTTTGCTTTTTTTTAAGAGACAGAAGAAGCATCTCATCTCCTAATCCTTGTTAAGTCCATTGTGACGCCTGGACTAAAATTCCTCCATTATTCTCTAGGCTCTCTCCATTTGTTAAGTTTCTACGCTGACTGCACCGGCCTTATTTAGCAGTCACAAGGGGTAGGGAAGGCCCTCGGGGTCAACGCAGAGCAAATCTGTGAGAACAAGGATAAGGGAAGAGGGGGGCAGAGGTTCTGGAGGTGCAGTGGGTCCAAAACGTCCCGCCCTGCAAAATCCCTCGCTTCGACGGCTCTCGGGCGAGCTCTCTGCCGTTTCTAAATCGAGCCACGTATCAATATGCTGCCTGCGCTCCTCCAGGCCTTTGATTTCCTGAAGAGCTCTGGCGGGTTCGATGTGTGACGCAACGCAGGCAGCTCTTGGAGGAATTCCAGCCAAAGGTCCTCTCACAGAAATGTGGGAAAAAAAAGCTTGGGACCGACATACCCCCAGAAAGACCTGCACACATTCAACCGTAATGGACGGCTAAGTAATGAGCCATCTCTGGAATGCCAACCGCATTTCTGTCCATCTTCAGGCCCATAAAGTCAAACCGTTTAACTGGCAATTTGGTGACATCCGTAATTTCTGTAATTTGATTTACAAGAATGAGTTATGAGCCTGTTTGCTGAAGGAACATTACAAGTTCCTTGTCTAAATGATTAAACTTGATAGTGCAGCACAAATTCCTTCAAGTCCTGTCAAATGGTGGGGAGGGAGGGGGGGTTCAATTCCGAACTCGTCAGCACACCTCGCTGGGAAGGTTAACCCGGTCCAAATTCACAGCTATGCTCAGGACACAGTGCAGTCACGACCACTGGTCTCCAGCATGACACTGATGAAACTTTATGCGTTATCTGCTCTGGTAATGGGTGGTTTGCAGGTTCTTCTTTTCGCGAACTGACAGATGTGAAACAGCCCTTGGTACAGCCCTCCAACCAGACAGGCATGTCAAACCACTGCCCCGGTCCCAGCAGAGGTCACCGCTTTTTACAGCAATGTTTCACTTCTGTCAGTCTCCCGAAACTACAGCCGGGGTGGCAGAGAACTCGCAGCTTGGAGCCAAACAGGCCCAAAAACTGCTGACAGCCACAGAAACAAACCAAACAAAAGGGGCGGTGGTCTTGGAGAGCCGCGGACCGGCTCGCCTTGGTCAAACACAACAGCGCAACTGGCGGACAAAGAAGGGGGCGTAGCGGGGAAGCGTAGCGAGGAAACGGAGCGAGGAAGAGGAGCGAGCACCGTACGCAGCGCGGACGCCCCGTATCCGTCCTCGGGCCTTCGGGCCGGGCCCAGCGCAGCGAAGCGTCGCGTGGGTGAAAACCACACAAAAGGACGAGTCTCCGCACCGCCACCTCCGTCAGTCACACCCCAGACGGAGCAAACACAGGCAGCGGAGCAACAGCCATCGCCAACGCGCTCCCCGTAGAGGAAGAAGCCCCGTGGAAAATTCCTGCACTTCACCTGCGGCACGCTTTTCACAGTTCACTTCTCCCCCAAAGGAAGAAGGAAAAAAAAAAAGTACCTTCTAACTAAAAAATGAAGATAAATGCCAGTGGAATTCAAATAATTAATACGCTGAAGGGAAACATGAATGCAAGGAGGACGTGTATAGACACTGGCATCAGCGTCTTAACATGAACAAACTATTTTTACATAGAGAAGGGATCCACTCCATCTCTTTCCACATTAGAACAGGGGTGGAACATGAGTGGACAATGTTCTGATTTTCAGGCTCCGAGCTATACAGAAATGAGCTACTTGTGAAACATATTTTAATACATTATTAAAAGGATGTCTGTACATAAGTATTCGTAGGGGCTGCACTACTCCCAGGTATGTCATAGGAAAGACTGCAGAATATCAAACACTGCACTCGCTTTAATTGCAGAATTTTGTATTCCAGTCTCCCAAGGTAACAGGCATCTTACGTTCACGGCATACGTAGACAAGTGTGTTGGCAACAACCCATAGAGGGAAAAACAAATAGATGTAAAATTCACCCGTCTGTTTTTCCAATACAAATAACACTTTCACCAGATTCAAAAAGCAAATGCTCGTAAGATAACTTGAAACAACGCGGAATTAAAGGCCATCGGAAAGAGACGCCGCGCCGTCGGAGACGAGGGCAACCGATTCGGCGAATCTGGATGAGCGGAATGGCGGAGGGAGAGCGGAACCCCAGTCGGAGTGCAGCGGCGCTCGGTGATCAGACTCAATTAGTCGTGTCTGAAGATTCTATTAGCGTGGAGCAGATGCGTCGGAGCGTTTGAAGATCCAGACTGCAGCAGCCCTGCGAGTCCAACACGGGCGCTACTGATGGACTGACAAGGCTGAGTCTCCCACAATGCATCACCTGCCCCCGCGCTGCCTTTGATGTATTATTCATGGTGAGGCAGCACTCTGAACGCAGGGCTTAGATGAGGGGATGGGGGGGGGGGGGTGTGCGGGCACTGACAGGCTCGCTCGCCTTCCCTACTCCCCAACCCCCCTTCTCCACCCCCAACACCCACCCCAACACTCACATACCACCCAAAGCAATGCCAACAGAATGCTAAACAAACCTGTCTCCTGAATAATTGAGAGGCTCGGACTGAGCCGGCTCACCTAATTAGCATACAGGCCTTATGGACCCAATCTGCACAGCGACAGGACGGGCTTCCGCGAGGCCTTCTGCATCCAGCGCTTTTCTCTTTTTCCCCGTTCCAGAACCTTCCGTTTCCATTTCCACAAACCGAGGAGGAAGAGAAACGGCAGAGAGCCCGGGCATAATAATAACGGCGCGCTGTAGTCTGTCCGTTTCACGGTGTTTCCAACGATAGGAAATCAGATGAACAACTCGATTTGCTTCTAGAAGTCCGGCCTAGCAACTGGTTTTTGAACATTGCTCACTACTAACCAAGTGAGGTGCTTCTCCACATGGTGCAAAACAGCATCAACTGCACCTCACCAAAGATGGAGTTTTAAAAAAATCTTTAAAACAAAAATGGTGAAAATATCACTTACGAAATAAGGGAAAATGAAAAAAATGAGTGAGTGAGTTTATGTATTTATCCGTCCACACAGAAATCAATGTCCAATAAAAACTGCTTGCAGAACTGACTGCATGCTAGCCATCATAAATATTCAGTACTTCATGACCCTGCGAAAGAAATCCAAATTATTGCACGAATACGAAAAGCACCTATTGTAAGTATGCCCTGTCCTTTCCCCCCCGGCCCCCACCCATTAGGCCCCCCCTCTGCCTTCATGGGGCCCTGAGCGGTAATCCCCGCGTCCCGGCGCACGCCCACCCGCTCCCCCGCACCCCCCCCCCCCCCCCCCGCCCTCATTAGTGCAGGCCTGCAGGAAGGGGTCTCCTAACTCCGCAACGCGGGGAAATGGGGAAATCAGGCTGGCCCGTTCTGTTGAGACGGAAGGAGAATGGGGGTTCGAGGCATGGCCGCCGTCCCGCCTGCCCCTAACAAAGGGGGTGGGAGGCGGGAGGGCCCAACAGGCAGGCTTCCACGGCCGCGGTCAGGCCGCCCGGCTCTGGGGAAGAACAGCCCACCCCTCAGGGCTTTTTACTGGCGGTGTGTGAAAGTCGGACTCAAACATTCACATCGACTCCTCAATACCCCATTCATTTCCCCCTAATTTAATTGCTATTAACCCCCTCTCTGCGTATTCCAATTTTTTTTCGCAGAACCCACAATGCAGGGTACATGCATTTCATAATGTTATATATTAAGTAAATAAAATTTTTAAAAGCCCATCCTCGAGGCCAAACCGTGGCACAGGGAGAGCTGTGTCCCGAGGACAAACGTTTGGTGTGCGGAGAGGGTCGCGGCGAGGTCGGCGCTCATTGTAATAAAACGGCTTTAATTGGATTCCGATTGAGACTGAAGTGACCTACACAGCCACCCAGGAATCCCTTGGGCGAGAAGCCCCCCGACCACCCCCCCCCCCCCCCCCCCCCCCCTGCTGGAACCGGGCTCCCTCCGCCGCGCTCAATGATCACTTTGTCAAGGCGGGTCATTGTGTTTACGAGACCGCGACAAACGCCCGCCGCGAAAAACTGCGCTTCCCGAGTGGATAAGTGGCCGCTCGGGGTGAGTCCCGGAAGGTTCTCCGCCGCGGTGTCTGGACGGGGTACCAAAGGTCAGGAGTCACATCGCGGCGGTCGCTAATCCATTCAGGGACAACTGCGAGCCCCGGTCACCGTTGTTCCAAACCCCCCCAAAAAAATAAAAAATTAACTTCTCCCCCCCCCCAGGCAGGCGGGCATAATATAGACCTAATCAGCATGCTACGCAAATCTTGCGGCTAACTTCCTCAGTCTGCGGGATCTCAAAACTCAAACGGGCTAATCTGCTCCTGTCCCCACGGCACCCCGTCGCATGTTTGAATGACCTGACCGAACCCTGGTCAAGCGACACCGCGGAAAAGTCAGGTACTGTTTTGCCACAGGAGGAGTGCTGATAAGGCAGAGATAAAACCATGCGTGTTCGTGCACATGGGGAAGTCCTGTTGGCTGCCATTTAAAAACAGGGACATTTAAAGGGCCAGTTGGACAAATGGCGGGAGACGGAAACAAAACAAGACTGTGGCAAGAACAAATCGATGTACAGGACAAGCTATTAATATTTTATGCCTCTGAAGCCTGCATAAGGCACTGTGTCCTTCAGGATCATAGTGACATTTTTTAGGGGGGGGGGGGGTGTGTGACAGAAACCAAAGGGGTTGGGGGGGGGGGAGGTTTGAGTGACAGGAACCAAAGGGGTTGGGGGGGGGGGGGGGGCTTTGAGTGTTGAGTGACAGGAACCGAAGGCCAGCAGCAGAGACGGCGCACTCACCAGGTGTCCTGGAGTGGGCGATCTGGAGTCCTTCAGACCGGCTGTTCCTGGAACGTCCAGCAGCGGCCATTTCATCTGCAGGTACTGCGGAACGAAGAGCGAACGCAATGAGCGACTCCGCAGAGACGGCGGTACACGGAGAACAGATACAACACAGAGATGAGCTCTGGGAACAAAGCATGAAGCGCTTAACATTCAAGAAAACAAAAATTAAAATAAATCTGGAATCTGGGCAAATGCAATTCCTGTGAACCTCGACTCTGACATCATTGTGTGAACCAGAAAATATCGATACGCACTATTTAACAAACAGAAAGGAGCACGGTTGCTCCCCAGTGAAAAATAGGCTAATTAACACCACAACCTATTTGCTATTGTAATGAAAAGTGTACAAGGGAGCAAAATACGGCAAGAGTCATTGATATTTACGGGACTACAGGTAGGCTGTGGCTATTACCACAACTTAAACTATGACTAATTCTGCAATGGTGACATCTGTCTTTAGTCACTAGAGGCAGAGTAAAGTAGACTGAAGCTGGTTTGAGCGATTTAGTGTGCTGATGCTGCTCACTGCACAACAACATGTACTTGCCTTGTTTGTACTACAGAGGTATGGCTGGATGACAAAATGCTCACTGATCACAAAACAGGCTTGTCCACTTAACTTAGATTTGAACTGGTAGCCACTGATGGGAGAATGGCACCAGTAAGGACTATGCATTTGCGGCAGCCATTTTTAGCTTTGGGGTGACTGTCAGTTGAATAAAAAAATTTTAAAAATCACAGGTGTCCTTTTTTCCCTTCCAAGATAAATTCTACTCTGCATGCTAACATCGCTGGGTCATCCAGTCACTCATCTCAAATAAATAACTCTCTGCTTCACACTTAGGGAGTCACTAAAATGCGTGCACAGTCAATTCCCTGAAAATAAGATTTTTCTATTATGGAGCAGAAGAGAAGGTCATAAATACGAAACCGTAAAAGTCAGCGGAGAGCCATAAGTCTGACAGCAGCTCTCCGCCACCTGTACGCCTGTGAGTCTGTGCTGTGGGAGTGGGACGGGGGTTCCAGAGGTTGTGGGGGGTGGGGGGGTGTGAAAGCCGCGCACCGGTGGGGGACTGTGAAATCGGGGTTTGTCGGGGAATGTAGCGCAGCGAAGGCCCAGCTGTGGGCGCCCATCCTGGAGACAGCTGGGAGGAAGTCCCATCAAGCTCTGGGAGAGTGGGAAGGTGGGGGTGGGGGGGAGAGGGAGGGGAGGGACTCGTCTAACCAATGGCACCCTGGTGAATTACATTGGCCTTTTGACCCACGCCATACTAATCTGCTTTTTCTCCTCTCTCCCCCCCCACCCTCACTGTAGATGTTATCAACAGCCGTTTCATGGGTGTGCGCAAGCAAATTTCTAAAAAAAAATTTTTTAAACATGGCCATTCTCTGGAGTTTTCAAGAGTTAGGTCACTATTCTCAGGCCTGTTCTCCATGGACTGGGAGATCTTGCGCTGAATGGCTAGTTTTCTCTGCTAAAAGCAACAATTTGTAAAATGGGCTTTTTCGTTTTTCTTGACTCCCATTACTGGTGCTCCAGTGCAGAGTTCAGCCATCTGGTATGTGTATCAGTTAAACACCAGATATATCAGATTTTCATGCGCACAGGCTATTTTTTTTCTATAAAACCCTAGGATTTAAAATTAATTTAACAGCTTTTGTTAAGCTTCCCTAGTCAAACACACGTACGCGAAAACGCAAACGCACCAAAATCGCGTATCATATTCATATACGAGCTGAGTGAGCAGGTTAAGCAGTTATCGTGTTTGTGAACTGAAGCTTCCAACTGAAATAAGAATAGCTACATATGACCGCAGGGCTGGCAAAAGCGGCAAAAATCACCAGAGCAAAGAGCCATAATGACAGCATGGTTAGGTTAGATGAGGCTTCATAATGTCAGTGAATAATCTGTTCCACCTGCAGAGGCTGGGCCTCATCAGCGCATTAGCTTTTCTCCCAGCTCCCTTTGCTGCTTGTCTGGCAAGCACATCATTTCCTGTTTCCCAATATCAGTGTTCTGCTGAGTTGTCACAGGGGTCGGCTGTTCCCTACACACACCATTTCCTAGGGGCCATTTTATAGTTTCACACCTCAGCTCCACACTACGCTGCTGCAGCTTCACCAGTCTGTCTTCCTAAACACCACCAGTAATTTAAAAAATAATTATAAATTTCTTTGTGTGGATCTAGACC
This sequence comes from Anguilla anguilla, assembly GCF_013347855.1. Taxonomy (NCBI): domain Eukaryota; kingdom Metazoa; phylum Chordata; class Actinopteri; order Anguilliformes; family Anguillidae; genus Anguilla; species Anguilla anguilla. The sequence goes on along the minus strand of NC_049210.1, from coordinate 10,649,236 downwards.
TGCAGCACACCTGATTTATGCTTAATTCACAAAATAAAAATGCGTTTCCCATGGACTGAACTCAGACCACTGTACATTCGGGTAGTTTATTCGGAAACAAACCAAGAGTTCCTTACAACTGTACACCAAAACGTTCAGGAATGTTACAAAAGAAGAAGAAAAAAAAAAACGTCTGCAAAAACTGCCCTGACGATGAAAAAAAAAAATCTATCCAAGTTTACCAAGGGTTAATAATGATTTGCACAGGGCTGGATTTTTAAAGCTTCATTCATCACTGTGAGTTTGTTGGGAGGAAGGAAGTTTGGATGACTGCGGGTTAAAAATGGAAAAGACATTATAGTAGAGGGGAAAACGAGAGGGGAAAAAAACATTTTCAGGAACGAGTTTGTCGGAGCAGGCAGAGGGTATTGTTTCCTGACAGCTGGGGGGCCAACAGAGCATTGAAAGGAGGGGGGGGGGGGGTTGGGCAAGGCCCCCAAGTCCCATCTAAAGAGGGGGAATTCTTGAAGTTTGCATCATTCCTCTTCATTTTTAACAGCCAGCCCAAGGGCTGAATCAGGAGAGGAAGCCACTGGGCCTGTGTCCATACAGCTGTCAGCAGGCCGTGGTCATTGAGGCCGCTGGTCGTCCATTCAAACCCTGCTCTGCTCTGTGTACACTGCCTGGTAAATCCTGCTTTCTGCAAAATAACAGATTTCACTGTCTAATCTATGTCAATCATGAGGGTCCTTCCACACGGGCTTTTGTGAGCACTGGGGAGACTCTACCCACTGCACTTACCCCCCCCCCAGCACTCCCTGTCCCTTGTCTGACAGCTCCTGTCGGGATTTTGGCACATGCCCCCAAGCACTTTCTGAGTCTTCTATTTTATAATTGGTACTGTGCTCCATGAACAGTCTGGTTAAAACACCCCAAAACAACACAGTCAAACTGACACCCCTACCCCCCCCACCCCAAACAAGAAAAACCAATCCTGTCCCATCGCAACCAATCACCCCATCTCGCTTACGCACATGCACACGCACACACACACACGCATGCGTGCGCGCACACACACACACACACACACACACACACACACACACAGTGGGAGAGCCAGTGGAGTGTGGGGGCCAGCAAGTTTCAGGAGACACGGAAGGAGAGCAGCCAAAATAAACAGACGGGGGTCTGGGGAAGGGGGCCACAGTGGAATCGCATGTGAAAATCATAATACTTGCAGCAGATGCTTTGCAATATGTTTTGCGGAGTGAAAAAAAATAATACTACTACACATAACCCCCTAGTTGCAGTAACAATCTGCAATTGAGTCTTTTCTTTCAACACACATAAAAATGATGGACCAGCATCAGCGTGCATCTTTGGTCAAACCACAAAACATAACTAAAGAACTTTAAAAGTCCACTGGTGTAGAATTACAAGTGGAGCAACCTCTGCCCCCCTGTGGAGTTTGTTCAAACAACTAAGACATAGTGTTCTAGATTTCTTCCTACCGTACACATGCTCTCTGATGCAAGTCATGACAGATGACAAAAATATTTAGATTTAAAAAAGCATGTTACTAATCACTTCTGAAAGTTAATAGTCTGCAAACAAGGCATCTGTGAGAAAAACAGTCAAAAAAAGTCAATGGGAACAATACCGTTATAAAAAAAAAAGTTGTGTAAGTCGCTCTGGATAAGAGCGTCTGCTAAATGCCTGTAATGTAATGTAAAATAAATAAAGAGTAAATTTAATTTATAGCCACCTTGAATAATTTTCTCCAAGTCTGTTAAGCTCTTCCATCTACGCCGAGTTCTCAAGATGCTAGGTTGATCCAAACGAAGCAAGTTGGCTTGTAGCAAGGATATGCCCTATTAAACTGTCTGCAAATTGGCACAAAGTAGACGCACGTCCGAACGGCAAAGCTCTGGTCAGCAAAATTAATTTCCGACACACGGGGGGCGGGGGGGGGGGGGGGGGGCGAAAAAAAAAAACAAAAGGGAATCGGAATTTGAGAAGCGCTCTCGGCCAGAAACAACGCATTTTGGGAATGACCCTGTTTGGGGGTGTTCACTCCAGCCCACTCCTGCAGCAAAGCGCTGCAGAAAGCCTTAATGAGATATGGCTGCCCCGTAATGTTCTGCAGGTGCATTTCATTTCTTTTTGAAATAAATACGAGTAGGCTGGCATGGCTCTGAAGAGGAGCGGGGCCAGTGTTTCCGCACAGAGACGGATCTAATGGGCAATGCGGTACAGTACGCCAGGCAAGTTGCAAAGTAGGCAGCAAAGAAAGTACACTTGGAAGTTTTTTTTGAAACTATCTGCTCTACTTTTCGAAAACCGTTCCGTTCCAGTGTGTTAAAGTCTTCCAAACTCCCTCTGCACTCCAGATTTCATAATTAACATCAGAAGGGTGAGCAATTAAGGCCAGGCACAAATGAAACAAAGGTGGCAAAGTCTCTTCAGAAATACCCCCCATGCCACCCCCCACCCCCCCCTCCCAAAAAAAAATAAAAAAAGACAGAAATGAAGCCCTTTGGTTTTTGAGCAGAGAGAATACAGAAAATGCTCTAGGGTACACTGGCTGCCAGTGTTTGCTTCTAATTGTTTAATTTCTTTCATGGAGCAACAGGAAAACATGGCCAAGCGTCTTTGTCATCCCCGCAGAGTGGCGCCAGCCTGCCAGCCTGCATGGGCCCATCTCAGACGGGCAGATGTTGGGACATTTGTTGTCGAAGTAAGTCACCGGCTCTGCCAAAGGGACCGAGGAACGCACGCCCTGCTCCCAGCAAATAAACTTCTTTTAAAAAATAAGACATAAATAAAAAAACTAACAAAAATATACTTCATCTTTGTCACACAGAATAGAAACCAGCAGACAGACAGGTCATAAGACCACAGGAGTTACCAGTCTATTTTTTAGGGAGCAAGTACAAAGAAGTAGAGCAGGCTGCGTGTTAAATAAATGTGACACAAAGAGAGCAGGCAGGCAGCCACTCAAAGTCCACAATCTGCACTTAACAGCTCTTTATTTACATTCCAATTACCTTCGTTCGCATAGCAAACATACATATGTATCACAAAATTACAGGGAAAAAAACACAATGGCCCAAAATACTTGGAGAAAGAAATATAGACTATTTGCATTCATGCTTATTTTATCTAAGATTGAAATCTCTCTGCAATGTTTTTTTCTTTTTTTTTGTGGGGGTTGGAGGGGGGGACCTTGACGGGTCACAAACACCACATTGTCACATCCCCCTCCCAGAACAGGTCTACAGGAATGTCTCCGTGGAGCGGGCCCAGCAGATAATGTCAATCACCCGACTCGGAGCGAAGCCCTCCCTCTTGCTTTCTTTAGGGCCCCCTGCTAAAAACAAATGGGCCACACAGTTTGCCGTAGGTGGACGTGTTAATGATCCTCTCACCATACGAACAGCAACCGCAGACAATGGGTTTAGAAATTCTTGCATGGGAGCTCCCCCCATTGTCCGTGTGTTTTATTTCACCTACTTATGCGAGCCATTGACACCTCTCGCTGGCCCATGCAGGAGATACAATTATCAGCCTTCGGGGCAAAAGCAATTTCAGTAAGTACTCCCACCCTGTCTGTGAGCTTGAATTCGGACCCATTGTTTATGTGCGTTGTGGGTAATTACACAAACAATTCTTAAGCAAACGATAGCCCTCATTGTGCTAATTAGTAATTAATTGGTGGGGAGAGAACTAGGGTGTTTTTTTTGTTTTTTTTTGAGTAATGCAGGCTGCATTCCTGCCAACGTTAACAGAAATAGCTGAAGCAGGAAAAAGATCTCTTTATCCTGTCTACAATTGTGTGGATTCCTTTCACAGGAAGTTGTATGCAAAAACAACTTTCAGAGTTAAAACTTATCTTTAAAAAAAACCCTTTCCAACTCCTCTGAAGCAGAACAGCAAACATGTTCTGAGTTGACCCCATGTTCAGAAAAAATACCAGTTATTTATTTTCAAATTCAAATATGCCAAAAATGTCAGCGGATTACTAACAATTATGATTAAGAAAATGCACGACCTGAAACTGAAGGGGTGAAAAGTTATGGTGTCTGACTATAGCATCTCACGAAGAACCCCTTAGCGTACAATTAAAAACGCCTACAACAAAAATATTAATCATCTGGCAGATATTACCAATCTCAAGCCTCGAAAACAATCATATTAAAGTGTTCATTGTTATAACCACAGAGTTTTAATAGTGTTTGACATAAACAACAGCAGTGCCAGCGCATTTCACCTCTGTACGTTTCCCCCGCGTCGAGTGAATTGACTCGTCCGCCTAAATAGATGCCTCGAGTTAACCCCTTGAAAAAGGAGCAGTCTGCCATTACACTCAGAGGAGGACACGCCGCGTGTTTAAGGGCAGTCCCAATCAGTACTTCACACAGAGCTGGGTCCGGAGCAGCGAACAAATGCTCCCTCTTGATGTTAACTGGGAAACCTCAGGATGATCTATTCTAGCCCATTCCAGCAAGTCGGCACCAGTACATTAGTGTTGTTAGCTCTGGTGCGTAGGCATGTTTGACTTGGCTAAACAACTTGTTTGCAGCGTAGCAAGTCTAGAAATTTTAATGTTTTTTTTTTTTTTTTGCTTTGTGCGCTGACTACCGTCCATATCTGTCCTGCCCAATTACACAAAATGCATTATTCTACCAAACGCACTGGGCTTTAACAACCTTGTAAGACATGACAACTGGGCAGAAATAGAAATAAAAAGTACTTTGGTGCAAATACGTATTCAATCATTAGACAAACAGGAAATTTCTATTCTTGATTTTGATGTGTAACAAAGCCATACAGCTCACACTAAAAAATAACCAAAATAACCAGAAAACCTTTGAGTATTTGTAAATTTGAGTTCATGAGCGCATTTTTCTTCTGCTGTCCAAAATGGAGCCCCTTTGTGATTACCTAAAATAACCTAAACTGTATCAAAAACCATGTTGCTAAAGGGAGAAAATCCCCTGTTAAATGTGAACACAAACCTATACATACGTTACATGGGTGGGGGGGTTACATGCTGACCGTTGTGGCTCCTGATATGACACTTGCATCTGCTAATGGCTACCGCATTGTAAGTGTCCATTAGTACATAAACGGGTGAAGTTAAGTGACTGCGACAGGGTTAGCCCCTCAGCTTGCTAGGTCTCCATTGTGACCTAACTGCTCATCCTGCACTCTCATTCACAACTTAAAAAAAATAAAAAAAATGGGTCAAAGGTCAGCCATCCAGAGTGCAAGGGTATCCATGGCAACATGGCCTATTTAGGCCAGGCACATAGGCCTCTTCAAATGCTCTTGTACACAAAAGAGCTATTAGTGCAAAGAGGGAGAGAGAGAGAGAGAGGGGAGAGCAAGACTGTACAGGAGACCATGCAAGGGACGGTTGGAGAAGGCTGGAGAAGGATGAAAACCTCTCAACCAATAGGTTTCGTGCCGCATAATTAAAAATCCATCTAAATCCAGCATCAGAACCTTCATTAGAGGCCCACGGCCACTCAGCCACCACTTCAGCAGATGTTCCTCACATGTGGAACTTGACCTGCGGTGATGTCATTTTCATCAGCGCTCATTACCGGCTAGCAGAATCTAATTCTCAAAGTTCACATGCAATTTGCCCACACACATCAGAATTCAGAAACGGGCAATTGAGTTCTCTGTAGGCTCCAGGTTTAGATAAATATTATTGAATATAATTGACTTCAGCAACTTCAAAGCTTACAAAAAACTTTTTTTTGTGTGAAAATGGGCGCATGACGTTATCATTCTGATCATACACCTTTCCCGATATATTTATAAAGGATAAAATAATTTCGCTGAAACCTACTGTGAGTGATTTATTCTTTAATCAGAGCTGTGATTAATCTAAAAATGGAAAGTAGAAAATAGCTGGAAGGTTTGATGTGTAAATGCTACCCAGTTATAGTTACAAAAATTCCAGTTATCAGGATGAATTTGCCCAATACTCAATATATCAGCGCTGTATGTTTCATACAACCACGAACATGTATTTATTTAGAATAAAGATAAATACATCTTTATTTTCTAATTAAGCACACAAGCATGCAATTTTGCTGTTCCATTCATATTCAGATAAAATAAGATCTCTCTCACTTTATCAACACAAGCACCAAGCACAGCATACATGCAAAATGTGAATTGTTTAACTACAATACCATATTTTAGGTAAACTTCACAAAAGAAAACTGTTGCCTTGTACAACTGAAATATACGACCACTTTTTAAAATTCATGAGTCATCTTAAAGCTACAAATCTCATCTTATATCTACCTCATCATATACCAAATGAAACCAAAGAACTTTAACCTTTTTTTGTAGTACATTTTGACATTTCAATCATTCGTTCTTTCAAAGGGGAATTTATTCCACGGGTAATGTTCCGGACATGACATGATCCTGAATTCCTGCCTACTGTTGGATTGGATACAGCTCTCTACACACAGATTGAATATGTCTTTTTAAATGAAGCACAGCATTGTTCTAATCCCGTTTCATTTTCTTTAAGGGGCCTCCATTTCAATAAGACGTGGTTTGAGGGGGTGGGGGGGGTGGAAAGGAAGCACTCCGCAAAGTCTTGCTGGAACAAAAGTTAAGAATAAGTGAGCTATTGTATTATGGAACACAACAGCAGGTCAAATAAAATCGTACGTATAATGAGAACCACAAGAAAATAATCAGGCGTCTGGCGGGAGGCCATTTTTCTCATACTGAGCAGGCGGCAGCCATGCTCCATAAGTCAATTATAAGTCAGTTACGCGGCTCTCTCGTACCTGGGTATCTGGTTACTGTTCTGATGGGCATCTCTGGGAAGCGAGCTCAGTGCCGAATTTTACAAGGCTGTCCTAAATTAACCCGTGCCGCTCCCCGTCCCAACACGCACACCTCGGACGAGACATTTGTCTTCTTCGACACCACTCAAGAGTTACGTGTACAGCTGTGAGGAAGCACAGATCTGAAAGAGGTAGCGTCCATTCACTCCGAAATTTTTAGACATTTAGCCTTAAGCCACTTCACAATTCACTCCAGGAAAACGTGACTGGGGATGAAATGGTTGGCTGGATGCTTCGAGTCAATATCAACTGATAAATAAAATTGCGGGGGAGGGGGGTTGGGCTGCTCAGTTTTACCACTAGATTGTCAGACCAAGTATAGTCTCACCTCCTTATCCTACCCACTTCTCTTAACGCTTATCTCCACAATTTGGCCACATAAAGACCAAATGAGGTACCAATAAAACCCAGCTTGCGGCTCCAAAAAGATTGCAGTGTGATTTTTATTTATTGTATTTTTTTTTTTTTTTTTACAGGTACAGATTGAGACTGATGAGCCATACTCTAGGCTAGGAAAAATCCAGTATTCCTCCAACATAATGAGTTAAATACTTTGCTGTAATAACTATGTATATATAAACCAACAGGGCAAAATCAGAAATAAACTTAAACCGTTTTTCACTGAAAAAGGAAAAATAAATTTGTCCCAGAGCAAATTTGATCTTAAGCAACTTTGAAAGCTGCCAACTTCTCAATAATAAGCGCTCTACAAAACTGAAGGCACACATGCACACAGCCACACACACACACACACACACACACACACACGCTTTTTTCTTGGCTTTTTCGAAGTTCTTTTCCAGGGGCTGATAGCAGCAGGAGGGCATGAAGCGTCTTTAAGAAAGTCAGTTTAAAAAAGACGGGCGAGTGGGTGGGTGGGTGGCGGTGGGGGGTGTAAAAGAAAGGGGAAAAAAAAGGTTTAAATTGAACACATTTGTTTCTGCTCCCACATACCACGAGTCTTATGAAAACAGAGGGTTGATTGTACTCACTCTGCAACCCCCCCCCCCCCCCCGTCCCCACTCCCACTCGCCCCTTCACCAGCTCCCCCCTCTGGTCCTCAACCCCCACCCCCCCTCCTCCTCAGACCCCGCTCCCCCAGTCACAGCTGCCTACAGATGCCTCCTGTGTTTGTATTGAGAACATGAACAGGCCCAAATCTCAGGCCTAAATCCTCAGCCTGCCTCTGCACAGTTTTACAGTCTGACATCCAATCTACATGTCAGTCCTTATAAACAGCCCCCCCCCCCCCCCCCTCCACACCATCCCCCACCAATACTGCTAACCTCAGGAACAGGAAGGCCAAAGGCCCGTGTAACACTCACGCTTCCATGTCAAAGGCTTATGGGAACATTTCAGCCTCACAAGTTCCCATGTTATGTAGAATGACAAAGAAGAATGGAGAAAAGCCTTTAAGTTACAAGACAGCCTAAGACATGAGCTACAACATTAGCGTTAACCTGAATTTGTACATGCAAATTAGTGAGATGCCTAGCCTTTAAATGTCCGACTAAACAGACACCTAAATTTGAAAATTAATATTCTGTCACACCATATATATGCATGATGCACCCCAGAGAGATCTGGTCTCAAAATCTTAACCTTTAGTATATATTAAGTCAGCAGAATGAAAAATATAGTTTAGCAGCTTAACGAGAGGCACGGGTACTCCTCTAAACAAACACTGACGTACCCAGAAAGCAGCACTCCTCTCTCTCCCCTCCAATGTAAAATCCCTTAATTCCAAAAACATGCGTCTTTAGGAGGGAGGTAGAGCAAATCGAGAGAGGGGTCAGGAGGTCCCCCACCTCTTCAAGGTTCACTAAGTAGCCTGAGAGCAAAACAATGAAGCTGAAAAACATATGCAGAGAGCCCTCTCCTTCCTCAAGCACATTAAGCTCCCCCCCCCACCACCACCACCGCCGCCACTTATCGTCAATTCTGTGTAAAAATGCTTTTCAGATTGTGTCGTCAGTTGCGGGGGTTAAGATGAAATTGACTGAGATGATTAACCATTGAAAGTCGACAACCTTTCAGAAACGTTTGTACGGCTTAAAATGGTCGCCGTGTGAAATGAAATGAAATAATCCGATTCACCTGGCCGTGGTCTCGGTGCACGGCCCATGTGTTCCTAAAGGATTATGGGAGGCGCCAAAACACGCGGTGCCTGGCAACACCGTCAGCCGCAAGAAGACGGCCCAGAAAGCGCCAGAGTTCAAGCCCCAGCAGGAAGGCAGACGTCCATTTGATATACGTCCACCCGTGAAGTACAGTGAGCGCACCGTATAATCCTGAACAGAAAGCAGGCATTTCCACATAAAACCGCTGATTCAGCACAATTTTTTTTTTTTTTGACGGGCCCTAGGGAGACACTGAGAGACTGTTGTTTTTACATGACGGGGAAGAATGGGGGGGTGTGGGAGGGCAGAAAAAGCACAAAAGGAGAAGAGTTGACTTTGACACACAAGGGGCACAAACACACGCCACGCTCGCTCACGTTAACCAAACGCTAACCCCACCTCCAGAAAAACACCACAATCACCGAGATTTGTTTGACTGCAAGAAAAGAAACTGTTCTCTGCGGCAGGGGAATGAGCTGTGTATGTGTGTGTGTGTGTGTGTGTGTGTACGTGTGTGTGTGTGTGTGTGTGTAGGGGGGGTTGTACAGCAAATATCAGATTCCCAGGGATCGAGCTTAGAGGAGGCCCCAACAAATTATACTGTGAGTGTGGAGGAATGCAGCAGAGGAGGGAAGAAAGGCCCTTCAGGAATACAGCCTTCAGGCTGATAAAAAAGTTTCATAGTATCAGAATATTTTTTATCAATTTTTACTAACTAATGTATGGTGGGGGATAAGAAAGACGAGTAGAGCAGAGTCTGCATTATTCCAAATGCGAGGATTCTTCCCGAAACCCCAAAACTACCCGAGACCCCCACCAGCAACAAACCTCTTCCTAATCCAAGTCGCTCCCTCCTGCAAACAATTAGAGATGGCCTGTGCAGTGGGAGTGTGAGTGTGTGTGTGTGTGTGTGTGTGTGTGTGTGTGTGCGCGCGCGCGCGAGCCTGTGTGTGTAGGAGAGGGGAAGAGAAAAAGAGAGGGGAGCTTGGTGCACAATTACAGAAGGGATTTATGGCCTGAGAAACAATTTATAAATCACAGCGCCTGGGCTAATGTGATCCAGATTGTGCTCCATGCAGCTGCAACTGGGTCTCCGTGAAACTGCATAATAAAGTTGACTGCAAAAAGAAAAAAAAAAAAAAAATTCAGCTTTTCAGAGATGTTGAAATTGTGGGTGGTGGCCAAAAGGGTGGGGGTTTTTGGAGCGCAGAACTCTGGAGGTGTTTGGGACAAAAACATTCCAAGCAGCTGAGTGTTTCCTTTTTTTTTGTAAAATTTTTCTGCGGCTGCATGGAAGTACAGAACGGGAAGCAGTTGGGACCACTCGAGAAAGGAGGATCAGTGCTCCTATAATATTACTGGGCTGTCGAAGAGCCAGAAATCTTGCAAAATGGTATGCAAAATAACATTATTTCCAACATTGGCGATATCACAGAAATGACATAATATGCTACTAAAGATGCAATCATGCATCAATGAAGTAATCACAGCATTTCAAAATAGCATCTGCCCTGTACATAGCTACTCTGTATTGACCTCGGTACTTAGCTTGCTATTTGATATTACACTGCAAACACACAAAAAAATTTATAAATAAAAAAAGTAAATACACTTGATTTTATTTTGGAGTTCTGGTGTTCGTTAGCTGCATTTACATGCCAACACTCTGATGACTTGTTAGCAAGCTGCTTAGGTGGAGAAAAAAAAGTGCAAGCTAGTTAGCCTGCTTGGTTGTTAAGAAACTGATTATCTTGATTTGCATTCTGAGACAGCATTGCAACTGGGTCATGAGCTAAGTAAGCGAGGATGTTCTGCTTAGCAATGAGTTTTAAAAGTTGACATGTTCTTTTAAAAAAAGTGTATTTGGCTGACAGTCAAAATAAAGCTGACTAAGATCCTAATCTAGCTAATGCCTATTTTCATCTAAATAACCCAGTCAGGTTGTCTGCCTTGTACACAACCCACCATCAAGAGAATCATTCAATTGTGCCATCTGTCAGTGAAACACAAGCCCTTGTAGCGATTTGATTGTGCAACTCTGAAATAATAACCAGATTCCTGCTGTCATAAAGACTGTTTTCAAAAGTACATGTCAAGTTGCGCGACTAAGAACACTAGCTGCCACCACCCCTCATCTTACAACAGCTTTAGCACTCCAAACCCATGGGGATTTTGGAATTTTCTGCTTGTAAGTTATACGTGAGGGTGTATTCCTGTTTATGACGTACCGTTTCATATAAATGACAAGATCCTGGCTGAAAAAATAATTTGAGCTCTTTCACGCATTCCTTCTTAAAAAAAAAAAAAAATCTGTTCTGACAACAGCGCGCTGTCTGTCAAACTGAAACCCTAGAATATATTTGAAAAAATAAGTACAATGTATAATTTGAACACACCCCAGTGGCTTTTTAATGACATGCCATGACAGACAGATAGGCAGAACCCAGCTAGGCATAAGCAAGCGTATAACACTGATAATCTCCAGGTCTTCCAAGAGCACACAGGTCTAATGACAACAGTTTCCTGTTTAAGTAAATCGCTCCATCTGTGATATAAATACCAGTCGTCTGCAGCAGCATCCGCATTAGAAACAGACCTGCAAGAACTCGGCAAATGACTTGAGCTCCCGCTCAAGTTCAGAGCTTTGTCATTTTTCATTCAAACACCTTTCAAGTGCAAATGTGACTGCGAAAGTGTCACATTGACAGACGGAATCAGAAATCGGAAACAAGGTAAGAGTCATTTTGCTTGGACCAGCTGTTAACCTCGGACATAATCAGAATACAGCAAGCAATGAAAAGCTCTCAGAGATAGCTAAACCAATAAAGAAAACACCTGTCAGAAGTTGTCGGAAAAATTGTGCAGATGAATGGCTTCTCACGTTTTGTTCGTTCTCAAACCAGCTTCCGCACTGGCGACTGTGAGTGGCACACACGCATGCACGCACACACAAAAAAAGCTCCCTAATTCGTAAGCACCACTCCGTCATGCATGATTAACAGCTGGCATGTAGGGGTGGAGTGCAGGGCAGTTGACCTCTGACATTCCTGGAAGGGGTCAGGGGTCAGGTATACCTGTGGAAATTCGACTAAAAGGCGAACCACCGTCTCGGATGGCCCCAAATTGACATGCTATGATTCACCTGCACCTGAATACAGCCAGTGAGAATGAGACAAATCTCACCCCCTCCTCCTACCCCACTGGTTTTGAGTTTAGTGAAAGGGAGTACAGAAAGGGCGAACTCCAGCCTCCAGGAATCCGAGCTTTGGTGCCCACTCAACCAACTGGCCCTGAACTCCGACCCCTCACCCCCCAGGGGTAAACAAAGCCGAGAGTGACGTCTGAAACGGGGCCGTATCTGGAGAAAGTGTCTGGATGGGGCTCAACTGACCTATTAACTCTGGTGACAAGGTTTACTGCGTTCTCCCCCCCCCCCCCCCCCCCCCCCCGACCCCCTTCTCATTTTCCACAAAGAACAGGCACAAACCGTACATTAAAACAAACGGGCAGATCGGCTAATATCGGGTCAAAGTCTTTAATCTCAGTTATTTGCCAACACTTACACGTTATCCTGAGGCACAGAAAAATTTCAACTAATGAATTGCTTTATCCAGCTGACAGAAGGCATTGTAGTAATTACCTAAACGAGGGCAGTGGAGTTTCTGAAAGAAAGCGCGCTAATACACATTAATCAAGGCCTTGTTCTAAGCCTGGAACAATAAAAGCCATAACGCAGGAGAGGAAGGAGGAGAAATGGCACCAAACGGCAGAACCAGCACAGGAAAGCCGTAAATAAAACCCTCCCAATTTCATACACGTGCATTCGTGTTCATACGCATGCATGTATCTCTGCGCTTTTTCCCCAGAGGACTCGAGTTTCTGATTCCGCGGGCTTCAACGGACGCCTTGCAGCAAGAGCGCTGGGCGGAGGAGCGAGAGCACCGTAAACAACAACAAAAGGAGAGAAAGAGGAGAGAGAGAGAGAGCGAGCGAGCGAGTGTGCGGCGCGCGGGTGAATGCGTGTGTGCGCCGTCCGCAGAATGCCTAAAAAAAACGCAGTAGTATTTAAATCAGGCCGGGGAGGGACACCGGGCGAAAGCATTCTGCAGCTCAGCTGTGCGACTATAAGCCGCTGCCCTGGGGTCTTTGTCCTGCCTTTCAGGCCAGTCTGAGCCACTGAAAGACCCCATTCATGGGCGCCGCTCCCCCTGCCAACACGCCCATACAGCCCCGGTCAACTCGGCCGAGAGCGGCTATAGAGCCTCCCCATTTCACACGAGAATCAGGCCTGCCCCCCAGCCTGCTTCAGGGATTTCCAATGGCAAGCCCTCCCAGCACACGGAAAAGGCCAAACAAAAGGCTTCCACTGCCAACTCTGTATCAGAGAAACTTGATTAGATCAATTTAGAAGCTTCCCCATTTTTTTGTGTGTGTGTGTGTGTGTGTGTGGAAAAAGGACAGAGGAGGAGTGGAGCAGGGGGGATGGTAGGCTAGCGTGGTGAGTTGGCAACTTATGCAAGAAGCCCCCTAAACAGTCACGTTTGCGAGGATTTGTTCCATACGCTGAAACTGCATGAGGGATTATCCCAACGCGGCAATGACAGGTATGGAATTTGCCATCCATCAAAGTGTATCTGGCTTTGCTTCCTGTTAACCTCCCCTCCCACCATCCTTCTCCCATTTCATCAACGTGCACAATCTCGACAGCCAAACAAACTTTAAAAAAAGATTTTAAAAATGTTTCTTAGCTACAGCATCTATTCTTTGAGTAATTTTCAGCTAGCTTGATTCATATTCTTTATCTTAGTCAAGTGCAAAGAAAGAAAATTTTAAATATAAAAGTATCTTATGCATGAGAAAAACCAAGGGTATCCCATTAAAGGGAAGCCCCAAAAATGTAATATAACTATAATGTTTGCTTGTACAAAAAAAATCGCATGCATGCACATGAACCAGAGAACTTTGTATAACTTTAACCTAACCTTAAGTTCACCTTTAGGCATTACAAAACAAATTTTAGTGTTAAGTCATGGCAACCAGAAAAAACTTAATAAAGAATCCTTCCTTACACAAAAAAAAAAAAAAAAAAGAGGAACAATGGTTGACTACTGTCTTGTCTGACAAGCTGCATTCATGAAAGCAGGTTAAAAGAAGGACTTGTGCCTGTGCTTTGACCGTAATTCAATCTGACTCACCACAGAACATTGTGACCCTTTAACAAGTACATTTCATTTAGGGAGGTCATCATGAGGTAGGCAAAGATGCTGGAGAAATTATGTGGCCACTCGGTGAAGTACAAGCCTCCAGTGACCTCTGGACAACCAAGTCCAAAATAAAGCACCGTTTCTTCCCCCGGACAACCTCAGTCATGTTCTTATATAAACCACCAACTGAGTATATCTGTGGCTTCCCAAAGGTTTTCAGCCATTTAAACAGGCTACTGGTGACTGGCTACTTATCAGAATGGGCTGGTTAAAGATTAAGGTCCTCGAACGGCAGCAAGCACTCACGACACCATTCCAAGGGAGTGCTCTTTTCTTGGCTCATTACCCCCCTGGCAAAACACAATAACCTCCTTTTGTAAATCTCGAAGAACAACGGTGCACTTTGTCTCAAACCACACAACTCCGCACAATGGCTGGCTTCTTCAGTGACACCTCAAATTAAGAGCCGCAGCGGCCAATGCTGGTTCAGTGAACACACCTTGTTGAAAAGGTAAACCAGCCATCAGAGCAGACGGCCAACATCTTGGTTTCCGAGGTGCGGCTGGGCACTTGTAGTCAACAGCGTCACAGCAGGGGTAATTAACGGAAGCGCATGGGGACACTGATTTCCAGCTCTCTATGGTGAAGGACTGTGCTGCTACACTCCTGGGGACGTGGAGGAAAGAGGCATCGTACCCTTACAGAGACCCACTTTGGTGGAATGAACAGAGCTGATTTACAACTTCAACAAGACGGCCAGCTGTTCCACTCCATCAGCTACACTACAGGAAAGAAACCGCTGCGTTTCCTTACATCGAGGAGGTTGGAAAATCTTGGTATGTACTCATGAGGGTACGAAAGACTAATCCAAATCCCAGTCAGAATGTGAACAAAGTCAATCTGCAGAAAACTGACAGAAACAATACTGGTCACTATGGATCTGCACTACAGTTCCCAGGTGTCTTTTACCACTACCTTGGTTCAATGAAAGCTGGTGAAGCAAATAGTATGAGGCTGAGGCATTTTTAAAATGAATCTCAAAGCGCAATGAAATCTCAAACTCAAAACAGTTTGTTGCAAAGTTTCCATTTGACTTGTAAATGAACAGGCCACGAAGTTCTGCTACACAACAGATGCATTTCTCTGTGGGGGAGGAAAGAAAGACCTAAGATTAGATAAAAAAATAAATAAAAGCCAGCAGAGCCTACAGGTCTGGAAGCTTGCCACCACGGGATAAGAACCGAGGTGAAGAGACGCCCATATCTCCCCCAGTCTGCGCCCCCCGCCCGATCTCCTCCACTCTCGCTCTCCTTCTCCCACCCGACCCCTTCTCCCTTTCCCTCTCTCCCTTTCCCAGCGCCCCATCAACCCAGGAAGCAGTGACGCTAGAGCTTTAACTGAAAACAGCTGTTTGGAATACCAGACTGATGAAACCCTATTTAGTGTTTTTTTTTTTCTTCTCCCTTTTTTCACCCCACCAACCCCCCAAAAAAACTGCACAATCAGGTTTTATTAACGTGGGGGGTGAAGCGTTTAGAGCGCGGCTTTAAGTGAGCTGTTGTTTTTTCTTAAAGTGAAAGAAAAACACTCGGGCGCCCGGTGAGGGCAGCACACGAGCGCGGAGTCAGAGTGCAGAGGGTGCGCTGTCCTGCCCCACCAGCCCTCATCAATCAGCCACCAGCCTTATCACCTGGGAGCCAGATTGATTACCCCAGCCCCCTCGCACACAAGGGGGCTAAACTTACACGGGGACGGGGGGTTCCAAGCCCAGCTCTGGAGAAACTCAGCAAATGCGCACAGCACCTCGTGGAGGTCAGCCTTCGAGGGGAGGGAAGGGCCAGCTCCAACCCAGCCCCCCGAAACGCGGCCGTCTTCTCAGACCCTGTGTTTGTTTTACGAACGCAGTTTTAACTCGAGAATTCGCCCTCGTTCGGAAGTGCGACTGTTTCTGCTTTAGGAAAGTTACACTTAAAGAACCCTCGTAGCCCTTATGCTGAGTTGAGCCTGTGGCATTTTGAGTTTTCCTTCAGGCTGGAAAGGCAAATATAGAACAGTATGGGGGAAGCGCGACGCCACAGAGGTTTTTCAGAATTCATATCACACGGCTTTTAAAAAAAGGAATCAACTGCCAAAAATACAACAAATAACAAACTTACAGTGGTGAGCTATAACATAAATCACTGGCAACAGAGAAGTGAAACTTGACCAAAGTGAAAACCGTGCCTGTGATACTAGTGCTAAGCTTAAATAAGTAAATCACCCAACCCGCACACACATAGGCCTACTGTTGTAAGAAAACGGAAAGTTCAATTCCGTAAATGACCGGACTGTTCCCATAGCAACATCGGTCTATGGTAATCGAGAAGGAACACCCATCAAATCAGACTTGGACATCTCAAAAAAAAGCTGTAGAATGTTGGGATTGTGCCCAAGATGGGAGGGGCTTGTCATATAGGCTACTTTTTCCTGTGTGTAAGAGCACATTAAAGCAAACCCAAAAATGAACATCTTATACTAGAAAATCTTTGCGGTGGCTTCTTTCTTTAAAACAAGGGGAAAACTCCAAAAATGTCAATTTGGCAATGGTGCCTTGGGCGCCTTTGAAAAAGAGATTCCTTTCATGGAAAGTATAACCCTAATAAATGTAATCATTTCTGAGACAATGTAGAGGGATCCAACAGTCAGTCCTATTTGTGATTTTATAGACACGGTCTACAGTGGTAGGAAAAAGAACCACCTCAAAACATCATACATGGAGTTTCCATTTGATACCCCTGGCTCTATTATCACCAATTAGTAAGAACTAATCAAGACCACACTCTGCGAGGAACATGCGCATTAGGCTATCCCTGGAATATTTGTTAAATTGTCCCCATTTGTAATATGACTAACATTGTAAAAAAAATATTCCAATTCTGATTCCACTAAAATGTAAAAGTTCAGTTGAGAGATCTCCAGTTGTCCATTAAAGACCCAAAACCAGTCTGACTTGCTGAGCTGAAATGAGATTCCTGATTTTAGATCATCCCTTTTGTTGTGCTTCACCAGTACTGTGGCACCTCATTCCACAAACCATCTGATGCGGGCCTAGTTAGCAGAAGGCATCGTGCTAAGTTTCTATATGAAAAACCAGTCAAGACCAGTTATGTCCCAGCATAGCATAGCGCAGCTCAGTTCTATCAGTGATAAAGGGGTGCAGCAGTGACCTTCACTGTGTGTAGGTGGGGATACAGACGTGCCCCCTCAAATCTCTTCATAAAAGAAAAGGAGTCAATTTTAAAATCTTAAGGCAGAATAAGTACTGCGTCTATTCCTCTGCAAAAGTTCTCATAACCTCCCCCACGTTCGTTTTTGAAAAATAAAGTGCACTACAGCTTGAAAAACAAATTTTGCACTGCTTCCAAGCCAAGCCAGGCACATCTAAAAAGACACATCTTGGATAAACAAATAGATAAAAACACATATACACATATATTCATCTTGGCACTTCAAAGGGATTCATTGATGTCACAGTACGCAGGGAGAGCGGCGGTGGTGGTGGGGGGGGGAGGGGGCATTCATTCCTCAAAGGGTGCCGAGATACCCCTGATGGGCCAGCTCTGGAGAAACGGGCGAGTGCTATAAACAGAATTTCTAATGGCAGACGGGTGGGCTGGTGGGTAGGTGGTGGACTAGCTGGGGGTGGCGGGCGGCATCGACGCCAGCTCCTGCTTTCCGCAGAGACCAAACGGGGAAGGAGAGAACCGAAACTGGCACCATTTCACATACTTTTTTAAAGATGCTACGAACAGAAATACACAAACAGCAAAGCCCTTTCAGGAGATCAGTTTTGCAGTGAAACACCGGCTTCGGTACTTGCCAAAATAGAAGCGGGGCGTTTGCTTTTCACCCCCGGCCCTCCTAAATCTACAGGACAAAGGCGCATGCAAAGACTCTTGCCAAGGCAAAGGTCTTCACATCCAAGATTCTGACCTGGGCACAGGCCTCGCCTTCCTCTCTCCTACTTCCTGTAATACTTCAAACACTTTGTAAGCACGCAAAAAAAACAATCACAACTTTCCATTCCTCTACACTAATCATTTCAAATATTAACTCACAACAAACACATCACACCCAAATGCTCTCCACACACGGCATGCTCTGGAGAACGCAGCACGTCTAATCTGATGGTAAATACAGAATTTCGGGGTCGATTAAATGAAAAACAAAAACGGGACCGAGTGGGGAAGATGCACCGTTCGGCTATTTCAGCGAGGAAAAATTATTTTCACCGAAAACAGTTCTGCACCTAACCGAGAGCCACAACCGTTCCAACGTTGACTAATCTGTGGGAAGGCGCATCCATCTAGCACTCTTCCCTTCACAAAAGGGCCGATAAATTCATCAGAATTCTGACAGACGCGAGACAATGGCATGCGTTAATCACCTCTGACACCGCCGTCCTCACCCTCATCCATAACCACCATAACTCATAAGGCGAGAGCCAACCGGCAGTTTCTGTGCCACTTTTAACAAAAAAAAACAATACCGAAGACGAAGGAACAAGACTTGGTTTTGCTCAACAATAACCTTCAGAGCTTTATTCCAGGACAAAGAGCACACTGTGTGCACTGGCACAGTGCATTCCTTGCACACCTCTCCAAGATCCAGTATTTTATTAGAGCTTTTGGTTTTGCGTTTTGTACTCGTCTCTTTTTTTTTTAGCCATTCCCTTTCACTTTTCACTTCCATTCACAATGGGTACGGTATAACTTATCACAATTCTATTTGCAATCCAGATGTTACTAGACCTTGACCAACCTGAAAATGCAATCTTAGTGGGGCAAAAAAAAACACTTCAAATGGATAAACTAAATTAATATGGATTTGTTTGCCCGTACAGAAAAATCCTTTTCATAACATATTAAAACTTGGTTAAAATGTAAAACCCGTTTACACAAGTCGTTTGTGAAAACATTCGCTCACTGACTTTCAGATTGCCTTCACAGTCTCGCACAGCAGTACCGTTGCTGAAATTAAAGCTCTGGACAATGTTCCTTCTGTGGCAGGGGGGGGAGAGCTCTGCAAGCACCCCCTCCCTCCTCCCTGCCATCCCTACTCCGACTGCTGAGTGCATGGAAAAGGCTCTGCCTGTTGACAGGACTGCTTTCCCGACCACTGTTTGTTTACGCAAGGAGAGGTCCTTTTATACTGCAGGACAATGCCACTGTTTACTTTGCATTGTCTCCAAAGTCTTAAAATACCGAAACCCAGCAGAAAGAGTGGAAAAACAGTTAAGCGTCAGACAGACGCACACGTATGTGTAACGACTTGACGTGTTCCAACAGCACTGTTGCGTGATCTCCCCCTTGTCCCTGTGCAGATTCCCAGCCCTCTACACAACCTTAGCTCTGGGAGTCAGCGCTCTAATTGGTATTTTGGGTGAGGTCTACTTGTTTGGGTGCCCGTTAAAAGCACTGTTTATAGAGCTTACCTGGGCCCACAGCACAATGCAGGGAGTTACTATCCTAGTTTACCAAAAACTCCGCTCTCTTGATAGGGTCCCATTAAAAAAAGCCACATACATTAAAATGCAGCACGGGTGAACTGTACCTGTTCACTTCTTTCATCACTTAATGGATGTCCACAGACAAGCACACAGTGTGTTCAAATAGCCTTATTTGAATTCTATTCTTTCCTGATCATTTCAAAAAGACACACTAGCGTTACCTATCATCACCGAGCGCACCAAATCTGCAATCTCTAAACAGGCAGATATCACCTCCCCATTCCTCTAGACATCTCTGACAAGTCAAACGCTTTGGCAAATGGGGGATGTTCACTTTCATAGTCAAGGCTAAAAAGGAAGGCTTAAGTCTTCATCCCGCCAATGAGAGCCTGGTGAACAGTCCTCACAAAAGCCAAGACTACACGAAAAAAAGTTCCTCTTGAACTCTCGATGGATTACCCAAGAATTTCAGCACGGAGCAGGCCCTAAATGAATTATGGGAATCCCCTCCCCACCCCCAAAATGCTTTTTTTTCTGTACAAGAACTCCTTTTGCTGAGCTGTTTGTTAGTTCAACTTGAAGTGGGTGTTACCGCCTCATTAAACGCAAACGCAACTTTTACAAGCTGCAATATGAAGTTGTGTATCGCTGCTCTAACACAAATGACCCTCAACATTTCGTTCAGCGAATACTTGTTTACTCTTAGTTGGCCCATTTAAGGATACAATTAAATGTGTTGCAGTTAGGTACAGTTAAACACAACAATACAGATTTAATGGCAACAATACAAAATGCAATGAAACACAGCTTTTTTTTACGCCATTCAAGGAAAAGCCCCAGGTATCATTAACCGCAGAATCTCTCGACAATGAAAGCTGTCGCTCTTCTGGTGAACACACAATATTACTTTCATGATTCTAGTTTGTTACTCAGCTGATGAAAGGCCAGAAGAAGGTGTTGTCAACGGAAGGGTCCTAGGGACTCTTAATAAAGCTCCACCGGGAGCAGAAACTAATCTCTTTCACTGACAATCAGACATACGCCAAGGTTAGAGTTACATGGAAAATACAGAGTCGGGATCTCGAGCGGAAACTGCCGTCTGCGCGCACACACACTCACACACACTCTCTCACACACACAGACACAGACAGACATGCACAAATACGCACACACTTTCAATGAATTAGTAAACCTCCAATGTCACGGACATACATATTTTTCTAAACTTCCGAATCTCTAGACGTTGTCAGAATGCTTTGCTTTAAAAAAATAAAAAAAGTGGAAAATGCATACGGACACCATCATGTTATAAAAACAGACTTTACTGGGCACTAATTAAACTGACAAGAGAAAAAAGCCCAGACCCATAGTACACTTAAAGCTAGATTGTGTTTACATTCCTTACTCTGTGCCCACAGGTATTCTAAACATTTCCTGTTTCAATTTTGTTTGTAACAGGACAGTTTATTTTTCTTTTCTTCGTGAAGGAGTTTCAGAAAAATTTTATTGTAAATTTTTTGGCCATTGTGCACTGAGGAAGACAAAGTTTGGTAGGTTTTCCTTTGTTTTCTCCGAAAGGACACATGCATAAGGGGATTGCAACAGAACACAGTTTAAAAAATAATACCGAAACAATTCACCTATTCAAACCTGGGATGCCAAGGTTATCCTCCACTGCAGCTGAAATGTTTATTGCGCGACATAAGTACCATTCTTCTTCGCTAACGGTACAAAATTTACTGCTTGAGAAGGAGTCGGCATCACGCCAGAGGGCCCCAACTTTTATGCCTTTGGATCTTTCAGTGTAGAATGCAACCCCTCGCAACCCCCTCCCCCGCCACTCCACCCCCCAACCAACCCCCATTCATATTCTGTACAGAAACTGTCAAACTCGACAGTCAAGCCATTCTCAACTGTGTAAGGTTATGTGGCCGTTTCGTGGATTAATATCCACTAGGCCAACAAAGACCACCAAAATTGTTTCGTTCACCATCTAATTCAACCCCCCCAGCACATGACATTCTCCAAGCTGGGAAAAACCTTACAGAAATCCTCTCAGTACAGCACATGTAGCCCAGGGTAAATCATAGCATGCAGCACATTAATAAAAGTCAGCCCTTTTGGCTTCGCTTGCTAGATTCATGGAGAGATCAGGAGTTACGCTGGAGATAACTGTAGAAGGGAAGCTTATTAAAACAAGCCCTACATAAAAAATAAATATTCAGTAAAAAAAATGAATAAAAAAAATAAGTGAATCTTTATCAAGTTTATTCTTTGTTTTTTTTTCTTCCTTGGGTGAAGGTTTTCAGCTCTATCTGCTGATTGGGCAAGTATTAGACCTCTACAGTTAAAGAGCACTTACTTTGTAAATAACCAGAGTGTGTGGTAAGCCGCTGTCCTTCTAAGGTCTTTTTTATTAACTTATTTTTTTTAATAGGGCACACTGATTGACAGAACAAGGCAATCCATCCAATCATTTGCCTGTTTTTTTTCCCTCCCCAGCATCAGCTTTTCTCGACCAAAGGGTTTTGGACTGACCAGTTTTATCAACCCTAATATGACTGACGACAACATTATTTATTTGAATCTATTTTCACCTTTCCACTTCTTCTACGGTTCGACTTTGTTTTGTAACTTATTTTACTCAAACCAAATCCAAACAATGCTAGAGCAGAGAAATCTCTGCTCCACCCAGCTATATGAGAGGTCACTGAGGAAGGCTATGGGACCACGGTGGGGTTCACTGAAATGTTGTTCTTTGCCTCACAAAGATAAAAATCCCCAGTCGTCCTATTCGCCATCATGTTTTCCATGCGTACCTCCAGCAGGACCTACAACAAGAAACTGGACTTGTTTTGGGACTTCCAAATAGCTCCGCAATAGGAGGCTCTCAAATCTGACAGCCACAGAAAAAAAGAGTTTTTGATAACACTGACCTTTCGATTATGACACAGAAAAAGAGAGCCAGAGAGATTTAAAAGGGACAGACTATAGTCTACAAAAATAATAGCAATTTTTACGAAAAGCACTGTGACAGGACTGAGAAAGGCTTCTAGCAGACATTCTGTGCAGCAATCTAAATTTGTATCTACAAATTATCTGCAAGTGACTCGAGATGCCACTTCTACAATAGCTATGTGAAAACTACGAACATGCCAAACACATCCATTTGTACGAAAGCTCCTGAGACAGTTGAAATGAAGCGAGTGCATAAATCCAAGCATGCTACTTAAAGGAATTACAGTGTGCTTATTGGCTATCCCCACAAAACACCTATAGCTTAACGAACAAAAGGGGATCCCCACACTGGCATGCACCTTGTGTGCAGAGAGTGGCCATTAAGTTAATGAGCCCCAATGGAGACCTCCAATGAAGCCATCAAGCGTCTGCTCAGAATAACAATGGTGGACTAACGCCTCTCTAATTGAATGGAGGGTATAGGGAGAGAGAGCGAGTTGGTTTGGGCCAGTGGAGAGAGAAAAGCAGAGGTTGGGGGGGGGGGGGGTCATTCTGGTCTCATTTGCTTTTCAGTCTAACGCTTGGCTGGTTCCAATCAAATCACTTGCTTTTTGGGGTGAAAGAGAGGGACAGGGGAATGGAAATGGACTCTAAACAATATAATTCCATTAGCTAGTATTACAAAGAAGTTCCTAAGTTGTATGAAAATAGTGATTCTTAATGCAAGATGGACTAATGTTGTTGGCCATTTTCACCCAATACAACATTCGATCCACCCAACATACATCAGCACAAATACATTTATTTTTGCAAGTAACAAAGTTCTGTTAAAAGTGGCATTTCAACTGTACAAGGCTCTGTTTTTTTCCCCTGTAAACGCTGAAATCTGAATCTCGCATCAAGGTTCCTTCTACCTTGCCAGTTGTAAGCACATATCCACTCCTTTTTAAATCCCATTAAGAGAGTTCACAGGTGTGCTCAAAAGGGGTGTTAACCTTTCCAATGATGAACATGCAAAAACAGCTACACTCATCACAAAGAACATCAGGGGTGGTAAAATTGTTTCTTGTGACTGAAACAAGTAGAATAAAAACAATAGAAGCATGCTATTTCTGAGATATTTCTAACCCTGCTTTAAAGCCCCTTTTTATCCAAATAAATATTTCTCAGTTGCTTACATTTCTGTACCACAGCACACAATAATCTGACCAACATTTGCAAAATACAAGTCTCTCTGCTGCAAATCAAACTATTTAGTTTATTTCAGTGTTTTTTTGTTTTTTGGTAACGCGCCTTCTTTATTTCAAACAACAAATTGAAACGTTAATTAATTTCAGAAGTATTATCTTATCTCAACTTTAACAAATTATGTGGTTCCATCTACACCCTGTTTCTAGACCTATTGTGCTATTAAAAATTACCACAAGGACTTCACTCAACTAATTCAAGACTATCCAAAATCTACACAAAAAAAACATTTATTATTATTTCCTCTTCTCTACTTAGCAGGGACTTAGATCAAAATAACACATTTTAGATCATTTTGTGGATCGGCCACATTCATGATTTTCTTTTCGAGATGTTTTGACTCAGGATGTCACATACAGATCATTAAAATAGACAAGAATATCATCCCATCTCCAAAAGCACATCACACTCGTTTAGGCATCATATCTTATCAGTCTTCTCTTAATTTCAAGTGCGTTCCAACAGTCTTAGGGCAGTGGAGCTACTTATAATTTACACAAGCCTATTGACACAGGAAAATAGTTGCCAGTATTTTATTTCTCCCTAAGTGTGCTTGTCAGAATATGATTAAAAACAAGGCACTCATATGCAAATAACCTAATCTGCCACTCAAAAATCTCAGGCAAACCATGAGATATTAACTTTCATACAATTTTACATGGATAATGACAATCCTGGCTGCCTTAAAAATGCCTGTACCACATCTTCTGCGGGTCAAATTCGTTAGATTTGTTCACAATCTGCTGTGTAGTTGCTGCAAGTAATACGAAAATGCGCCTGTACTTCGGAGAAGTCTGGCCGCAAGGACACCACAATGTGCGCCAGGCATAGATATTAGAAATAGTCTAATTTTCAAATTGAATAATAAAACCTGACAAAACGAGGGAACTGAAAGACGACATTGCTGCTGAACCTAATAATGTCCGTCTTATCTGGGCGTCTTTCCAGCTAAATAGTCGGGTTAGTGGCCCCCTTGTTATCATAATACGCAATTAATTGTGTACACAAGGCAGGGACTCAAATCTCGGGAGTCTGATATTAATATTATAGTGTGTATATGCCCTCTGTATGTCACACAACGGCTCAATTATTGATATACTCACGGAATTAATTTATATAATTTAGTTATGTTGTCAGTTCCATTCCCAATGCCTAACTGAATGTCCACAATAACTGGCATTAATCAAAGCATTTACACAGTTATGCCGTAATGCAAACAATAAATAAAAATATAAATCTTCAATGCTTTGGAATCAGAATACTTCAAGTGTAAAAGCATGAGGTCTCAACAAATCGTGAACTCCGTCCCTTTGGGAATTAAAAATAGAGTAAAGTTTTTAAACTCTACCAAAGCTAATAGCAAACCAAATTTCCACCCTTTCTTAGTCGAATGGCGCTCTGCAACAGACCAACCACAATACTTAAATCATCTCCAACAACTTTGAATGATAATGGATGTGTCATAACAGGCTGCTACCTCGGGAAAAAAAAGACATTCCGAAATGAACAAAGGGCTGGTTACTCCTTAAGAGGCCACTTACAGGGAATATGGCGCTCTACTCTGGTGCTACACTGCCAACTTTTTAGCGCGTGCCTGCAGAGTAGGGTATTTGACAGCGGAGGTAAATATATAGCTCACTGTGTGATTGTATTAGCTGTCAAGATGACAGCATATGCGTGTGGTTTATAAAATATCACTCACCGTTCTGGCGCTGGGGGAAAGAGACCCGTTGGATAGGTAGGGGTTGGTAAGATCTGGGATCATAAGAAACGGATAACCAGGATAATGGGGACTCTTAAAAAAGCCATCTTGCTGTCTTCTTAATGCTTCGGGGAGAAAGGCATGGGAACCAAAGGGGAAAGAGGGAACAACACAGTGAAACAAAGGCAAACAGTGAGGAGAAAGGTAAAACTGCAGCAAATAAGAAATAAACAAAAATATTACCTTCGCTAAAGTAATCCCTGGTTTTCTCGTAACTTTCTGAGTCAGGTCTTGGCTGGGGACGCCTCTCTGCTTGCTGATACGCATAACACGCAAATAAGAAAGGAGCATGGAAAATAAAAGTTTGAATATCGTTGTTAAAATGAAAATTTCACCTTTAGAATAAGTAAAAAAATGCCATGTCAATTAAAAATGAAATTATGTTACAATGCCAATGATTCTTACCTCAGAATCAGAAGAACTGCTGTTGTTTTCCGACTCGTTCACTAAAGAGGATTTCACATCGTCCAAATCCCTCTCGGCTGAGACGTTTTCGGATATTTTTTCTTCTTGTTCCCCTTCGTCTTTGAAGGAGATCATTTCATCGTTGGCCCCCAAGTCATCTCCACCGCCTCCGTTAAGTTGTGGCATTTTGCAAGTAAAATTATCCTACTATATTTCCCTCGAAAACAATAAAAAACGAGCCAATGCCTGTGTTGTACAATCCACTGGTTTGTTGCTGTTCAACTAAAGGAAATAGTGCTGTCCGCTTTGCTCACACTAGAATAAGCCCAAAACAGTTTTTGTCCGTTCCCACGGTTTCAGATCTTCAGTTTAAAACGCATAATAAAAACATCTCCCACTTTCCACGGCTAAAACATGACAAACTTCCCATTAATCCACCAGATACCTTTCTGTTGCAAATAAATACTGAGTGAAATATAGCATTAACCGAATATAGCAACTTCGTAAAGTACGCGCTGCCCGTCCTCTTGGCAGTTGTGTTTATGCTCCGTCTGGGTCTCGAATAATGCAGCCTCAATCTTCTTCCCTGCAAGTTTCGGAGGTAGCAAACTGCAAAACAAACCACAACGAGCGAAACTCATAAACGATCGCAAATTCATCCCTTAAGATCCATAGATGTGCCTCTGTTTGGATCTCGCTCTACAGGAGATCTAAGTTAGACTAAAAACGAATTCTGAAAGGTTCTGCGCCGTAGCTGCATGCATTGAAAACGCGCACCGGAGATTAAAAAGTTTCTGCGATCAAGTTTCCACCGGATTCCTGTCTGTTGTACGGGAGTTCCTATGCAAGTTTTGTGTTCGAATGATTCGAATCCCCGAAGTAAAGTTAGCGTTCATCAGACAAGCACATGTTCACCGACAGATTTAAAATGGATATCCTATCTATTGGAAATAATGCATGGTTCGAATAAATGTAGGTCTGTCTTTCTCTCCGCATCAGTCGACGAGGAATGTGCAGATATGTTAGTTTGCTTGCTGAAGTGGAAGGAAGAGGGAAGCTTGATTAGAATGCAGAGGAGGAGTTAGTTTGTGCTGAAAACCGACACTTCATTCACCACTAGTAAATGGGGGTATGTTTAAAGGAACAGTTGGAGTTTGGTGTAGGCTATTTGTCGGAGGTGACATTGACATGGAGCTGCACATTAATATATTGCAATGTTCAAATACTATCAAAATACGCGAAACTTAAAAAATAGATGAATACGAATGTCACTTGCAAGGCGTTTAGACAGGCTATCGTCTCGAAATTGATTGAAAAGACAGTGACCGTGGATGAATTATGGCGCGGAGTCGAGACC
This sequence comes from Anguilla anguilla, assembly GCF_013347855.1. NCBI lineage: Eukaryota > Metazoa > Chordata > Actinopteri > Anguilliformes > Anguillidae > Anguilla > Anguilla anguilla. The sequence goes on along the minus strand of NC_049210.1, from coordinate 10,621,831 downwards.
TCTGATCAGAGAGCATGGACTGGTAAATTAAATTCGCTTTACGTTTTTAGACAAGTGTTCAACAGCAGCGCCTTTCGACGAACTGTTCCTTGGATATTCCAAGGAATTGGTTAATGCAGAATTTTAAAATGGACCTATAGATAAATAATTATTTTAACATGTATGTGTATTCGTAAATGTCACTAGTTAATATTGGTAGCAACGGGTGTGTGCCTTGGCGATATTATTCTGTTATTTTTGTGTGCTTGTTTTCATTGTTGATACTAAGGCACACATAGGCCCATGCAAAAAAAGAAAAAAACAGCAGTTGTGCACAATCTAGCCTATATAATGGGAATGCGATTAAATGACCCTTTTGTACAAAGGAACATGGAGAGGTGCAATAGAAACATCCTTTGTGTCCAGCTGGTATTATTATTTTTTGTTTGTTTTGTTGTCTACCAAAGAAGGTGCATCGAGATTATTCACTTTTCATATCTGAAGAAGTAGAATATGACATCATACACGCCTTTTGTTTAGTAGTCGTGTACTTTTAATTTTATAGCATGTAACGAGATGTATTCCTGCAACTTTTACACAAATTTACTGTGAATATCCATTTTAATACGTAGGCATACAGTTGTTCTCTTGGTAATAAACTACTGCACGTTTCTTGTGTCAATATGCCTGTGGCAGCTGGTTTTGGTCATTGTTAATGGTCAAGTTGAAAGTTATTATGCGGTTCTTAAAAATATGTATTTAAATCATTAATTATAATTAAGAGCAAATTCTGAATAATGCAAAAAAAAAGTAACCTAATTTTCAGTATTACTTTTTAAATTGAGTAATTTGCTGCCTTGCCCTTTTTCTGTTTGCACCAAATAAACAGCCAAATATGATTGTTCACACATTGGTGTTTTCTCCACCTATTCACAAAAAACTTTATCGAAGCGGAGGTCACATTTAATACATAAAACAGCAACCAGTTGAGTTGAAAGTGTCATCTCTGGCTGTGCGTTGTTTGCCTGTTAGTGATGTCACAAGCCTTCATAGACTTACACCAGTTTCTCTGCATCACAAGTGCTGCTCTGCCTGTGAACTGGCAAGGAGCAGCTCGACCGCACCGGTTCTCTCAGAAGGGCTGAAGTCTCCCATGGCCTCTCAAGCTATAACCGAGTCAATAACGTGAATCAGGTCAGGCTTTAGGACATGAAAGCTGCTACATCACTAACAGCTTGAGTACAAGGCATTTCTGTTGGTATGCAGTGCCACTGCGAGCTAAGTTCAGCAGCCAGGCTGAGGCCGTGGCAACAGAATTGTGATTAACCCTTTCTGCAGGAAAAGCGCAGCCGAGCAAGTGCTTCCACTTAAAAGTTTTATGGTATCTGCCGGAGCTTCTGATTTGCTGGAAGGAGTTGGTGGAGGGGAGGGGGGGGGGGGGTGGATCATCTCACTTTATTTACCCAGTTCCTACATCCCCCTGGCCCTTCTCAGGTCCTGCCTGGGCCCAAGCGCACCTATCTCCTCCAACCCCCGGCAAGGCTGCCAGTAGCCGTGTGATAATGACAGGCTACGGTATGAGACTTAATTACACGCTGCCACGCTAATTGCATGTTGGTGCGTCCCCAGAACAATGGGCAAGCGGAGGAACGGCGGAGCCCGGCAGCAGCGGGGATAAGCAGGTCTGTTAACGGGGGCTTTAGCCTGGCTGGGTGACGAAATCCCTCTCTCAATGAGGTGTGATCCCCGGCCCTCCCACCGAGCCAGGGCCCCGCGGGCTGCAGGAGCGAGGGAGCGAGCGAGCGAGCGAGTGCGCGCGCGCGTGCCGAAGGAGGAAGGTGGGAACCTGGAGTCAGCTTTCCTGAGCTGTACAGACATGAAGCGGAGTAATGACTTCACTGGTTATACTGCTCCCACCCCTCCACCCCCCCTTCCAACATGCACACCCACACCTACACATATATTCAAATACTCCTTTTGGGTGCGATACTGAGCGGATCGTTCTCTTTACCTGAAACTTCGATCTTGTCTTTTTAGGCTCCAACCACTTGTTCCAGTGTCTTGGGAGGTTATATATTGCCCACCTGGATCTGCAAAGGTTAACCATTTATATTAGCTGCAGTACACGACTTCATATCTCACAAAACTAGCATTGTGTTTGCCTTAGATAGGGCCTTCATGTTGACTACAACTGCCAGGATATTGGGTGGTAATTTATTTAACAGGAAAAGCATATTTATCGCATCAAAATACACATTTTGCAACTTTCGGATAATTTGTTTTTAAGTATTAGTATGATGTGCTGTAAATATGCTCAGCCAGCTGGACTATACCCACATATCATTATTAGTCCTTTGTGATGTGTGTGTCTGTGACAAAAAATAAGTTAGACTCTAAAATATATGTAGGAAACTGGATGCCCCATTTTTAGGCATATAGAAAAACAATGTTTTTACTGTTGGAGTCATTATTTCTGTCCTTTTTAAGCACAAAACAAGGTACCATTTCACTTACATCAGGAACATGGTGACAACCCTTAAAAAAGCTCAAACACAATTTCACCTCAATATGGCTTAAATTTGCACATTCAGTTATTTGGAATGACTAATGATTAGTCATCTTCTTTTTTTTTTTTTTTTTTTAACCCAGAGGCCACAGGTCGAATTAAACTTAAAAAAGACAGTTGAAAAACCTTCAATTATGAGTCAAATATTGTGTCTTAATAAATATAATACATTTGTCACTATTGCACAGTAACCTCTAATTCAAAAGACACCTCAATTCTCTTAAAAGATTAAAGGAGTTGTATCCAAATTACAGCACTTCATATGTTCTTTTAAGGCCATGCCACTTATTCTGAGGGTAAGACGGCATACCAAATGGATTTCTGAGTGCAATTCCCTTTTAATGTCTTTCGTGCATATTTTGTTGTGAATGTACATGTGGGTATTTCACTCTTTGTCCTGTGCATTTGAAAAAAAGTGTGTGTGCAAGTGTGTGATGTGTGTGTGAGAAAGAGAGACATAGGGAGGACGTGGTGTGGCGCAGGATGAATTATTTAAGTGCTGATATATTAAATCATATGAAAGATAAATAATTGACATGTTGACTGCTTATTCATAAAGGGGAAATTTCAATGTTGATTTCCTTCCTTGTTGGCCAGGGACACATCATGATTGAGAATGATCAATGCCCCCTCCCCAACCCCAAAAATAAAATGCAAATAAAATGTTAAATGTGTAGTACAAACAGGAGATGCTTGTTGACAGAGCCCTCCACACTTGACAGCCACTGTGCTTAACCAGAAAGTCTCAGATGCATTTTGTAAGTTCTTCACCTCTCGGAATATTTGGAGTATCTTGGAGTATTTTCTTAACATAGGTAAGGCCACATGAAACAAACACTATGGATATCAGAAAAAGTGTTCTTGACCTGTATTGTCTGTCATCTTTTTTCAACTGGAAATGATCTCTTTTAACATGTTGAAACTTGGAAGAAAAACTGTATACTTGATATGAAATCTGACTCTTTCTGTTGTATAAATAGGCTTTCTTTGTATGTGTTAGATTGCTTTCTCCACTGACAGTTGTCATTGTGGAAACTAATTGTGTGTAGTTTAATCATGAAATTAAAACTGACTGCTCTGAAAATGCGGAGTGTTTTAGATGTGGTATCTCACGTGGCGAGCATGCCCAAATTGATAGGTGAATCTGTTTCCTTGGCAGTTTATAAGCTGTTGTTTGCCAAAATGTCTCAACCAAAACCCTGTTTCTTAGAGTGAGTCATTACCAAATAAGGCCTGAGTCAAACTGAAAGGAAACCTGGAGTCAAGTAAAACCTGAATTTTGACTCATTGGTAAAACACAGGTTTTTTTTACAATAGGCAGATACTCTTTGTATACAATTGTCATTCATCTAATGGATGCTGTGAAATGGCTCTTAATCAGTTAGCCAGTGTTGTTTCAAGGTGTATTTCTGTTTCAGTTAGCATTGTTTTGGTTGTACCTCCCGGTGCAGCTAAAACATCAGCAAAGACACAAAACGATCTTCCTATTACGGTATGACTAAATGCTTCTGAACAAGGGTTATGCACAAGTGTTATCAAATTTTGTAATCCATCATCCATCTTGTTAGGGGGTTTAAGGAATACATGAGCTGTCTTCTGTGCAGGGAAGACTTGGCCTGCATTCAAGATCTTGGGACCTCGGCCCTTTCAAAGCAATTTGGGTCTTCTGAGCACCGCCTATTACCAGCGTAGGGACTGGAGGCACATCGGGGGTTAAAGAGCGAAAGCCTCTTCAAAGACCTCGCCCAGTCGGGGCTTCTTCAAACGAGCGATGCTTCTCTTCCTCTTCCTCCCTTCTCTATTTGAGCTCCCCAACTGTGTTGCCGAAGAGGAAGGAGGCAGCGGCGTGTAAAGAGTTAACCTCACAAGTCTCTGTGCGATCAAAGGCTAAGGGAGAAGTATAGTGGTTCTCTTTTCATTAGGCTGCATCCCAACCCCAGCCCCCCCCCCCCCGAAACATCCCCATAACAACCTGCCACTGATACATCAGTCCAATTTCAGGGAAGCTATGGATAAGAAGGTGGGGGGGGGGGGGGGTTGCCATCCGTCTAATCATTACTATTAGTAGGATATGTGTCACAGTGCATGAATATTGTATCACCTGATATTTACATATTTGGTTGTATTGTACAAAAATGCACTGTACACAAACCTGATATGCAGTATTCTGTAGGATAATACGTATTTGTACATATAGGTCTCAGGGCAGGCATTGTTAAAGTGATCGTAATTTGAGGTGGGGGGGAGGGCTTGCTTACATATTTTCATAGGGTATTTTACCTCACTTGCTCCAGTGAACATAAATAAACTGTATACGTAAGTTGCCGTTTGTCAGATCTGAAAAGATATGTTGCCCTGGAATATGGCTGCAGATAAGCGCAGAAGATATGTAGGTCTCCATTAATAAGTCTGTATCCCTGGAGACTGAGTTCTTAGCTTAACTGAACGATATCTACTGTGTCGTATAACAGCGTATAACAGACTCGCAGAGCTGTCAAATTCAAGGCAGCGAGTTAGAGCTTCATATTCAGGCCTCTTTTCGGAGCGCCGCAGTGTGAATAATCCAGAACGAGGAACTGATAACGAGCGCGAGTCATTCGGAGACGAGGAATGCTGATTTCTCCTCATGTCTTCGAGTTCACGAGGTTATGTTGCTGTCCACTGAGCCACTTCTCCTTTTCTGGCCACCACTACTTCATGTTTTACCAGGCAACTCCCTGTCTTTTTCAGAACTGTGATAGTGAAAAGCTTCATTGACAAGGGGAACGTGTTGTTATTTTATTACAATCTTTTGAACGGAGTCAAACAGGCCATATTTTTTTCAGGACACAACTTGTTTTTAAACGCAGAAACTTTTTTGCTCTTACAAAATTTGTTTACAAATGATCAAAAATAAATAAAACCCAGAAGTTTCTTCCTTTCCTTTTTTTTTGAAATAATGGTCTGTTTTGTGGAGGAGCATTTCAAACAACTTCACAAATTCTGGATATTTTAGGGACAGCCAGGACATATTACAAAAGCACACTGCCTCAGAAAGTCTGATTTTTGTGCATTGATGATTGTATGCCCATTCTTTCCACAGTGGGGGACTGTTGAAAAAACTGTTGAAAAGAGATCTGTTAAACCATTATGCCAAACTGAAAAGCATTTTAATCTGTTCCGTGAAAGGCACACAGTGATAAACGTCCTCATGGTGAAATGGATTCATGGCTAGCAGATCATACTGGGTTAGCACAACAGAGACCCCATTGGGATGGGTGGAATAATGTTATTTCTGTTTTCTTATTTGTCTCCACACCACCACCCCTTATCTTGTTTGTATTGTATACAATTGTATGCTCTTCATCACACACACATACATACACGCACACACACGCACATAACACCACACACATACATACATACCATCTCACCCTGCTTTTCCAGCTCCCTTTCTCTTTTTCATCTCCCTTCTCTCTAACTCTCTTGCTTTTTCATTCTTTCTCTCATTCTCTCTCTCTCTCACTCTCTCTCTCTCTATGCCTCTCTCGTTCCCTCTCACATCTCTCTTTCTCAAGCTCCATGGAGCCCCAGTCCTTCTGTACTCTCATGCAATCTGACAGGCTCCCTTCTGGAAAAAAAAGAGAAAAATCTCTTATTGATGTTGTCGACCGCGTGTCAGCGAGCTGTGGCTTGACTGACAATCCAGCCTGGTCTCCAAGGGCCTCATTAGAACCCCACTCCCCCATGGTGTGTGTGTGTGTGTGTGTGCTTGTGTGCTTACTTGTGTGTGTGTGTGTGTGTCTGTGTGTGTCCTTGCTTGTGTGTGTGTGCCTGCATGTTTGTGGGCAAATGCATGGGTCTCAGAAAATGCATGTGTGTTTTTCTGAGAAAAAAATAAATAGAAAATGGCCCAGCTACATGTTCCCACTCAGCCTTGAGAAAAGTGCCTGTGGACACTGTTCTCCATGTCCATGTGTCGCACTGCACACCGCATATATAGTTCAAAAGCTAGTTCCTCATTCTCCTGCATGTCGTATGTTGCATAAATTTTTCTCACAGTCTCCGTCAGCTAACTTCTCGCTCACAAACAATGCAATCAATTGGCGTGCAATACCATGAAATATAATCAGTGACAAAATGGCTGTACTTGTCTCTATTGCTCTCAGTTTTTAAACACAGGCGAGAAACTGTTCTGAATCATTGCTCTTTTCTTCTTCAGTAAATAATGCTATGCATAAGTTACGTGCCATTTATGTTCAAGGGCTGAAATGTAGGATATCCAGTGCAATGCAATGGATTAGTAAATATAGAGCTCTCAATGCATTCTTTATAATGTCATGGAACATGCATACACGTGTTTGTTATTTTCATATGTCAAGTGCATGGTTAATTTTGTCTAAAATAATTTTGGTGTCATTGATTTTACTGTTGTGAGTCCTTGAAAGGTGTAAAGGTAGTCACACATACTGAAGCGAGCAGCTTTGAGCACAAGAGCGTTCCAGTTGATGCTTATTTCAGGATGAATTTGTGTAGCTATACAGACAGATCACCAATGTACAGTAGGTACGCTAATACGCACCACACACTGTAAAATACGGGAATTCTGCTTGCTGTATGCATCTGTATATGAACACATACACGTGTTTGTGTGTTTGTAACATCACTGACATAATTGGCTTCATTCTCACTGGAGGCCACACACTCAGAGTGCAATGTATAATTAACAAAATCAAACTACCAAACTTCACACAGGAACGAGCACTTTTAATTGATGGTACACTGTAATAAAGGATTTCAGTTCCTCCTGAAGAAAAAAAATGAACAATCCAGAGATGTAATTTAAACCAAAACACACCCCTCATCGATAACATTTGTTATACCACACACCTCTATGTGGCTGTCTATGCAGTGTTTGGTGGGGTCAAATTCAACATAACACAAGAAAACATTGGTCTATGAACTAGAATACATAATGTGGTTATAGAGAGCATGATATACTGTATAAGAAAGCATTGACATTTGAAAAGAGAAACTTGAAGAAATATGAAATTCAAACTCAGCAATATAAAATAGAGAAGTTACAGCATGTCCACAAATGCAAACCCCTTCATTTTTAATGTTTATATCATCAAATAAATAATCACCAAAATCTGATTCATTCTTGAAGAAACTGGACACCAGCAACACAAGGAAATATCGCACAGAGCGGTACTGTTTAATGAGCAGAAAAGAAGCCTCTCTCTTCTCTCTCCATTTCATCTCTATATTTCCTTCTCTCTCTCTCTCTCTTCCTCTCTCTCTCTCTCTCTCTCTCTCTCTCCTTATTAGTGCAGGATTACTTTAACCAGGAGTTGACTAGGGGTCAGGAGATATAGACAGCCACAATCTTAGCCTGGGGGCAGATCGACTGGTGGCCAACAAATTTATTCAGAGGGTGCCATCCCTGCCTCTGCCTCGCTTTGAAGTTGCTCTCTAAACTCTGCCTTCTAATACGTGACTTTGTGTCTATTATTTCATTACACTCTAGGGTATGCGAGCGTGTGTCAGTCTGTGTGTGTGAGCTTGTGTGTGTGCGTGTGTGTGTGTGTGTGAGTGTGTGGGCATGCGTGTGTATGTGTGGGCATGCGTGTGTGTGTGTGTGCGTGCACGTGTTTGTGTGTGCATGTGTGTGTGTGAGTATGTGTGTGTGTTTGTGTGTGTGCGCGCGCGTGCGTGTTTTGTGCCAATGAATCCTTGTGTTAGAGTGTTCAAGGTCATTCTTTCATGTTTTGCCAAGATGTGGTTGATCAGACTTTCTCAACAAAGTGATGCTTATTTTAGGATGAATGTTATCTTTCCAGTCGTGGCCTGGTTCTTCTGTTCAAATCGGGGGTCCGCACAATCATTTAGTATGTGTAAATAGAGCCCCTCTTTGTGTCCTGCAGTGACTCTGCCTGCTCCTTTCTGGGCGTGATATTGCCTGTATGCCCATCGTGTCTCTGTGTCTCTAATGTGTGGATTGAGATATAACTGATTCACCACCACGGGTGGGACCAGAGCTGGTGTCACATTTTGTATCAGTGTGAACTCTCATCCCTTTGCCCAGAAACAAAGCCTGCATTGTTTTTGCCAGAACTGAAATGGGCCCACAGTGCATAATCAGAGCCATCAAGGCCGTGGAGAACTGAGCTGTAGACTTGTCAGTTTGTCTTTGGACTCACCCTTGTCGTAGTTTGACTGCTCCGGAACTCTCTTTGGTCTTTTCCCAGTGGCTTTATCTCTTTATGACCATTACCAGCAAGGCCTGAATGCATGATAGCAAACGCGTAGCTGTGTAGCACGTGCAAAAGAGCGAAGTTAAGAGAGCCCAGTGATTTAGCTAAGTGTGAACACCAGCGTGCACAGCCTTCCACAGTCATTTGGTGCCCTAGAATACCCCTCCAGTGTCTCCACCTATCAATCTGCTTCATTAGCTCTCCACCCACACTTGAGGCACAACTTCAGTATGCAACTGGATGGGAGAGCTACTCGCGACCATACATTTTATTACATACAGTAGAAGTATATCCAGTTCTCTCAGCAGTAATTCAGTTTTTTAGAACTGGATGGATATGCAATTTAGGACTATGTGAGTGTGCTTTATTCGATGACAATAGGAGTGTACTGTATTAGATGATGGTTTAAACTGCCCAAAGGGTGTGACTGAAATTCTAAACTGTGCTAAGAAGGGAAAACTGATGAAAGGTTGTCAGTATGCTTCTCTCGACATTCGGCTCCCTCGTGCTCTGCTTGAATTATTTTTGTCGATCAAAATATCACCTGCTGGCTTACTCAACAAAAGCTGCGTTCTGTTCAATATATCCATTTTCAGATATATAAACCCCCATTGCATGCAGTCACACAAAAGCCCAGTTTGAGATGAAGCTGTTAACCGGTTTAAATAGTTTTAATGATCTTGCATTTATTCTTGTATTTGTGAAGATTTGATGGGATGGAGCAAGCCTGCGCTCCCATGACATATAAAACTGAACACTACCGTACATTTCGTATTTTAGAGAGATGCTACATGCGGAAAGACAAACTTCATGTGTCAGCCCATTACGACAAAATGTTTTTTACATTTTAGATCTTACATTGCGCCCTGTCCACTTGTTTGCAAGCGGCCAGGCTTTTGAAATACCAGTCTGTGCCCTCCGGAACACAGCGGATGCTTTTAAGGAGTATTATTTTTGAAAACTTCAAAGCCTTCCAAATGCATCCTCCTCATGAGTGCGCCTCCTCTTGAAAGGATCCTCACGTGTCCCAAATGGACAGGAAGAGGTGCTAGGCTGCATTGAGGTGATGTTAATGCAGTGTTCCAAAGCCGCCTGCCATGCTTGTTGTTCACATACCACTTTTTTGTAGCATTGAGTGAGTCACTTGTGATTTTTTGTGTCATTAATACGGTGCAGCTTCCTGGAATTAACCCTTTGTGGACTTTCTCTGTGATGTATTCAAAAGGGTCTTTTACTTAGCCCAGGTGCTCAGTTTGTAGGAAAGAAATGCATCTCATTATGTTTCCTGGGCCATTTCAGTGTTTTGGAGTTAATCTTTCATACCATAATGCAATGGCAGCCTCTTGTGTCTAGTTCCCAACGTTGCTGTGAATGCAGATGAAGGCCACAAGTACACATGCGCACACGCACACACACACGCACACACACGCACTCACAGGCACATGCGCAAACACACACACACGCACGTACACACATACTCACGCACCCTCACACACACACACACACACAGACATACACAGACAGATGCATGCATTGTCTTTGTCAGACTAAACATGAGAAGTCATGATGAAGACTTGTTATTTAACCCATTTTACCTCATCCTTAGCCAATAGTCTAGAGTGAATGTAACACTATATCAAGGTAGTGACATACGTCTGCTAGACAATAGCGGAAGCAGAACACTCAAACTCAACCTTGACTATCGTGCACATTCCGATCTGAGGCATTTCAGTGAATTCCCCCCCCTCCCCCCCAATCACTCACACTTGTTGCTTTATGGTTCTATCGGTTGTGATGTGGTTTTATGGACTAATCCATTCCCATTATTGGGAACAAAAAAAAAATAAAAGCAAGAAGAAATATCAGGAATGTCTGTTGATTTAAACAGCTGGGAAACATCCCCACTAGTTACGGAAAGCAGATTAATATAATCCTTTTAAATAAGCGGGGGAATAATTGGGGAGTTACAGAGCCAGGTGGCAACATAATACTGTACCCGCTGACCCACAGCAATCCCCCCACGACGCCCCCCCCCCTTTGCAGTTGAGTTATGTAAAAGGTAATGCATGTCTGCCTTACATATTCAATGCCGCAACTCAACCTGGCTTTAAAAATCTGTTTGATGCTCAAACTCTTGTGTCTCCCTCTGCTGTATGAGAGTGAAAGCCAGACTGTCAGGCGGTTATTGTGTCTGGCAAATTTATGAGGGCTATTAGAAAGACAGGGTCTGAGTTTACCTACGAACGACAGCTGATTTATACCCACTGCCGTTCTTTCAACTCTTCTTTTCTTTGGGGGTGTGGGATTTTGTCTCGCATTGTCATTTGCATGTTGTCTACACAGGTTGCTTCTGCCCCTTCCTCGCACGTTGGCCAAGTTCCACCTCACCCCCCCGTCCCTCCCCAGAGTGGTACTGCCGGGTGCTCGGAGTCCCCGCCCCCCAGGCCATCCCATGAACACCTCGGCCATAACCTAAATAAAACACACTCTATGCAAGCCTGGCATTGCACGCCGGAACAAAGGGAAGAGGGCGGGGTTCCACGTTCAGGAATGAATCTTCGCTTACGTTTCGAAAAGGGATCATATCTCACAGTTGTGGTCAAGGGATAAAAAGTTTCCGCCAGTTTGCTGAAACAGCTTATTGAACTGAGAGTTGTGATAAACACGTCTGCAAGATGAAACAGAAGGAAAGGAAAACCGTAGACATACTGGATACGTGATGGGGGTCCACTAGGGCATTATGGGCTGGACAGGTAATAAGGTATCAGGTTAAGCACTTTGGCAAGGCCTGGTGGTTCTTTTGTTTTTATTCTTTCCTTGAGTAAGGAAATAAAACTAAGCTACTTTAATAGATTTATCAGCTTGTATTAAAGTTTAGTATGTAACATTGTAAAACTGTAATAGTAGTTCTTGATAATAGCATGTGCTAAGCAAATTAAGAATAATTATGGAGTCTGATGGCTCTTGAATGGATCACTCCTGCTGTGTTTCACTATAAGCCCTTAATCATAGAACCACAGACACAAGCACAGGGACAGCCAATCAGGATCCTTCCAGCTCCAGACACGCTGGTCAGCAATTACGGGCCCCGAGTGTGGGATTTTCCCTGGGAGCAACAGACAGCTATGACTTATTCTGTTAACTGGCGCAACCTTATTACGAGAACATCATGTCACAGCATTAACGTTGAACGTCCAATTCGATATGCTCCCACTCCGTCCGTACGTTTGAGCCGGTTGGTCTCGCTCGCTCCGCTGAAACACGTCTCCTGGTCTTCAGTGTTTGCTCAGCTGAGGCCAGGCCACAAAAAAGCCTGGAGGTCCCCGCAATGTGGCGTAAGCCCCGTACGAGAGCGAGAGGCCACCGGCCTTATTCAATACGTCCTGCTGATTTTATGAGCTTTACATGCATGAGATATTTCGCGTTATACATGAAACATACGTTGGTAGGCATGCGTTGCCGGAGACAGCTGGAAGTAACCCGACTCTACAGTTACTTATCAGCCCTGGCATCCCCACCATTTCCCAGAGCTGCGCTCCTCTGAGAAGAATTCACCCTTTGTTTTGTTCTCTGAGGGCCCTGTGTGAACACAGGCAATGCGTCCCTGATTGTTGCCGAGATATTTAAGAAAATGGTAGATCTGTCTTGTCGACGCCGCCCTGCTCCTTGTCACGTCCGTGGGCGTGCGGAAGATCCTGTTTTCCGCGGGGGCCCCGGAGAAACGAGCTTTTTTCGCGTGGTTGGAAGGGATCGTACCCCCTGCGCGAAAAAGGGGAGTTAGCACCTGGCCCGTTTGTCAACGCGAGGGCTCGAATCTGACGCCTCGGGACGGAGGGCCAGGTTTCACACGCCGCGAGACCCAGCTGCCCTCTCCATCAAAAGGCTCAGCAGAGACGACAGCAGCCGAGCGCGGGCCTCGCTGAGAGTGGGAGCGGCGAGCCGGACGGCTCGGCTATGCGGCCCGCGGACTTCCTCCTCGCTGCGCTACTGCGCCGTTCTGGTTTGTCGAACTTGCTTGCGTCTCGCTGCTGGTATTCGATTTAGGAGTTCCAGGATGCGTGCCGTTGGTCTGATTTTTTTTTTACGAACAGGGACAAGATGCCCCATGGGGGTTGTTCAGGGGTCACAGGGGGGTAGTAAAAGGGTCAGAGAGATGCACTCTGTCTATTTCCTTTCTCTGGCCTTGGGAAACTGCGCCGCAAGTCGCTTGTGTGTTCTCTGCGGTCCGCGCACCGGTTTTCTCAGTATGAACGTAGATGAAGAAGCAGAAACTCTCTGTATTTTGGAAGCTTCTTTTCTGTAAAGGATTACCTCTTTTTACGACAGATTACTGCCAGCTCACGGCCCCTCTCCATAAAGAAGCGGTGCCTGGAAGCCATCATTTTTATGTGTTGTGTGTAAAAGTCAGGACCATAAAATTACAACATGGGCCACTTTAGCTGCTCAGCTTAAGCTGCTGAGTGCTTAAACTGCGTCCACCGCAGCGCATTAGCACAGGGTGTGGAAGGCCTATGAATGCAGCGAATAAAACAACTCTGGGCTCCGCTTCAGCCACTGGTCAAAACACACTAATAGGAACAGGAAAGAAACATTGGGCTCCAGTTTGGTTTGAGATTATATCACCCCTATTACTTTTTTGAGCTTGGAGAATAAGAGCTTTGTGTTGAGAAACGGTATGCATTTTACGTCTACCGTGTTTTCTCGCGGTGTGGAATAGTACCGAAGGTTTTTTTTCCCCCTGAGTTCCAAGTGTCAACACGTTTGAAAGGCAGAGTCGGTATATTTCCGTCTCAGCAGCAACGTGTTGGCATAACAGTGCTGGCTTAACACAGCAAATCTGGGTTTTAGAAGAGAGGCTGACATGGTATGCAGAAAAGCCAAAACAGTATTTTGATCATCTCGCCGCACTTTCCTCCAAATTATACAGTCATGCCCGCGTACTTTCCAGGAAAGCAGCGAAGAAGAGTGCTTTGTCTATTTACGTGCGAGCGAACCGACTAAACCTGTTTAAAGATCTTGTTGATTCACAGATCACCTGCCTTGGCAAACCGTACCAAACGTCTCAGGGCACGGGGACGTATCGGCGAGCAGATACACATCTCCCTGAAGCCACGCCATGGCACGGAGGCTCGGAGTTGGTTCCTCAAAATTCCCCCCCCGGGCCTCGCCAGGCTCTTGCCTGCTCCATATGCTGGACAGCGAGCCTGTTTTTCCCATCCACTCCTATCCCCCTCGCACCCTGTCCCGTTCAACAGGATGCTCCTGCTGCATTTTCATACGCCCTGTCAATCCTGTCATTAAGAGGCATTTAGGCCCAGCACCCCACCTTCTTCCTTCTTCCAGTACAGCCACGCTACCGGAAAGTTCTTACGCAGAAGCGCACTGCACGCGTAAAGAGTTAAGAACTCACACAAAAGTGATTATTTATTGCCAAGAACCTCTCCTAAAAATACCGAATGCCATTTCATTTTCTTTTCTTTTTTTTAATACCTCATTTCATTTTCTTTTCTTTTTTTTAATACCTGGCTACAGAATTATCTTAGCCAGACTGTTTTTTCTTTTCTTTTTTTCTTTTTCTGCTGTACAATTATCAGTTTGAGAAAGGGCCCTCGGCCTGCCAATGAAAATAATTTATTTCTGTGGAGTGCTGGCCTACTTCTCCCAATGATGCCGGGCTCTCCGCAGCTGCACCGGGCTCCAAAAACAAACAGCGCCGTGCAGCTGGGCTCCTGAAGACACAGCGAAAGGGGAATTTTAATCCTGTGTTTTTCTGCTCTTTGGCACCGACCAGATTCATTTGGTCACAGAGGGGAGAAAAACACAACGCCATCCGAAAGAGAGACGGAAGTGAGGGAACAGACGCGGCCAGATCCTGACGCAGATAGAGAAACGCGACGCTGCAGGAAATTAATCCGGAGGAGTCAAACTGAGCGAAGAATATAGATGCCATAAATGCCCCAATCAGCTCTGATCGTAACACATTACTCACATTCTTACGGAACAGACCAAATGCATTGGCACTCTCAGTAATGACAGATGCATGCACTACTGCTGTGTGTGTGCAGGGTGGCCACCAGTTTGGACAAAAATGACAACACGTATGTTCAGATGATGTGCGGACAGGCAGACTGGTGGCGGCCATTGTGAAAGGAATGCGTTGCTGCCCCGAATTACTAAAGCTAATACTTACGCTATTCCCAGCTCCATTTCCTCCAGCTCGATAAGAAAACAAACGTTTGACAGCCCTCAGAACCACTTCCAGCTGTTACCCTGGCCCTTCGCTGGATTACAATCTGGTACCATTAGGGCAAGACAGGGTGAAGGTTAAGCATCCAGGAAAATTCAAGACGAATGAATCATGTGCTGGAATTCTACCACACATAGCAACCTCTAGTCGGCCATCCAAAAAACAGGAACCCAGCCACATGGGATTCAAAAATGTCATGTTGAATCGACCCATTTCAAGAATACTTATGCGTAGAATACTTACCTGCCTTTTAGTTCTTTGCAGATATACTCAAAGACTTGCAAGCTGCAGCTCTTTCAGAATCATAGATCATGAGATCATAGATCATGTGGTTTCATTGGTCAATTTCACTTTATGTGCTTAATCATGAAAGTACTCCTGTCCATCAAACACAAATGCTGTACTTGGGAAAGGTTTGGGTGGCAAAACATGCTCTAACCAGCTAACGGAAGAAAACAAGCAGCTGCACTTGTGCAATGTTCAGGTGGCAAAAGCTTTAAAAAAGGGGCCAGTGTGGAGGAGACAATGGCCGAGTCAGACCACATCTGGAATACTGCACACTGCCCCGGACCCGGTGTCATAAAGAAGATATATGCACCTCCGAGAATGTCCAAAGGACAGCACACAGACTCATCCCAGACCCCCGGAGGCACACATTATGAGGGCAGATTAGATGTACTAAATCTCTTTAGTTTTAAGCGCGCAAAGCTCGAGGGCAGTGGAGCCAGTGTGAAATTTTAATTAGTCAAAAGGGTGCCTCGTTTGGCTAAAACAATTAAAGCATAACTTTTGAGCCCAAGTGGTGTCCACGTATGCACATGTGCATTTTTAAGCACAGTACTGCATTTGTGTTTGTGCACACATTATATTAATGCTGAATGGATAATTACAGGTGCATACCACATCAAGAAACAAAGTATATTCTAAAAATATATTTCCACAAAAACCCAATTTTTATGTTTAAACCCTGGTTCCAAAGTCTGCAAAAAAATTGTTATATAAAACAAGTCTGGATTTCGAGAACAAGTTAATTGATATCACCCTTAAAGATTCAATAAAGATAGCAGTTAAATTACAATAACAATTAGGAAACGAGACATGACTGATTCACAAGCATGTTAAAAATGTTAAAATGCTAGTTAGCTGAACATCTGTTCAAACATGATAGCATTTTCAAACATACTTAGTGAGGTTAATGTTCAAATAAACCTAAAGAGGCAAGAAACCATATCCAATTCACAGAAACATATGAAACAATTATCAAAATCCCAGCCGCAGCACAGTTGATGTTGAACTGTACCAGACTGTGCTGTCGTTAATTCAGACTATAATAAGTCTTTATGGAATATTTTTATTAGTTATAAAACATTGAAAGGGTTCATACCTTTTGCGTCAAGCAAAAGCTATTTTTGCACAACATCTCAGAAAGAGTGAAACTTCTTTCAGTTTAACACATAATTACGGTCTGGTCGCAAGCTGTTTTGAAAAACAACTTTATTAGCTCTTGAATTATAGGACATGTACAATAAATAGAGCTGAATGAAAGCTTTCAATGTGTAATAAAAACAAAATGATGACAAAAGGAAAAGGTCATGCCACCAATGAACTGAAATAGAGTTGGTGAATAAATTTTATCAACAAAATTATGAACACTTATTTTTACATAAAGTTTCTTGCAAATGTTTTCTAAATGATTTCCAATTTATCTCTTTATGTTATGCTACATCTGCTGATTTTTATTGTTAATTATTATGATTCTTCAATGTGAATTGCATTAAAAATGGTATGTACAAGCATTCATTAAACACTGCTGAATCTAAAAAGAATAAATTGGCACTAAAGTAAGACATGACTGGCAACCTCTGAGAAAAATAGGCTTTTAAAATGCATCATTAAAGAGCGGTTTCATAATTGGGCGTGTTTTAGACTGGTGGAGAAAAACAAATTTAAGTGTAGCATAATGACAAAAATAGTTTTCCAAATTAAAGATTCCCTCCTCTGCACATACACACACACACACACACACACACAAACACACACATACACACACATGTACACACACTTGCATGGACTCACAACCATGCACATGCACTCGTGCATGTGTGAACACGCACACACCCGCACACATGCACTTTTGCATGTGTGAACAGTGAACACACACAAATACACAAACATCCCTGCCGATCACAAGACAAATCCGGCAGCTCCTGTGTCGCAGCGAAGGCCACATGGCCCGGACGAGACGCAATTAGGGCGTGAGCGTCGACCACTTCACTTCCGCCTCGCTGGCACGGCGCACCTGGTCACTACACAATCGCTCCGCTTGTCTCTTCCGATGAGGACCCATTCATTCCAGCGCTGCATTGTTCCCCGGGAAACACAGGAGTCGGCGGGTCACCTACGGCGGCCGCGTCCCTCCGCTCTCAGCCCGAGCGCTGAGACTCAGTCGGGAGCTCTGCCGAGGAGCACAAAGGCCCGACTGGCTCCATCGTATCTCCAGAAAAAATCCTCATCGGGTCAGCCAAGGTGAGGCCTGTTTTTTGTGCGCGCGAATAAAACCTGCTTAACATGGAAGCGGTGGATCGTAAAAGAAATTCTTACGCTATTGCCTGGTGTTGAGTTGCGCGCATTATCCGAATGTCAAGGCTGTGCGTTGGACCAGCATGGGAACGCCGTGTGCCCCGATCGATTGCACGTTCCCCCGATTTGCTGCAAAGCGGGGCCAACGGGAGCTCGGTGTGTGCACTGGACACAAAGGATGCCACCAATGAGATCATCGCACCTGGCTGTCGCTGAGCAGCGATTGGATCTGAGGATTGCTCATTGGTGGTTTCCAAGTCACAGTTTTCATGTCACAGGAAAGATGACATTGATGTCAAATGAATATTAAATGCAACATTGGTGGAGTGGGGGAGGGAGCGTGTTGCATAATAAATTACATGCATTCAACGCAACTAACCAACCTTGCATATCTTGGACCATTAGACCACCAAAGGTCTCCCCTACCTGCCTTTAGGAAACAAGTCAAAGTTAACCATAGTGGTTTTTGTTGTGCACTGAAAGCTATGTTCTCTATATTCACTGACCAAACAGCAATACCCACACATCTGTGGGAACGCATTCACTGGACTATTCTAGGGGAAATCGCCATTTTGAGCCACATAATAAAGACATACAAAGGGGATCCAGAGAGGGAAAAAAGCATTCTATACAAATGGAGAATTGACTACAGGCAATCAGGAAGTTTATTATGAAATGGTCAGTCGTTCTATTGTGACTGCAAACCTCCCTTTAGTCTCCTCAAGCCCTTGAATGAAGAGCAGTGGGAGAGTGAAAGAGAGAAAGACAAGGCAGAAAAAGAATACATTTTAATGTTTTTTTTTTTGAGCCAAGCCTCTTTATCGTGACTCGCATCCGACCCCTCACCTCCTTCTTTAGTCCCCCAGGAGCATCCTGTGACCTTTGACCCCCAGACAATGGAGACCGGGCCGTTTCCCAGTGTGCAGCGACGTAGCGAACAACAGGAACATGAGGGCCGCTCCTGGGAAACAAACTGTTTATTGTGTGGCAGGATGGACAGGCCCCTCCATCTCCCACTTTGCCGCTGTGCACCCTGGGCACTCCCCCTCCCCCTTCCCACACACTCCCACAACACGCACATAACCATATACTCACGAGCTCATACATTAATGCATTCATACGCTCTACACAGAAACATCCACATGCATGCAGTCATGCACATAGCATAAACACTTACATGCTCAACACACACTCATACATATACACACACTCATGCATACACATTAAAATGCTACACACACACACAGTCCCAGCCTTACGGTGACACTGATTCCAAAATACTGACCTGCGCTCTGCCTGCTCATGTATGTGCCACTAAAAGAGGCCAAACAGAAAGGGAAAATATGCAGTATTCTGTAGATTAATGTTGACAGTCCTGTGTTCAGAGGAGAGTGTGAACCTTTGCATGCCTGTGCCTGCTTCTCCTGTATGTGGAGGATGAGTGTGAGTCTGGTTGGAGGTCAAGGAATCTGTGATGAGGCCCCAACGCCTGCTTGTTTGTGTGTGTGTGTGTGTGTGTGTGTGTGCATGTGTTGTATGTGCACGAGAGGGGAGCTTTCATTTGGAAACACTGTGCACCAAGCAGACTCACAATGCCACCACACCTTCCTCTGAGTGTGCAAGGGGATGGACATCCAACACCAGCCAAGTCAGCAACACTAATAGAGAATGCTTACCATTAAACAATATGCACTCACTAAAAACAGTAACAGTTTAGGGCCCAAAGCCTGAGTAATGTGTAGCCTGTACACAGATTTAGAATGACCGATATTAGGACCTCTTGCTCAGTGACACAAATCACACTACAGCATAGGCCAGCTCTTCTTCCAAGGACAAACCACACTCCTAAGGCGTTTGTCAAGACACAGCACATAAGTTCCAATGGTAACTTTTTCTCTTCCGCATCTGGAAGCCACAGCCATCCATTCCAGTCGTGGTTGACTCGTAAAGGGGGCATTTTCATTCTTTTGTGATTTTTTATTAAATAAGGCACAAAAGCCCTCCTTCAACTACTCTGAGTCTCAAGGACACACACAATAGAGAAGCAACATCTTTTGTATGAAAAAATAATTTAAAAAATAAATAAAGTGCATTTTCCTTTTCTGCCTCATGGTTTATACAAATCATAAGCAGTTCATAAATACCATTTCGGATGACAAGGAAGACCAATATCTATTTGTTAGCCTTCAGCAGAAAACAACATTCATGTAATGAACAAAACCCCTTTTATTTGGGTTTGATTTTTATGGGCAAATGGAAAATATACTTTAGCAATGTTGAAGGTCCCAGCCATGAAATTGCAATATAATGCAAGCAAGCAAACGCAAGCTTCCTCTTTCGAGCTTATTTATTTATTTTTTTTAGCACATACAGGCACACCTGATTTCTTTTACCAGAAGACTGGATTTGGGACAGTCAAAACTAAAGAGGCTTTTCAAATGAAACAAAGTTTGACATAAATAGTTGACTCTAACAGTAGACCGACACTAGCACCCAGTAATTTGCGCATTGGATGGTTTGGCCTTGGTCTTGCAAACCCACCGCCCATAAGCAGGATGGCACCTTTGAAGAGCCGGATGGTACACAGAGGTACTGTGGTCTATTCCCTCAGGGGGTTCTGTGGCACTGTTGATGCAGGAGGTATAGTGTGCACCCCCCACCCCCCAGTTCCCCTCACCCCCCCCCCCCCCCCCCGCCCAGAACAGGGTGTACAGGAAGAGAGAATGGAAAGGGGATTAACAAGGCAGCTGGATCCACAAGGTGCACAGTGACTGTGGGGCTCCATGCTGAAAGTGGAATGAGGAGTGGGGGAGGAGCGCTGGAGCTAGCCCACACAACTGAGGGGGGGGGGGGGGGGTTTGTGGATGTGACGGGAGGGGTGGTAGTGTAGGCGGGGGGCATTAGAGTCGATTGCACAGCCAGGTGCACAGATTTAGCCTCCAGCCTGCCAGACTCAGAGGGACGCTTGGGGGAGTTTGGGAAAAGGGGTGGGGGATTGGGAGGCGGGGGGCGGGGGGTCACTATGGAATACATGCATATTTTTGGGAGGCTGTCTCTGTAATCCATCCAGTGCTTTCTGACAGAGCTCTGGTTTTTATGTCAAGATTTTTTCTGTGTTTCAGTTCTGGCCTATTTAGATATCTTGTCAATAAATCTTTGGGGACAGGCAGGAATTGCACTGCTGAAAACGTCATACCCGTGGTCTTCAGGTTAGGTTAATGTGATGTACATTAGCTAGTAGAGCCATGGTGTGCGTCCCCAAAAGGAAATCCCTCTTTTGTTCCTCAAGGAAGCAGAATGAAGGAGGAAGGCTGAAGAATGTGTCATTCAAATTCAAACAGCTGGAAAACGTTTACCAATGCCTCCACTGTAAAAAAAAAAAAAAAAAAACCCTGCAGAAACAGCAAGAGTCTTATTAGTTAACAGTCATGCAACAGCCCCTCCCCCCTCCCCCACATGAAACCCCTCTCTCAGCTCTGTAACTGACTCACCATAAGGAGGGGTTAGGTGGACAAATCCACAAGCAAGCACAGAGGAATGGCGACTGCCACCTAACCCGGCTTTGTGGTTAAAGCAGATATAAAAGAGACGTTGGGAAAGCTGCCCTTTGGTTGTGTCTCCTCCTGTTCCTTCTTTTCCACGAGGGGCGGTGCATGCGGGCATGTGGCTCTTCAGGTTGGAGTCCGGGGCATGGGCCCAGGCCTGTCTGAGCCAACATGGGGCAAACAGATTGATCTGAGGGAGGACAGGGGGCCGGCTGGTCTAATTGCTGTCACAATGGTCTCCCCTGATGAACTGCTGATGTAATCCTGTCGTGGACAATGGGCCTCTTTGTTTGGCCAATAAGGTGCTAAAAGTGTTCCCAGTGGCCTTGTTTGATTTGGCTTCCCCTTGAACATATCGCTCTCTCTTAACTATCTAACACACTGGTATTTATTGATGCTCCACCTCAGCATCTCTCACACAGACAAGACCTTGACTAATTGAAGGCCAAGTAACGGAAGGCAGATTATCTAAAGGAAATATTTACATTTGTAATTTATATGCGCCTCCCCATTCAACGTTATGTTGTAGTCGTCTGTGTTCTGTGTAATGAAATCAAATCAGAGCATATGAAAACAACAGATTGCGACTTCATGAAAAGCAGTTAATGAGGTTAAAATAGCCTGTTAATTCAATTGAGATTGTCTTCAGTGATATACTGATTCAAAAAATGTTGCTACAGTTTATATATTTCTGAAGGCAACTGCAGCCAAAAAAGATTACTAGTTCTCCTTGACTAATACTTAAAATGTGATTTCTTTCAGGGAATAAAAATCCTTTTCAAATATTTTGATGTGCAAGATCAGACACCCAGAGTGAAAAGGTACTGACTTCTTAAGGAATGTTGCTGATTTTCAAACAAATAAATTATTTACAGTAAATTCAATTAGCCAGAAACTATTTAAAATCTGCGTCTAGAATCATCTCCCTCCTACTTCTACAACAGTACTTGGCTTTTTTGTAACCAAACATTTTTATATTGTTCTTAACATTACTCTTCAGGCCAATTTTAGGCAATGCTGAAAAACAGCAAACAAAGTAGGCCTTAAAAACCATGACGCATTACTGATGGAATTTCTGTGGTAACAAACAGCAGGATTTCTTTAAAGCTCAATGAGTAGAGAGAAGATGTCAGGCCAAGTGGCTGTGGTTTTAGCATGTCTACAAAAAAAAAAAAAACCTGTATCCATGTTGGCTCACTCTGATATTTACCACAGCCATTCACGTCGATGAAGGAAATGGGGAGTTATTAAAATAAGGATTCCCACCACTAAAGCAGCCTCCCCCCTACCCAGGGCACCAATTAAGGCAATTATAAACGCTGCAGAGCATGCTCTGGTAACTGTTAAAGCAAACAATGCAATTTAAATGAGCACCCCCAGGCCCAAAGCTTCTACACCACCGCATCGTCGCAGAGCAACGCAAAGCAGTAGCATTGGCTGGTCTGTGCTTCTGTTCAAACAGCTATCACACCAGGAGTATTTGGACTAATGTTGGCAAACTAACATCCTGCTTGACTGTATGGACAGTTTCTAAGCCTGCGAGTAATTAAAGTAGTTATTTACCCCACCACATAATCATTAAAGCTGTTGGATTTGAAATTATTTGAAAAGCTTCGGTTTAAAAATTGTCTGTACATGTGTTCATTATTGTTTTGTTTTTTTTAAATACATTTTTTTGTGTGTTTTCCCCACCCATATGACCAGCTAGCAATGAAGTAATTCTGTTCTGCACAAGGCCTCTTTATTGTGAATGGAAAGTATCCAGTTTCTTTAAATGCCGTTACCTGCACGCAAAATCGCTCGACTGCAAAAGTCCACATATTTGGAGGATTAAATACCAGCGCACTCAGCAAGAAACTTCATTCAAAATGCAGAGGTTTACTTATGTTGTCTGTCACAGAGTACACTGACATACCATCTTCTCGCTATTTTCAGAATACGCACCGGAACACGGTTCGCGCTTCCTTTAGCCGGGAAGCAGACAGAAGTTCGCCCAAAGCTCCTCGGACCTACAGTACCGGTCAGAACCGAGCGGCTGTCTCCGGGCCATGCCTCTGGCTCTCTCACTTTAAATTCCCAGTGTTTTCACAATGTGTTTGTCATTCCAGCTAGCACAAGGCTAAATAAAGATAAGGCTTGAGAGAGAGGGAAGGCTCACTGAACGGGCGTGCTTGTCCACTTTCCAGTGTTTTATTTTTATACAGGAAGTTCATCTAAGTATACTTTTAAAGATCTTCAGAATAAGCCCGTTTTAGTTCTGCTCAGTGCTGCATCTCTTATTGTTCTGCGGTGAAACATCCACATATGCTGGTGATGGGCGTAATTTTTTAAATCATCAAATATTACATTTAATGGTTTCTTTTGGTTGATATTTTTGGTTTATATTAGACTACATTTGAATTTGATCGACAATGCAATGAAATTGACCATAAAAAAACAGTAAGACTAAAGAGATCTTTATGCTTGCAATATATGTGTTTGTGGTTTCAAAAATGCAGGAGTTCTAGATAAATCAACAGACTAATCAAACTATAGCTTAAGTCCACCAAAGGTGTTATGTATGAGTTAGAGACTAAATCCACACAACATAACTGAGTTAAACTGAATTGCCAAACAGAAAGTAATTTTAGGAAACTTGGGCAAACCTAACCAACTAAATCCGTACTCAAGACAAACAGAATGGGACAGAGACAAACGGCGAGGCGCTAATTATATCGGTGGTGAAGGTGGTGTTGTTGCGACTGGCCGGCTGCACCTGGCCTCCACCGCTGGTGCCTACCTGACCGCTCAAACGCATGTTTGCATGTGCTTACGAACAGGCAGGTCGGCAGAGTGGGGGGGGGTGTGCGCATGGAATTATGGGCCCATTGTGGCCCAGCAGGCAGAGCTGTGGCCCCCACAGAGCGTCACGGTCCCAGCAAGATGGCAGTGGGGCATAATTTGAAAGCCCCCCCATTATGGCTGATGTATAGAAGGGTAGGGGGTCCAAGGGGTGTGTGGGCTAATGTTAATGGGGATGTTGTGTATGTGTGTGTGTGGAGGGGGGGAGGCGGTGAATTCTCTGCTTTACATACATTCTGAAGATTTTGGGACTCACTCAACATAGACAAAACTGTCTATGTGTGTGTGTGTGTTTGTGTGTGTCTGGGGGGGGGGGGTGTTAATGTGTGTATGCATATTTTGTCAGGACAGGTGTTCCAACAATTCATTAATTCATTTAACATCAATTCACATTGGCAAGTTTGTATTCACAAAACCCATAACAACACTGTGTTAGTGTTAATGTTTAGCTTTCAACAAGGACAAACAAAAATGACATAAACCCAAGCAATGCAAAGCATATAGATATGCTTTAACAAAGGAGAGGTGTTATAATCTAACTGAGCAGAGCCCTGCACTTAGATTGTAATGATGAATTGGGGAAATGAACCAGACCCTTTCATAACAATGCATAAGGGGCATTGGTTTGCTGGTGACATTGACAAACAGGATTAAATCAGACCGAAGGAAATGGGCCATGAAACAGTTTTGCACTCAGGATAATGTGACCTTTTCATTAGCATGGCTAGAGAAAGCTTAGGATTGTGCGCGGAGGGGCTGACCACACAGTAAACACGAGAATTGGCTGCACACAGTTGTGAGCGTTTAATTAAATCAAGCACATTCGTATAGGAATTGTACAGATATGTTGCTGTTAGCAGCAACAATGGGCCTTTGAAACTGACACAAAACTCTGCGAAGGCCCGCAGACAGGGTAAGGGGGTACTGGCCCTGTGAGGGTATTAAGCTCTGAGCAGGGTCTGTGCTCGGCCTTGTAAGTGCTTTAATTGGATAATTCTAAAATCATCAGCAGATGTGGACAAAGAGGTGTAAAGAGCCCTCTGCGTTTGCTGTGGCTACGGCCCGGGCTCGGAATGAAGGGCACACGTTTCGCAGGGCAGCGCCTGGCTATACGGGGGCGCAGGACCAAAAACCGCAGTGTTCATCGAGCGCTCCGACGAGAAAAAACCTGCCGAATCCACCCGACAGCCAGGCTCTGGCGTTCAGCTCTGTTTTCAGTCAGAACAATCGCGAGCTTGCCCAGGGCTCTGCGAAACAAAACATTTTAAAGTGCAAGTTCTGGGCCGTTGTTAGCGCCAAAGCCACAATCAGGGTCAAAAGATAACTCAAACCAGCTAAATGGAGTGCAGAGGGCACTATAGCCGAACAAACCCAAGTGCTGCATATCTGTGTTTGGGGGAGGTGGGAGGGTGGAAGGACCAACATGCAACAGCAACAAGGGGAGCGAGGGTGGGGGTGGGGGTGCTTAGCCTTGACTCTAATAGAGACGTGACATCGGAGACAGGCCCCACCCTGCCCCGGGCCGAGATCGCCCACAGGCCCCGTACTCCTGTTACAGCCCAGCAATCAATTGTCTGCAGTGTGAGAGAGGTCAGACCCCGCCTCTCCATCATATCTGTCGACAGGCGTGGACACCGGCACCCATATATCACCACGGAGCCTTGGGGTGCGCGGAGACCCAGGGACGGTGAAAGTGAACACCTCCATCTGCGCAGGGGGTGGGGGCCAAAAAACAAAAAAAAATAGCTTCAGCTTGTAAGGGTAACACAAGAAAGGAAGGGAAGCATTCAGAGGTGCTCGTAAAACACTCCACTTCTCCAGCCTGTGTCGCTCTTACGCCCCGTGGGTGAGGTCTGAGGCCATTTTGCTGCGACGGTTCCCAGCCGCGTAGCGAGCAGACGGCCTGAAGTGACCCCTGGTGGTGAATACCCCGCAACTCCCCCACTGGTTCAACTCAGACTGGAGCTCTTTGTGAACACTGGGGAAACAAGCAAAACTGTATTGCCAGAACAACTAGTGTGAATGATTTACAAATGCTTTTATTGTATATATCACCATAACCGTCACATTAAGTACAAAGCAGTCTTTAATCCACTGTTCACTGTAACAATAAATAGCCTTCACTGAGGACTGCTGAGGTGTAAGGCATGTGGAGAAGGAGGTGGGGGAAGGGGACTTGGCTGAAAAGCTCTGCTGATAAAGGGACTGGCGGAGCAGCCAAGCTGAGCACCCGAGTCCCCTGCTGCACAGGCCCGACCTGCTCTCAGTGCTGCCGCTTGAATCTGATTACAGGCAGGCCCCGAGGACAGTGGGGTCATTGACAGCACGGGGATGAGCAGACAATAAGATATTATCTGAAGGAATCTCTAGGTTTTCCAAAGAAAATGGTCCTTCTCAGTGTCACATTGACGAGAGGATCCTCAACCTGACATTGAATCAGCCATTTAAGAAGAGCAAACAGTGCCACCCATTCAGGAATCCCGGCGAAAAATAATGGGAGCTCTTTTTTCACCCTTATTGAAGACATATAAAGGGAAACTCATGCGGGTTTGCAAGACAAGGCCGCGCAGAAATCGGAGCACGCAGCTGACTAACAAATGAATGCGTCTTTACAATGACTAGATATCGTCTGCACAATCCCCGGGTCTGTGGACGTGGTGCACAACAAGGCTAAATGGAAAATGCAATATAAGGCAGACACTGCTGCCACCCCTTTTCTCCCCTTTGGGTGAATTTTTCTACCTCTGACGGGGAGGTCACATTCTGCTGAAACCGCTGAATGCCTATTGTGATTTCTTGTTGATGCAAAGATGTCTCAACAAAAGGCAGGATCTGCAGTAACAGGCACAGATATAGTCAGAGGTTCGTTTTTAATTCAGTCAGCTCAGTTATATGAAAGTTTTGTTCCTGGGTTTAAAACAAATAAACACACAACTACGTTTTTAATTCCATTGGTACATAAAAAAAATTCCAATTCAGTAAGTTTAAAAAAAATAAATAAATAACTGTGTATATTTGTGAGTCTGGTTATGCAGTTGTATATTCAGCAAATGTGTTAAGCTGATTTCGAGGAGAAATCAGATTTACTAGAAAATCTGGTCAGTTGTTGATTCTGCATCCTTGCACTCACAAATGCACCCGCTCACCCATGCGTGCATAGACCTTTTTTCACGGACGCTTTCATTGTAACATTTTGACACATTTCTTCAAACATTCAAATATCGCACGGGTAACTCAATGTGTTCTCCACGTGAATGCTTGCTCAAGCTGGGGCAGAGATTGTGTGCAAACCCAACTTTCAGATGCAAAGCAGGTCAAGGGACAGATTCATCACACCCCCCTTTCTTTAGCTTAAAAGAGCTCATTTTCCTCTTTATCGTATATTGGTCTTCGCTGGCATCCATTCATCTCAAATTCACCACTCAAAAACACCTGCACCCTTGCCCACATTAAGTAAAAGGTTCAGGTTAACCGTGATTCATTGTAGGTTGCCTTTAGGTGCAATTTTATATGCTGTGTGAATTCAAAATGTAACCCACACCACACCCATATAGTTCAGCCATGTTATTTAGGAAAGCACCGTGAGGAAAACAAAAGCTTGTAAATGTATGCTTTTTTCTGTCTGTATAAGATTGTGGTGTTTTTTCTTTCTCCTTTATTGTCACGCACTGTCCTTTCTTTGTGATAACTGCCTATTGTCTGATGATTCATTTTATAAAGACAACCATAACAACCAAATTATGGCCATTTAAATGTACCTACAAGATGTTTAGATTTCAGACATGTCAACAAAAATGTGTATAAATTTGTAATTTAAAGCTATTTACTACTACTACTACTACTACTACTAATAATAATAATAATAGTAATAATAATAATAATAATAATAATAATAATAATGTATCTGTGCAACACCCATTATGCATGGCAGCAGTTTTGCACCAGAGCATTCATCAGAGATCACTTGTGGTACAGAAGCAAAGATCTATTTAACCACATAAACTGGACTTGATGAAATGGCCTGTTCGATAGAATCAGATTATCAATTTCGCCTGCTCACTGGAGAGCATGTGTACTTCCGCACAATGAACACTTTAATGGCCACAGTAAGTCAAGATTGTTTCTAATTTAAAAGACCCCACAGGTCTACAGGAAAGAGTGCCACCTTTTGGCAATTCAATGATAATGCCACCCGTCACCAACAAAACACATTTTGTGCCTGATTTACTAAGAGGTTTAGCATATGCAAATCCTTTTAGCACATGCAAAACTAATAACACAATTGTTGATTTGTGCAAAATAATTACCATGACCAATCATTGGTGATGTTATTGGTTTTGCATGTGATAAAGGTTTTGCACAAAAGGCTTTAGCAAATCCCTTTGCTGTTAATGTTAATTAATAATGTTAATTACAATGTTAATTAACTTTAGTCAAACAAAACATTAAAAAAAAAAAGAATAAAATGTATGCAACATGTATGGCCTAAAACTCATAACTTAAAAGATTTTTTGAAATGTATTTGGAAAACGCAACAGTCTCAGTTGTATGGCTGTTGCTCCCTCTTGCAGTTGTCTTTTTCAGTCTGTCTTATAATTCTCAAGGACCAACTCAAAGATAAACTTTTCAGTGTTTTACTTTAGTTCTTAAAGTGGCCCATGGCTGTTAAAAAATAGCTGCAGTTGAATCTTGGTAAGTATACTGTGGTGATAACTGGCAGGTCTTTTTAAAGCAAGCCATATAGGGACATCTTGTGGAGAAATAAAATATTAACATTACATTAACATGGTTTTTCTTGGATACTATAAGGGTCATTCTCAGCTAGACCATCCCTAAATAGGCCATTGAATGAAGGATCTCATTTTAAACTAATACCTTGTCTTGGAACTTCAGGAAACCGAGATCTAAATTAGGATTTATTTTATGTTTTGCTAGTGACATTATATCGGTTCACTGGATTTTGTATTTTTAAAGTTGTATATGTTTTGGTGCATAAATCACTGTTAGTATTTGTAAGCAAATTATTTGCCTGCAAAAGAATAAGGGGTTAATTGTGTGTTGTATTTTTGTAGACAGTTATTTTGGTTTACTTTTCTAAACATAGGTATATGTGATGTGATTCACACTCCTATATTTGAGCATTGTAAGACATTTTCATTTAGGCTGTGCTGTCTAAAGCAGTAGCAACTCACAATTATAAATGATGGGGCTAATTACATATATTAGAGAATTAGCATAGTTTGATTGATCATAAGTGACAACAATCCGTAGTTAAATGCAATTTGGTCTGCATCATTCAGTATTTTATTCTGCATTTTTCCTGCAAAGTAAAAATAATAATATATCCGCTCACTCTTATAACCTCCTGAGGTTACACACATTAACCTGCGTAATGCATCCGTCCCATTAAATCCGCCGTTTTTGGGAAAACTACAACACCCTCCAGTCCATTTAACCATCCACGTGTCCTACGCGTATTCACGGCATTTCTCGCGGTATCAGTGGTAAACGCTGGATGCTGTCAGCGGCGAGAGGAGAGAGGAGTACGATTGAACGAGACCAAGAAGTGCCGTAGAAACTGCAGTTAAATCCGATAAAACATACAATTTTGTCAAGGGGTATTGACACGGGAGTCAAAAACAGACGCACTTCGTTTCATTTATAATATTTAGACCAAGTGTATTTATTACAGAGCAAGACCTGGTGTATTAACGAGCAATGGCGTTGAAAAGAATTCAAAAGGTGAGTGTTTGTATTGTTTGGTTATTTTTGCTTTGCTGGCTAACGCTAGCTAGCAAGCTAGATGGCTTACTTGATCGCTTGACTAAGACTCTTTGCAAGCAAGCTGATATTTTTCACGCTATCTGGTTTACCCAATCCATTAACATTTTTGTTGCCATTTTCTTGAAAAGGCCAGAAAATAAAACAAAAGATCAGCAGCCAATGGTTTTTTTTTTATATTGACGCACCGTAGCATAGGCTAACAATGCTAGCTTGCTTGCTAACTAGCACCGACAGCTGTTTTTTTTTCGCCGGCAAGCTAAATTATTAGATAGCTAGCTAGAGGATCACTTTATGTAACGACTGTTACCATGATGGCTAGAAATATCACGTGGGTGAATTGAGCGTTCCATTTTTACAACCTGATAGTTGCTTATATGGCTAAATAGCTAGCTACGATTTTATTATTATGGCTGGTTCCTGGCTAGCTTGGTGGGGGAGGAAAAGAGGGGATTGCTAAATCGCGTCCCCCCCTCCGTCGGTTATGAATGAGTGAAAAGCTGATGCGCAGGCGTGATGAATGACAGCTGGATGCAGGTTGCCAAATACTGAAGCCCAATGTCAATGTTGCCATATATGGCGTGGCAAATGGGGCACTGGGGCAGGCAAGGGTATTTTTAACAGAATTAACGAAGTGCACAGCATACACAGGCTTTTAGCTACATTATTGGACCCAATGTAGTGTAGAATATATTTCCTTGATTTAGGAAGCTTGTGCCTTATGAAATGGAAATATCATTCTACCACCATGGCACACGGTGTGCTCTGTGGCTGTAGCCAGGCATGGGATAAAACGAAAGCCCTTGATACAAGTCGTGCCTCGCAATAACTTGACAGCAAGCCAAAGTGCTTTCCAGAAAGTGTCAGGTGCTTCTTTTACTGACAGCCCACCGTGTGCATGTGAAATGTCAGAAATCGTACACAGTGTTTTTGTGAGTTTCTTCACCCCAAAGTGTTAACACTGAGTGACAAAATGACACGTTAGCTGATGCAGTGTGTGTGTGTGTGTGTGTGTGTGTGTTAGGCACGCCACGGTTCATGTAAAAATCGAACCGTTCGGTTCTCACGTGTTCTGTTCGCTTGTTTCAACGATTTGCTTTTATGTCTAGCTATGTTTTAAAAATGGCACTCATAAATTAGTGTTTTTTTAAATTTGCCATTTAGCAGCGAAATTTCTTGTTTCTATTTGATGTCATACAAACACTGAAAACTAGGAATACAAGGATCACTTAACTCGTGTTCCTTTTATTTAAATAAAAAAAAATCCAGCGGAACTATTTGCACAGATGAAGTTTCCGTGAGTACAGCTTATAGCTAAAGCACCAGTCAGTCGGTCATTTTGCCAAATGGGATGTGGGCAAGAAAAACCAGTTGGAAGATACTCCAATATCGTTTAAATCTGCTGTTTGGGAGCATTATGTAGCTATTTAAAGTAACAACAGTAGTAATGGGGTAGTAATGAATATACAAGCATTGGTTGGCAACTCTGCCCAATACTAATGTTTAAAAACACGTAGAACGTGATAGCCCTTTTACGTCTCCCCGGTGTCCCCCCTTACAACCTCATGAAGCACAAATTTAAAAAGTGGTTCTTTGCCTATTGAGACTAAACTTAAGTTAGAACGATGTTCTGTTCATTTTGATGGAGTAAATACTGCATTTCAATTTCAATTCGAAAAACTATTATTTATTTAAGAATTGACCATCTTTAATCTGAGATTCAAATTAATTAATGTACTCTATTTCGTCTTGTTTACATAGTTTAATGCAGGTTGAGCTTATGCTGCTTTTTATTTTCATGGCCATAGTCTATAATGTTGGTATTATTTTCTATTTGAGAATAATGGAGTGGAACTTTTCTTTTATGATTTTGATTTAATTACATTTTGATAACCATTTGTTGATATAATTTTTTTTGTCAAATAAATTAAAATTAGAGTGGCATGGGAACTGTACTTCTTTCTCTGATTTGCCAAAAATGTACAGAACCAAACTTAAATGGTGACACCAAAACCGTGAACCGAACTGTGAGTTTTGTGAACCATTGCACGTGTGTATCTTATGCTTTCTGCTAAGATGAGGGGGAGGACAGGACCAGTGATTTATGTAGTAGCTGGTGGGGGGTGGGGGGGGGGGGGGGGGGGGAGAAGAGATGTTATGTAAGAGATACTATGGACAGTGTTTTCCAGTTGCAGTGTTGCCTTTTAAAACCCAGTCTTGACCCAAAAAATATCAGAAGAAGGAAAAAAAAAAAAAAAAACGAATAAAGGAACAACATGTACAGATTCTAGTTAAGGCCATTAGTGTGACGTTAGTTGAACACACTTTGAAGTATTCTGTACTATTCAATAGCCGGTGCAAGAGGAAATGATTTTATCGGTCATGGTTTCTATAGGGCTTCACTTCTCCTGCATTGTCTAACTAATGTTCATGGCTTTTGTTTTTGCCTTTTTGTGTGAGACCTATAGAGAAGGTGCCTGCAGTTCCTATGTTATGGAACCCTTCTGTGTTCCTATGAGAGAGTGCACATTCCCTCTAAAATAATTGCCTCTTACTCTTGCATTTGACAGAGACTACTAAATTATGTTATTGCTTAATGAACGTCTCATTTTTATGTTGCCTGAGCTGGAGGCTACAAAATTGGATACAATACAATGACAAACATTTATTTATTATCTGTGAAGATATTTTAGAGTATATTATTTTGAGTGCTTACCTGTCACTGGTATAGTCCAGAGGCATTTCTGAAATGCCATCCTGGGTTCAGGTTACTCTGATAAAAGACCATAGATAAGAGCGACATCCCTCATTCATTTAGACCTGTGCTTTCGTGATGTAAGTTGTAGTAGGACTAATGTTTATGTGGCCCACTGTGTGCTTTTGTTAAAGGTGAGTGTTTTTGCTTTTAGTTTTTTTCCCCCCTTGTGTTGAGTGACAGTTATGAGCCTCGCGTTTATCCAGTTTATCTAGCGGAAATTGCAACTGAAAATGGATTGACCTGTAAGGTTCCTGTACGGAGAGGACAGTAGCAAAAGGAAGAAAACATGAGGTCATAGGAGACTGGGCCTAAATGTTATTCAGTTCTCTGTCTATTTATCGTTTAAATTTTCTTTTTTTGAGGAAGAGCCGTTTTCTTGTTTGTCCTAATGCATATTTCGTCTTTTTATATTTCGTTCACCCCTTTTAAAGGGGAAGTGTAACAATATGGTGGCCTAACCGTGAATAACATAGCCCATCTGCAAAGCATTATTTATATCCGGAAACAGAATGATTCCTCTTTTTTGGGTTTAGGTTACGTAGACATAAATTTTTTTAGCAAAGATATGAATGTTTATGGCGGAAGCATTGAAATGCATTTAGCAGGCCTTAGTTTGTTTCTGACACTGAAGATGGACATTGTGAATGGACAAAATGCCTTTTATAGGAATGTAGTAAGCCTTCATCGGTGTTCTTTGGTAATTAATTGGTTTGAACTTCCTGCATTCAAAGGAAAATAAACCCGTTTCAAAAGAATGGACCAGTGACTGCAGTTGCGCTGGTAAATCGTGATTTCACAGCAGCACAAACCTCACCTCTGTGGGCCGACGGCAGACTGTGGGTGGGCGTCGCATTGTAAACGGAGCCAGCGTTGCACCCCTGCCTGCAACCGCGATCAGAAAGGGGCGCATGAGTTTTTCTCTTTTCCCAAAGATAGAGATCATCAAGATTTGACCCATTGCCTTGTTTTGTTGGCACAGGTTTGCTGTTTTACTCCAAATCTTATACTCCCCAACATGGGGCAATGGCCTGAATTGCATGCCGGGATTGTAAGTACTGATATTGAGTGCAGAGATTATTGAGGATTGCTTGTTGTTTATAAGGAAATGACACAAACCGCGTCATCAGTGATGGCACTTTTGGTGCATCGTGTTTTGCTCGTCATGCCCGATACTGCCATTGTGGGCTGGGTGATATTACAAAATGAGTCACTGTTCACTACAATTTTCTTTTTTCCCGGCATGGTGATTGGCTGTGAATAACTATTACAAAATTAGTATTGTACCTTATCGGACTTGTGTTTTGTAGTTGTTCCAGTGACCTTCGGTATGCACTTACTGTACCATGTTACCATAAAGAAGCCTAATTGTATACTTGGACATTAAAAATGTTTTTGGTGTTTGTTCAGTGTTCTCTTGTTGTGTAATGTTATGTAAAACATTAGAAAGTAAGATGATCAGCATGTTATTTTATTAAAATCTTTCATTTGGGCTTTCTTGTATTTTTTTGGATTTAAAGGCTGCCATTTGAGTACTGTATAGTTAGCAATTGCATTATGCCGGTTCGGTAACTTGTAAATTTGCAATGGAACAGCTAAATGTAAAATATCTCAATACATTTTGTGTATCTGGAAAATGGCTGAAAATGTGATATTGTGATAAGATATTTTGGCCATATCACCCACCCCTACTGTCATGGGTGTTTACACAGATGTAGATATATGAAATGATACCATTTACATGGAATTATATCAGTTTCATTGGACTGTTATGTTGATAAACTAATCTTTTATACAAAAACAAGTCAAAAGCAAAAGCAAGTCTAATAAGCATTCTTTATTTTCAGATGACACCTAGCTTATTCCGTCTTAACCATAATGCCACCCTTCAGTGTTGTACAAAGGAGAAATTGTTAACAGCCAAATCCATTGTATTTTGAATGTGGTTAGTCTTGCCTGTCCGTCGTTAACATGGTATTAAAGGGGAGTGGCGTGATCCCTTTACCAGCGCATTGAGATGTCATTTTATTGAGTGTTTAAATTGTCACAGCTGAGCGTTCAATTGTCAGAAATTGTCTGGAGTTTCACCAGCCTGCTAAAAGCAACTTTTTGCTTTGCATTTAGAGGCACCAAGCTGCTCGACAGGTTTTCCAACAAGTTTGCATTTTGGAGGGACAATGTTTTACTATTTGGTACACACTATAAGCTAATATGCATGATCTTTGGCACTATATGCAGAGTGAATATGAAGCATGGTTTGCAAGTTTTTTTTTTTTTTTTTTCCACTGACTTGCCAGAGGTATTTATAGAATGCGCTTAGTATGGTGGGGGCGTGAAAAGTTATGGTGTAGCTGTAGCATGGTAGTGTCAGTAGGGTCAGCTGTGTCTTGTATGTCGATTCCTTCAACCAGCTGCGGTTTCATTAAAAGCTCCTGCTCATTCTTGCATGGACTGTATAGTGGAAACTGACCTGGCAGAAATCTAATTTGATCCATGCAACATAAAAAAATCCTTCTTCTCTATTAAAAATGTAAAATGTGAATGTATTGCCATTTTGTCTTTTAAAGACACAGTAGCGCAAAGAAGGAATGTCATATGTTCAGCATGAAACCATGGGACACAGGCTTGATTGGCATGGAGATGAAAGGGTATTAGGTTATATACCAAAACAAGGAGTCTATGGAGTTCATATCTGACAACTGAATCCTTGTGCATCGTTTTCTATCAAATGTGTCAAATGTGTGATCTTGAAGTAGCCTCTACTTGTAAAAAATTAAAATAAAATAACCAAACAAAAAAAAAAAAACTGTATTTTCCATCACACAAGATGACTCGGGAACCTGCAAGCATTCAACCGTGTCAAGGCTAATGAGACTACTTTGTTTTTTATTTTAAGTGAGACTGGAAAATTCAAAAGATGCAAATATCACACGTATTTCTGGTCTGTGCGTTTCACCCACCACACGTTTACCGCCACATTCTGTCAATGATAAATTTTGGGGACTTGATGCCTGTTCAGTAAAATTTACTTGTGCCTTTCATCAGAGGTGAAATTTGTGTAAACGGCTGTTTATTTGAATGCGCTGACTTTGGGTCAACGAGTAGAAAAAGTGAGGAGTCTCGCCTGCCTAGAGGGCAGCGCGGTTTTGCCTGCAGATCTGGCTCTCTGTGAGAGACGGCTTCCGATTCACTCGGGTTTCACATCCGCCCCACCGTCTGCATCCCGAGCGCGGTCAACTTTCGGACGTAGGTTGTGTCAGAGAGCCCTTAATGAAGCGGGCTGGAGGGCAGTGGGCTGCAGAGAGAGACGGGGCAGGGCTCCCGTCCTTTCGGCTGCATTGGCAGATTTACTGTTGCCCCAGTGCCTCGACGGTCCAGGCCTTTTAAAGCAGGGGCCTGTCTTTTTAAAAGGCGGGCGCCAGCGTGCGTCCCAAATGCCGAAGTTGAGCCGAGGCAGACACAGTAGCCACCGAGCCCTATTAATTACATCACATCTACCAAACAATCAGGCCTAATTTTAATCTGTGATCTCAGGCCCCGTGTATAAGAGGTCATGCCAGCGCGTGTAGTTCCCCGGGTGTGCTTCTCTGGGAAATGCATCTAAATAAACGAGACGCCTCTCGCTCTCTCGTAAGCCATCGGATCTCGGCCCTCAGCATATGCTAATCAATGGTAATGCTGGCTCTCTCTCTGTTTGGATATTTCAAGGCATGCTGGGCGCTATATATAGCCGTAGGAGAGAAGAGACCCAGTATTAATGCCACACTTTTTTTTTTCAGTTCTTAGTACAGCAATACAGCCGTTTCTGTTGGAAGCAGAAAGAATCGCTTTATGCTTTATGGTTTTGGGAAATAGCATAACTTTAATTGTAATTGTATGAAGCAATGCAATCTGAAATAATAATAATAATAATAATAATTTCCTTTGCTGCTTTATTTGGAACAGTGTGAGTCCACTGACAGTGTGCCAATGTATAAGCAGGTGTCTGCTTTTTGAGGTATAAAGTATCCATTATTTAGGATTGGTGTCTGCCAGTGCTGAATCTAGGCATGTCGGAGCTTGATTGCACCAGAGTTGTCAGGGCTAACTTTAGAAAAACCCTTTCTGGTGTCATGAGTCAGATGCTAATGCAATGTGTTTGTCCAAAATGACACACGTCAGTGAAGTTTGCAGGTTGCTGGGAAGGCAGTGTCAGAGCCGATGAGAAAGTTCCAGAAGCTGAACATGAATAACTGGTCCTCATATTACTTGGCGGAGAGATCTTCAAAATTGTTTTTGTTATGGGCATGTCTGGTGGTGAGTTGTGGTACAGATTTTAAGGTTTTTAGGTGAAACAGTCGGAGTGTTTAGTTTCAGTGCAATGATAGTATTTTTAATTGAAAAGCAAACTTTAAAGCTGACTGGAAGTATTGTAACTGAAATATGCCTTCTGATTTTCGTCATGACCCTGAGGGTGGTTGGGCAATATGAGTAAATAAATATAGTAAAACCTTTTGAGATACAAACACTTTGTGAGTAGAGGTATTTGACGTCTTATTTCACCTTAATTTTTCTTTTTTTGTCTAAGAAAATTACCTGTCTGATCAGTCACTGCAGAGAAAAAAGTGGGAAAAACTGGCACTGGTCTCTGTTTTCTACACAAGACAAAGACGACTCAATTCTTTCAGGTTATTTATAATTCCCAAAAAATGATGAGTTTCCAGGTTCCTTGAATATTATCCTTCTCCGGAGACAAATCCCGAAACTTAAAACGTATCAAATTAATAAAATGCTATCACTGAGCGACAACTGCTGAAATGCAAAACAGAAGCCATATATTTCTCTTTCTGTTTTATGTGAAATAACATACCAGGTGTTCACGCTTTGTGTGTGCCAAATCTGCTGTGTGTTCTGGACTGAATGAACAGTACAGTTTTGATAAAATATGGTAATGTGTCGCACTTCCTTCCAGAAATGCCTTGGGCTCATAGTGCTGTAGTGTGCAAAGACTGACTTCCTGAATGCGAAAGAAACTGGCAGCACATAACCATTACCTAATGAAAATGTTACTTTGTACATTAAGCAATTCCGCATGCTGTCATCGGATCAATAAACTGTCCATTGATGAACTGAACCATCAAAATGTCAAAACTTCCATATCTGGCGCCACTTCAGAATCCAGTTAATTGTATTGTGGATTATGTTTGATGGTATTGGCATGAACATACGTTGTAGAGATGAAAGCAGTAAATGTTTTTGCGTGTAATTGAGACCTGCCATATAACAGATACAAGTAAGCATAGCTTGTTAAACTTCAGCCAAGTTGACCAGATGTGATGGAAGCCATTCTCCAGTATATAGGCTATCAGTTTGTATGCATACCTGTAGTTTTTCCTCGGCTATTTAATAAGCAAGGTTTCTATAGTTAACTCTGGGTCAAGATAAAGAACATGACCAGCGTATGTTTTTTTTCTGGTATCTCTCTTTCCAGGAACTGACAGATTTACAAAGAGATCCACCAGCGCAGTGCTCAGCGGGACCAGTAGGGGATGACTGTAAGTGTGAGCTCAAATCTCATTATTTAAAATACAGCACGGTGTTCCACAAAGGTATATCTTAGGTCTGTTGGTTTTTTTGTCCCTGTATCTGAAGCCAGGCTCCTGATATTGAGGAATTATCCACTTCTTAAAAGTAACTTACCCTCTTGGAAGTTAACCAGACTACAACTGAGTGATTTTTACTCATTGGCAGTTAGGCCTGGCTTGCAGTTGGCTTTCCAGTTGATCCAAAAGATGTTGGATGGGGTTCTGTATGGACCTCGCTGTGTGTCCGGGGGCATTGTCATGCTCAAACAGGAAAGGGCCTTCCCCAAACTGTTGGCGAAGCACAGAATCGTGTAAGAACGTTCATTGTATGCTGTAGCATTAAGGTTTGCCTTCACTGGATGAAGGGGCCTACCCCAAACCATGAAACGTAGCCCTAGATACTTTTGGTCATATTGTGTACAAGCTTATATTTGTTCACCAGAATTGACTGGAGTAAATCTAAACCTTACTGATCTCTTGCATTTCAGTATTTCACTGGCAGGCAACTATCATGGGACCGGTAGGTTGACTCTTCCCTGTTCTATATTGATTTATTCCTCAGCTGTGTGCCTCCGCGTGTCTCCCAGCTAGTTTCCTGATTTTCTCTTTCTCCCGTGTGCATTCAGAATGACAGTCCTTACCAAGGCGGGGTGTTCTTTCTGACTATTCACTTCCCCACAGATTACCCCTTCAAACCGCCAAAGGTGAGACACATTTCACATCCTTTCACCGCTTGCATCCTAAGAGCACGGGAATAGACAGGCCTGCGTTAGCATACGTTACGTACTGTTGCACTGGCAAGTCTCAAGTGATGAATTTACAGCGATAGTGCAGATTATATAAAATGAGCGAGTAACTGTAGAAGCTGGACAAAACAAAGCATTGATGTTATAAAGTGTTACGGTGCATACTAAAGTGAGTTCATTTACTGTAGAGCTACATTCTCGGTTTTAGGAAAGCTAGCTTCGTGACGTGCCTTTGCGTTTCGCGTCGTGCCTAAAACACCCCTGTAGCCAGGACTGTATTCACGATACAGCCCGGCCCCTCGTGCCGTATTGCTTAAGTATAACGCTGCAGACCGAGGCATTTCAGCAATTCCGTTTTACTCAGAACTGTTCTCATGCGGTTCTCATCTCTCTTATGTACTGCAGGTTGCATTCACGACAAAGATCTACCACCCCAACATTAACAGCAACGGTAGCATTTGTTTGGATATCCTGAGGTCACAGTGGTCACCTGCTCTCACGGTATCTAAAGGTAAGTTCCCTTTCTCATTCCAAGAGTGACTGATCAGAATATTCCAGCAGGGTGATGGGTGGGAAAGTTACTGCAGGAGACTGTACACCCATGCAGTATTTTTGCAGAGCTTCACTTGTGACACAAGGAAATATAACGAGGAAAGATCCCTAATGTTTAAGGCCAAAGTCCTGATAGGCAAATCGTTAATACTTTGCACAGGTTAAACGGATATATCCAGTCCTGGCATGTACAGATCTAGCTCCCCACCTGGCTCATTTCAGAAAACCACTACAGTTACCAGAATGCAATTTAGAGCTCGTTATTTTGAGTGACACGTTGTAATTGGTCCTTAAAAATGGAAACACTTGAAAGCAAACACAGGGCATAATAGCTGTGATTGATGGACACAGTGCCAGCAATAATCAGGTTTCCCTGCTAGAGACTAGCTGCTTTTCTACTAAATCCACAAATAGGTTCAGAAAGTGCTTTGGCAGACAGACCGTTCCGTTTTGTGGTATTTGTTTTGTGTTACCACCGAGAACATGGGGGGGTGGAATATATAAAAGCAAGTAAAATTAGTCATTGAGTTGCTAAAATCTTGTAAAAGTGGCGTTTTAGCGACAGCGGCATTATTTTTGGATTAGCAAGGGCCAAATGGAGTTCCCAGGCATGTGCGTCCCTCCGCTATTGTGGCATTGTGAGGAGAAGAAAGGTGGTCAACAGCAACTGTTGTCATAGTGATGGAGATGAAAGCCCCGGGCTCTGTGTGTAGGTGTCTCGAGAGCTTTTCATGCCTCCAAAGACAGGGAAATATTCTGGGCAATCAGATGCTTTTATCCAGATTAGCAGGGTTATATTTTTACACCTGGGCCTTTATGGTGCGGTGCAGCGGCAGTTTTATTGTGCCATTTCCTTTGAGTCGGGCCCTTTTCAGTGGGATGGAATTCGGTCCTCTGTTCTTGCGCATTAAGACCAGGCTGACTGCTTAGCTAGCTGTATGTCTTTTGTTCCAGTGAATCACCTCAGTGTTCATTGGCTTGTATTGGGCATCTGTATGCTCCTGGGAAAAGCATACGTATTGGTCTGCTCACGTTACTGAGAATGTAGCTTTAACTGTTTTTACTCTTCAGTGAGTTAACTGAAGCAGTGCAGAATGAATTAGTGCCTGTAGTGAATAGAAGACAGTGAAATAAATGGTAAAGGTTGTGTCGGCACCGTTATAAAACTGAATTGGTGTGGGCCTATTCCACGCCATGGTGTCTTTTTAAATGGTCAAGCATCAAATGAAGTGAATAAATACCCTTCATGTGTTCTCTTTGTTTTCCTTTGAGAATACAGACAAGAGAATGATTGAAAGTCTGATCCAGTAGGTATTATACATTTGATTTTATTCAATTACAAAATGGATTAAATAGAAAGGATTTTGTGTCGATGTGAACATCTATCTCCTTGAAGAATTGTTATCGAATTACTGAAAATAAATGAAAAATGAATAGGGTAGGTTTCATTGTACTTTTGCTTGCTGATATTTGATGTTGTTTTCTTCATTAAGTAATCTTCTGAATGTTGAAACCTGCTTTTAACATTCAAAAATGAAGAACCTGACCCGAAACTCCTCATCCAATTATTGATGTTTTGCGAAATTTATATTTTTCTGCATTCGTTGTAAGAATTCTGTTTCGCTGTAGTGACCTTTTATATAGTGGTCTTTAAAATGGTCTTTTTTAAGGAAGATTGGAAACCTCACAGCAACATTGCAGTACGTTTTTTGGACAGGTACTAAAAGAGTCTTGTCTGATTTGTGTTCCCGCAGTACTGTTGTCAATCTGTTCCCTCCTGTGTGATCCGAACCCAGACGACCCGCTGGTACCAGAGATCGCACACACCTACAAAGCAGACAGGGAAAAGTGAGTGTCCCCTGCTCTGGCCACAGACTCTCACTTACAAAACTTTCATTAGAAAAGATTGTGTGTTTCTGTGTTCCGCAGATTGAGGTCACTTTGTGGGATATCACTGTGTCTGGAATAAGTTTATATTTTGCAACTGGTTGATTGACTTTAGTGTAGCCATGTTGTGCTCGTGGTCGCCGTCAAATGTGAAATGAATTGAAGTGAATGCAGCTGGCTCAACCTCCCTCTTTTTCTCATTTCAGGTATAACAGACTAGCAAGGGAATGGACGCAAAAGTACGCAATGTGAGAGGACCTGAAAATTTCAAAGAAAGAAGCAAAGGAACACAGAAACAAAATGTTTTACATTTACACTAGCAGAGAGGACGAAAGAGGGGAAACGAAATAAACCACACACTCTGGAGAAAGGAGAGAGCGAGGGAGAGAGAGAGAGCGAGCGAGAGATAGAGTGAAAGAGAGAGAGAGAGAGAGACACCAGTGCTACTGTACCTGGCTGCTGACTGCTGAGCGTCTGCCATGTGCCATTTACCATGACCTGTGTGGGTCCGCCATATACGGCCTGGGCATTACTGCACGCCACCACCTTAGAGAAGGAGGTCACCTCTTCAGCTCTGAGTGCCCTAGGCCACCACCCTGGAAGTGCGAACTGTCTTTATTATTATTATTATGATTATTATGATTATTATTATTATTATACATTGTTATTATTATACGTTATTGTTACAATGAATGATACATATTGGGTTGAGAGGTAGGGAGGGTCTTTGCTTGGCCCCCCTCTTCCTTTCGTATTGTACTTTCTGAGACCCTGTGGATGTTGTGCGTTGCTGTATGTGTACGTATGCCGTGGCCTTCTGCCGTATTAATGTGAGCAGCCGTTTCTCTGACGCCACCGGACCGAGACGGAAAAAAAAAAAAACCCGCCAAGCCCCCGAAAGCGGAGGAGGGACGAGCACGCCTGCGTCTGGCAGCCCGACTCGGCGAGTGACGCCGGGCCTGATGGGAAACGGGTCTTACCGAAGGACGCGCTGTGGCCTTCCGAGCGCTGTGGGAAAGGATCCGGCAATAGTTTTTCTATTCAAAGATGCTCATTTTAATAAGGCAGAACTCTGTATGCACATTTATACATAGGTGCACTAGTATGTGGGGGTAGTTGTGTTTGTGCAGTGACAGGCGAGCATCCATTATGGCCCAAACCCCCACAAACAGCAACTGGAGCTTTCCTCCCCGAGCTGGGATGACTCCTTCGGTCACGGTGACACTGTAGAGCTGACTCCTCTGGAATGGAAGCCACCTGTTCCCCTTTCTGCAGTCTCCGAACCACCGCAAAGAGCCGCCAGGGGCTGGCGTCCGACTGTGACGCGACACCGTGACCTTTTGACCTGGGAAGTGTTTGCTCCTCAGAGCGTAGCCGGACTCGTAGCCATAGAGCAGGGCGGAGCGTCAGCTTCTGTTCGCCGGGCCCCCCCACCCCTAAACTCTCCACCATCTTGACTGCAATGCGCTGCTGTTACGCAACTGCTTTTAAACTAGCTGTCATTCGCTTTTATGGTGTGAGATAAAGAACCGCACGGTGTGCACTGGAAACAGAGTTGCTGGTTCAATTCAGACGGTACTAGCTTCCTCCAGGAGTCTTGCATTACAGAGGATCATAGAAGGGTCCCATTTCAGTGTCCCCTCCAGTTTAGAGACAAGTCTGTTGCACACATTGGCATTGATTAACATCACTGTTGAATGAATGGTGCTTTCTCGCTTAACACCTGTAGTCCATTCAGTAAACAGCATCTTCACATGTTGTTAAATTCAGTTTTCAGATTGATATTGGATGAGCCTGGGAGAAAAAGGATGGACTAACTATAAACACTCATCTAGGTGCAATTAACATTTTCGTCAGCTTTCTTTGAAGAGGCTGTTGGTTTGACATATTTATTCTCCCTTTTGGTCTGATGTTTAAGGCAAAGACTTGTTCCAAGCTCATGAAACTTAAAAAGCATGCTTTTTTATGTGAGATGTCAGATTGTTAACCTGTTGCGCTAACCTAACAATTTTTGAATGCTAACTATAGTCAAGGTTCTCACCCTGATATACTGTGAAGATGCAAACAGAACTTTTCAACAATGTTTCTCAATAGAGGTGTTTCCATACCAGGTTTTTTGGCTGAGGCTACTGTATATGTTTGTCAGTATTGTGGGATATTTGTTCCTTTCCAGCAAACATTCATATATTGCCCCGTTGGCATGGAGACCCAGTTTTTTTCAAGTTGATTCAAGTTTCCATGCCATTCTGATAATTTTAACATACTTTTTGGCAAGGCCATTCATAAATGCTTTACAAATATCTGCATGTGGTGATAGAGCATTAAAATTAGGACAAGACGATTATGGGTCTTATGGCTTCAAGGTGGCAACACAGGTTTTATATCTGAAAGCAAGGAATGCTACCTCATTCACTCCAGTTTAAAACAAAAAACTATAAGGATTGCTGGCATAATGTAGAATTATTAACTCCAATGCAATTCGCTTGTGGAAGTTGAGAGCTTCGCAATGCTCTTGAAGATATTATAGAAAGGCCAAGAATCTAAATGGAAACTCCTCTATTGATCATTTTACCTCCACCATTAGCTGTTATCAGTTGTTTAGATCAAGTGCAAGAGACTCATTTTAGAGCATCCCCTTGTTAGGTACAGTGAGTATACACAATCAAAAACTGTATTTAAGCAGTGCATTTGTTTTCTCTCCATTACTTTGTGTTTTACTGTAATGAATGTATCCAGGCACTAGTTTTTGGGGGTACAATTAAACTGAAATGCCAATCAATGTGATTTGCCTGCCCTTGACCAATTCAAATGGAGCCCATTTTTACCCGTGTTGCACAATTCAGGTGCTTAAGGTAAATGTGTGGAACGTACATTATTTGCTGTTGAGGTCCTCTTCAGTGTGCATATCTGCAATAACGGGACATCGATAGGGAGACTGATATAGCCATTTTGGGGGAAATGGGCAACCGTTTTCAAACACAACAGCCAATTTCACAAACGGTACAATCCTTCA
Organism: Anguilla anguilla; assembly: GCF_013347855.1. Lineage (NCBI taxonomy): Eukaryota > Metazoa > Chordata > Actinopteri > Anguilliformes > Anguillidae > Anguilla > Anguilla anguilla. Next base: position 10,577,539 of record NC_049210.1, on the reverse strand, counting down.
ATGGGCAATGTCATAACTGCAGCAGTGGTTGTTAATTGACCGGTTTGGTAGTTCAGGCAGCTACAGGGGGTGGAACAGTGCATTCACAGCATGTTCTAGCCCACCCCACACTCAGATTCCAGGTTATTACCTATGACTGGATGCCACAGGTTTGCTTCATTCTGTTAAAAGGGCTGAGGTTTTTTTTTTTTCTTTTTCTTTTTTTTTTCTCTCCCCCAGTTTTGACTAACTTCTGTTTTTCCCTCAAGAGCATGGCACTGTCATTTGCATAATTAAGGCTGTGATTTTGGCATCCAGTTTGTTTCTGGTACAACAAATCCTTTGCAGATTTGAGAAGGGAATAAAAGTACAGAAATGTCACCGAACAGGCTTCTCAGCATACCTACGGTATCCCAGAATGCTTGTGTGAATGTACCTTTCTACGTGGGCCGAGTACTTTTGTCACTGGGTAGAACAATGGACAGTTATTTTAGTGTATAAATCACTGGAAAAAGTCACTAACTGTAGCTCACTTGTGCTTTTTGTATTTATTTTATTTATTTGCTATTTATTTGTCTTCCGGTCGTCAGCTTGCGGGTAATCAGCCCGAGTTCGTAGCCTGTTATTTTCAGAGTCATACTTTGTTGTTGGATTGTCCCATTGATTGGTGCTGTGATCTCTCAGAGGAGGCTGGCAACTTACTGGTATTCTCTGCACACTAAAAAAAGCAACCTTTATACAGCCATCTGCAAGATTTCAGGGATTTCATAACGGTTTGTTTGCCTCTTCTCTGACACCTCTGATGAAATCTTAGCCTTAACTGTTATGTTATCCTGTACATAGATACTGTAAAATCTCTATCAGGGCTTTGTGTTTCTTTTTTTTTTTTTTCTTTTTGAAATAAACTGAGGGGGAAGCCACCATTTCATTTTAGCAGAAGTACGGGAGGAGGAGGAGGAGGAGGAGGAGGAGGAGGAGGGAGAATTCCCCCGGAACAAATCAGCGGCCTTGCTAAGTTGACATCCTGGACTAGCCCAGATTGAACTGTTCAGATGCCTCTCCACTCTGATCATGAATGTGTCTGAATGTGCTGAAGCTCTCTGCCCCCAACCCCCGCCCAATCACTAACACTGTTTCCCTCCTATTGCATTCAGGTTTGGTTTGACTGAAAGGAAGCCCCAAGGTGTCAACACTAAATTAATAAAGCTCCTTTTGTTTTATAAGTTGTCTGGATGTCTTTTGTACATTACCAACAGACTTTCTTGGCAGAATTCAAATTAAATATTTGGCGGAGATATTTTTGCTTTCAGGTTTGTTAAACTTCAGTCAGGAGTACTTCTGAGCCAACACAATGAAATGTGGCTTTTGCTGGCACCACTTGAAGGGACCTATTTATGCTCAATGAATCGTGGTGTACATTTCTGGTCAACTTCCTATGATTCTATGGTTTATTATCTGCAAACTAAATAAAAAAACAAAGTCATTTAACTAATTAAGATAAATACATTGTCTTTGTTTTATTTATCATTATTGTGCCGAGGTAATTAAAAACGTTTCTGATAAGCAAACTACGTTTATTCAGGTTAAGACAAATTTTTATAAAAGTGTAATTAGAGGTAACACTAAGTAGGTCGGAGTTGTTTTTTTCTCATATGTATGGAGTTTATGTATATGATTAAACTACACTAATACAGGCAAGACTCCAGTTAACGTGTTGCAGTTTAATGGGCACAAGACGATTTTCCCCTCCATCCGGCAGAGGGCGTCTATTCTACGAAATTTGGGCTCTTTGTAGCGCTCGCAGCGGGGAGAGCGAGAAGTACGTGTGGTGAGGCTCGCTTCCTGTGTGTGCATAACTCTGGTCCCTGTCAGCGGCAGTGTTCATTCAGCCGCCTCCCGTTTTTCTGAATTGTACGTTAGCTACGGTGCGGGAGCTCTCAGGCGAAACACGGTGGTTAGGGTGGTGGAACCATGGCTGTGAACCTAAGCAAAAACGGCCCAGCACTAACTGCTGCTTACAAGGAGGTGGTGGACGAAAAATCCAATACCAACTGGTAAGGGGTGAAATGATTTGCTGCGTTATCCGATTCACGTCAGCCTGTTATTTTGTCTTTGTCATCAGTAACTTGCAGGCATTCGTTGCTGAAATCTAACATATCGGTAGGTTGGTGCTTGCTAGGCTTACATTAGCATATGTACATCTACAGCTGGCGAACGCGTTACACTGATTTCCTGGTTGGCAAATAATCTACGCTGACGAGGAGACTATTTTAGCTTCTGATTTGTCTTGGCGCAGTTTGTTTGTTAGCCACATCTGGTTTTGCATGTCAGTTTAAAAGGGTAAATAGTTAGGTTGCTAGTAGACTGCGAATTATCTCATCTCAGTTATAATGGTTTGCTAGCTGGACAGCCATTATTAGCTAGCGAGTTGCCCAACAAGCTAATGTCGTTGCTGCACACACTGGTTTCTCTTTGAGGTTACGCTGGAATGTTAGACTTTTCTCCTTGGCCCTGCGTCTAAAATGACTTCCTCCTTGGTTAAGATTAGTTTGTTCGCAACCCCGTGTTGTTGAATTCACAGTAGCTACTTATTTCATTTAAATGCACCCCTTTACTACTTATTCGTTTTCTGGCGCATGGAGATAAACCCTTATTAACCTTACTTTATTGTTAATGATTCGGGAAATCGTGCTTCTTTATCTGGTTTACCACGCTTGTTGCCTTCTGGCCACTCCCAAAAGAAGGACATCATGTTAAAATAGCTTTTCTTACAGGTGGGGGTAGAACAATGACATTGCTGGACTGTAACATTTCCTAGTCAGAGCTCACTACGGACAACACGTAACTCTGGCGTGCTGTAACAAAAACGATTTGGCCCGATACATTAGCCTACTAAAATTCTGACATTCTCGTATTAACGGGAATGTCTTCTAATGCACCATGTACTGTCGTTTACTGTGTATGCAACTACCAAAGTGATTGCCTCATTGTGTCAATAAAGAAGTATAGTCAGTTAATAGAGTAGTGCTTAAAATCAAGTTATTCAAAGATATCCTTTTAGAGGAGTAGGTATCACTGAGGAACTGGTCTGTATATACTCACGGGCCAGTTTTGTAAGCACTATTACGCTAAACATGTATGCAAGGCTTCAGGGAAGTGCAAAACAGACCTTAATAAAACATTAATATAAATAATAATAAAAAACATGATTTATAGTGGGCACACTCATGGGCTTCCTGTAGAGAAGCCTTTGAAGAAATTGTCAAAGAACAGCAATTTGGCCAATAGATTCCTTACTAGCAATAGCTACTTTGTTTGAGCATTGTTCATTATTTCTCTGTCAGACTGTACATATTGTACACTGCACACAGCCTTCAGCTGCTGTGTGAGTCTGTACTTGTCTATTTTTGACGGGGTAGATGTTTATCAGTTGGGTGACAGCGCTCCCAAGTCATCGAGTTGTAGATTATGCTGCATGGAGCTTCTTAATTGCTCAGTGTTTGCTACACTGGGTGCAAAATGAAGCCATAATGCCTTGCTTAACTTGAAATAACACGGTGACTGCATATTCAGCGTTTGCTTAATTGTTGTCAATGCCGACTCATTATGGGAAGTGATAGAGGGAGGAGTATGAGTCAGGCCGAAAGCAAGCAGATAATGAAGTGGACGTCCACCCTACCGTGCAGATGACTGTTGGTGTTTCAAATTCTCCACCGCCAGTTTAAGTCCTTAATTATAAACTGGGTTGTTTAGCCTACGCGTCGAAGTACGCAACACAGTAACTAGCTGCACGTTACAGGCAACATTTCTGCTGACATATGTAGAACAGAAGACCAAATGAGCAGAGGCATTATTCAGATAGATACAGTCCCCACTTCACAGCAGCAGTAGACGAGTTCCACAGTGAAACCTGTTGATGGCGGTGCTTAACGGTGCCCTATATTAATTAACCTCAGTTCTGCATCGAGAGGTTTGCCATCGCACTTCCCCGCTCGAGTTCAGCTGAGCGTATCTAGCGCACACACACGGATCGTAACCATGTCAGCTGGACGGATGCGACGTTTGTTGGCAAGCAGGAAAGGACTGCGCTTGATGTTTGACGCCTGATTACAAACTGAAAGGAAGCTAAATTTGTGTTCTAATCTAGTGTTGAGCTTGCTAAATTAAGATGTACTCTTATTTGCGGAACTCTCCTGCGGAGAGTTCTTCGGTTTCTTTTCTTAGAGACCATAGGCTAATTCCTCTAACCGAAAGGGAGAATGTTCTTTCGTATATGGACCTGCTCTGCAAAGAGGAAGTCCACAAAGCTTCCACTTCGACGCAGACGGCCTTTGTTTAAAGGTTAAAGAACAGAGCTGTATGCATAGCGCTCTGTCCTGGCCTACCTGCCGTAGGTTCCAGCAGAGTTATGATACTGGCTGGCATTGTACCGGAGGTTACTAGACTACAAATGCCTGGCCCAACCAGAACAAGTTTACCTATTACTCTGAGAGAACTTGCTGGTCTGAATACCCAAATCACAGCCAAAAGGATAGAAATAAATCCACATGTGTATTACACAGCAATTATAACCATTTTCTATTGGTTATTACATTGATTGAATGTAAAATATTGACACTAGGGTAATGCCTGGTAGCTATGTAAAGAAGATGATTGCATGTAGCTATGCACCAGAAGTGGTATAGCCTGGTTAAAATTAATAAAATTGTCTCCGCTACAAACAAAATGGGTCCACCACTTTATTTGAAATGCCAATACTAGCAATGTGCAAGAATTGAATGTTGTTTACAGTACCTTACCTCCAGGCATTCACAAGCTATAATGGAGAAAGTAGCCTGTCTGTTGCCTGCTAGCTCTAGCTTCAGTAGTAGAACAGTCATTATTCCCGGCACACCTGTTAAAGCAGGCTGCTGGAGATATTATTGTAGTTTCCCTATCCTGCATTGGCTGAATGGGTGTGGCTCTATCGCAACCCAATACGGCAGTTTGTATTTCACCTGAGGTCTCACGGGCTCCTCAAGTGCTGACTGAACCATAGTTTTACTGTTATTAACTGTGTTCACATGGATAGTATTTAATTAGCAAAAAACTAGCAATGTATTTGGAAAAGTGTATAAGATTAACTATTTTATGATGAAAAAAATCGTCCATGTACACTTCCTGTTTTCGGAAAGGCCACAAGGAGTTGTTTATCCTAGGTTGAGCTGGTGTACGGCACACGAGTTGAAATGTTTATTTTCTCGCAGGAGCTACTGTGTCAGTGGCTGCGTTGCGTAACGTGCCTTCCACCGGCCCGCTGGCCTCGGGGTGGCACAAGGCAGCTGTGTTTCCTGGCACTGTCTTCAGTGTCAGTTAATTTCCTGCAGACACGCTCGCGGCTCATCACGTTTCTGACCTGCCGTTGAGGCGTGTCCGTGGAAACCGAACTGTAGCACCCCTGTGTTCGGCTGGCCGTGAAGCTTGATTGTATTTGAAGCTGGTAGAACAAATGGACAGCAAGTTAAAAAGTAAGCCTTCAGCATCAAGAGATTTAACGCAGGCTAGTCTGTTTGGTAGGATCTTTAGATAACGCTGTTTTTTTAACACGAACAACGTTCTTAATATGAAGATACAACGTTTATTTTGTATTCTTACCTGGTGCTTAAGGTTGATGGTTCTACATGAACTGCTTTATGTGGAGATGATGGGTATTTGTCATCGCTAGCCTTTGTGGTTCAACGTGTCTCCCACAGCCTGAACATGTAAACACATTAAGATATTAATACCCCTGTACTTTTGCATGCTGGATTGTACTGCTTTGATTAACCGTTTCTGAATATAGATGGAGCGTGGTTATTGTTGGTAGTTTTACCAATGTATAGAAGCGGTGTGGTTTTCTCCACTGCCTGTCTCCACCGCGACCGTGACCTGTTTTGTCTGCGCATGCTCAGTTTGAGCTAGAGGAAGTGGATGTGGCTTGATCGGTGCACGTATCAGAGTGCACTGAGAAGCAGGAGTACTGCAAGAAACTCAAACGTTTTGTGAAACTGACACTTCTTTAAAAAATAAATAATAAAAAAACCCAAACGGGTTAATGTTACACTTGGGCACCGTACTGGGCCCCACAAGTGCCTCGGTTCTTTAGTGTTCTGTGGTGTTTGCGAAGTATTGATCACCAAGGGTTCACTCATCTGTTTTCACTGAATGTGTAGCTCCATGTATTCAGAGCTATTTATTTTCCCCAGACATTCCTTTAGTGACAAAAAATGAGTCATTCCTCAAGTAATTCCTTTTAGCAAAACTTGCTGTGATGTCATTCTCAAATAATAGGAATAGTACCAGGATCAAGCTATTCTCTAGGTTTTTAAATGGGGGAGGGTTTTGCTGCAATCAAGTTTTCTTGTCGCCTTGGAATGTGTCTTGTGTGCATGTCTTATCGGGCTTGATTAACCTGCGTAATTTCTCTCTAGGGCCTTGTTCACCTATGAAGGAAACACCAATGACATTCGATTGGCTGAGAAGGGAGGTGAGTCGTTCTGGGCTCCCGTGATTGGAGTGACGCTGCCTGAGTGCATCTCCATACCACCACAGCTTTAACTGTTTTAGGTTGTGGGTTCATGATCATTTTATTTCTTATGTTATTCCTGGTATTTTGATGTTTGCACTGTTTGTATTGCATTTATGTTGCCGGCTGTCCTTTCTGTCTATTTATAGTAATCTTGGTGCTAAATCTGTATTGAGTATAAAAGTGTCTTGATATATCTGATATGTATTGATGTGTTTGTAGGATCTGTGCTGTATGTGTGTACTCATCTGCGCTGTATCTGTGCATGAAGATGCTATGTTGCTGTATCTGTGCATGCACATGCTCTGTGGCTGTATCTGCATGCTCATGCTTGCTCTGTCACTGTATTTGTGCATGCACATGCTCTATCTGTGCATGCACGTGGCTCTATCTGTGCATGCACACGCTCTGTGTCTGTATCTGTGCATGCACACGCTCTGTAGCTGTATACGTGCATGCATATGCATTTGGCTCTATCTGTGCGTGCGCACTCTCTGTTGCTCTATTTGTGCTTGCACAAGCTCTGTGGCTGTTTCTCTACGCTCATGCATTCTGTTGACATCTGTGTCAAATGTCTATCAGATGGGGGCCTGGAGGAGCTGGTGGAGGAGCTGAACAGTGGGAAGGTTATGTACGCCTTCTGCCGGGTCGAGGACCCCAACTCCGGCCTGCCCAAATATGTCCTCATAAACTGGGTGAGCGCTACAGTATCATATCGTCTATAGTCTGTCATTTTTAAACTTAATGGTAAGACTTAATCATTCTCAGATACGTGTGCAGCCATGATCCGCCTTGTTCAGTTGAGTTGGAACTGACTGAAATTTTGTTTCAGACTGGTGAAGGGGTGAAAGATGCCAGGAAAGGCCTGTGTGCCAATCACGTCAGCTCCATGGCCAATTTTCTAAAGGTGGGTGGAGCTCGTACAGTCCTCGTGCTGAGCTGTTAGTCCCAGCACTGTAACTGTGTCGCACTCCAATTTGTCCCTGACCCACTCAGGTGTTTGCTTCTTCATGATCAGTCGGTTCTTGCACTTCTGGTTTTGTGTGTCTGCGTCTGTGTCTGTCTGTGTGTGCGTAAAACCCACCACAGGATGTGAAACCAGAGACCACTCCACAGGCAGCAGGTCATATAAAACTCCCTTTCACTGAAGGTGCTTCAGCACCGTGTGGAACAGCCAATATCACTAAATGCCATGCTGATGTTGCAGTTCCTCATGGTAAACCCGGGTAAAATATACTGTCCCATTTCATGACCTGAAGGGTTGACCAAATTTCCGGGGTCTTTTTTTAAAATAAAAAAATATATATATTTTCTCAGCTGTAATGCCGTATGTCCAGTTCAGAGGCTGCTCCGCAGGGTCTCTTTCCTTGAATAATACATGCGTACCAAGACAGCTGCTAAGGCTACGCAGCGCAAGCCTGCTGGTTTGCTGCTGTATATCCTGTCGTTCCCGCGGCACGGGGGCACCAGATGCCGCCCCCCCCCCCTTTTAGGAGCGCCTGACTTATTTTCGGCCGGCCCGCGTGTCCTTCCAGGGGGCCCACGTGACCATCAACGCCCGCGCCGAGGAGGACGCGGAGCCCGAGGTCATCATGCAGAAGGTGGCCAAGGCCTCCGGGGCCAACTACAGCTTCCACAAAGAGTCCAACCGCTTCCGAGACTCCGGCCCCCAGGGGCCCGTGGTGAGTTCCGCGGCTCCGCCCCCCCGTCTCTCCTCGCGCGCCGAGGCTGCGCTGAAAAAGCCAGAGTCCTGCAGGCGCGTTAAAATATTTAAATCCCTGCAATGTTGTTCCTGTCTTCCGTTCTTTCATGTTTACTGTGATTTGATCTGTTTTCTCTTGTGCGCGTCTTTGCAGGAACAGCGCTTTAGTATCCCTTCAGGGATTTTTTTTAATTTTTTTTTTTTAAACGGTGGACATAAACGAGACACGGTTACAGTAAACTGCTCTTGTGCTCTGGAGGACCGCATAGTTCGAGAGCAGTTATTGGAGGCGGGCAGGTAGTTTTCAACTGGAAAAATGTGTGTCTTAATCTACCCTTTAAATGTTTTTTAATCCAGTGGGTCAAAGGAAAATTAGTCGGCCCTCGCGCTGTGTACAGAAAGAAAGTGTGCGAGGGACGTCTGCTGGAAAGACGGGCCGCACGAGGAAGCGAAAACTGTGGACTCCTTCCCTGCGTTGCAGTTGTGTTTTCCTGTTGTTTCGGTGCGGGGGGGCGGAGCCAGCGCTTCACTGGGGCTTTACCGCAGTAATCCAGAGGCTTTTCCGGAACGTCCCGTGATGGCTGGCAGGGGCGCTGTGGGCACATGCTAGCGCGGTCGCTGCCAGCGGCGCTCTAAGGGCTGTTTACGGAGCAGTGAGGGGCGCAGGCGTGGGGGTGTTGTTTGGAGCGGGGCAGTCCCAGGGGGTTTCTGTGCGTTTCTGGGCGCGCCTGTGCCTGGCGAAAGGGCTGTACTGTCCACTTCCTCTAGCAAACATGCTTTCGTTTATGAAGTTAGTAAGAAGACAGAGTATATCCGCACACTGTTATTTCTGCTCCCAAAGTGATTTAATAGTACAACATTGCAACCTCAGAAGTCTTCGTCAGGTACATTGGTTGTACCTCATGAAGACCTTTGAGGTCAAAACGTTGTACTATTAAATCACTTTGGGAGCAGAAAAAACAGTGTGTGGATATACTCTGTCTTCTTACTCGCTATATTTTTTTATCCTGCACCTGTTGGAATATTTCGTATGTGCGTGCATTCCCCCGGACTGCATTTGTTTACGAAGTTAACATGCCTGTTAAGCAGGTATTTTTCAAGTCGTCCTAAACCATTTGTGCGGAGAACTTGGTGCTCTGTCCTCCTCTATTGTAAATATGGAAGGCTGTTATCATACCTATATGGAATGTGCATTAGTTCAACAGGCCCTTGCATTGTACATACAGTGCTGTAGTATTGCGTTTAAGATAAATGAAAATATGCTTCACAAATTAATTTCACTTGACATTTCTTTCACAGGGCTCTGTCTATCAGAAGACCAACGCCATATCTGAAATCAAAAAGATCAACAAGGACACGTTCTGGGCACAGGCTGAGGTGAGCCAGCGCCGGCTTTTGGGGAGGTGGGGGGGGGCGGGGGCACGTGCTCCTGTGACTGAACCCCCCCCCCCCCCCCCCATCCTCTTCCTCTCCCTCTCTCCCTCTCTCTCTCTGTCCCGCTCTCTTCCTCACCTTCCCTCTCTCCCTCAGAAAGACGAGGAGAAGCGGAGGCAGGAGGATAGGCGGAGGGCCGAGGACGAGCGCCAGCACCTGGAGCGCGAGCGCAAGGACCGGGAGGCCAAGGAGGCGGCGCTGAGGGACAAGAGGGACAAGGAGAGAGCCAATCAGATCGACCAGCAGAAGTGAGCCGCTCGGAGCTACTATAGCGACAGGAGTTGTGTGGTTAGAGGGGTGCTCTACAAACAGTCCCTTGGTCTGATAAAACCGTTCCTAAGGTTTCTTTTACACTCCTGCATCCGTAGTGTAAATGCAAAAAAAAAAAAAAAAGTTTAGTCGTATCGCTGGCATAAGTGGCTTGACTCATTTGTTTTGCTGGTTGTCTTTCACAGGAAGTTCCAGCAGCAGCAGGACTCTGAAAACAGAGACCAGGAGAGGCACCAGTGGGTGAGTGAGCCTGTCCTACCTGTAGAGCTTTTAAAGGGCTTCGGTCCCATCTCCCTGTTGGGGTCGGCTTTGGGACTCAGTTACTCTGAGATTAGAGCTTAAGCCTCTTTCAAGCCGTCTCTTACCGAATATCCTCCAAGGACCACAGAGAATGACGCTGGTACAGTGTCACATTCAGGGGCTAATCCAGTACAAGTGGAGGAAGAGCTTTTCTCCTTTTAGTGCTAACAGACAAATCGTTTCCTGTGTGTTTTTAATGTGAAATTATGCACTGACACACAGAATTTCCACGCTAGTTTCACAGAAGACCCGTCATTTTGAGAGAGCAGGGCAAGTGTGTGTTGGCGCCCCCTTGTGTTTTGTGTGTGGTGTGCGGGGTGTCTGGTGAACGTGTGTACGTGTGTGTGTGTGGCGCTCTCCTCAGGCGGAGCAGGAGAAAGATTTCCAGGCCGTGCAGAAGAAGGGGTTCAAGCGCGGCGAATCGGTGGAGAAAGCCCAAGTGAGTCCATCCACCCGGCGGCCGTCCTCTCTTCCTTTCCTCCTCAGAACGGCGAACGGCTCTCTCCTGCTTCCTCTTCAGTGGCTGGGGTGCCGCACTGCTCTTCCTTGCAGTGACCTGTGCTCCGCTCTTCAGAGTCTGAACACTGCTCTCGCTCCTCTCTCTGTAGCGCGTAGGCTGGGTCTCTGTTCACTCTGGCTGCTCTCTCTCTCTCTCTCTTCGTCTCTCCTTCTCTCTCTCTCTCACTCTGTCTCTCTCCCTCTCTCCTTCTCTCTCTCTGTCCTTCTCCTTCTTCATACCTCTGCCGTCTGTCTGCAGCCAAACCCCTTTGGCTCGACCCGTCGTGGCTTCTCTGTGAAAACTAGGCTTGCGGTTTTTTCTCCTGAGAGAGACTGTGTGCTCTGGACCTCTGCCATTAGAGCAGGGCAGCCTCTGTCCTCTTTTCTTCCAGGAGTGTCATTGAGCTCTGTGCAGGCTGCATGTCCCCTGGCTCTGGGCCATACTAGGTTTTCCCACTCTACACAGGGACTGACCCTCTGTCTTTCCAGGAGGCGGCCTCCGTCATCTCCCAGCGCTCGATGAACCCCAGGGAGATGTTCAAGCAGAGGGAGAGGGGCGTGGCCCCCGACAACAGAGAGGCCCCGCCCAGCCCCCAGCCAGGTGAGAGCCGGAAAGGAAAGCGAATAAAAAAGCGACTTGGTGTGCATGTTCCAAATCCATACGTTTCCACGGAGAAAGCACATTTCAGTCTGAGTTCCCGGTCACAGGAATTCTGCCTCAGTGGGGGGTGGGAAGGGGGGGGGGGGGGTTGGGTTGGGTGACTACAGCAGAAATCAAGCCTTTAGACAGAAGGAAAGTTCCAGTGTTTTTCCTTTTGTGGTTAAAAAGAGAAGATATTTCTAGAGAGTCAAATGAAACCGCTGTCCTGCACAGCCTGCTCCCCCCTCGTTATTATTGGAGTGGAGCTCACCCTCTTCTGGGTACCTGCAGCGCGCTGAAAACGTGCGCTATGGTGTGTGTGAGAACACGCGCTCTGGCGTGTGTGCAAATGTGCACTGAGGTGCGTGTGGGGAAACGCGCACGCATGAGGTGCGTGTGCGGAAACGCGCGTGCTGTGGCGTGTGGAAACGCGCTGTGGCGTGCGGGAACACGCATGCTGTGGCGTGTGGGAACACGCGTGCTGTGGCGTGTGGGAACGCGCTGTGGCGTGCGGGAACACGCATGTTGTGGCGTGCGGGAATGCGCATGCTGTGGCGTGTGGGAACACGCGCGCGGACATTCCTGCTCTTCCAGCCCATTGCTTGTGCTGCACTAATTGCGGTGGCGCTCAGCCGGTCTGGGGAGAAGGGAGCCCGCCTCACCTTTCCGTCTCATTCGCCGCCGCGTCGCCGTGCCGCCTCGTTGCCATGCCGCCTCGCTGGGGCCTACGCCGCCTCGCTGGGGCCTACGCCGTCTCTTGCTCTGTGAGTAACCCCTCTGTCCCCCTGGCTGCTCTTGTCTCTTCCATTCTGTGTGTCTGCGTGGGTGTCTGTCTCTGTCTGTCTGTCTGTGGGTCTGTCTGTCTGTCTGTCTGTCTCAGGGCGGCTGCACAGCCCCTTTCTGTCCAAGCAGCCCTGCGAGCCGGAGCGGTCCAGCTCGCCCCTGCGCCAAGCCTCGCCTGTGCCCGCCTCGCCCGTGCCCGCCGCCCCCGCCTCGCCCGTCCCCGCAGCCCCCGCCTCGCCCGTACCCGCCGCCCCTGCCTCGCCCGTCCCCGCCGCAGGTCTGAGTCACACACACACCCCCCCCCCCCCCCTCAATAAAACTCATCACATATGCAGCAAATACTCTGTCCTCAGCAAGAAACCCCCCATTACATAGTCTGGGCTCGGGGCCAGCTTATAATTATATGAAAGATTATCCCCTTCAGCCCTGGGCTAGGATGAGGCTGGAGTCCGCTTCTGTAGCAGGGGGATTTATAATAACTGTCACGAGCACGACCTGGCCAATAAGCAGAGAGTCAGGAATATACACTCTTAATGTGAGCCACTGGAAATATCCCCACTTTATGTAAACATGCCCAGCGTTTAGAAAGATACCGTGAGTATAGTGTAGATTATGCATTATTTTTTTGTTGGAGTCGAAAGCTGTTGCCACGCAGGGATAAATACCTTCTGTTGCTGCCGGATTCTGTTGTAATATTGGAAGACTCAAACACATTAAGCAAAGGGAATTAATTTGTTTCTAGTGATGCTGAAAGGAACCAGTTGCTGAACCAGTTGTATAGATAAGGTTGAGCACAGGTTACGTTATTGCCCCTGTGTGTTTATGTTGGCTGTACACCTTTAAACAGGATAGCTAAAGAAGAGTGTTTGGATCTGTGATGTAACGGGCTTACTGACATTGAGATGTAGAAGACAGGATTAAATATAAGGATGCTTTTCCTAAGAGACATCTGTATGCAGACAGTCTCGTTTGATGCCAGAATCTCGTGGTACGCTAGCAATTGTGACGATATTGATATTATCGTCGCTCTTGCTTCCAATTATACAAGTTTGTTTCTTTTTTTCTCCTGCCCTGCTTTAATAGTTGTATTATCCCTACCAGAATTCTAGTATTATACATCTACAAATATAATTTAGATTTTGTTGATTTGCTTTAAAGTCTATATTCTTGATCTCCTTTACAATGTAAAAAACGGATAAGCAACCACGTCACATAGTGTATTCCCTGTGGAGCGTTCTGTATTCGCACCAGAGACGTTTGCGCGGTGTCTTTGAACTCCTGCGCGTGCTTTGAAAACGACGTCCGCGGTAATTTCGCGGTCCAGCTGCTCTGTGGCGGCGATCGTGAATCTCCGCCAGGAACGGAGCAGGGAGGGGTGACGTGGAGTCGGCCGCTTGGCTCCGCTCCACGCTCGCTGCTCCCACGCGGCCGGGAAGCCTGCTTTAAACGGACAGAAATGTGGTGTCCATAACCGGAGATTATTATAAGCACATTCATGTAAGCACTGCACACGCGCATTACGTTAGCCTGAAGGCCATTTTATGACATCCCCCCGCTCTCTGGAACCCTTTGTGACTACGCTTTTAGTTCTTCTGTTTCATATGGTCTGAACATACCTGCTTCATACAGCTGCCTCTCTGCCTATCTGCCATAACTATGACTTACAGCTGGAACTGAGACTAGTTCTAACCAGCTGAGTCTTCATCACCCTCATCCTCCACTCTATCAGTGCAGCAGTCTGTTGAGTGTCAGGGCCTCAGGCTGTGTCCATGCCGGCATGAGTCACTCCATCAATGCTACAGGACACCATTCAGCTAACCATCCACATGGAGATAACAATGAGAGCCAAACACGGAAGAGATCCATGTCAAATAACAGGCCGGCCTCTGAGAACCCGCCATAGGTTTGTATGAGAGTCATCTCGGCAAGGTGAGGAGCAAGTCTTCCCCCCGGAGTTGGGTCTCCATGGACTCTGTCCGGTTTGAGTCCGGGCCAGTGTGTCTGTGTTGTCTGTTGCATGCCATACATTGTGTCAGTGTGTGTACGTGTGTGTTTGTGACGATCAGAGCCCACTGTCGAAGAGCAGTCCAGGTCTGAGTGGGAGGAACAGGAAGAAGCGCCTCAGGAGGATTACGAAGGTGGGGTCCACTTCCTCAAACGCAAGTTCGCGTCCGCACCTCGAAAGTCTGCTGGTCCCGTCCATCCCCCATGTCACAGCCACATGTATGGAGAGCCACTGGGTTTGCTAGTTTTGCTTTTCACACAAAAAGAAGCAGTCAGTCCAGACTTAAGAGACCCGGTGAGGCAAGTTACCTTTGGAAATCAGCTGCTGTAACTGCGCAGTTTAGTGTTTAGCGACTGTAACGCAGACTCCGTGACTCTCCAGGACTTGGGCGTAGCGAGCGCTGTTACCGCTGCCACCTGGTGGCGAGCATGTGGAAGTGAGCGTGACGGTGCGCTTTCTCGCCTCACAGATGTGCAGGCAGTCCCGGAGGAGCAGCCAGCCGCGGGCAAGCAGTATAACTCCCACCAGGTCGCCGCCCCCGCCGAAGAGCTCTACGAAGCCGTCCCTGAGCCCGACAGCATTTACGAGGAGCCCCCCGAGGTAGGGCCGGAGCCCCCGGCCTCCACGGTGAGCTCAGCCCCCCCCTCTGAACCAGCGCTGCGCCGAGCGCCTGCCCTTAGCGGCACGTCGAGTGCTTTTTCACGAGCCTGTCTTCAGCTCGTCCTTTGAGGGCTGAAGTAATGATGGAACGTCCCGGAATGTGATGTAAATATCTGTACGCGCAGCGCTTACCCCAGGGTAATGACTTGTATCCAGATGTTTGCGCGCTAATTAAACTGGCCAGATGCAATGGGAAGGGCTCTCTGGGGGGTTTGCGCTGGTGCGTGACCTGCCTTACTGAATTTCATTATTCTGCTGTGGTGTATTGACCATTTGGTGTGTTGATCTCATTGTATAGTCCCTGCGATTGATCCGTTTCAGACAATGGAGTTTGATGGTGTGGAATTTCAATTGTATACATAAAAGCACTCTCCCCACTGTTAGGATGATAGAGAAAGAGACTAATACTGTGTACTGTGGCATTTATTTGCTGTGAGGTAACTGGTACATTATCATCAGTTTTGGGGTCTTCACATATGTCTTCAGATATCTTGCAAGTAATATTTTTCGCAACCAGTAATTCTTTTCATGTGGCATAATTAAAATATTTATTAATATGTGCATAGTAATCTGCTCTTGCCTAGTATGAGAGGGGGAAGGAATGGCGATCAGCATGGTGCTGTTCTCTGAGAGGCAGATATGATTGCCCTTTTACTTTAGGCCAGTAGTATAGCCACTTATGGAGAAGGAAGATGACCATTATCAACCGAACCGAGCTAGTGTGGATTGCTTACTTATCAATCATCATTGTAGAGAAATATTATTGTAGTAATGTGTGCTCCTGTTTCCTTGTAAATGAATCCTGAGCCCAGGATTAGACAAACCTGAGATGTGCGTAAATGGTGAAAAGTCTAAATCTGTTTAACAGCCCTGACAAATGTCACTCTTCCTAGAAGCTGGTGTTTCGGATGGAAACTTGGCTTACCCCCTTTAGTGTGCTCTAAATGACCATCTGTCCGCAAAATTGCAAAAATATCCCTGCTTCGGTGATGCCTGTGATCTTTTCCCCCCTTAAAACGGTCTATTCCGAACAGCAGCGTGTGGTGAGTTACTTTGGTGAGTAAAAAAAGGCAGCGCTCTCTGACCCGGCTCCTTCTGTCCCTCAGGCGGAGGAGCAGAACGCCGCGGATGGCACCGCCAACCGGGGCATCTGCGCCAGGGCCCTGTACGACTACCAGGCTGGTGAGTGGGCGTCCGCTCGCGTAAGCGCCGGGTCTGAGCCGTAATGGAGGCCCGCTCCCTCCACCGACCGGAGTCCCCCACACGCCTATCCTGAGTCGCCCTTTTCCCGCGTTTGACGCCGCGCGATGCGTGCAAACGGTTTACAGCGTGGCTTTTTCAATCGTTCATCCCTGTTACCCGGTCAAAGCGCCTGTTCTCCGTGACCTGTCATTAAGACGCTTTTTTTAGTCATTGTGTCTGCGCGTTCAGTCTGCCTTGGTTTTTACTTGGGCCATCGCCGTTGTTCTGCCTTCTCTGTCACATTGCCGATGATTACGCTTGAAGTAGAGAGGAGAAGAAAGTTCCTGTGTTTCAAACCAGGCGTTTCACCCCTGATTAAGGTCACTGCAGTAATGCACTGGTCTATTTCAAGTGTAGCTTGAGTCTTCCCCCCCCCCCCCCCCCCCCCGCTGGTTTCCATTCCCTGCCCCTTGATAGTTCAGCAAAGCAGCTTTGAAGTCCCTTATTTTTCCTGCACTGCTTAAGGCTTGCTTAGAATACTGCCCCCTTCTGGTCCACCAGCATCAATTCCAGCAAATAGTTTTAGGCGGTTTCCCATGCAGACGGCGGTGTTTTATTTTTTCCCTTGCTATGGGATTCGATGATTTACCTTTACGCTCTTTCCTTTTCCTCCACAGCCGACGACACGGAGATCTCCTTCGATCCCGACGACATCATCACGGGCATCGAGATGATCGACGAGGGCTGGTGGCGGGGTTACAGCCCCGACGGGGGCTACGGAATGTTCCCAGCCAATTACGTGGAGGTTATCTAAGCCTGGGCTCCGCCCACTCACTGGATCAGCAAATCAGAGCCGGGCTGCACCCCCAGCCCTGACTAGGACTCCGGCTAGCTACACAGGGGACCAATTGGACCAAAAAAAAAAACCGGCTTCTACATTCGATTGGTGTATCATTAGAAAAACTCCATATGGGCCAGCTATATTGAGAACTAGTCTAGGGACCATGGGAAATTTAAACATACCCACATCAAAGGAAGCTGAACTGAAAGGGGTCTTATGATTTTATTATTATTGTTATTATTATTACTATTGTGATTACATTAGACCAGTTCTTCCACGACACCAGATATTTTATAAACTGAGAAGTTTCCCCAAAGGTTATGAGCCGATGTGCATGTTTTAGCTTAGGAGTCCTCTGTGAAAAATTGAGTGCACTTGCAAATCACATTCCTCTAAAAAAAACCATTTCCATTATTTTACCAATTCCGTTATTTTCCCCGTGTTTTGGTCAGTTTGAAATCCTCACGGACATCCTAGCAAAAGGATGTTTTAAGGCTCACAGAAGGTACCCATGATTTGACATTGCAGGGAAGGTGCGTGGGCCTTCTTTACCAGTCACGCATTGAAGTTACTAGCCTTGTGTTGCCTTTTACTCTTTAAGGAGATTTTAAATTCCAGTTTTTTGTTTTGTTTTTCTTTGAAGCTGTTATATAAATTGAGATTGCTAAAACAGATAGCTTGTGTGAATCGGAGACCACAGTTTGCATTGCAGTCGGATTAGATATTGGAACAGAACTTTACTGTAGTGTTGGGAATGAGCGTTTAATGTTATAAGACTCAAACAAACCTGCAGAACCAAGGGGAAGGTGCATGGCACACAGTTAACTGGTTATACGTCCGTTTCTTTTCCGTGGCTGTGCCTCGTGACCGAAGTTCACCATGCCCGGCCCTCCAGGCCTGCTTGCATGCCCACATAATTTGGAAACTTCAACTTCCCCTTTTTGGTTCACTGCAAATTATTGTTAGCAACCTTATTTCCAGGTTGTCTGGTTTTGCGGCTGTGAGCCTACGGACGCGGAAGTGTCATTCGATGGTGGCAAAGCAAGGGCCACAGAGTGAAATTATGTCTTTGCTTTCACTTACTTGTTCTAACCACAGTCCTGTAATCAGTCTTTCTGCCAATTGCATTCACCTGACCTTGTCTTGTTTAGTTTTTTTGTTTGTTTTTTTTTTTATTTTTTAAACTTGTATGAAAAAATCATTGTGAAAGAATAATCATTCTGTGGGACATTTGTCACTTTAATTAATAATAAAGGAATTTAAAATCGTGGAAAGTATTTCATACTTTTTTTTTCCAACCTCATTTTCCCACCATCGAAGAAATTAATGACTTAATTTTGCTCGTTTTAAATTGTGCTTCTAATTATTTTGAGGTCATGGCTGCAATTAATTACATGAGACACAGGGGGGCAGTATGCCTTCTGGTTTTTGACAACTGAATTGAAATAACTGAATATTATTACTAAGCAGACCACAGAGTACACAGCGAGGGCCAGTATGTTTCAAGATGACTTGACAGATTCTGCTTTTATTGTTATTTGCTAAATTAATTACTCAACCTGTAAAAAATGATAAAGTCATGAGCTACAGCTATAGGCTGTGCATGTATCGTTGGTGAAAATGTTTTATTGTGGTCTGATGTACTGTTAACTGAACTTGCATTTGTGTTTACAGGTGTTTGTATAATTGCTTTGAACGAGAACTAGAATGCGCAGCCCTCCAGGAGTGGAACTGTGGACTTTTGCCATGCTAGTCTGCTATTCAAAACCGTATTTGGTCAAGTGATGCAAGCCATCCAGGTAGTCAAAGTACTAAACTGTTTAATTTGTACTTGGAGAAATAATTAATTAAACTGCATAGGCTTCATTAGGTTTACGTAGGTTTTAAATGAAACGCGGACAACACTGTATATTTAAGACTAAACGTTTTTGCCTCTGCCGCCGTCTGTTCGGTCTGAAAATGGCCCCCCCTAAATATAAACATGCCAAATCGGTTAAAACTACTGAGAACACAGCTGGGAAAGATGGCGGTTTTGAACATTTTTACAGTTATGAGTATCAGTTTTCGTCTCAATTCTGCCCAAACCTCGACCGTTTTGTACACGCTCAATAAGCAGGCTGTTTCCTGGAATAAGAACGTCAGTGAGATAACGGCTGGGGATTTTTGTTGTGTTCACCTAGGTTTCAGTTTCAAAAGAAAAGTGAGATTATTTGTGTTTCTCCCTTGTACCCCTCCCTCTTCATTCTGTATAATTCTCTCCAATTTCATTTTTCACACTTGTATTTTAATGTAAATTGTAAAATTCTAAATTCCATAGTCAAACAATTAAATATTGCAATGTAATTAGCAAGTCCTTACACATTTCATATTAGAATGGTTTGTGACCCTTTCTTCTTTGCTTGGATGTTTTTAGTCTGTGTCGTCTTATTACGTGTTTTCACACCACATTGCCATCGCTTAACGCGCTTATCCCAAGCAACTTAATAAAGTGGAGAATATCCGATTTAGTCTCAGGAATACAGAAGTGTGGTCTCCACATGCAGTCACACAACTCCCATTTAGGATCAACAAGTTTGCCACACAATATTGGTATTCTAAACAAAAATACAACTACGTGGCTAACCTGTAGCACGGCTAATCTTTACACAGTAGGGACTTGTGATGCAGTCTCAAGAGCTCGGTCTTCAAAGAAGGACCGACTTTCAGGAAATGACCAGCAACTGGACCAACAGCTGGGTTAAGTAGGTGGTGAGTGAGTTGAAAGGTCAAGGGAGGGGAGGCATTGCTAGGAAGTGGTGAGGTAGGAGGCAAATAAGTCATGAACTATGCCACAGATCCCCAAAGTCAGGGCCTTCTGTGTTGAGTTTCCAACCTTTCAAACCAGACCGGTGAAGGTCATTCTGTGTGAGAAGAGGAGAGAGTTGGTTGAAAATGGCACATTTGGGAGTTTTGCAGAGAAAGTGAAGAGGTTTCATTCCAAACAGCCATACTTACAACAGACAATAAATAGATATTTTCCATGCATGGAGTTAGGTGCCTTTGTGGCTTGTAGTTTAAAGCAGCATGCAATTGTGCCTTTCTACGCTTGGCTGTGCTTGGCTGCTTGTATGCTATTTTAGAATGTGTGAAGATATGAGACAATTTCCTCTGGTTATTCTCTGGAACTATGAAGGGAACTTCTTGAAAGTGTTGCAAGAGGCGCACTATTGTTGACACTGAAATTTCAATTTGGTAACCAAGATTGGGGGTTATTTTGAAAGAAGAACCAAGTTTATATTGATGACGGAATATATTGCTATTTCAGTTCTGCAAAAGTGGGTGGTGGAACAGTGAGACTTCTTGTTTATCGTACATATTGCAGTGACTGCATTTTATTGATGCTACAGTGAACTGCAGCTCTGCTTGCTAAGTTGTATCGTAAGACCACGTGTTTGTGATATCATTAGCCAAGCAACTTCTATGGCAAACGCTTCGCTACAGAACTTTAAAAAAGTCTAAATGAAAGCAAATTTTTCAATTTGCACAGAATTAAAATCAGAAGAGGGAACTAAAATGTGGAAACATTTTTTAAAGCTGTCCATTGTCTGATATGGTCACTGGATTTGCCTTGGCACGATAATTAATGAGCGCTTTCAAATACAAGCCCAACTGCTTACTTAGACCACTTACTCACATACGTGGAAATTACAGATTGAAGGTGATTAATTGATTATAAGAAGAGTTTGTTTATGAGTGCTGAGAAAGGGGGTAGGGTCTTCTGTTAACCAATGGCAGATTTCCCACGTCATGGAAATTTTGTACAATGATGATGAATGCCACAGGAAAAGGTTCTTCTTTCCTGGTAAGCAAGACCTTGGACTGAGTCATGACAAAACTAGCTTTTTTTTTTTTTTAATCTATTCCCCCCCCCCCCCCCCCATGTCTAATTTTTATATTACTTGTACTGAAAATGCATGCTAAAGTAATCTGATTATCACATGAATGTAGAAACAAACTTTCAAGTTGGAAGCAGAGAGTGACATTTGTAATTTTTATCTCAAAATATGAAGTAATACTGGATAACAAAACTAGTTTTTTTTAATTGTATGCGATTAAAAAGTTATAATATCAGAATAAAGCACTGGACAGCTAAAGTGCAAAGGAGTTCTATATAATGGGTCAAAAACAATGATTCATCGTCATCATTGTACAAAGAATGAAAATGCATAAATCCAAAGGGTTAGATGAAGTGGTGAGCTGGCTGAATGTACCAATGCCCAAGCAGAGTCTGAAATGACTCAAGCAAACATGTGCACATATTATGTTTTGTTTCCAGTCATTTTATGACGTTACAGCCAAAAGTTACTTAAAGTCACTGTGGGAACAGGCTGGCACAAAGCAGTGTGGATCTTTATCAAATCTGAACCACACTGGCATAGGCTGACTGGGCAAGGCCGCATTGACTGTAAGATGGACCATAGAGAGTTTTAGTAGGGGTTCCCCTTCCGAACCCCCCCCCCCCCCCTTTTTTTTGCGGAATACTGACTACCCTGGTGAATTGGACAGTAGCAGTACACCTCCATTTGCTGTATAGCTCTCTGGCTCAGTGCCTACAGCAGTTTAGCTGGTATGCCTGCGGAGTGGAAAAGAAGCAGTTCGGTGGCTGGCTGGCTGTCTTCGGTCTACTTTTCAGGCCTGCCATCTGTATTGAACACTAGAGCAGTGAGGACGGTGGGGCAGAAATAGACTTTCTAACGTAAGTCTCAACAAACGTAATAAAGCGCAATAAAAACCACACCCACAGTGACCAGTGAGGAACACTACTGGATGCCACACAGGTGCCAATCGGCAGCAGATCAGCTCCCAGGCCTCTGACTCAAATCTAGAGGCAACCGTTTGGCCGGAATGACACGCGATCATCATTTCTGGTTAACTCTTTCACGTCTGTAAGCACACTCACCAGCCCCCCTTCAGTGCGAGCGTGAAATGAATAGCTGGGAATTTTTTCTCTCTATCTCTGCTTTCAACTCCTCTCTCCTTCTTGCTCACCATTTCAAAGGCTTCTCGTCTGACTTTCACCTGTCTTATGGTTTCCCAAGTGCAGTGACTCACCGCCAGTCTCTTGCACGACACCACAAACGTTGTATTTCCTTTACAGATGTGAAAGTAGTAAATTATTCAATTTCTTCATGTTCAGCCATGTGACTAATATTAGAGATTATTCTCAGATTACATTTTCCTTTTCACCCAGGTGTCCCACTGGTAGAATACATATCTTTATAAACATAAATCTATTGCTTGAAAAGTTATTAGAAAATAATTTTTTTAAAGCATGCAATTAGTCAGGATGCTTTTGCATTTATTTTTGTCTGTATTCAATGTTTGATTATAATTTTGTACTCCATTATATCTTGATAAAACGTGTAGAAAATGTATTAGGGTGGACTGCCTGTTCTCGTTTAAGAAGAACAATAGTTTGGCAATGCTATTAGAAATAGCCGAAAAAACAGAAGAAAATGCATTTGTTACTCAATGTTAAAATAAATGTTAATTAATTTCTTAATTAATTACTTTCATTCCCCTTAACAAATTGATAATGTTACTTAACATTTATGAATTTTTCTTTGGTGTCCTCTGAAATTCACAGTAGTCGAATTCACCTATTTATTCTAATGTTCTGTCAGTTACTGTAGCGAAGGGATTTCCTAAATAAATATATAAAACCATGATGAGTAACGACTTCATGAATAATGGAAGTGACTCACTGTTAAGATGGCAATACATAACAATTACTGGTCATGTAAAGAATAGCTGGGAAATAGATTTTTTTCTCTCCTCTCTAATGTCACCACACACGCATTTATCAATAATATCACAAAACCGATGTCTGTATTTCATTTGACACCCCGAGTGTGGACAGAGCAGTGGAAATGAATGTACAGTATCAATATTTTTATAGAAACTAATACTGACACTCTGCCGTTCTGCCCACACAGATGCATGGAGGGATATTACTGGAGGCTGAGGTGCTGCCCTGGCTAATGGCTGCTTGAAGCAGAAGAGCCAGAACGTAGGCAAAGCGAGCTCCTGGTCTGTTCACACATTCCAATGACGGTATCTCAGTCACGTCACTACGGTGACACATCTGGAAATAATCCCATTGTTCTGTTTGTCAGAGTAGTGTTTTACAATGACCCTCCCCCAAGTAAGGTACAGTATGGTGAGAACTTAGTTACATAATACAGGAGAATCATGACCGTTTCACCTAATAATTTATCCAGTACCGTTGACAAAAATGAGAAAACAGGGATGTGTATATCGACACCTCTGTAGCGAACCTGTGGTCTTTTGCAGAGAAAATATTTATTGACTTTGCGAAAGTACTCATACAGAAACACAAATTAAATATAATTTGATAAATGTAAATGATTACTAAGACAAAAGAAACCAATTTCACTGATCATATATTATATTGTATAAAAGTGGTTTTTATAGTTATTGTTATATATTGTCTTGCCTTTTTTTCTCAGTAAATGAACAGATCATTTTACAAGTACAAGAGGCTCTGGTCTCTGCTGCTATATTGTACTCTTGTTCTGTGGTATGTGGAATCTTTTGACAAACCGCAAAGACACACATTGACTCATTCAGTTGGTACACAGGTTCAGGGTGAGATGTCTCAGGTCTGGAAGCTATGTCCTGCCTTGAACAAGTCGAAGTAAGAACTTCTGTTGAAGCCTAAGCATTTCCACAGTTGTGCTAATTTTGTTTGCTGCCTGGGTTAATTACAGTTGACATCAAGTTTCATTTTAAAGAGTTACCCATCATCACAAATCTACAGCACTGGAATAATGGTCTTAAAATTGCTGACATGCAAGGAATAATTTCCTTACAGGCGGATAGTGGAATGATAAATGACCATTTTAAAAATAGTGGGTTTTTAATGTAGCATACATCATTTCAATTGAATGATGCTTTAATTGAAAACACTTCAATCACAAAATGAATATCGGTATAATTGGGATCACACCATGACCTGGAATTTTGTCCACTTCATAACCCTTACCCTATTTTTACATACACATATACGATTTCACACTATTTGCAATCTAACCTGCTTTAAAGATAACTCCTCCAAGAACCACCTTCTTTTGCGGCAGGACAATATTAACCCCAATGAGAGGAAGTGAATGTTTTGTCGAAATTTACCTTTAAAAAGTACCTCTGAAAGATGGGCGGCCAGCAGACAGTTCGTTATTTTGACATTTAAAGGTTAACTGTACTTAAATGTCAGTCACTATCCGCTTCAAGCAACAACATCCAGCTCCTCCATATCACAGTGATCCGAAACTTCTACAGCAAAGCCGTACAAAATACTTTTAAAAATGGCAAAGTAGTTATAGCACATCCAGTCCAGACATTTCTCTACCTGTAAACACATTTGAGTGTCGAGTATTTGCCTGATTTGACTATTGGGGATTTCTGCATGATTATAGACTCTCAGAAACAAAGGTACATTGGAGGTACATTTTTGTTCTTAGAGGAACAAATTTACCAAATGTACCCAGACAGGTACAATAATGTTCTAAGTGGATATTAATAAGTAACTTTACAAGCAGAAAAATGGAACAAATGAATTATTAAACCCATGGCTAGTGGTACAATTTTATGTATTTATATAGGACACCACCCCGTGGTATCCTATATAGACAACTCGTCTCTACTCGACTTTTTTGGTTTTCCATCAGGCAAAAGTTGAGGATAGTACCTGGTACCTGGTACTTTTTTTGGTATCACCTCCATCGAGGTTCTAAGCGAGCTGAGGCGATACCAAAAGGTGACGTGAAAACACTGCAGACCACTGATTGGTCAGAGAGAATCGTCACTAGAATTGTGGCCTTTGAGCCACCAGAGTCGTCTCGTCGTCTGAGCTCTGATGTAGGATTTCCCAAACTCACCTGTTTTTTTCAGCAGTCTTTTGTCTTGCTGCCTTCAGCCTCTTCTGAAACAAAATTTGTTTCCTTGCTGTGACAATCAGCCACATACAGAGAATCAAGAACACCATCCCTTCGATATCCTCCATTGTTCCTGTGTGTGTCGCGTTGAAGATGATGTCACTGCAGTTTCATGCGGCGTCGCTATGACGACCAGCTACATTGACAGGGGTACTATCTGCAGTGGAAAACGAAGTACCTGGTACCAACAGCGAGTAGCGTTGAGTCGAGTTGAGCCAGTACCATGCGGTGGAAAAATGGCTTTTTTCATGCGAATTTTTCTGAGAGTGCACAAATATGATAAATGCAAGCTACAGTGTGATTGAATAGGGCTGTCTCAACCTGGGAGAGGGACATTCATTAATACCAATATTTATTTGCACTGTTATTTTTTATTGAATTATTATCAATGTGTCAATACTGTCTGGATACATGATTTTATCCTGATTTTAGAATCCATAATGCTTATCTCAATTGTTTTATAAAGTAAAAAAAAATTGAAAACCAAAACATCTTAATAAAAAGCTATGTGTATGATTGTTCTTTTGTAAGAAGATACTACGTTTTTACATCACCAACCCACAGTTATTATGTTTCTCAAGTGCTGTGCTGTGCTGGGTTTCCAGTTCAGTTACTGTACCATGTGGCTGCTTGTACAAAAAAACTGCAGCATTATAGCACTGCAAGAGTAGCTTTGTTGTCAGAATTGCAAACAGTTTCCGAGAAAATTTTGAAAGGCAGGATACAAAGAGCATATTAGCTGCCATCAACTTTGCTAGAACAATGATTTGAGGTAGAATTCACTATAATGGAGCAGTATCTTAGGAGAGGAGGCACTGAAAAAAGAGGTCCTTTTTTGGTTTTTAACTATGTTGCATTTTAAATTGATTTACTCAAATGCAATCAGAGTTTCTACACCACTTACTTATATGCCAGTTTTTTAAGTTCTTAAATGGTGCTTTGAAGAGTTCGCAACTCATCTGTACCAAATTCTGAGACAGGGCATGTTCCAGGAATTAAGCATGTATAGTTTCAGAACAAGCTATTACCCAGTTGCACCCTCCTAATCTTTGTACCACTCTTTCTCTCTCTCTCTCTCTCTCTCTCTCTCTCTCTCTCTCTCTCTCTCTCTCTCTTTTTGACACACACACACACACTCACACACGCATGAACACAGAAATGAATGGCTTTGATTGAAACAGAGTTAATCTCAAATGCTGAAATTAATTCTTAATGTATTTAGAATACTTTTTGTTCCTTATTTTCTTTGTTTCTAATTAAATTGTTTGACATTTTAATATATTAAACCAGTTGCCATAGCATGTAGTTAAGATATTGGCATTATGTTTGTTCTCTGGAAACTCATTCATTGTATATAATTCTTTGTAATTTTTTCCTGGGTCTAGTTCTGTTGCCGTTCTGTCCTTTTTTTTAAAGATTTTGTACTTTTAATTTTAAAATTGTACGGTTGCCAGAATCAGATACAGAACTCTAAATGTGGTTTGATTAAGGAATTTTATAATATTAGTAACTGTAACACCCATTTTTATACTAAATAATTTATATCATAATATTTTCCATGTTTACTGCTTTGGAATGATGACCAGACCAAGATAGACATGGGTCACTGATTTCAATCATGCACACATGCACGTACATTATCTTGTCAAATGTTTTAAATCTTTTTTGGAAAATTCCAAACTTTAACAAAACATTCCTTTTTTGTTAAATCCATTTGTTAATGATTTTGCCATTAGTATGATGAATGTTTTGTGACAAAAAAAGTCTTAATGAAGTACATAGTTTATTTTTCTCACGCCTAGTCTCTAAATATTGATTCTTAACTTCTCATTAAAATATGACTGGATATTCAAAGTATGTTTAAAAGTATGTTTTTAGTTCTTCACAGGTCACAATGCTTTAAACTTCATCACACACAAGCATATTTTATATTGAACTACATCCACTGCGCCACATACCTTCAGCTTATTAATTCTGAAACTCGGATAGGTTTCTACATGGGATATGAGTATGGCAATGGTGTTAACATCAGACCACTACAGCAAAAACTAACTTTCAATGATGTGAAACAGACATACATTCGAAGTTTTAGAAGGGATCTATATGTGTTTATCCACATGTCCATTTGCGCTGCTGCCATCCAAATATGTTTTAAAAACCACAAGTTAATTTTTTAGAACCTTTATGTAGTTGCTGCAAACAATAGACATGTTCAATTAAATGATTTACCGTAAAAATATACCATAGTGCAGTCACATTAGTTCCCATGTATATCATCACATGACTACTTTTTAAGTGCACTAGATTAAAATGATCTTGGCTCAAATGGAATGAATGCCAATTTTACAAGTCCATAAATGCCAAATATTGAAATGAAATTAAATGGATAGTAAATTTTCCAATCCTGTCAACATGCTGCTTCATGTAAAAAAAATTAAAGACACAATATCACAGGTATGACCTTTTTTTAAAAAAGAGAAATATCTTTGGATCTAACCATTCTTGAGATGTTTTTTTTTTTTTAAATCATAGGTATTGGCTTCCTCTAGCAGAGCTACCAGCCCATGAGTTTCCAAAAAGATTGGAAAGTGTTCGTTTGTGACAGTAATGTGTGGGCTTTTGGCCCGCTGGCAAGCCTAGAGAACTTTCACTACTGCACTCTCAAACCAAGAGTTCGCTCTGACTGTGAGGGGAATCCCCGCGTCAACATCAAGAGAATATCAGTCAGGTTTTCTCTGCCTGGAACACAGTTGAACCTTTACTTATTCACTTTACTCTTTCAGATATATAGATAGATAAACAGACAAACAGACAGATAGACAGATAGATGGGTAGATAGATAGATAGAGAGGTTGGTTGGTTAGTTGGTTGGTTGGTTGGTTGATTGATTGATTTATTGATTGATTGATTATTGTATGCATGTACACAGCTTTCTCCTGATGGTCCCATGCAATTGAATAAAAGGAAATAGGATAGATGAAAAAAAAAAAACCTCAGCGAACATTTCCTGAAAGCTCTTAGGCAGAGTGATTCATGTGCGGTTCACAGTATTTCAGTGTTGGGATCCTAATTTGTCACTTTTGCATACTGAAAGTATGTGTGCTCTGGTGACGCACGATGGCTCAAGGCCCCTCCTATTGCCAGTAACATGACCCACAAGGTTTCAGAGGCCGATCACTTTACCACAAGCCACAAAAAGGACTTTTGCCATGACAATTAGAGAATATCTACATGGCACACCACTTTGCTTAAATATAAATATTGCAGTGACCAAGTATTAACAGAAGCTGAATCTGAGAGAAAATATCATGTGAAAGCAAGAAATCTGTGTGAAACCATACCACTGATGCAACTAAAAGTCCAAAATGAAATTTTTTAAATATAATTTGTGGAATGATGATGGCATGGGGGGAAAAACAGGATTTCTGTAGTTTTAGATAAGAGTTATGTCCACCAAAGCAATGTCTGAAACCAGAGAGCTGAATATTTTCGACCCACTTCTGCGGGTGCCAGTTTGTACTCGACTGCGCTTTTCATTCTTAGTCATAAGAACATGTGTCAAAAGGAGACAGAAGAGCATTTCCAGTTTTCCACCTTTACCCGTTGCCATGACATACGCACCTACCTCCTACATGCAAAGAGGTCTGGTTCCCGACTGTCAGCTTCCTCAAACTGTAACCTTAATTTTATGAACACCCCCTTCCCTTCATCTAAGTGGTGCCCTCTGCAAACACATCTTTGTTCTGTTCTGGAAAGTGTTCCACTGCAGAGCCACAACTATGTGCTGAATTGTAAAAGGAGTCCCCTGTGACTGTGCCACACACTGCTGTTATTGAGTGTGAGGTACTGAAGAAGTGACACAATCAGTTCATTTGCGAGGGCACTAACATCCCCAATCATGAATGTCCTCTGGTAAATCCGCTGCCCCGTTTTTGCACCTTCCAGAGTACTCCTGAGACCCTCAGGGAAAGGTGAAGTGGGAAGAGTCCATGCACGGCCACCCCCAAGGTGAACAAGAGCGCGTTTAAATTTTACCATAACTAATGAATGAATCTAAACTCCAGGGAGATTATTAAACAAAGCAGTTTAAAAAAAGGATTGGATTTTTAGGTTCGTATTTTTTAAACATCTTTTTCTTTGGTCTCAAGACATGATTTATTGGCTATCTGAGCACAGAGATATGCTAATTATCCCAGAACATCACGGCGGTGAGTCGAACGTGCAGGTTCTTCCTGTACAACATCCGGAGAATCCGCCCCTTCCTCACCACCTACGCAACCCAGCTCCTGGTTCAAGCGATGGTCCTGTCCCACCTGGACTACTGCAACTCGCTACTGGCTGGTCTGCCAGCATCCGCCATCAGACCCCTGCAGCTCATCCAGAATGCTGCAGCGCGTCTGGTCTACAACCTCCCCAGACATTCCCATGTCACCCCCCTGCTCACTGACCTCCACTGGCTGCCTGTTATGGCTTGCATCAAATTTAAGTCCTTGGTGCTTGCATACCAGGCAGCTAAGGGGTCAGCACCAGGGTACATTCAGAGGATCATCAGACCCTACACACCAGCCACCTCTGGACGCTTGGCACCTCCCCCTCTTCGCGTCTGCACTTCCCGCTCCCGCCTGCTGTCTGTCCTGGCCCCTCGCTGGTGGAATGACCTCCCCGTGATGGTCAGAAC
Source organism: Anguilla anguilla (assembly GCF_013347855.1). Taxonomy (NCBI): domain Eukaryota; kingdom Metazoa; phylum Chordata; class Actinopteri; order Anguilliformes; family Anguillidae; genus Anguilla; species Anguilla anguilla. The sequence continues at coordinate 10,548,029 of NC_049210.1, read as the reverse complement.
AGCAGAGAATCTCACCACTTTCAAACACAGACTGAAGACTCATCTCTTCAGGCTGCACCTCTCCCCACCCCTCCCTAGCCTATAGTTCAGCTCACTGTACCTAGCTAGGATAATTTGATTGTTAGTGTATCTGGCAGGATTGTTTTTGTATGATTAGGTGTGATTCCAGTGCTAGTTCGTACTTGGTAGGATTCTTGCTTGCTGAACAAGCTTACTCTACAGGGTTGGAGTCCTGATCGATGTGGTCACTTCTGGCACTACGATCCTTACTTCACTAGTGTTTCTTTTGCACCTCTACATCATGAACCTATGCACTTGTTGTACGTCGCTCTGGATAAGAGCGTCTGCTAAATGCCTATAATGTAATGTAATGTAATTAAACAACACTAGTGACAGCGACTGGAATATCATGATGTAATTTAACAAAACACGATGAAACAGCACATGTGAAACTGTTAATTAACTACAGTTAATATAAGTGGAATGGTCAGGCATATGGCGCAAGACTGGGCAACATTTCGCTGTGTTACACATAGGGTCGCCATGAGTCATAAACCACTTGATGGCAACTAACTAACTAACTAACTAATATAAGTGGAAAATATAAATTAAGTAAATGCTGAGTTCCTATTCTCAGGGGCCTCATTTATGAAAATGTTCTTAGATTTATACTTGAACTTAGTCTTAAGATCATTTCTGACGGTGTGCTTACGTTCGATTCATAAAAGATACTGAGCATAAAAAACCTTGCTTACGCAGGTTCTAAGAAGCCCATTTGCAACTTACGCTCCTGTGATCTACAAATCTCAAATTCACTTTAAATTGACAGCACATGAACGTGCCTTACAATCAGCGATTTCCCCTTATATAATGCTAGCACAAATGTTTAGTCAGGAATAACCATGAACCAAAAGAGAAAAGCAGACTTTTTGGAAGACGAGATCAAGGCGATGGTAGAGGAGATACAAGACAGGTAACACGTATTATTCGGTGGACTAAATAGTGGGTTGACAAACAAAGCCAAAAAGGTAGCTTGGTAGTGCGTCGCCGCTGCAGTGAACGAGGTGGGGCAGCAAAAAGCTAATGCAAAGTTCACCACAGGCTTGGACGCATATGCGTCCCAAACTGCAATACCCCTACATAACCAGCAGGAAAATCACTTGGGTCAAGTCTAGTCTTTGCGTAGAGATAAGATCATTTCTATGTCAAAGTAAGGTTTTATAAATAACTACTTATATGTGGTTTTCTGCGTAAATCATGCTTAAGATCAAAATTGATCGTAAGTCTGTTTTTATAAATGAGGCCCCAGGACTGAAAAAAAATTGCGACAATCATCGATTCATTTTTCATGTTTTAAAGACCATAACTCAGAACATGGTATAACATTGTTTAAATAATTTTAGCAACCTATATTTTGGCTGGCATACAGTGAATGGTTGCTGCGTCCAGTCACTACTTTTAAATTTTATTCTATTTTATTTTTTTGGTGAGTGAGAAAGGCCATTACCATTTCGTTGTCATTACTAAGTCAGCCAATGTTAATCTTGAAAAATTAAGCGCACCAGAGCTGTTGGACAGGAAACTATGTATGTTTAAAATGTAATGATTTCACCCATTTACATCAATTGTGTGGGCTTGTTGACTCACATATATTTGAATTACCTTCAGATCACAAACATGTTCTAATAGGCTTGACGGTCCTGGGAATTCCCAGCCATTGCAAAACAGGCTGTCATTGCCGAAACATGAACGCTGTTTTATAGGTTTGGGGTAATTCCCCACATCCCCAACATTACAGGGGCTTCTTATCTCTCATCACCATGTTGTTATTCACAGTTTTTTTTTTCCAAATTCATTGAAATTCATTGCTTTGTTATTTTTAATTTCCCTCTCTTTTGGAACCCTGGGTGGCCATTAACATGCTTGAAGTTAATTCAGCAAAGTTTATACAAGTACAAAAATGGGAGTACAAAAAAACAATAAGGATGAATATGTATCTCTGTTTTTATAGTTATTTTTATAGCACATATAGTTTTTATAGCACTTTTCACAACTGCAGCATGTCAGGACATAGTATGTGTGGTATTAATAGCAAACGAAAGTATGCAATATGCGCATTATATATGTGTTTGTATGCATGTTACCTTTATGTCTATGCGCTTTATTTTATTTTTGTTTCATTATTTATTTTGATATGATATGCATATTTATTTAGAGTTTTAAAAATCAATTTTTCTGACAATGTCCTGAGTGGTCAAAACATATTTGTGATAATGTGCACAAAACAACGTCACATTCAGGTGGCCTCTCCCTCCAGATGCGAGAAGTAGCGTTAACGATAATGTCAGTGATTGATTTAAAATATACAAGTAATTTAAAATAAGGACACAAATACAAATTAAAATAGTTGTAAATAAATCTGTACTTCTCAATTAATTTACAAATGACAATCGGATTTTAACCAAAACTCCTTTACTTTTCTTTCATCACAACGACTTGAACCATAACTTATATGTATGTAAAAGAATCACTACTGGCCTCGATCCAATATATTGTCCATACGAAGGCTAATAATTCATATGGCACTGACTTATTTCCTAATTTGCTCATGTTATGCTATTTTAACTTGTTTACTTTGAAATAAACCTTGTAACTGGCCTAGCTTCAGAGGTAATTCATTTCAAAGCAGTAGTAGCCTTGAGTAGGCTAATTAAACTCTACAGCCAAATTTATCCGTAGGGATTACTCGGGATAACTGCATGGCTCATTTTGTTTTGGGTTCGTAGTGCGCACGTGTTGGTGTCAGGGAAGTCAAATTTAATTCTTAAATTTCGACTTTCAAAAATGAATGGTGCGGAAACGCACGGACTATTTGCCAGACAGGAGTACGCTATTCAAAAAAAGAACTCAAGCTCCCAGAATGCACTGCCACAAAGAGGCAGGATAATAAAGTCTGTGGGCCAATTACAAGCACTTTGTCTACTATAGTTTTTCTAAGCCTTATGATTTCGAAAATGACACTTCACAGCTTTGATAACAGACGTTCGAACGGAGTAAACGCGAGTTCTGAAGTTATGGAGGCAGCAAGATAATAACACACAAATAATAACAGCTACGGTTTTGAGAGCTTTACTTGTAATGGGTGAGTTCAAATTCCTTTGTACAATAACTCACTATTAAGTGCATGTTGATGATGAAAATGAGTCTGTTGTTGGAATGTGAGTCATGCTAATGTAGACAAATATCTTCTTAATAGGATTTACCGTACACCATGCAATGTCCTTCGTTTGTTTGTTTGTTCATAATTGCGACTATTTTAGCGCATTTGTCTGTATGAATACAAATTTAAATACATTATACATTCCCCCAAATGGATAAGGAGTTCATGTTCACAGAATAATAGCTTTCTTGTACAGTATTTACGATTGTACGCATCCTTTAATCTATACACAATAAGCTAACCTATTAACATCTGCAATGATCCTGATAGAGCTAAAAGACAAGGAGCTTTCAATTATTATTTTGTGTCGATGAATTTAATTATAGTTAATTTACCGCTGTAATATAACGCAAATTACGTCTTTAATTGTTTTCGCAACTTAGAAATTGTTTGAGAATTTACCACGTGCTAGGTGGCTCTGTTACTGAACCAAATGTGTTTTACCAGGGGAAAAAAACGAAATTGCATGTGGGAAACAACGTATTTTTCATCAGAAGTGATATTGCGGTGGGACTTCTGTTCTCGTGCAAAGCTGAGAGGAAGTGGTGATGGTGAGAGCGGTGCTGTACATTGTGTTCGGTTAGATATTCCTTGAGTTAAGAACATTTGTAACGGCAGGGATTGTCACCGCATCGGTCGCAGTTGAGGAGTAACATTATTGCAGCTGCCACAGATAAAGCTTGCGCAGGGCAACGAAACAGATAAGGCAATAACCGTGAAGGTAAAAGTTTGCAAATAATATAAAACGATTGCATTTAGTATACATCAGTGCATACATTTATTGGGATAAATGTATATTATAATTTATTATTATTATTATTATTATTATTATTATTATTATTATTATTATTATTATTATACTACTATTAGCAGTAGTAGTACTAGTTTTTACTATTTGTGCGTCAGAGGATTAGAACATACCTATTTCAAAATAACATTAGCTAGTGGAAAATAAAGGTCTATTATCAGAATAAAATATGTTCAAAATATGTGTCAAAAATGAATACGTAAAATACGGAGTAGTAGAACTCGAAGGGTAGGTTTGTTGTTCGGTGATAACAGACAGTTATGCGATTTAGCAATTGTATTGCCTGCAGGCATGCAGTAGCTGACATTCAAATTGATTTATGCTGACACGTTACCCAGATTACATTTTTAAAACAAAATATACAACAGTGGGTAAAAATAGTATTCTTACCCATACATTAAAATGTAAACATAATGATCTATGGCATGGTTGATCTATGGTTCAATGACACTTGCATCAAACGCCTCATGTCTTTCTCAGACACGTAGGCCAAAACTGTTCACCCAAAATCATTTTCATTTATTTGCATATGTAACTGAATGAAATCATGACCTGCAACACATTTTGTCTCACCTCCCACTAGTTAAGTCAGACATTATACAACCCTGGGGAACTAATTGTTAATTAAAAAAAGGCCAGGTTAGAGAATTAATTGAAAACTACACTCGTGGAATAATGAGTTTAAAAATGAACTTGTGTGGAAAGAGGCCCACCACGTTACAGGAAATGGGTCATTGCAAAACCAGAGCAGCCTGGGTTCATTGTCAAGTGACCTCATTGCTTGTGATATGAGTTTGGTGTGAGAGGGCTATAAGGGGAAGAGCATTGTTTTACGCAGTTGGAGTGGCAGAGCTATGTGTCAAAGCAGATGTGGTTTCCGATGTCACATGTTTATAAACAGCGAAAAACATGTGGATATCTGCAGTCGTTAGAGGATGACTGTTAGAGTGTGGTAATAACACATGCCTCACTTGCTGTAAAGATAGTGTGTGTGTTGTGTACCCGATTAGAAATGAGCACTTCTTTGGCATAATAAGCACTGGATCTGAGATCCCTGCGTGCATAGGTACATGACTTGTGTGACCCATTCATATGACATCCTCTTAGACAGGAAACCTATTTATAAGGGGAAGTGTAATTCAGCAACATGATGACATCAAGGAGCAGGCTACTCTGTGCTGAACGCTCTACCTAGACATTGAGCAGATTGCAATTTTTCTTTTTCAGTGCTTTGCAGTCACATCTCAAATTTACTGTAATCCTGTTATTGCTCATTTCTGAGAAGGTCACCACGTAACTGCGGTTTGGATGGCAGACAGGATGTTGTGTTGCAACCGTGTGGTTTTATATTAGAATTATATCTTTCACATGGGGTTGTGACACGATATTTCACGTAATCTCATTCTTGTTCTTGTGTTTCCAAGGAAGATTTGGCTTAATTAAATGGAGGGGTTGTTTCTGGCTATCAGTGTACATAAAAAGCAACAAGCAGAAATGGCAAAAAGAAAATACCCCCTTCATCTCATGTTCAGATAGGAAGCATCCATCAGCGTTTATCTACGGTAAATGACTGCAGTAAATTCTTTATTATCGTCATCAAAAAAGGCATTTTTACCCTGTGGGTGTGTCCATGCAAATTATGTGAGAGGAGCTACATGGAAATCTTGTCATACAGATGTACCTTTTCTATATATTCTCACTACTCCGTGCGACATGGAGGTTAAATTAGGCGATGATGAGAATCACGGCATAACATTTGATTTTACCGTGAATGTTTTCATCCACCATCCTAAATCTAAAATGATTTGGGTGTGCATTTAACTGACTGACTGACTGATTAAGTAAAGGTCTGTGGGATGGGAAAGGCTACAGGTAGACCTGCGGACTGAGTGTTTCTTTTGGTTTGGAGCTGGATCCTAGAAGAAGCACAGCCGCGCTCCTGGTGGTAATAACGCGCGCGTTGCCGTTTCCCTTTCCAGTGTCACAGCCCAAGAGCGGGCAGAAGAAGACGATGGAGCAGTGGGGAGCCGGCGAGGCGGGCAGGGTGGCGGACAGCGAACCGTTACTGAACCAGGTTAGACCAGCCGTGTCTCCTGCACGTCACCAGCCCCTGGCAGGCTTCCACTGCGGGGCGGCTTGAGTCATTTCAGCTTCTGCAGGTCACATGTTCTTCTTAAATGAGAGGCAAAAATGGAGAACGGTTTAATATAATGCTTATGCAAAAAAAAAAAAAAAAAAACTACTTCCAGTAAAAAGGTTAGCAGTGGAATGGATACATTGTTTCTTGTGACTGTTTTGTGTACCAGCACTTTCAGTTCTGCATTTATGGTCGAGTTTTACAGTAGCTGTCGGTTGGTCATCATTCCTCATATTCTGTTTAAAGGGATTTCCCAGACGCCTTTTCTATAGTCCAGTTTGTTGCCGTTCCGTTTCCAGCTATTAAATAGTAGTAATGCGCAGAGGCTAAACGGGTAATCCTGCGCAGAAGCGGAAACCACTGTTGTAAAGAATGATTCTGTTCCTGTCCAGGTGAAACTTGTGAACCCTGTATGTGTGAATGTGTGTATGTATGTATGTATGAATGTATGTACTGTATGTATGTAGGCTGCCGTATTATGAATTCTGTGTTCTTGTTTACGCGTATGTACAAGTTTAGATGTGCGCGTGAAGTTTACACGATTTAACTATGATATAGGAAAGGTTTAAGAATTAATCAAATAATATTATCTTAGTATCTTTTTTGTCTATTCTGACAGATTAGAAAAATGCTTGAATGATAATGGTATTCAGTATGGTCCTTAGGTTTTATGGCTATAGTATTAATGGTATGGTTGTACTGTAAATCGGCCTAGGAACACCTCTTTTTTGAACAGATGCCTGTTCTATTTAATCATCTATTTATCCCACTAGTTTTCGTTTTCTCCAAATGTGGAATGCCAAGTTGTAGTTGCAGGCAGGTAGAATTTGGTTAGTGTTCAGTGTAGCGTTCATACTGTAGCAAACACCATGGGTTTCGGAGAGTGTACAGTAGTCTGTGTGCCCCCCGGAATGCATGTAGCCAGTTGTGACTTCAGTTCCTTCAGCTGAGTTGCAATCACTGATTGACTGAAGGAGTCATCGTAAGCTTCTGCGACTTGCCCCTTATGTACGCCTTTCAAAATCCTAACAGTGGCGAGCGTCTCACATTTAATGACCGTCTTTTATAAAAAAATGATGGTATTTCCATCCTAGGAACACTCACACCGCATGCATAGTCACAGGCCACGGTCACAGGGTGTCACACACTACACAAGCCATGCCTAAAGGCCTGTGATAAATCAGTTTAATATTCTCCGAAGAGTCCCTGACTAGCTTAAGAGTGGGTTGTGACAGCTGTGATTGAGTCTCTGACCGTCTCAAATTAAACGGCCATCAGAGGCAGGTACGTGCAGCGATCACGCCAAGACTGGGGATTTTCTTAAGATCTTCTGAAGTGCAGAATTGTGACTAAAAACCTGTAGTGCACGCAAAGCAAAAGCAGGAAATACCCTGCAAACTGACACCATTTCTTTCAGGTGAACACTATGGACAGTGCGCCGCATGACTAAGTCTCGATTCAAATCCAGACTAAGAGATGCGTCAAAGAGTGCTTACTTCAGCCTCCAGCACAAACCAAATTTGGTGTGAAATCACAAAATAAAGAAAATTGCAAAAGTCATTTTACGTAGATATTTTTACTACATACTCTGATATTAGTCTCAGGCAACCAAATGGTGCGTTTTAGTGGGACACCACCTCTGTTGTATAACGTAAGACATCGAATCTGGTAAAATTTATACCTACAAGGTTAATGATGTGTATAGTTATAATAATAGGCCATTAACGTAAGAAAGTTGTAAATTTTACACTTATTTGTCGTCCTGCGTTGTGAAGGGAAAACGGTTGTGAGACGAAAAGGTTAAAAGCAAACACACTTAGTTTTGCTTTTTGTATTACTGTAAGCCGCTTTCCTGTTTTTTTTGGTTATCTATTTATCTGATCAGTCAACAAACGTATGCCTGCATGTGTTTTGCAATATTACTAAGTTTACCAACAAGAATTGTCAGTCTCAGTTTTATTATTAAAATGACTAGCAGAGGAAATAGGTGTAATGATTTGATGCGAGAGCTGTAGGTGGCCCGTCCTGCTAGTGTGTGAGAGAGAGTCTCTCTTAGCACCATTCACACAAATAGAAACTCAGAGTTCCAGGGCCTCGCGTACTTCTGGTAACTCAAGTCGAGAAAAAGAAAGAATAGCGAAGAAAAGACGCATCAAATTTCCAAGACCAGGTTGCGAGATGAAAGCCCGGTGGTTTCTGCGGTGGGAGCTGGCCAGGCGATAGCATCAGCCCAGCCCGCCACCGACAATCATATTGCACCCGCTTCTATCAACATGTTGACATCAACGGCTCCTACGCACTTTTCCGAAATTTGCCTGCGGTGGAAATTTACACAGGGTGTTTACTGCGAGTGTGTCACAACAGAGTTTGTGCACTTTTTTTTCAGAGCTTGGCTGGGAAAGCATGCCAGCAAGCCAGCATCTTTATGTGATTAGTACTCTTGCCCAATTTTGTCTCAAAAGACAAATTAAACAATAATTAGATTTTGTTGTACTTATTGTAACAAGTAACTCGTTTATTTTTTATAACAAGTTTTTTCTTCGAAGATATCCATATTTATATCATCGCCAAAAATTCTGATTACACTTTCACATTTGCTGAGACCGTGCTGTCATCACATTTTTTTAAAGGAAAGAATGCAGGATATGAAATACGGAAGCCAGCATTTCCAGGATTCCAATGAAATGGTGTGTTTTAAATTCTTTAGCACTTGAGCGCTGTTTTTAGTGGCAGCCATTTTTTTCTGTTTTTACAAACAAAACACGTTTTTCATGATCAGTTTTTGTCTAAGCGTCTTATTGACTGCAAACACTGCACTGAGGTCACTGTCTGCACTGTGCTGTTGGTTAGCTCTGTCTGTTTCCGTTGCACAAAAGAGTCTGAGACCACTGCTCAGATGAGATGTATTAGTTAATTGGGACTTTATTTTTGGTCACACTGTTGAAATCAGCCTGCGGTGTTGCCACGTCTCATTCTCAGAATCATATCTGTAGTCAGACCCCCCCCCCCCACCCACGCACCCGCTGAACACACATACTCAACACGTCTCTTGTGTCCTCAGTTTCTAGACATTGCTCACCTCAATAGGCTGAATTCTACACCCACGAAGATGGCCATGATAAAAAAGGAACTCTATGTTGAAAGATAGGTATCAAAGGTATCAGAAAGGAACATACTTTTTCTGGAGGGCAAATATAAAAATAAGACCCTAAGTTTTGCTTTTGTTGCAAATACAAAAGAGAGAAATCAAAAATCATAGCTCATTCAATGAAAAGAGAGTAGAAAAATCAATGTATTCTCTCATCATTATTTAAATTTTGAAAAGCAACTGACAATTGTAAATTATTACAAGAGCAGCATTGGCATTTATGGTAGCTGCGATTGTTGCTTCCTTACAGGAATCGTATAGAGCATGCAGATTCATAGATGGCAAGGCTACTGATGGATTTCACTGTCTAGGGCCGAAGGTCACCTAATGACGCCACGCAAGTCACATCAGGTTTGGAAATGAGTCTGCGACGGCATAGTCGGTTGTTGCAGAAACTCTTGGAAATGATGGACCGCAAGTGAACTTTTTAATCCTGTGAGAAAATATGCAATGGCAAGGCATGTATAAAATATGTCATTAACATCTATATATGCATTGTGGGAGGAGAGATAAATTCAGGCTGTCTAGCATTCTATTGTCTATTCGTGTCCCTAATCACCTCTTTTGTGTCCACAATGTACAGTATATATTTTTTCCCTGCCTACATAATTCTGAAAGCCTATTTGCAGACAGCCCTTATTTTCCTCTGAGCCTATTTTTAGCGAGAGTGACCTAGCCTGCCAGCAGTTGCCACATCTGCAACGTCTGTGGCTAAAAATTGGACAGTTGTGTGGCTCAATCCAGCCCCAAGGTCTGGACCCCAAGAAAATTTGAAATCCTGGGCCCAGTAGAGGCCTACGGCCTGAACTTCTGCGATGTTCACCGTGTTCTGAGTTATGCTGAGAGAAAGGGGGGGGGGGGGGGGGGGGGGGGGGGGGGGAAACGAAGGGGGAGAGAGAGCGTGAGGAGAGGCAGGAGGAAGGGGGCAGGAAGCGAGCGTGGACGGTGCGGGCGCAGTTTGGCAGCTGGCCGGTGGAGATGCAGACTCGGGCGGAGCCGCGCGGCGCTGAGGAAGGTCACCGGGCCAGCGCGCTCGGCCGTGACTCAGTCAGGGCTATCCCAGATAGAGGCCGCCGGCTTCGTTATGATTCAGCGGAGGCGCCCGTTTCTCGGAACCGCAGCCGCGGAGAGGAACGCCATTCAGTGCGAAACTGCGCCGGCGAGAGAGCGCATGCGGACAGACGCACTCGCGGCAGCCAGACGTGCTAACGGAATAGCGCCCCGGCCGCAAAAAAAACCAAAAAAAACATGCAGAGCGCAGGGCTTCGTGAGACGAGCCTCGCTGCTCCTTCTGCTTCGGCGTTGCTCATTTTCTCACATCGGTTTCCCTACTTGACTTGCGTGTCATTTTTCATATTCTCATTTGCGGTGAAGTCACGGTATCAAACAAAATTGTATGCATTGACAATTTTCGAGGGAAGTTGAAGCCTTTCAGAAGGCCATCACATTTATCATTTGTGCTCCTCCATAGTTGTTGGGAATGTCTCTCTGTACACAAGCCGTTATAAGTGGGTGGTCTATGTTTTGGAGCTGCGTAGTTTATACGCCTTGTCATTTTATGTTAGCTACTTTAACACTATCAGTTTCCTGCGTTTGTCAGTGGGAATCAGTTTCATAGATTATGTCTGGACATGCTAGTCGTTCACACATCTACATTGAGGGCTGATTCTTGATTCATCGCATGTAGAAACCCTCAGGTGCCTGTGGGGCTAGTTTTTTAGTGACAGTTGTGTTAATTATGGTTTGTGTTGTGCACCCTGAAGTATTTCTCCCATAGGTTTGCGGTCTGTATTAAGAAGACTGGTGCTTTGTTCTGCGTTCCTTCTCTGTTTCATTTCTGTCTTTTTTTTACTGTGCCCTATTGTGTGCCTGCGTCCCGTGCAGCACTCTCTCGCTATTGTTTCTGCTTACACGGCTGTTTTCACAATAAACATGCAGTTCCGCAGAATTAATTCCTAAAACAACCTACATGCTGTTCTGTGGACGGTGGAGCAAAACTTACTAAGTCAAGTCAACCGATACTGATTAATCCACCTTTTTAATCATGTGATCATAATTACATTTTAGGAGCTCTGTACTTAATTTCCAGTGTACGTATTTTACCAAATACAGACAAATGGCAAAAACTTGAACTCGAATTTGAACTTTAGAGTAAATATGAGATTAAATTAATATGGACAGCAACTTTCTGGAAATTACGCTTTAAAATATCCAACATGAAAACACACATCAACTAAACTTTCTTGAAATATACAGATATATAAATCAAACAGAATATAGTGCACTATTACAGGACATCAGAATTTAAACCATTAGTTTATTTAGCACTCCTATTTCAGTACTCAAATATTATAGTGGAGGATGCACTTGTCTGCTGTCAGATGAAAATATAATATTGATGATGAAGTGCCAGCAACAATAAAAAATTTGTATTCTTTTTTTTTATTGATGGGAAACAAAGGAAAATCAGTTCAGTGGTTATGTGATGATGTCATGCCATAATATTTTGTGCTAAGAAATTAGCTTGTGCTTTATAATTTAGTATAAGAATTATGTATTGGGTGACTAAATCAGTGCAAAGGTCCGTTTTTCTGTCTTTAGTGGGGCAGGACATAAACGGTGAACCATAACGCCAGCGTCACAGTGCACTATCATTATTAGTCATGAGTGGCAGATATTGGCGTTAGCCTTGTCCTGATGTGTGGAAAGTTTGGTGTAAAAAAACTCACTGGCTCGCATGCAAGTCCATTGGAAAGGTTCAGCTGCAGGTAGCATAGGATTAACACGAGGCAAAATTGCTGATTCCAAACTAGGAAGAAACATAAATAAATAAAAAAGTGTTTCTGTTATATGGTATTCATTAAATATTCAGAATCAATGTGTTATTAGTACCAAGGCCACAGTGGTCATACAATGACCTTTAAAATAAAACGACCTATTATTTAGGTCATAAAAAGCTAAGTAATTACATGTTATCTATGTGCCTAAGCCTGATAGACATTTTCTCATGTAAAAAGTCCAAGTGATAGTGTTTGTGTGCGTTGTTCGTCTTTGCGCAGAATAGAAGATGATCAATCCTACTCCGAAAAAAAAAACTCATTTGTTTGTTGGTTTCCCTTTATACAGGATGCATGGTTACTTATTGAAAGTGGCGGTGAAAGCCAGTTCAGTTGTGCTTTGAATGAGTCTGAATTGCCCGGAAGAGAGTAGGGTGTGCGTGCGTGTTGAAAAATGATTTGGTGTGAACTGAGGGTGTATTTTTTTCCTATTTCATTTGGATGTGAAACTAAAATTGAGGTTTCGATGACAAATTTCAGCAGCCATCATGGTTGCTATGAGTTACACTAGCCTATATTTTCTGTCGATATTTCTGCTCAGAGGTGGAATTCACCCTGTGAGCTATACAAGCTGGCAGAGCTTGGCTGGTGCTCAGAGCTCCCCACAGAAACAATAGGAAGTTAAAATAATACAATTAAGACAACAGTACATGTAACTTCTGGTCACTTGTTGATGTGGGTTTTGCATTTGTAAGTTTAACGAAAAAACCCAGACATTTCTGAGGTTGAATTTGAGAAGATAACCATTCATTGTCCATTTGAATGAAAATTATTTTTTGTGACATGGCGCAGCATCACAGAATTTTTCAAAAATGAAATGCTGACAAGCGATGTGTTGCTGTTGATATTAAAAACTAGTGTCTTGCTCTAACTTGCTCTGTGTGTCATCTCCTGAGGCATTTGACACAGCTTTGTAAAAGCGGCAGTTTGACACCTGCGTTTTTTTTTTTTTTTCTTGCAGCAAACCCATGAGATAGAGCTCTCCCACTCCACCAATGCTGGAGAAGAAGGAAGCAGGGTTGGCCAACCAGAGGAAGAGGAGAAGAGCTTTGTGGCCAGCCTGTACAGTTTCATGAAGGATAGGGGTACACCCATTGAGAGGATACCACACCTGGGCTTCAAGCAGAGTGAGTCCAAGGACTGATAAAATAGTTACCCGTTTCTTGCTCAACATTGGTCACACTGACTGCTAGCCAAATAGTTTAAATTTTCTAAATTAATTTTTAGTTTCTTTGTAAATATCTGCTGTAATTAAATGCACCACTAAATCATTTTTAAAAATGTGGTGTTTATAGATAGATTTGTCATAGTATGGTTGAACAAATTGTATGAAATTCCACACCCATTTCTGGTGATGATGCCATGTAGCTCACATGGACATGGTTCTCCTCTGCAGTTAACCTCTGGAGAATCTTCAAAGCCGTGGAGAAACTAGGTGGATATGACTCTGTAAGTATCCATGTTACACTCCTACATTTATTGTATCAATGAATAAAGGAAAAATCAACACTGTGGCCCCACTACCACTTCAGATATCTCTGCAAGTACAGTATTCCAGTGTGTTTTCCCATCAAATGGATGACATGATTGCACATTTGAAACTAGTCCCCTATTGTGCGTGCTGTATGTATGCAAGTGTTGGCCCGTACATCATTTTTAAATCAATGTTCATGCCTTTGGGTTTTTGGGCAGTTTTTTGGGCTAGATTCTTACATAAATGGCTTAAACACATTCTGCATGCAGTGGGATGGTCAGAACATTGAACTTGGAACATAAGAGTATGCGGTTTGAATCCCGAGAGAGGCAAATCTGCTTCAGCGATGTACTTCACATAAGGCTTGAACTGCAATAAATCTGGCTGTATAAATTGGTTGCAGATAGTGAAGGAAAATGCAAAGTTGCAGGTTGGCCTAGATAGGAGTATATGCTAGTCAAATGGATACTTGTCATAACTTTAGCAGCAAATACACATTCAGCAATTATAGCAAACAAAAAACCTTTCTATTTTTAAGTTCTTTAGAGCATGTGAAGGCTCAAAGTGAGATTTGTTAGAAATATCTTGCTGGACTGTGCTGTTACAACAGAGGAAAGGCAGTTTCTAAATATACCGATGCACTTGAATGGAAAATCGAGTGCATGGCAGTATGACCTGTGTAGGTGAGACTATATGAGCGAAGAAACTCTTTATATGGGCCAGGGCCACATGTGAAAGGTGTGACCTGCCTTAACATGTACAAAGACACTGGGCGGGGAGTGGAGGGGTGGGGGCTGGGGGGCGGTAGGTGTTTTAGCGGGTTGTCTCTGCAGACAGAGAGCTCGCTGCACCATCCCTTGTCAGTGGAAACTATCGTTGGCACGGCATCCGCACGGTGCAGTCAGGAAGACGGTGACCGTTGGCCGCACACCACAACAGTCAGAGCAACGTCCACTTTTGGCTGCCTACGTGAAACCAGGCCTTTCGGCTTTGTTCTCTGAGCACGTGTAAAGTTTCCATTCTGCTTTGTAGACAGCCTGTTTGCAGCATAGCTCAGGTGACCTTAAAAATGGGGTCCACCGCACTTGCAAACCTGTGTAAGGGGTTTCAAACACAACCACCTACGGCCACAATTTAATTTTCCACTTCTACAACTTCTCTTTTTAAACTTCATTCTTTAGGGCTGATTTTGTTGAATATCTAGTTATTGCACAATTTCCACTTAAGCGTATGCTGTGTATTGTTGGTGGCAGAAAGAGAAACGAGTTCATTTCACCGTAGTAAAGATAGTTCTTTAAATACCTCAAATGCAGATGTAGAGACAGTAGAGTACAGCGTGTGCCCAGAGAAGGCCCAGGGGACGCTGCTGTTTGATGCAGCGGACTTAGGACCAGCTCTGGAGTCATGCAGTAATCCCAGTACTTTGTAGCAGATGTAGGTTGCCTCAGTGCAGTAAGAGTAATGGTGCGCAGTCATGTGAGCGGGGGATTGGCTGACGCCGCAGATATACGAGGTGGGGGTATGTTAATGTTTGTGCCTGTGGGGACCAGCTTGGCCAGTTGACTGTGGGGAGACGATGGGGTCTCTTGGCGCAACTGCTTTACTGTGTAATTTCTGTGACTACACTTTTGTGTGTCTGTGTGCGTGTGTGTGTGTGTGTGTGCGCATGCCCTGATTTCATGCTTGTGTCCATATGCGTGCCCCTGTGAATTAATAATGGCTTCTCCTGCTCCTAGGTGACAGCTCAGCGGCTGTGGAAGAACGTGTATGATGAGCTGGGTGGCAGCCCGGGCAGTACCAGCGCTGCCACCTGCACCCGCAGGCATTACGAGAGGTGAGAGAGCACCACTCCCATTGCTGTTCTTCCCTGAGCTGTCCTGTCTTTCTCTCTCTCTCTCCTGACCGCTAATTTCTTTCCTCTGCTCCCCTAGGCTTGTGCTGCCCTTTGAGAGGCAGATTAGAGGAGAGGAGGACAAGCCCCTGCCTCCCGCCAAGCCCCGGAAGCAGTATAAGAAGAGCATGGAGGGCAAGAGCGGGAAGACCGAGGGCAAGAGGAAGAGGAGCCAGCTGGAGGGGGATGGCGAGGGGCGCTCTGAGGTACGGCACAGTCTGTTCTCCCCTGTTCTGTGGGGAAGGCACAGCAGGAACACAGCCTGGCCCAAAGCTAACCCTAACTCCACAGCTGTGACTGGGGATGGGTATCGTTTTGATTTTTCAGCTAAAGATGCTAAAACGATACTTAAAAGGGTACCGATGTCTAAATGGTGCCTGACCCCGTAACTTTAAAATAAAGACCAAATGACGACATTAAAGTACTGAGTTGACAGCGAGTGTAATGTTAGCCAGTGAAGTTGTGTGGCTCTGAAGTCTTAACATATTGTTAAATGCTATATTTGTCCATGTTTTTTGGCGTTGCAATAAAGCCTGGTAGGTACTGGTTACATGGGAGTTGGTGCCATAGCGGTATGGGGTTTCGGTACCTAAGCCTAGCTATGCCTGGCTTGTAAAGCGCTGCTGTTTGGTCTCTTCAGCAGGCCCAGGGGAAGCCGGGGGAGGCCAGCCCCTGCGAGGCGAAGGACCAGCCCGCCTCGGCCTGCACCGTTTCCCAGCCGACCAAGAGCCTCTTCGCCGGCCTCCATTCCTCGGGCGGGGAGGTCATCTCCCCTCTGGAGAAGAAGAAGCGCGTGGCCCAGGCCAGCCTCTCCCTCTCCCAGGCCGGCTCCAGCCCTGACCAGGACAGCAGAGGGAGGCCGTCCGTCATTCACTGTGCCCAGTCCCCTGGGCTGCCCCGCTCTGGCAGGTCCCGAGAGTCTTCTGAAGGCTCCACTATACCTCACTCCTCATCCTCCTCGCGTAGCCCCTCCCCCTGCTCTGTCTCCTCCGAAGACTGCCCGGAGAAAAGGCCACCTTACGAAACTTACGAGGATGATTACAGCTGCGCCGCCTACTATGGTATCTACATGCCAAACAACTGTTCCATCAGCGTCAAGGACTCTACCGCCCACCTCCAACACCACAGAGACAGCCAACAGCTCGGCTTGTCCTCCGCTGAAGACTGCCCCCCCGCCCCAGGCCCGGAGAAAGTGGCACCTTACCAGGATGATTTCACCTCCGCCGCCTACTATGGTGAAGTCTACAAGCCAGAGAGCTGTTCCACCAGCGTCAAGGACTCTACCGCCCACCTCCAACACCACAGAGACAGCCAACAGCTCGGCTTGTCCTCCGCTGAAGACTGCCCCCCCGCCCCAGGCCCGGAGAAAGTGGCACCTTACCAGGATGATTTCACCTCCGCCGCCTACTATGGTGAAGTCTACAAGCCAGAGAGCTGTTCCACCAGCGTCAAGGACTCTACCGCCCACCTCCAACACCACAGAGACAGCCAACAGCTCGGCTTGTCCTCCGCTGAAGACTGCCCCCCCGCCCCAGGCCCGGAGAAAGTGGCACCTTACCAGGATGATTTCACCTCCGCCGCCTACTATGGTGAAGTCTGCAAGCCAGAGAGCTGTTCCACCAGCGTCAAGGACTCTACCGCCCACCTCCAACACCACAGAGACAGCCGACAGCTCGGCTTGTCCTCCGCTGAAGACTGCCCCCCCGCCCCAGGCCCGGAGAAAGTGGCACCTTACCAGGATGATTTCACCTCCACCGCCTACTATGGTGAAGTCTACAAGCCAGAGAGCTGTTCCACCAGCGTCAAGGACTCTACCGCCCACCTCCAACACCACAGAGACAGCCGACAGCTCGGCTCGTCCTCCGCCGAACTTGTGGGGGGTAAAGGACAAACCCCCGACTGGAGCCCGGGCTGCAGAGGGGAGAACGTGCCCCCCGCGCTCAAAACTCTCCCGCCCACCTCCTCTACCTCAGCCGAAATGGGCCCCAAAGCATGCTGGGTACCTCCTCAGTCCAGCTTCACCAAGGTGCTGCCCAAATCCGGGGAGCATCTGGGACATGGCTCCTTTCAGCCGGGCCACAAACACCACCAGAGCCATAAGAGGCTGCTGCCGGAGGACGCGTCGGTGTACGCAAAGAAACTGCAAATGGTTCCCCCTCTGCACCACAGAGAAGCCAAGGAGAGATCCAAGCTGGGCTTGCCCAAGCCGCTGCCCACCCAGCATTCTCTGCTCCACCCTCAGGCCAGCCTTCCCATATCCTACTTGCTCCCGGCTTATGAGAGGACCAGATTGGTCTCGGCCCACCAGCTCAAAGGACTGTCCCTGCATCCGCTTCTCCCCGCCCACCTGGCTGTTCCTTCCCAGCCCGGCTCCATGTACCGCCACGTCATGACGGGGACTCCTTACGCCTTCCCCTACGAGACTTTGCCCCGTCCCCGTCCTTATCAGATCCCGTTCTGGCACCCCCAAGCCGGATACGCCATAGCGGGCCTCAACCCACATTATCCCAACACTAAACTGTGACCCCCATATTACAAGTTGAAGCTCAAATGTGAAATACATTGATGTGAGGATAATTTATGTGACTGGAATCGGGCCCAATACATTTTTCAACCATTTTGTGGTGGAAATGCCTTCCATGCGAGTGTTCCGTAGAGCATTGAGTTTTTTCTCTACACAGAAAAGGGCAGTATTGTTCTCTGATTGGTGAAGTCTTTGTTGTGAGACTTTGAGACTTGAATGGATTGAAATGGCCAGTATAAACTTGAAATGAAAGGGCTGTCTATCGTGGACCATATAATGTTAGACCAAAAAGTGCTCAAGTAAAATTGACAACTGTAGTTTCAGAAAAGCAATAAAACTACTGATATTTCCTTGAACCTTGCCCAAATACACTATTTTTGTTGTTGCATTTAGGCCACACAAACATGGCTGAATTTAATTAACATAACCCTTTATTTCTGTCATATGCACAATCATATCCACCATCCACTCATCTCTAAACACAAACAGCATGGTTTTTTTCCAACACACACCTCTCCTTTGCAATATGTATACGGTACTGGCACAAATTATGGAAACACCGCATTTATAAACAGATCTTGATGATTCATGCAATATTTTGCAACTGTTTCTCTTTTTGGCATAATAAATGTAATATGTAATAAATCTAATATCAACATTAAACAAAAATGAATAAATAATTAGCATTTGTGTTAAACAAGTAATACGTATTACACTGAGCAGTCTAATGTATCTTACATATTCCAGCTGATCATACAATTTCCAATAGTATTTCTTTGTTGAACATTTTTCTATATAAAATTATAATAATTATGAAATGAAAACACTTTTTGGCTTTTATAATTTTATTTCAAATTACTGATGTCCTTACCACTCGTGGCCAAGAAGATAACTATTTTAAATACATTTTCACATACGAAAATGGCTCAGAAAAAACAACGGAAGAAAAGGCACAGGTAAAAGTTTTAAGCGAACTAAACTACTTCAAGCATCGCATTTCCATAATTTCCGTCAGTAATGTATATTGTCAGTAATTTTTTTACATATTGTTATATGCTATATTTGTCAATTGTTTTTTAGATATTTATTAACAGAACAAAAAGGTCGCGAGATTGGCAATCTGAACTACTCTGGCCTCAATGAATGAAACAACCTCTTTCAAAGTTATGCATTAAAAAAGGCTTTGCTTTTTACTCATTTGCTAATTATAAATATTGAATCAGTCGTTCCAGTTGCATCAACCATTAGTCACAAATGTCTGTAAAATTCTACACCTGCGTGTTATGGTTTTTAATGTTCTACTGGAGCTGCACAGATACCTGTATGAACACTCATACAAAGTGTAAGTGTTCCTATGCGATTGGTGTGGGATTTAAAATGTATCTTCTCTGGAAAAGTAAACCCAAAATGTTTAATACTTGGTTCCCTTTGTCAGTCATGCAAAACATACACATTGTCTTATTTCAGTAGTCCCAAAGGCGTGCAAGAACATTCCATTGTTGATCTAAAATGAAATAGTATTTTGGCAGAGCCTTCAAAATGCCACCGTTATCACTCAAATCAAAAGTGACTCATTTAATTGTTTGTTTACCATGGAAATTCTTCTACTTTTGTATCTACTTTTCTGTGCGGAAGCACAAGAATTATTTATGTTAGGGCTCCTCTCTGTGGCCAGTCATGATATGACCACATATTTAATAATGCCAATCATTGAGATTCCACTGCCATTCATTTATTTGCTAAGCTCACTCCTCACAATGGACCATAGTTTAATTATTGTACCTACAATCAAGGTAAGTACCATGCCAAGAATCTTACTGTATATTATTATTGGCCGTTTTGTAGACATATTTTTTTTCTTGTAATAATCAAAATGTAAAGTGTATTATTTGAGCCAGTTGAATCAATTGCAGTTCGATGTGCTGCGCATAAAATCCATCATACAAAAAAGCAAAAATGCACTCTCCCTCAAACAGCTTTATTCACCAGATAGAGATATGCAGCCCAATAGCAGGACAAGCTTTGGGAACTAAGTACAAAATTTGAAGGTCAGATTACAGGTACCATTTCTTAAGAGTTTCCTGCTAAAACCCATGCTAAGTTTAGTTAGTGGAAGGAATGGAACTGATGGAGGGCTCAGTGGGTAGCACTGTCACCACACAGAAAGAAGGCCCCAGGTCTGTATCTACAGTTGCACCCATTTTAAGTCATCAGTACACCTGGGTTTGCTCTTGCTACTCTTTAACAGCATTGAATCAATTCAAGGGATTTAACCTGGATCTGTGGGCAGAGCATCTACTTATTAAAAAGAAAACAGCCTGGCAGACAAAGTCAAAAAGACACTTCAAAAAGGAGTACCATACATTTTATTAAGAGGTTTGGCCCAAATTATAACAGTACAGATGAACAGAGAACTGGAATTTTTGAAGTCTTGTGTCCCGAACCACAAGGAGTGTAACGCTTGCATTTGACGTGCATGTAACAACAGACAGGAGGTTAAATGGTTTGAAATAAATAACTTTCTCTGTAAACAGCTCAGTGGGGCAGCTCGTGGGGGACCAGTTTGTAATGGGCCCCGCAGGAGGGGCATCTCTGGGGCTCCCCGGAATGCAGCCAGAACCACACCACCACGGTGTTGTCTTCCTCGCCTAGAGAGGCAGAGTGAGGTCAGACAGGCAGAACATCACCAACACCGTTAAGGTCAGTAAACGGTCAACAAGCATGCTTCCACAAATGGAGCTACTGACCATGCAGTTCTGAAGATCTGCGGTCAAGATGTGCTGAGCATCATGTAGACCGTTAAAAGTAATGAATGCTTTCACAATCTGTGCGACAACGCTGGCAAAATCAAAAAGGAGCCAAGAAACCCTTTTGCCGTCTTAACTTTTAAAGCAATTTAAAAAAATAAAATAAATAACTTACAGACACAACCCACAATCCTCTTGTTGGTGATGGAGGGTACAATGTGTGGATCTTCCTTGGACCCAGCGTAATCTTTGGGTTTGAGCATGCTATAAGGGTCCTGCGTGACAAAAATGCATTTTAGCACACTACAAAACAATCATCCCAACCAAGCAATTGTCGATCATAAATGGTCTTCATTTTCATTGATTAGTGTTTAGCACAAACTGCTACCTCTATATAGTAGGTGCATGTCAAAATCAGGTTGTCAGTTGATTCATGAAGTTAAATACCTAATTTGGTGGGCAGTTATAACTGCCCGAAAATATCAATATTACATTTGCCAATTCAAACTTGTCCAATGCTCCTAGCTAGACAGTTACAGCATTGCGCTACAGTTAACCAAAATATCAATGTCCAGACATAGGTAGCTAAATAGAGCTTGCCAAAAAAACAGCTCACACTGGAAATAAACAATAACAGTGTAATAATACAATATGCCATAAAAATACACACATCGCCCTTTCTCAACGCATGCATAACGGTCTTTTCCATCCCAGTGGCTTGTTCCTCATCAGTTGGAATGCCTGCAAAACAACAGCAAAAGTTACATTGGGTGAATAGGTTTTTACAACCCAAAATTCCAATTAAATAATTTAACAGTATAAAAGTAAATCAAAATATTAGCTACAGAATGTGAGCCCTTGGTCGATAGGCTCATAAATGGAGTATCAATACTTAAAAAAAAAAAAAAACATTTTGCTATTCCAAAAACATTGTGCCATTATATTGCATACAACTGAATAAAGAGGTAACAGCATTATTTAGCCGATCGAATTAAAGACTGAGACTAATCAATCGGCTCCTAATTGGTTAAGCGCGGACACATGGCCACTAAAACTAACCATGTGGTAGATAATGAATAATTCAAGACAAAGCACATAACGAGCCAAACCTGCAATGTGTTGAAGAAAAATGGGGGAAAAACACCTGTGCACCAACTAGTTCTTCAACAATTAGGTAAGGATCCTTAAACTTATTAATATGATGCATGTTTGGCTTGCTATCATTTGCTTTGCTTTCTTCATCATTAACCAAATGGTTAGTTTAAGTGGCCCACACTTAACCAATTTGATTCACCTCAGTCTTTAATTGAATCAGTTAAATAACCTCGTTACCTCTTTTATACAACTGTTTTCAATATAGCACAACAAGCAGTGTAAACGTTTTTCTTCATGACATGTATAGCCACTTTGGACAATGTCGTTTAAGAGGGTAAATAATCCCTCTAAACATGAAGAGCACATAATTAAGACAATGACCACCTTGAAATAATTCTGGGATTTCAACTGTGCTTGGAACGAAAACCAGCATACACAGAGGAGCCCCAGCGTGCGAGGATAAGAACCACTTGGTGTAATCATTTGAGAAGATGAAGAAAAAGAACAAAGTTGAAGTTGGGGCACTTGACAATAACTACGTATTGGTAAGACGTTCTACCAAAATAAGTAAACGTAGCTACACCTTATAATATAAGTTATAGGCTATGTAAGGGTGCTGAAATTGACTTGTTTTTCATAATACTATGTAACCGACCGTTTACGAATCCAAACAAAACAGAAAGCAAATTACAATTTGTATGCAAAATATCGGCAATTGCCCACAACCACATCCTAATTTCTTCTGTCCGGAAGGAACACCCGACTGGTTTGCTAGCCTGTCCTGGGTACAGTTAGCAATAAGCAAGCCACGTATTTGATGTCGAACGTACATACATTCACTCGAAGTTGTGAAAACAAGCGTCCGCTAATAGCTAACAGTAATCTGCCCAGTGTAGTTAATTACCAGGCTCATGTAAATTTAAATCCGAATGTGCGTAGCTCGCCCGTTTAATACGCTAAGTAACAAGCTGAAGGCGATACCGGAAACGTTAGCTATATGCTGTGATACAAAATACTGAGACTACAAGCTAGCTAGCCATGCGTTTGCATCCTGTCCTTGACAAGGAAACAAATGTAGATTTACTGAGACGCCGCTATCCATATTACAGAAAATTAGCTAACATTGAAACTAACTGACCTCCAGCCGCCATTCCGCGAGACATAGCTGCCACCGGCGCTGCCCGGCGAGTCAGAACAGCACGAATGGACGATCTGATGAGTAACCTTGCGGCCATTCTTCTTAATTTCGATCACAAAATGGGAAACCGGTGAGCAGAGTTCAGTGGAGTCGACTGAGGTTGTTCGACGAAGGAGTCGCACGTATGTGACGTAACGAGTATCATTCACGTGATCATAGAGCTCGTTTAAGGCTGCAACCAACACGGGTTTTTAAATTATTAAAATGAGTATAAACCTTTTTATACAGTCTCTGGTATAAACCATATTTTTTTAACGCAATCTGATTACTTGGATGTGTAGGACAGAACGATCAGTGTGAAAGATGTTCTCAGTTTATTTAATTTCTTGCCGTATATTATGAGAACGGTGGGTCATACGAAGGCATTGAAAAGTGATAAAATGTTTAACATAGAAATGGATAAAGCACCAAACTAAAACATTGCATTGGAAATCAAACGTTTATGCCCACAAGTATAGCAATGCCAAACGCTTTTACCATGTGCATTGAACATACACCTGATTCATTATGCTACTTGACAATCCGGGTGCTGACGTACGTATTGCTGAGTTGAGTCAGTGCTGGAAGATGGTGTTCGTTCCTGCAGCTCTAATTACATTACATTACAGGCATTTAGCAGACGCTCTTATCCAGAGCGACTTACACAACTTTTTTACATAGCATTTTACATTGTATCCATTTATACAGCTGGATATATACTGAAGCAATTTCGGTTAAGTACCTTGCTCAAGGGTACAACGGCAGTGTCCTTACCCGGGAATCGAACCTGCGACCTTTCGGTTACAAGTCTAGTTCCTTACCCACTGTGCTACACTCCGTCCTCTAATGAAGCTGTCTGGTTCCACCCCGGGGACATTCAAGAAAAGAAGCAAGTTTTCGAATGTGTGGACTTACTGGAAAGACGTTTGAGACGCGTGTCATAGAGATTAAGTGCATTTTCTGTTTCAGTTTTATGTTCTGGCCAGCTGCATTCAAGTGTAATTTGCCTGTAAGAGATCTTCTAGCATTTATTGCGTTGTCCCTCAGCTTGAATTCCTTCCAGTTAAATCAAAGGTCAGCTGCCACTCACTTCGCATCTACATGTCCTAAGTTAATACAGGGTGAAAGAAAGTCTTTGTAACGGGTGTCTGCATATAGGATCTTGAAGACAGTTTTAAAAATTAAGAAAAAAATGACAATCAGTAGTAATGGTGCTAGGTTTGCCATACAAAATGCATAATTTAGTTAGTATTTGCCTACTTCTAAAATAAGTTGTCTGCAATATTATACATGTCAACGTTGTGAAAAGTCCAATAGAGGTTTAAACCTACTTTGTGAAAAAGCTTGATGACAATTCACTGAGTTAGGTATTGATAGACACTGTCCTGCTCAGAATGAATTGGCACTTTGATGTACACTTCCCTGTTGAAGCCACCTCGTGTGAAAATGACATTACAGGGGATAGCCTGAAAGTTTTGGCTATATTTATACTACCCCCACAATTCATACCACAATCTTGTCAAATTAGGCCATAGCAGGCCCCTGCAGTTCATTTCTTGTGGAATGATTTCCAGAAAGTGGCTATATTCATTATTACCAAAAGAGGGCACTGTTACAGTGTGTGACTGACTTGGAAACAAATTCAGTCTAGGAGGGGAGCTTTAGAATTTCAAAAGTTTTGTACTTTATTAATGGCAATAGACATTCAAATTTCTAGCCTCAACTTTGCTCTGCTAGACACTTACAAATGTGTGCCCTTTTATCTCAGAATATGAATAGTAAAATAACTTCTTCGTACCAGTCTTTGTATCAGTCTAGGACGTACTGACATGTAAATTTACACCGACCGATGTACAATAAAATGGGCTATATATGGTTTTATTTTGGCAGTTATATGGCAGCTTTGGAAACTTCTGAGACATTGAAAATATGTTGTGAAATCTGTTCAAAGAACCTGGGGAAAGTTATACTAGCTGTGATCGCAAATGCGAAGAGCAAATCGGATGCCTCAAGCACATTATAGGAAAGGCAATGTAGAATATTTGTCACATTATAAATTGTCAGGTAAAAAAATAATAATCTGATTCCATCATCTTTCGGAAGGGTCACTTGTTTTCTTTTTTCTTAACTGTTTTGTTATCATTCCACGCAGAGCCAGTGAGAGGAGTAGACAAAGGATCTTTAGGTGTCCAAGTGGCTGCACTTGGTCCCGTCCTTGGCTCCATTACAGCCCAGTGTACATCTTCGATAAGCGATTATCCGGTTTTATCTCCTTTTTCTCCCTCTCTGTAATTTATGCACCCCATATTTATCAGGACGCCGTGTCCTTAACCGCTTCTTTAGACCCATGGCATTGATTTTTACCAGACATGTGTTGCGTCCTGAGAACAGGCCCTAAATAAACAGATTGATGTGAGCCATTGCAAATAGGAGAGGAACACCGATACGCAAGATCAGATAAATCCATCAAAAGCACACTAACCTTGTCACAATTTGGACCGCAGCTGCAGCTGCAGCGCTTTTATATTTTAATTTGCACATTATCTCCATTTCGGTGTCCTGCCACCTGTGTAGTGATATGGGTCAGTGATGCCGCAGACAAGGAGGTTTTGTCAGGAAGGGAACATTGGTGGTATCTGCTGGTGCTGAGCTGCTTTTATGGTTGGTTGATAACCCCATAACACCCCCACCCCCAAGTCCTCAGCTGCCAGGTGCACTCATCAAAATGGCTAATCAAAACCTTTCTAATAAGCCATCTGGGGCCCTAAAAGCCTGAAAATAGCTAAAGTTGTGACGATCAGAAATTATACCTGTTTTCCCAATGGTTTCTTGTGTCTCTCCTTAAAGGGGGGGGGGGGGAGTGGCGGTGCTTCCTTATTTGGCATAAGAAAAACCTTGCACACTGAACCATCACCAAGGGGAGAACTTAACTGCAGAACAGAAATGATAGAGAAACACGCAGTTGGTCCACAGTGCTGTATCTGTAGAATAGTAATGCATTTTTCAGATCTGTTGATTAAAATTAGGGGAAAAAGTGTATGCTTGCTTGTACATGTATCAAAATATGCCTCTAATGTGTATGAAATACAAGTCCTCTGGTTAATGTTGGGAACAATTAAAGTACAGACATTTGCATTAGTTAATGAACAGTGAGAACTCATAGCCCTATGATGGAAATTTTTGTTTTTCATTTAGGTTTTCGGTGTCTTTAATCAGCACCGTCATCTCTTAATGGGTAATTCTACAGCTGGGAATGATCGTAAGCTGAACGTAGGAGCTCCAATTAAGTGCACCATGGGAAAATGATTATTGCAATCTTATACAGTCCCAGTGAGAACATTATGATTATGGACCAAATTCATTTGTGTACTGCACACAATGAAGCTTAATGTCAATGAGTGTACTTCAGGGGAATATATGCACAGGCTCTCAGATGTTTCAGAACCAGGCTGAAAATAATCATCACCAGCTCTGTTCTTCTTACTACTTCTGTTCTTTCTTTGATTTGCTAGTGTGATGGCCTTGCTACAACGTAGTGTGATATACATTCATGCTATGTTTATAGGGCACTTTTCCATGGAGGTTGACCATATTTGCACGCATTCATGATGGCTTCATGGGGAACCATGCCTTAAACGTATTGTGGTGAGCAGGAATTTTCCATTCAGTTTATCTACCAAGAATGCTTCCCACAAATATTCATTCCTGTGAGACTGGGGGGGAAAAAAAACTATTTTTATATCGCCTGATTTGAGCAGAATTGTATTAAATTTTAACATCCAAATGCTTTGTTTTTGCCATCTGAGATGTAGTTTTCCATTGCCCATATTAGCATACTGTACCCACATCAAAATCTCATACTACAACATGCCAAGGATATAATTTCAGACGAGACCACCATTTATGGTCACTGGCCATTTCCCCAAATGATGCTTTTATCGCACACATTTTTAAAGCTGCATTAGCTTTCATGTTCATAAACCGCACGAGACTGCTCCGTCTCATTTGCATCAGTTAAGATCAGCGAGGAGCGCCGTCTGTCTCCCCCTTCCCCTCTCCCTGCCTCCTCCAGTCTTCTGTCGTCTCCTGGCGTTCAGCAAGGGACTGTGCGTCACTCTGTCTGGTGTTGCAGGACGAGGAGTCAGAGGTGACGAAAAAGCTCAGCCTCTCCCATCAGTCCAGATCGCATCCAAAAGGCCCCGTGGCATGGTCACAGGGGTCATTCTCGTATGCCAAGCTGAGGTCAGTGCGCCTGGTCTAGCGGCATGGCCAAACACGGCTACACGACTTATGAGGGGCGCTATACGTGTTCCAATGAAATTGGCCTCATTGGTGTTCATCTTTCTCATTTTGGCTGCCAGACCGGAACCGTCTGGAGAATTGCTGAACAGTGGATTTGTCAGAAAGCTCCTCAACCATTAATGCCTCGGTGAGCAAGTCTTTCTGTTAGGCTGTTTCCTTTTTGTGCTTGATTCCTTATTGGAGGTAGATCAGAGGTACGTAGTCTGTGATAACAGAACATCAAATGGCTCACATGTTACATAATGGCACTTTGCGAAGGTTTTTGGGGGTACTGCAGGGATTGTAGTCTACAAAATGCAATATAGTTGTGCTCTAGTGGCAAAGGGCTAAAATGGCAACGTGACAGAAATAGTGTGTACTTTCTTTGTTTTGTACGATTTATGCGTTATGTTGACTGAAATCTTTCTGGGGTTCCATCTGGAGTTCCACTGGAATTAAATTATTCTTTGGAAACTAATTACAAATACCATTTTCAAAATATTTAACAGTCTTGTTAGGGTTTTTGAAGTGTTTTCTGAAGTTATGAAAATCTCCATGTATTAGGAGATGGGAGAATATTCATTCATCTTTCCCTCAGAGTAATCATTCACAAGCATGATATCCAAGCTTTTGATTTTTAAAAAAAAAATCAGTTTCAGTTCAGTTTTATCTGAATTCATGAGTTGCAGGCTCGGCTATGTATTGAACTGAAGATGCAAAAAAAAAAAGAATTTAAATAGCCGATACACGGACAGTTGGTCACCCATATTGTTCTTAATGCGTTTCTTACCATGACTCACCAGATACTTGTAGACTATTGCCCACTACTGCCCACAATGCCTGAATGGAATTAAATTGTATTGGAAGTATGTATTCCCAGCTGTGGTTGCAGTAATAGTCAAAATGTGCCTCTTCAATACAAAAGGTGAGATGTTCAGAAGTCCAAATGAATTCTCCTCTTTGGAATATAGTTTACATGTGTGACAATTCATAGCTTAGAATATACTGTAACACGGTCAGCTGTCCTAGCTAACTTCAGCTTTGTAGCTGCTGCTTTTGATAAACAAATTTGCTTTTGGAAGTAAATAAAGTTGAAATAAAAAAAAATTAAAGTGCAGTTCATGCATCAGTTATTTCGGTCTTTGTATTATAAATTAAGCAACAGCAACAATAAAACAAAAAAAACAGGCCATATAGCACCTTTGATACCGAATTGTTTCTGCATGTGCCATTCAAAATGTCTAAAATATGCCCATACAGGAACACTTAAACAATATGTTTCATTTGGATATTGCTCCTTCTCCTCAGCTGGCATAACAATAGAAAATAGATAGTGAATGGAAATAGAGGGCTTTGGTGGAGAGCAGATTGATCCTAGCAGGTGAACTAACAGTCTTCCACAATATTAGGTGGAATATGCCACTGTAAATTTGTGGACAATACTGGGTAATTAAAACAGAGCAGGTGTGCTCCTGCCGCCAGGCTAATCACTGCCTGCTGGGGGAAGATGGTTTCCATGCCAACTAGTGTGCCTAGTGTGCTGTGCTAAAGCCATTTTTGGCCCCTCTGAAATACACCTACCTCTCAGTACAGTCAACTTTTTTTACAGATCTTACTCCACACGATCCCAATACCCTGTCTATTAAATACTAAAAAGCAACGCTTGCCCAGGATTGCTTTTGCTTGTCTGTGGTTTATTAAGTATTTCATTTGGATCTACAAATAAATTAGCTTATGTCAATGTGGTGTTTGTAGTTTTCATGGTCTTGCTTTCAAATCCTACCTGGTGAATGAAGAAAGTCCATGGTAAATCCAAAAAACATGATGTAAATCATTGCGTTTTAATGTAGCAATCACTTCTATGGCATATTTAGTAATTTCAGGTTACTTGGTTACTTCCTCTAAATATCATTTTTGATTCATAGGGGTTAATCTGTTCATTTCCATCTGCAAGCACAAGTCTGGCTAACATTGCACTGGAATCCAGATCTGCATAATTCAAATGCACTGTCACTGATGTCTCCTTGCATTGACAGCTGAGATGTAAGCATGAGTAACATACAGAAGGTAGCCTTTGCATTTGACTTGCTTGTTCATTTGAGAATTATTATGAGGCCATGAATGTCATTAATGCGCTCCCCGCTCTTCTCTGTGGGTATACCGCCTGCACCACAGTAAATAAATCATGGGTAATGTTTGGCTGTGATTGAAGTATGACCCTGGCAAGCACAATTTGTGCCTGGCCGGCTAGCTGATTGCAATGGCACGATCAATTCTACTCTAGACCAAAAAGTCTCCAAAGTAACGACTTGGAGGGTTGCGGTTTGATAAAGCCCAGCCTTCAGTCTTGTACGGCATTTTCATAGCACTTCATAACTCTCTCCCACACTGTGACAAATGGAAGCTTCCAGATTTTATATTTTTTGCGGTGCTGCATGAGTCATGTTCTGGACAGATGCTGGTGCACCTGCATCATAATCATCAATCATTTAAAAATCACCAGTTGCGCTCGTTCAAGTATCCACCATAATCAATTTCTGCAGCTGAGCATGCCGGTGCTCTTTGCTAAATGAAGTACAGTGGCATGTGATTCACACAAAATAATTACAGTTTTCAATCGTGGGTTTTAATCAAAAAACAAATGAACACCTTTATGGTAAAAACCACACATTTGACATTTAACGACTTCAAGCACATGTTTCATTTTTTAGTGAGTTTAAAGTTTGTGGAAAGAGCAATGAGGCTGTGTCTGCCTCAGGAAAAGCAGAAGGGAAGGGGGCCCCAGGATTGGTCAGATTCTGTATTAGAAATAAAATGCACAGCGGGTTCTTTGAGATGAAGCATTTGAAGTGTATAAGTTACTGCCTTCCAGCAAGCATAAACATACCGCTTGCATACCAAGCAAGCAATGCTGGTTAACAATTCATTATATTATTCTTTATATCATTCATTACATTCCAATGGTGGAAAATCCAGGTTCCAGGAAAATAAAATTCCTCCCCAGTATTTTGTTACACTGATCTGGATTTGCTAATTGGTATAATTCTTCAGCCAGGAGCTGAATAATTTTTTTTTTTTTACCACCACTCTCTCACTGACACACCGGTTAAGTATTATATTTTCCGGACTATGTTTGAGGTGCTTTCATTGTTAGCTTGTTTTTAAGTGTGTTTTTTTTTTTTTTTTTTTTTTTTTTTAATAACGAAAGAAACACTCATTTTTTTGCCCAACTCTGAGTTGTGGGAAGCTGACACTGTGGTCTGCATATTGAAACCCACTGACATCAGAACAATGTTCTGAAACACCCTTATGAAGGAATAGGCATGGCACAGTTCATAATTTTATTTCAGCAGTGGACTGAATGTGTGTCTTAATTACTCCTCAACCCCCAAAGTTTTCATCAGACCTGCCCAGGTTCGGTTCTATGCTGTACTGGTGGAATATGGCGGTGCAGCACAGAGCTGGTCCAGAGATGTTGAGTCATCCACAGGGAGCAGAAGGTTCCCTGCGGAGGCTGGAGTTGTGAATTACAAGGCGGCTGCGTCACTGCGGATACGCAGCAGGCACAGGGGGCGGATGGTGGAGAAAGGGGTGCATCTCGCTCCAGGAGGAGGCACAAATGGAAATGAGCCATATTTAAAAGAGAAACGGATGGGCCTGTGGTTGGACCTCGGCTTGTGTTTGGGCTAATAATTCCACAAAGACGGTTCTGGAGATAGACATTACATTGTCTGATATGATGGGCATCTAGTTTTGAATTAATGAGGCAAGAAAATGGGCATAACGAATTGTGAAAGACTAATTGACACCAGCAATTTATTTAAATGTTTCTGGCATTAAGGCATAATTATAATGATTGCTCAGTTACAATCAAGTTCTTTCAATTGTGTAATTCATGCTGGCACCTGTTGTAGAAAGGGAAATTGGGAGACTATTTTGATGAGTTGCATTGTAGGGCTGTGACTGTGAAAATTCAATAAGCATTCAATTTAGCCTTTACAACACAGTTACAGAGAGGGGCATCGCATCCCAACACAGCTGCTGAGACGTGCTAAGTCTCAGTGAGACTGCGCTCTAATTGGTCCGGGGCGGCAGGAGACCCATGTTAACTCCCTCTCCTCACCCCGTCTATAATCGACTGCCATCTGGCCCACAGATTCGATCACTTCAGTAACTGCTCCTAATGTTACTTTTGCTTTAGCTGTGAAAGACTCCTTTAACTTTTGCCGAATGTGTGATCACATATAATCCTGTAGATGTATAGTTAAAGGTCTATGACTATTAATATCAACAAAATCCTCAAAGAAGTGGCTCACATAATTTCACTAGTCAAATTAATATTATTTTGATGTAGAACTTAGAAATGGGCAGTGTAAATACAATGCCTACATTAATATGGGCACTGAGAGAGTGCATAGCATAATATGGTTACCTGTTGCAAATGAACTTCATGATTTTTTTATTGACTGGCATGGGCGTGTACCCTTGTCCTTTGATCTCATGACCTGATAAATATTTATTTGTCTCTGACGAATGTGACTTTTGTGATCCTTGATCTTTGACTTTGCAACCTGAAGAAAGGAAAGCAGAAAAACCCGAGCCTCCTGACACTGGCCAGAGAAACACCTATGATGGAAGGACAGAAAAATGTTTTTAAAACACAATGACCCTTGCGGTGGTTGAGATTACAAATATCTATATGCACATAAGACAGACAGACCGAGAGAGAGACCCACACGCGCGCGCACACACACACAAACATGCCTATAGGACCACTGATACAGAACAAGCAAATTAAATGTTAATAGAATTGTGTCAAATGATGAAATTATTCAAATGCGCACATTTTTCAAAATGACATATGAATACAGGCTGCCACTGCAGTTATGCATTTATTTCAGAACAAATACCACATGCTTCATATGCTTTGCATCTGTTTATATTAAAATGCAAATGTATTGCCATTTTCTCCAAGTCTACTGCGCAGTCAGTTCCTTGAAATAATGTGATTGCTTGCATATTGAATGAATCCATCTGGAACGGGTGGCACTTCCGTGTGTGCACTGGTATTATACAGGGACAACTTAACGAGAGCGAGACAAGGAGGAAGGAGATGCGCAAAATTAATCCAAATTACTGACGGAAAAAATAGCTGCTCTAATGCATTGTCGATGGATTCTTTGGTTTGTTCCCCTAATATAATTAAAGGCTAATAATGCCCTAGTGCAAAGTGCTCTCTGCAGTGCGGCTATGTCCTAAGTGGCTCAGCACAGCTCCCTTCATTACGGCTACGAATGGAAAAACAACGCCATAAATTCACGCTCATAGGATAGAGAACATCAACAGAATGCCATTTTGGTTGCCTCAGGATGTCCACGGGTTTGTTTTGTCTTTTATTACTGAATTTTTGTGCTACGCTATGTTAGCTAGTTACATCAAAATTGCGGAATGTGGGGCCCGGGATAAAGCAGTATTCAGAGTCAGGGGTGTAAAATCTTATCTGAAAAGGGCCGGTGTGGGTGTAGATTTTGGCCAGCACTAACTCACCTGATTCTACTTATCAAGGTCTGGTTTGAAGACCATGTTTAGTTAATTAGTTCAGGTGTATTACTGTTGGGTTAGAACAAAAACCTGCACTCACATCTGCCCTTGATGGACAAGTTTGGACACCGCTGTCCTAAAATATTTTAAAATGTGTACAAAAATGCTAGCAATATCCAGTGAGAGCTATGTATGGTGTCATTTGCCTGTACCACTGCAGCATTTTAACCAAGCGCTTAGACGCTAGGTCCTAGGTTGGAGGTCTTGCTATTTCTTCGCATGACAAACTTTTTAGCCATGTGAAGTGCTCGAAGGTCTGATTGTACAGCTGCTGTACATCAGAGTAGAAAGACAGAAGATTATCGCTGAGCTTTGAGGTTATGAGAGGGGGGGACATCTGCCACCCCTAATTCCAAATGCATTCCAGCCCTGTTTCTGAGATTGAGGAGTGACCAAGATCCTTGTGGGATTCATGGGAAGGATCCGGAAAGGCTGATAATACCAAGAACCACTCCTCTTCTGTGTGAAGCTGACATTGTCGGAAGTGGGGGCGGGGGGGGGGGGGGGCGGTGGTTTTCCCATACTATGTGGGAAATTGTTTCCAGGGGTGTGTGAGTGGCTCTGATGTCTTGTTGTATAGATGAGTGGGATCAACCTCTCACGCAGTCTGCGTAGGTGGTATTATGGTGAGTGTCAAGTGGTTTACACCCCCCTCCTGGTCTTCCGTCTGGGAATTGGAAGGTGTTTGTGCCCTGAATATCATTGTATACATGTCTGTTATATACAACTCACCTTTTTTCATCCCATGGGTTTTTTTCCATACTGCTGGCCTACTTATCTTTATAAGAGTCCCGGAGAGCCGAAGAAAATAATCAGCGCAGTAATTCTTTCAAGGAACCTGACTTTTCATTTAATTTGCCCTGAAGCTTTGTCCTAAGTGTTTACTTTGTTGTTTAAAACTCCCTCGTTTCACCGTCATCGTCAAGGAATCAGACATATTCAAGTGTTTGTTTAGCAGACAACACACAATTCCACAGAGTGAATTTGGCCATGTCTCTGAATTTAGACTGTGTAATTGGGCCTGCCAGCCAAAATGGCTTCTTCTCTTAGTTTCTCACAAATCAAAACTGCATGGGGGGAGGCAAGGAAAGAATGGTCTGGGTTCAATCAACATTTGCCCCCAATTTTAACACAGAAAAGGTGTTAGTATTTTTCTCCTCGAATCCAGTTGCCAAATGGCTAGCACTTATGAAGAAAAACACAACATTTGCATTTAATTCTGAGTTAAAATGCTGACTTTGTCCAGGCCAATGACCTATAAGGGCAGTATTTTTTTACAGAGCCAGACCACGTGGCTGAGGGAATGGGAGTTTTTTTATTATTTATTATTACAGACCCCATGGGCCAGCACACTGAACGCAGTGAAACCACAAGGAGGTGATCAAAATGGTCTTACAGACCTGACGGGGATAAAAAGTGGCAGGCTGCACAAATTACTGCCGTGCACAGGGTCCCTCACCAAGAAGTGTAAATCATGGCATCCTGCACTACAAGAAGAAAGCAATTCGCAGTCCGGAGGGTCATGATATGTATTGATTTACAAAGCTACTGACACTTCATGAGCCCCAACAATTTTCCCACCGAATAGCAATGACCAGGGACCAGCTTATGTAATGGGAAACTCCCTCAAATTTCACCACATACCAAAAGGAATATCACTGGGGATGCAAGCTGGGAAGATCTATCCCTCTTCTGGGTAATACTCAATTTGCTTAATCCCCATTTTGAGGCCAGCCCTTTGCCATGTTACATTAAAAGTAATCTCTGGTCGCAGCGATTTGTGTGACACAAAAAGAACAGGAATTAGAAGACCTATACACAGCTTGAACTGATGGTTGATCTTCATCATAAGAACTTTATCCATTAATAAATGACGCATTTTTAATTGGCAAACGTTCTGCCATTTCCTGTGAATGCACGGCTGAGAAAAGATGACCGAATGTAACTTCTGTTATCGCAGGTCTACCACAGTAACAGCCTCCCTCATGTCAAGATAATCCTTCATACAGCTTCTGTGTTAGATGCTGAGCCAGTTATTGAGAATAGATCGTAGAATAAGCATTTCAAAGCAGTGGATAAATGGACTAAGTGACTTTGACTGATTGGAATAAGAGCAGTTTTTGCACGCGTATAGTATGACATATCTCTTTCGGGATAGGCTATGTGAAGGAATAATTCTGCCAATTGCTTCAGCTCATTTCTCCCTTCTCGGCTGAGTGATGGCCTGTAATGGCTCCTTGTGAGTAAAGCATCGTGAGAGAGTTATCTCTATGGCATCAGAGGCTTTGGTGAGAAAATGAGAAAATGAATTTTACAGTAGCCTGCTGAGCCCATCAAGGCTAGAGAGCTCTTAAAGAATAGGCCGGGTCCTGAAATGAGATTCTCAAGGTTTCTACTGCTCTTCTCAGAAATGTGATCCCACTGCGACCCACACAGCCATGCTGAATCCTGAGGCGCAGTACGTCACACAGGGAGGAAGGGTTCAAATCCACAGGGTGTTCCCACCTTGTTACTCAACAGTGCCTCCTCTGGTCAGTCGGAAGACTATGATCTGCCTTCACATTTGGTGCAGTACTGTGGGGCATTAACTGTGAAACCTCAGCTGGTGTAATTCAGAGGGCACTCTTCAAGGACCTAGGAGACAAGGACATATAAAATAAGTATTTGGAATGAGTCCCAGATGTCAGTCATGTATTTTTGATCCCTTTGTTCTTCCATACAAGGAAAGGATGCACGGAAAGTAAGCAACAAGATAAGTGATTGGGATGCACCCTATGTTTCAATTGTCAAGATCTAGCTGAGTGTTCAGTCTTGAAACCACCTGGTTTTAAGTGTAATACTGTGTCAGTGTCATGTAACTCAAGTCAAAATTGAGATCCTGATGAAGATGGATTATCACTTAATCCATTGACCTCATTACTTTGATCAGCATAATATAGTCCAGGTAGTCGAGGAGCGCACACTCTGCAGCTGCACTCTGTTCCTGACATCATCACAGGACTGAATCTGTGAACAAGGCCAACATCCTGAAAAGACGGTTCCTCACCAAGACACGGCACACCCCTTTTCAGTCTGCTTTCACTTTGTGTTGCAATGACGGTACCAGCAAGCTACACTGCCAGTCTTTTGTCTTTTTTCTCAAAGCGTCTGTCTCCTGGAAAGAATGAAACATTATAGGCTACAGCCCTCTCCCTATCAGAAAATGGCCTTCATAAAATTGAAAGGCTTGGATATTTCCTCGTTCTTTATTCCATCTTTCACTCCGAGAAGAAAAGGTGACTCTCATTCATCCTCTCCCTGCCTGGCAAGGCCGGTTATAAATAGTTCAGTGAGAGAGTGGGTGGGCTGAGAGATGTGTGAGGAGAGAGTGTGGGGGTGAGGTGCCAGAGCACTGCCAGGCCTCTGCACTTCATCATTAGAGAAGTATTGATTGCCTGCTCACAGAGACCAAAAGGACAGTTCCTACTGTCTGTGCACACTGGTCCCATCACCTCAAAGGACACACACACGCACACACTCACTCTATCTCTCTCTCTCTCTCTCACACACACACACACAGAAGCTGTCCTGCCTTGCCCTGTGGCACCGGAACAATTGGGTTTCACAGCAAAATATTGACTGCGTTTATTTACAGAGGCTTAGATGGAGCGCATGCTGAGGAGTCCTCCATCTCTCTGGCTCTTCACGCGTCTGCAGCAGGTGTTTTCTGAGTTCCCTCTGAGATCCAGCCATTGCAGCCGGTTTCAACTGCTTTGTGAGAACCAAGTGAAAAGCATTTCCAGCAGTCTTGCTGTCTCCAGCAGAGACACAAAATCCATCTTGCATCTGAATCTTTTTTTAAATATTTTTTTTGTTCTTTCACTGCCTTTTTGGG
The DNA here is from genome assembly GCF_013347855.1 of Anguilla anguilla. NCBI lineage: Eukaryota > Metazoa > Chordata > Actinopteri > Anguilliformes > Anguillidae > Anguilla > Anguilla anguilla. The sequence continues at coordinate 10,511,215 of NC_049210.1, read as the reverse complement.
TTCTCAAACTTGCCTGTTTGCTCTCGGGTGATCTTTGGGTGGGAAGAACCATGCAATGGCCTGCTCACTTGATGAGGGCACACTGTCAACCCAAGAATAAAACGGCATCCCTGTGGGATGGATCTGCCCATCAATTAATTTACTAGAAAATATGTAAATGATAAGTGATGAAGATATGTCACTGGGAACCAGAACTTTGGCCTTTATGCTTTGCATAGCAGGGAGTAAAGGGCAGCAAACCAAAAGAAAAGCATAACCTGGTGATGTATTTGTTAATATATTATCTTTTTTATAGACCTTGATTATGGGGCCTGGTTCAGTTCATTCCTATCATGGTCCAGAGATCACAACTGTTGATGCAATCAACAAATATAAAGTTGTTGAAGTATTTAGCTCATACAGTACATGCAATAGGTTAATTTTGTTGACGTTACCATATCATTAAAATTGGAAATTGAAAATTGAAAAGCAGACAAGTACACGTGTGATGAAGACAAGCAGTTTAAACAGATCTAATAGCAGTAGAAACATTTTAAAGTCCCTGAGGGTGGTCTCCCACTGAAGTAAAATCAGCCAGTGTAAAATTAACTTGCACCAGCTCATGCCTATCAGAAAATCCTCAGCCCCCATAAGTCATCAGGGAAAAAGCTTAGGGTCTCCCTCCTGCCCTGCGATTAGTGGTCTGTGAGAAACATGACGAGACGCAGGCTGACTATAAATGCTCACATGCTACACAGCAATCAGAAGGCAAATATCTCCCTTGTGAGAACTGCAGCTGCTACATACTTCTGCGCATGTTTGAGCATATGTTTGAATGTGTGTGCGTGCGTGAGTGCGTGTGGATGCTTAGGAAGGGCTCAGCAAACAATATTTAGTGGAGTAACCCCTTCTTCTTAAAAAAAATAAAAATAAAATTGGGTGGTTTTCCATGGTTGTATGTGTGTATTCTAGTGTGTGTACACATTTGTGTGTGTTTGCATGCATGTGTGTTTTGGTGTTGACGGTGTTGTAGGTACCATGCATGTTACATTTGGGGCAGATCTGTATGATCTCATCGATGCCTAACAATAAGGGTTATCGGAAAAAAAACTATTGAAACGGGAGCACAGTATGTCAACATGGAAAATATTTTCATTTTATTCTATCCTAATATAGAGTATATTTTTTTGTGATGTTTTCTTTTTTGTAGTTGATTTTGAACTGTAAAGTGCCCATCACTTATACCGCTGAATCAAATCCTTCATTCCAAACACCCCCCACTGGGTCCATTTTGGAAGATCTTGACTGAAGTGGTTGGCATTCATTTCTGTCTCTGCCATCCCTCCCGCTGTTCTTATCCTAGTCTAGCATGCATGTTTTATCGTACTGCATTTAATACTAATGCCAAATAAATAAATACATAAATATATAAATAAATAAATACATAAATAAATAAAATGTTACTGCCTTTTGATCAGAAAGCGAACAAGCATCATGAAAGCACTGTGGTCAGTTTAAATCTGTGACCTTTAGTTTCATCAGTGTCCCTCATCTGGGGACAAGGATACATTTATATGAAAGCGAACAGAGCCAATTTTGTACTTGGCAACTGGACAAATGTTTCCATCTAATTCCAGACTTCTGCAGTTAGATCTACTGGGAGGCGTAAATCCCACTTTCTCCTTTTTGGTGGACATTATTTAGCCTGGGGAAAGACACCAAAAACAGCTTGTCTGTGATAATGTCCCATCTTAAGATAAATACGCTCTGGCTTCACTATGATTGGTCCACCTTTGTTTCTGTGGGTTCTGTGAGTACACAAATCAGAAGAAGAATAAAATATATTTATCATACACACACACACACACACTCGTTTTCTTATGATAAGCAGTGCATGTCTTCTGACGTTTGTCCTGCCCTTGTGTGTCAGAGTACCCTTGCTTTCTCTCTTATGACGATTTCTTCATCTAACGTCTTTCACCATGAACAGAGAATCACAGTGTGTTTCACAGGCCCGAAAGCTTTCATATTTCTTCTGTGCATTCGAGGCACTGACACAGTTGGTGGTGTAATTTCATTTGCATCAAGTAAAAAGTCTAAATATTCTGCGGTACTTGTCCTGAGGGGTGGAGTGGTGGGGATCCTAGAACCATTCATTCTTAGCCCAGTCATTTCCATTTTATGGTCTAATGAGATTGATGGGTGCAGTGCTTTTCCCGGTGGAATGCAGAATGTAATTTCCCATGATCAGATAATAAGTAGTGATCAGTCATTGCCTAATTCGACCTCGCTCGCTTTAGTTGACATTCTTTATACTTTGAGATTGTTTAGCAAAGGCAGTGTTGCATGCAGGCCTCAAATGTTTTTCCCATTAGTCTTTTGTCATGCTCTATGTTCTTTAGAGCAATTTATTAACTATTGACCCCTTTAAACATTTTTGACCATGTTTTCATTGGAAGTTCCATTATTTGCTAAGAACATTATTGCAATGTTGAAGTTAATTTTGATGGTCAATGTTCATCAGATAGCCGGAAGTATTTTTCTATATTGAGAGTTTTTTACCTTTTCTTTATTTTTTCTTCACCTTTAGTACTACAGTTCCATCCTAATGGCTGAACAAAGTCATCGACATTGAAAATCAATCATCCTCCCTTTGTGCATGCACATACACATGCACATGTATTTGTGGGTGCATTTCCACATGCAATTCAGTGTTGAAAGCAGTCTTTTAAAAAAGTATTCTAAAAGGCTTCTTTGCCAACGGTGATATTTTTGGGAAGTATTAAATAAAATATGTTGGCAAAATTGCATTTTTGAAAGTAAAATCGGTATTCTTGCAATTTTCATCTCAATATTTTACAGCAGAGTGAAGGACTTCTTATTTCCTATTTGAAATTCAGGCCCATTTAACAGACAATATTCTTCCATAAAGTTTTCATGAGAAGTTATGAAGACATTGTAATGTTATTGCAAAATATGCAAGTCCCTCGCTTGAGATGGCAGACTTTCCTGCTCCTCCAGACGCCACACGGCGTTTAAATGAGGCGCGGGAGTTTCCCAAAGGTCGGCGCCCACTTGTCTGTACTCCACCTCTTCGCACTCTTCGCCTCTGTCTCACCGTTTCTGAGGAAGACTCCCGCGGAGGGTGCACTCGGAAAGTCGTTTCCTCGCGGGGCTTTTGTGCAAATCTGGCGGAGCGGCGCGTTCGTCGCGTTTCATAACGCAGCCGGCAAAAGCCTCCGCATGCTGTGGGATCAGTCTCGCATCATGAGTTCTTTATTTATTTATTTATTTATTTTGCCTTGGAAACCAGTCCCTGTGACTCCGCATCAGCTGTGACGTGGGACTCACCATCGATGGTGTGAAGTCACCAGAAGGGCAGAAGTGGGATGAGATGGGAGCCGCATTCTGCTGTGACATTTAGTTTAAGCAGATCCTGCTTCAATAGATCATCTCAGTCTGGCCAAATTAATGGGTGGAGGCAAGATTTTCTCACCAGGGGTTGTTAGCAATGTGGTTCGCAAGTACCCGGATTAAACGGACAGTTCGGTGGGCCAGGCCAGGTAGCTTCTTGCCCTGCGCAGAGAGCATACTGTAGCACTGCTCAGAATATGCTGCTCAGTGGGCATGCCCTGAAATCAAATCGCCTTAGATCGTCACCCCTGGTGAGCTTCCGTTTGCTCTCTGCGCAAGATTCATCTCTGCATCTCCACCAGTTTCTCACAAATTATAAATGAGTACCAAGAATGATATCTGCTGTCTGATATTATGGCCAGGAAGAAATTATTATTCCTCAGAAGCATAAATGTCAGCATGACCCCAGGCCCCATAGGCTCAGACAAAATGACAAAAAAACACACACAAAAAAAAAAAAAAAACAACAGGGAGCTGAAGATAATAGGCTGTGCTGCTTTTACAGTAGAATCACAGACGGATGAAGATTCAAATGGCAGAACACCAGGGGATTTTTTTATACTTTTTGAGCCCATCAAGACCGACATCAAAAGTCCAGATGGGGGCGGGGGCGGGGGGGGTGGGGGGGGGGAGGTGGTGGGGGAGGAGGAACATTGCCCAGTGATGGGATATGACATTTCTGGAGAGTGAGATTGAACAGAGTTCTTTAGGAATGCCGCACAAGACTCTGAATAGTGCCACAGATGCGGCACAGACAGAGAATGAGAAGTGGCCGTCGTAATAGATGCTTTTCTTCCTCCGCTGACGCTGCTCTCCGCGTTGGCAGGAAAGCGATGACTCCCATCACATTACAGGATACAGAGAAAGGGTAGCCAGGGAGCATAGCTGGGCTGCTTTTTCTGGTCTCCATTAAAAACTCATTCATCATGTGTGTTCTGCCATCATACCTGCTGTAATGGAGGTGCACCGAGTTAGCATTCCGAAATTGATTCTCTCCGCCTAACGGCGAGCAATTGTTGTCTTTGTTAAACACTGTCAGGTTTCGTCCTTTCAGATAATTCTTCTGTGGCTTACCAGCATGATATTGCATTGCAGTCACCAGGCAGACACTCTTATCCAGAGCGTCAAACAGTAGTGCAGAACATCAGGGTTACTCTCAAAAATACGGTATTGGCAAGAAGGTACAGAGGTCCATTTATATTCAATAAGTGTAATGTATAAACAATTTGTAATATATCTTTACACAACTATACCCAAGAGATTAGCTGAAAGGAAATTTAATGAAAGAAAGACCATTATAGTCATTGTAGTTCATTGGCTATTGGCTTTGAAGTTTTTTTAATATCAAAACCAGACATTCATCAAACTCAGTGAGCTACCTTTTCTCTGATAAACTAGCCATCATGCTAATAACTATTTTTCACACTATAATCAACACACTGTACCACAGAACACTTGAGTACAGATCAGTCAGAATTAAATCCTAACCACAAAGCTGAGACTTGTACATCAAAGAGTACAATAACCCATCACGATGTTGACAGTTAGAGCTTCTTAGAGGCACAGTGATGTCAGATGTATTCTCTGCACGGCCTTCACTTTTTAAAATTTGATTTTGAAAAATCTAAATCAAAAAGCAAAGTCAATATTTATTACATACTGAAATGATTGTGGATCCACTATTCCCCTGGATGGTACTGTTAACTGATATGCAGATGCATAAGTGTGGATGTAATCTTCCTGATTTTTACTCATTTCAGAACTGGTGACTGTCAGTCAGAAATATGACTGTCCTGGAAGCCATAACTTTTTATAGGTAAACCTCAAATCTTAGAATGGAAGAAGCTGTTGGAGTTCTGAGGACAGGACATCGATATAAACATTACACCCTGCACTGATTCACACCGAAGGTCATGATCCATTCAGATGGGTTCAACTTATGCCACAAATGGCAGCTGTACCAGGCATGTCCATATGAGGGTTGTCCCTCTTCAGTCTCTATTCCAAACTGCCATAGATATCTGCATGTAAACAGTACATACAGTAAGACCTTGGCTAAAAGATGAAGGGTCCCACCTAATTTGCACATTAACTACATTTGCAAAGTAATCAGCACTGACCAAAACTACATGCCAGAGCAAAATGGCATGATGACAGAGACTGACCAAATGCAGAATAACACAATGTTAGTCAATGACCAAACTGGATTCCATTTGTGCTGGCATGATGGCACATGGATAGTGTACTGCAGAAATGTGGAGAGGCTACATTGCAGTTCTACATAGCCAATGAACAAACTCCATGCCCCATATATTGCACCTTATTTTTCATAGAATTCTGTTCTTATGGTTCAAAACTGTATTAGTCATAGGCATCCTGAGGACCAGGAGGCCACAGATTACTCACTGTCGTCTGTGATTGGTGTGCCTTTTCTCAAATCAGCATTCTCTCTCCTGTTGTACACTGTAGAACGTATTCACTTGAGGTGTAAGTAGCATAACTAAAAACCTAAAAGGCACAATTGGAAATTCTAAAATTACCAGCCCTCACAAACATCAAGACTACAAACAAAAGCACCATCATTATTGCACCGTAAACATTAGGGCCCAATATGTTCATTCTGGATGACTGTAAAATGCCCAAGGAATGTAAAACGTGTGGGCCTGATGATAATAGATAAATTGCAAAAGGACATTTCACATTTCCTCAAAAATAGCACTTACGCAGACATAATTAGACACTTGACTACAAATTCAAAGAATGTCTGCTCTTTCATTGTGTAATTAATAATCTTTATCCTTTGATGTTTTTTAAAGGTCAAGCCACTACATCAGAAAATTAGTGCCTGATGTTTAATGAACACCAATAAATTATTACACTTATTACGTGTCTTTTTAATCTCTATATAAATGCCAGTAACCTTGGAGACCTTGGTTGAATCACAAGTTAGGTCTACCATCTTAACCATCTTGCATTAATGTCAATGCCTTCAAATAAGTGAAAGTATTTGCTGTAGTAGTATTCATATTTGTTTAAACTGTTCTGCTCAACAGAGGGAGTTGTTCATAAAAACATGCAAATGCATTAAATAATTATTTTCAATCATTAAGAGAAGTTGTTTTTATTGTGGGGAAAGCTAATATAATTATGTGATAACTGACTAGCACTTTAGACATACGAGTATACAGTCAAGTCCATATTTTTGGCACACGTGATGAAAATTAGGAAAAATAAAAAATGCAGATAATGAGTTATACTTTAGGTACAAACATATGGAAAAACCATATACTTTTATTCTAATACAATTCTTACATTAAAAACTAATTTTCTTGAGTAATACTATTTTATCTCAAAAACATGAGTCAAAATTACTACCACCCCCAAAAGATTCTTTAAAATAAAATCTGTTCAATTTAAATCTGTAATAATTTTTCTTATTTAAGACAATCTCTTTCTCAAGTATTGTGGCCTTCCAGGTAACATGTAAAATGCCTTGGTCACCTATCACCATAGGTAAAGCCAAATAACAGTCTAATCAAATGAGAATCAGACAAGATGGTTGTCCTACACACATCCGGTAATGTGTAACAAAAAAAACATAAATGGTTAAAAATACCACTAAGCAGTATTAAGGCAATAATCAATAATAATATACATAATGTTTCAAACATCTGGAACAATTGCAAATTTGCCAGGAAGAACTGGAAAGCACATGTTGTCCCCACACACAGGGAAGAAGGTAGTGAGGGAGGCAAAGAAGGACCCAAGGATCACAGCATAAGAACCAAGGCGTTTGGGTGCCTTGTGAGGTCACCAAGTCTCAAAAGCAACCATAAAACGCCACCTCTGTATCAAAGAACTGTTTTGGAAGGGTTGCCGCTTCATCGTTTTTCTCCAATTTGGCATGACAAGATGAGCTTGAATTATAGTGCACACAACATTACATAAAGACAATAAAGACGCCACTTAAGAACAGATTACATAGAATAGACAGTAAACCAATAAAATATTTGTATGTTGATCAAGGGAATATTAACACTTTTGAAACAAGTTCTTTGAATTTTTTTTTTTTTAGTGTTTACAGTTTTTGATGGCTTGCAAGGAACAACTGTATGAGAAATCATAAGGGGTTTTAAGAGGAAGTATAATGAAAGAAACACGTCTGTTACTTTAGGTAGGCACGGATCTGTTGCTTTCTGAAATGAACAAATGATCGAATTGTTACGGCTCTGTGTCTCTTTAAGAGAAATCAACCGCTGCTTTTCATGCCGCTAAGCCACCCCCTACCTACCTGCGTTTCAAGCAAGGCTTGCTTGAAAAGACGCGTTTACATTCACGAAGCTCAAAACATTCATTCTACGATCCCCTGTCAGCCGTGTTACACGAGCCCCTGTCTGCCGATACGACTGTGTGAACACGCACTCAACAGTACCCGGACACATTTTTTGGGGGAAACATCTTGTGAAAGGTAAGTTACAGCTGACACTCTATATCAAATCCCCAGTTTTTTCGGCGGGATGCGTGGCAATGTTTGTTTTTATTATTATTTGCTTGCAACCAGTAATAATTCGTTTTATGTCATAGGCAGCCCACAGGCTAAACGTCTGCAATTACAGTACGTTGCTATATTAACTAAACAAAAAGCTTGATGTTTGATATGAAGGGTGCAACGTAGAAACAAGAAAAATTGTTTCTCCTCAATCTTATACTTCAAAGCTGTTTCAGATACAGTTCTGATGTTTCGAGTCTGTCGCAAAGATAACAGGTGCTTATGAGATTATATTAACTTAAAATCTATAAAAAAAATAATATTTCTGAACAGATTACAGGCATATGATCAGAAAATAATGCGATTGACAGTTTTCCATCGGATCCCCTGGCTTCTCTGATTCTTGTAGGGTTTATACATTTAGCATGGTTTGTTTGATAAACTTATCGAACACCTTGTTTTCAAGCTGTACAGTATAATAACTTTTTTTTTTTAACAATCTGTCTGAAAAGTAATACAGTTACATATACAACCTGTGGCTCTGTTTAATTGGAAATACGGCACTGTAGGCTAATAATGTTAATCGATCTCGATTGCACAATGAAAAAGATTAAAGTCAGTATGAAATATTAATCCAGCGGTACATCAGCTAGTGATGGGATAATGGCACTTCTAATTGTACCTGATGTTTGTATTCGCGTTTGACTTGACGGTTGTTTTAATCTGCTGTGGTGGCACTTTATTTGACAATAAATTAGAGCAAATGTTTTGCTGTTAAAAATTAAGCAACAATTAATAATTATTTATTAAAATACTCAGAAAGAATGGTGGTTGTGATTTTTACAGCATAAATCATATATATCCATTATTAACGCACGGTAAGGTATACACTACTGATTTAATGAAAAGGTTCCAAGCTTTTGCAAAGCTATATCACCCCTTACCCCCACAGCGCATGGTCAATGCCTTTCCTTGATGAGGTTAAACCGTCGAAAATGATCATTCAAAATGAAAAAAGTGAGAGATATTGTTTAACATTTTGAAGGAACACTGTTTATGAATCACAGACGACATGTCCATCAAAAAAATTGTCACAACATTTTAGCAGGATACAGAGGTACTGTTGCTATGGTTATTGTACTGTGGGAAATTTTAAAGGATGGACCCATGGTAAAGCAGATGTGTTCCCAGGGACATGTTTGTCCATGGTAGGCAGAATGCCATTAACTAAAATTGGCAATAAGCACTGCACAAGAGCGCCAAGGAGAAAAATACAGAGGCACATTATTAAGATACTGTATAGCAAGCAACTATAGTAATAAATACATTTCTCATTGATTTTCTGTCCATCCTTTTTTTTTTAAGTGTGGTTGGCACTGCTGCTCATTCTACCTCATAATAACTCCACAATTCTCATAAAAATGAGAATTCTTGATTCTGTCAACAGGTCAGGGTTGTGATGGATTTCTTATTACAGGGCTTTAGCTGTTTCTATAAAAGAGTAGACCTCTGACAGGCAGAAAGAAACAGAGATCCTGATCAATAGCAGGCCATACAGTGTGCAGTATAAGATAGCAAGGGGAAAAGTTATTTTTCACAGGAAGACCATTAATCCACCGAAGACAGGACACTCCATTTAAGCAGTTTTCCCTGGGAGCCATGCAGTGGGCCTGTAGAGAGATGTATAGGTTGTTCACATTGTGCTATTGACCATTTGTTATAATTGCTACCAGCCTTATATGCCCTAAAAGAATCTATATACTTAGCACATCAGGGGAAATCGATAAAAAAAAGAAAACACATTGTGGTTTTCCGGCACTTTCACACCAAATTCAAGGATATGAAGAATTGTCACTTTAATTTTTCACACTAAATGAAAATAATAGGTGCCTGTTGACCAGAAAACTCTAGATAATACTGCATTGTGGGAGCGAAGAACAAAGTTTTATTGCGTTTCAGTTTCCACTTGAACTCGACACACTGTCCTTGAAATTTAGCTGGAGATGATTACAGAGCGTGTGAAGGATTTGATTAAAAAACAGGTTTTCAGTATTAGATAACCAGGAAAGACTATCTATCTCTTTTTACTGCCTGAAGTGTACCAGTACGTATTTTCTCATTCACACTTCCGAAATGTTACATTTTTTTAAACTAATCATCAGGTACATTATGCTGGTAATAAGAGAGTCAAATGTCATGCTTGCTCAGTTGCTTATACGTGGATGGAATGTGTCTGAAATTTAGCTTGGAAGATCTGAGAATGAACGGGGAAAACTCTACAATATTTGTAAGACTGTATGTACCAAAAAGGACTACAGGCCTTTTTCCAGTCTGCTACTGGACCTTGATGATTAAGTATAAATCAAACTGACCCTGGACATTTTTCTGTATAACTAAAAAAAAAAGTAATTTGGGGCACCTGTGTTCATGTGCAAACCCCTCTGCCAATTCAGGAGAGTGTAGACCTCCGCGGGTCCCCTCCGAAGCATGTGGTGTCACCAGCTGCTTTCCCGTCACATCACTGACTACAGCCAAGCTCGCATAGAGTGGAGTCGGACCTATCAGATTTGGCTATGAAATGTAGCCCACTGGCGCTTGATGGACCAGCAGGGGTAGCTAGAGAGCGATGAAACACGGAACCAGCTGAACCTTCCCATACCCTGGGCGATGCAGTGGCCGTTCGCATGTCGTCCTATGGAGCTTCTGGCCACAGTTGGCACTGGCAGGGAACGGTCTGGATGCGATCTGAGGCAGTGGGGCTCATCCATGCTCCAAATGAGCCACCTGGCTGCTGACTCTGGACTTATGTGGATAGTATGTAACAGCTGTCTACATTTCAGACTGTTCAGTGCTGGATATGGTAGATGTCAAAGTGTTGCTTCACTAAAATATGAATGCCTGAGGCTTTTCGCTCAAAAATTCATATGCATACCGAACGCTGGCAGGTAGAAGCAGAGTGCATGAGAGTGAAAGTGTCACAGTTTTATATGATTGTAGAGTCATCGGTAGCAGTAGGTTACACAAGTTGAAGAAATCTTTGGGTGTTTGAATTCAATAGTGTAAGACTCAGACTAGACTCTGGAAACTGAGTCAGACTAAGACAAGGAAGTTTATTTCATGGAGTCCCTCAAAGGAGGACTAAAGTACCACCATTTGAACAGTGTATTTTATATGTTATGTGATTGTTTTGCACTCCACCATGTATTATGGTTTTGTTTTTGTATACAGGGTAGCTTACATTTAGTGTAGTGCTGTATTGATTGATGATGCACTTGTGCTTGTTAGTCTGGGAGTATTTTTAACCCGGTTTGACACCGTTTCTCACATAACTGTTGTATGTACTTAACATCTGCAAAATTAATGTAATATAGTATGCAATTTTTAAGTGTGTCCGTACTATTTTTTACATAATTCTGCACACATATTTAATATTCTAATTCTGAAGAGTTTTGTTTTACATTTTTATTGACTGGCGAAAACAAAAAAATCAACCAGTCCTTGGGGCAGTGTCTCTCAAGCTGGACTCGAATCCTGACCCTACTAGTGTTGGCTGTGGCCAGAAGTCCTGTGGGCTGATGTGCAATTGGTCTCAGCTCCTTCCAGGGAAGGTTTTCAGTTTCTATGGTTATCCCTGCCTCCCCTCGCTCATCAGGTGTTTATAATCTCCCTGGCCCCAAAAGCATAGAGCTCCTAACACCAATGCCTGATGGCACTAGCACTGCGAGGGGAGAAACATGCAAGCCAGCACTTTCAGAAATTGATGGCGGACATTGCAGCAATGGAATGGGTCTACAAAATAGGCATCTGGCATTCCAGAATGGGACAGCAATAAAAACAGAGGTTTCGAGGGTTCGGAAAAACATTAGGGTTAATCAGAGAAGCTTCCTGCCCTCGGGTCCTGTTCACTAAGCCCACAGTAGTACCATTCTTTGTGGTGCGATGAAGACGACATACCAGTCGGCTCCCTGGTGGTTTCATTGTCTTAGACTGACTACTCCCTGTTCCATCAGGGTACGCATATTTTGTAGATGTTTTACAGTACACGAAAAGGGCTCAAAGGAATTGTCACACGTTCATGTGGAAGTGGACAAGGCATCTGTTTTTGCATTCCCACAATGCTACCAACAGCTTCTGAAGGCATCCAGCTTTTATCATCAAATGTATGCGGTGGTTACATCCTTCTCTCGAAGGGTCAAGGTCCTTTTCCATCAGAATACAAACTACATGCAGTGAGTTGTGTTAACCACTTTTGGTCCGAAGATTGAAGTGTCTTTGACACCACAAACCACAGCAGTCCCACAAAGTAGATTCCAATTGATCTGGTGCTTATGACCCTGGGAATGAGCTCTGAAGACACTTGGCAGTCTCTTCCAGACTTTGCGAAGGCCAGGGTTTACATTTCCATTGGAAAGTTGTTTGCTTTTATTTTCATAGCTCACAGAAAAAGAGAGTATGCTAAATTCTCAAAATAAAGGATAAATCGACAGGGTCTGTGATGTAATAGGTTTGCAATCTATGCACTAAACCTTTAAAGAATACCTTGTGGAGGTTCATTTATTGCATCTCAGATGCAAAACCATTCTTGAATGGCCTTGCCCCACACCTTGATTTTAATTTAACTTGGTTTTCATTTAATTTGTCCCACAATGCTTTGCAGGGGCAATAAGGAATAATGTGTACCAATAATCAGAATGTAAGCCGATGGGTATTGATGTAATATGTCCTTTATCTAAAACTCTCATTATGCAGTTAAAGCATTTAGTGCAATTGCATCTTGAGATGTATAATTTACAGACATGCTTGTGTATTGCAGATACACAAGCATTGGAAATCAAAGATGGTAATGGGTTATGTCTAGCCTTCCAAACAGGGAAACATTGTGATCATTCAGTCCCTCTACCTAATACCTCTCCACTTGAAAAAGCATGGGTGGATGTCTGAGAATCAACATTCATGAATTAATGTGTAGAATTCAGATAAATATTAGCTTTTTTATAGAATGTTATACATAATATTGCCCAGAAGTTCCTGGTGTTGATCATTTCTCAAAGCTATGCAAATGATAATTTAATAAACAATTTTAATTTGCTCTATTTATCAAAATGGTGTATTTCAATGTCATCTAGTGTTCTGTTCTTTAACATTGTCACCTTCTTTAACATCCTGCTATTCTGCATCACAAGCAATGTAAAACTGTTGTCGTATTTCCCATTAGAGGTCTATGTTCCGGATATTATCTCTTCACATTTAAGGTGTACAAATTCAGCTTGCTGCTTTCAAAATTGAAATCTAAAAAAGACAAAGCCGTCTATTTTAATCAGCTACAGCAACCAGCCAGCCTCCTGCTGGGAGACCGATTCTTAAAAGAATGTGTGGACTCAACGCTAATGAGAAAATACAAGATCTTTATGTTATCAGGTTTCATAATGGTCTGACATAGACTCCAACAATAAATCATAAAACTAATGAAGCAACACTAGTGAAAGAGAAGAAATGTTTTCCAGGTGAAAGATTTTAAGACGGCCTCATACCGTATATTGTCTTAATTTTTTTTCTATGGTCGTTTTCGTCCATTAAATGAAAATTTCAAATGGTTTAATCAATATCTGTCTCCTACAGACCTTGAATCAGTCAGCTAATACACATATGTTGCTCTTTTAGAGGTGCTTAGTGCATTGTGTTTTATGTTTGTTTTTCTTCCATAATTATGGTAGACAGCTGTAGCTCCATCAAAACGGGGGGAAAAAACATTTTTACCTGCAAATCAATGAAAAGGCTATTTTCACTATTGTTGAATCTGTTGCTCTCAATTTGAATAAATCTCTGGTTGCTCAAGACTAGGATGAATAGTTGGTACAGTTTCAGCAAGGATTAATTGCAGCTGTAGGTCATTCCACATACATTTTAAAAGGGGAAAAAGTCCTTTTAAGAGAAATGGTTTGGAGAATGGTTTGGCTTTATCAGCTCTACATGGAGAGAAATAAAAGGACAGACGTCAATATATTTTCTAACCAAAACAAATGCAGTGAGAAATATGACATTTAAAAAAAAGTTTTTTATTAGCTGAATTTCAAAAAGGAAATGCTGCTGTCGAAAGTAGAATAATATGTCATCTTTTGGTGATTCTACAGCTTGAGAGATGTGTCCATCAGTAAAATAGGCATGCTGTATGCACACAAAAAAGAAACAAAAAAATACTTCGTCGTTTTATAATGCATCCTGTTAAACAAGACTACCCTTGGTCAATACTTTGCATTTGCATTTCCAATTACTTCAGTATATTTTGAGGGAAGGTTGGTTATTTTCCAACTGCCAGGAATGTCGAAATGAGGAAGGGTTTTTAGTGATAGGTAGCACTAATACAGTGTAGAAATACAGACAGCTACATGTGCACACACACACATGCAGAGAGAGAGAATGTGTGTATATATATATATACACACATATATGAGACAGATAGAGAATGTGTCTGTGCACATGTGTGAGTCTGTAAGGGGAATCATTACTACATGTGGGCCCATGAAAAATGTGGGCCTCTTTCTCTATTACAGTAGTTGGTTTTTTATTAGTGCAGCTACAGACATTTTCTCACAGAATACAGATTGCAAATGTTATACCTGTTGGCCTTTCTGTCTATCTGACATTTGATATCTGAGAATTGCATTGTGGGGCTAATAACAGCAATTTTATGGGGGAAATGGAATAGAAAAATCTTGTATGTCACATTTTTACATCTTGTCTTAAATTGCCTTATGTTTCTAGCATGGATATTTAGAGGCTGACCCCATTTTAGTTCCAACTTCATGCAATATATTCATGCATATACTTCATAGATTGACCCCTCAGCGAATCATTTTCAGTCTTTCCCTATGATTAATCATAAAATAATAAAGTGGCACAGTACTGCTGTTATACAGCTGCACTATACTGTGGTCATATGATATCATAAAAAATATGTATTGTCTTTACTTATTGTGGTCAGCCCACAGGTACACAGCGTGTTGTACCACAGGTATTGCATAAGTGTTGCATCTGTTCTTGGAAACAAATCTGCCCAAATCACTCAACAGCCAAGATCTCATTTCAGCAAAATGCATTAGTTTTCAAAGACAAGATGACATGCATTAGACTTTGACAAGTGTGACTGATAATGCCTTTTAAAAGTCAGGCGCTAAAAGCAGAGGAAGAAGCAATGTAGATTAACCATAGTTTAAATGAAGAAGCTCATTCACACCACAGAGGAAATTATTTTTAATACTCAGGGAGGACAGAAAACAAGCAAAGCTTGAGGGAGAATATCGACTGCTTTTCCTGTGACATTTCAGATAATCTATAGTAGAGTGAATGATGGCTTAAGAGTGACAAAGAGGCTTGACTCACCTGAAAGAGGCATAGCCAATAGCTCTATAAATCATGAAATGCTGCACTGTTCATAAATTCTTTCATATTTTGGCCATGATTTGTTGTTCAAAAGTAGAGCAGCATTCCACCAAATATTTCAGGTCTTTAAATTATAAATTGCCCAACAGGCTCATTTTGTTCTCCACTATCTGTGCTCAATTTTCATTTCTCCTTTGAGAAATATGGCTGATGATGGCTTAGTTATGCTTGAAGGAAGGCTGTTTTCATGCCTACCCTCACATTCATTGCTGTTTTATTCAGTTTTGCAACGCAAAGCATGCAATGTAGCAAGATAAATGATTAATCTCGAGATGATACAGAGTCCTGCGACATAAGCCTTCTCTGTCCCCTAGTAAGCAGACATGCTTATAAAACGCAGGACTGCGATTTGTAATTGAACAGTATATATTTACAGGACATATCGCTCTGTCTTATTACAGTGTAGGGCGGTTTACAGAAGTGTGCTCCTTATCAGACCCCCAAAGGAGAACAGACTGTGTACTGTGCTGACTGGGAGTCAGCAGGGTGTGCTTAGTTGCAGAACATCCTACTGGATCAGCATTATGTAAAACTTGGGTTCTCCAAAATACGGTGTGATCAGGTCAAGCCGATGTCATGGGAAACAAGTTGGTGTCTTTGGTGGTGGGGTGCTGACTAAAGATCTTGATACCTATGGGTCAACGCCCAGCCAGATACAAAGGTTAACCCAGTGTGATATGCTTACAGAGATGGCAAAGGCTGAATCATTAATGAACTGTTTTTTATGTTTGTGTCTTCAATTGATGACTTGGTGTTTTGTTTTGATCTTTGAGTACATACTCAGGATATCTGCACCCTGTAGTCACTCGCCAATGCACTAGTGCAGTAGCAAAATACACTTGTATCTACGCAGCCTACACACGCCAGAGCCAAATTTTTTTTTTTTTTTTTTTTTTTTTTTTTTTTTTTCACATCCGCATCTAATACGATAGATAGCAATATGTAGCCACACTACTGGTGGATCACTTGCAGTCTCCTTCTATGCACAGCAGTTAGCACAGATGAAAGGTTAAAATGCTATTTTGGAGTCAGAAAATATTAAATGAATCTCGTTGCAGTAGCATCGGGTAAGACTACACGTATTTCCTTCGCCACTCAGATACTTCCGCTGTTTGGTGTGTCGGAGGGATTTCCTACTACAGTGGCAAAGAAGATAGCAGTGCTGTCTTTTATATGGCATTTTTAGAGCCACCACCACCTTTTTCTATTGGGTCATATGGTCCATTTTTGTTGATTCTGTAATACATGTAACTAATTTGATTTAAGACCCGAAAGTATGCATAATTATTCCTTAATTCTGTTAAATCTGTTAATAATTAAAGTGAGTTCCTGACTCACTGTCATTATTAATTGATCCCATTGCATATAAATGAGTTAACAGATACATCCTTCTCTGAGTCAGCTGTGTGTTCAGTATCTTTTGGCAAAATGATACTGCACATTAGTGGTGGCTGAGGGGAGTCATCAATAAGCACTTTGAGGTCATGAAAGGCATTACACGAATGCAAGCCATTATTATTTAATATTATTCAAGTGTGCTTTCTTTGAAAATGTGATGGATTGCTTGTGATAATATATTTGTATTAAGTTTTTTAGCTTTGCAGTGTGTTCTCAATCTCGCTCTGTCTACCATTTCATTGGATTTAATCATGATTTATAATCCCAATGGCTTTAACATTTTATATCTTCCCATCAATGCTGCTTTGTTGACATAATATCAGTAATATAGTATCAGTTTTATTAATTTCTGCTTTTATCGGTTTCTGTGAATGACTGTGTCTAAATTGACTTGGCATACTTTTCTATGACAATGTGTCCAATCACTGTCCAGATGTATATACCATACAAATGATAAAAGTACTAAAAAATCTGAAAATTATTTGGGATCATTAAAGAAATTTTATGTAATATGATGTCTTTGTTATTACTAGGATTGTTTTATATCACTTCTTTTTATCCCTATAGCATTTAAAAGGTGAATTCACTCAAGGTTATGCTATCAAGTTCTAATAATATAAAATTAATTATTTAACGAACAATTCATCACTACATCTGCAGAAAGAGGCATTTGTTCAGTAATTTCAGCAAAAATCACATACTGTTAGTTTCTCGGCTATTTCTTAACTTTCTGATGGAAGAATCATTTGAGATATTTAAGACACACAGTCCTTGAGGGTTGAAAGATTACTTTATAGATTTTCCCTTTGGGGAATTATTTAAAAATAGGGCCTAAGAATAGATGGAAATTGAGCAGATAGGAGCGATCTTCAAGAGATTGGTAGTGCATTTTGAAAGGTAGGTAAAGAGGGAAAGCAGTCATGGGCTCAGGATCATTTGGAACTGTATTCCAATGAGGAGTAAATTGTCATTCTTGTCATGTCTTGTCACATTAATTGATTGACAGATTCACATTTCCTCTGTCACATGTAAATTAAGTCCGTCAAATGTCTCACTTTTCTATAATTTTCTATAATCCATGGATGGTTTGCATTTTTCCTCATTGTAGCCTAATCTTTTCTTGTTTTTCATTTTTTATAGGAAGAAAAACCTGAAATCTTCAGTCTGTGCACCGAAGGAACAATGAGACTTTCTGCTTAGTACGTCTAACAAAGAAGAAAAAAACACTTTCCAAGACAACTGTGTTCACTACATTCAGAGACAAGTCAGCGACCTTCTGACATCAGTCTGGCATCATGGATGCATCCTACGTGAACAACAGCAGCAGTGCTTTGTCGGGCGAGATGCCGTGGGCGGGTCTAGACGTGTGTCCAACCTCCGTGAGTGGCACCACCTTCCTGATCATCGCCTACAGCGCTGTGATTGCCGTGGGCCTCATCGGCAACACCTGCCTGGTCTTCGTCATCTCGCGACAGAAGGAGATGAGGAACGTCACCAACATCTTCATCGCCAACCTCTCCTGTTCCGACATCCTCATGGGCATCGTGTGCCTGCCCGTCACCATCATCTACACCCTTATGGACCGATGGATCCTGGGCGAGGCTCTGTGCAAGGTCACGCCCTTCGTCCAGTGCATGTCCGTTACCGTGTCCATCTTCTCCCTGGTGCTCATCGCCCTGGAGCGCCACCAGCTCATTCTCCACCCAACAGGCTGGAAGCCCATGGTGGGACACTCCTACCTGGCGGTGGCTGTCATTTGGGTGGTGGCCTGCTTCATCTCCCTGCCCTTCCTCTCCTTCCAAGTGCTCACCAATGCCCCCTACCAAAACCTCAGCATTCCTTTCAACCCCTTCACCGACCATTTAATCTGCATGGAGGGGTGGCCCTCCAATGAAAACCGACTAGCCTACACCACCTCCCTCCTGGTCTTCCAGTACTGCCTGCCCGTCATCCTCATCGTCCTCTGCTACCTGCGCATCTTCCTGCGACTGCGCCGGCGGAGGGACATGGTGGACCGGGCACGAGAGGCCAGAAAGAGAGCCAAGGGCTCCCAGAGGGTCAACACCATGCTAGTCTCCATCGTGGTGGTCTTTACCCTCTGCTGGCTACCGCTGTACGTCTTCAACACGGTGTTCGACTGGAACCACGAGGCCATCTCCACCTGCCAGCACGACGTCATCTTCTCCTCCTGCCACCTCACGGCCATGGCCTCCACCTGCGTCAACCCCATTATCTACGGCTTCCTCAACAGCAACTTCCAGAAGGAGCTGAAGGCCACCCTGCAGCGCTGCCGCTGCTGGGGGGCGCCAGAGAGCTATGAAAGCTTCCCTCTCTCCGTTGTCAGCACCGAGGTCACCAAGGTGTCATCACTGAGCAATGGGTCTTTCAGTGTCAACACCTAGTTAAGAGAGAGAAAAATAGAGAGAGAGAAAGAGAAAGAGCGAGAGAGAAAAGTGGTAACGTTATGGCAATGCGGCACCATCATGCACTGAACAGCTTTGTGCTGTGACACTTATTAGGCACTGATATGGTGTCATCTTGATGCATCCACCGCTCACCAATGTTGATTCAGAGACCAACCAATGAAGAGACTGGCCTTCATAAAATAAAAGCAGCATCGCCAAAAGGCACAGCACAACCACAGCTGTCACGTGCTCATCCGCAGATTAGACCACACCCACCTTGCAGGGCTTTCTGGGTGCTGAATTCTACTTGGCTGTGCGCTCTTAGTCTTTGCTATTTCCCCAATCAGTGGCCATCTTCCGTAGCTCATTTGAAGAAAATCTAGGCTGGTAGCTGAGGACTGTTGTGATGCAATGTTTCTTTGGGGAATTCTTGATCACGTTGATGAGCCTCTCAGTTCAGTCGAAACTAACTGACTTTGTAACTACTGTGTGCAAGGAAGAAGGTTGGACAATTGCAGATTTGTTGCGCCACCCCTTTGATGGATTAACTGCCTCTGGAAATTGTCTCCGTTACATTACATCATGATCCATGAGATATTGCTGTTTCATTTCTTGTGTTTGGCCCTGGTGAAATGCTTGATTTATTGACAAACATCTTCACTCACTGTTGATTTGTATAGCACTGCTGTACACGAGAAATGCTTGTATAATATGTGTGATGCATTCAATAAAAGAAATTTAAAAAACACGCTGGTACTTTCAAGGTGAACAGACTACATCTGTATTATTAATCTCAAAGTTTTGTTATTTGATATGATTCCATTACAGACCATCTTTCTTATTATTTTTATCAGCAACATTGTACTAATGACCCTTAGATATTAACAATCAAATTATGTTAACAATCACCAGAGAATGTGCCATTTTGCAGTGTTACATGTATATGTTATCTCCAATGTGCCACTTTGTATTGAAAATATTTTTAATATGCATGTCTTTTAGGTTTGCCGTCTGGTACAGAATATGGAATTGTAATTCCAATGAGAGCCTTGCTTTTCTCTCAAACAGCCAAAGATAATGGTATAATTCTTGTACACCTTAGAAAATGGCACTTTAGCCAAAGAGCCATTATTTCTAATACTTGAAGGTCATTTAAAATTTTCCATAACACAGAGAGAAAATATAGACTCTGAAATGATATATTTCTTTCATCTTCAACCGTGTCTGAAAATAACCATTATCATTACCAGTAGTTAATTGTTCAATCATTCCTGCCATCAAGCTGCAAATCTGACTTCACACCTGAATTATGATAATATTTATTATAATTATACCCATTGTCAAGGTTGCCAGCCATTTTTTTTAAAGCATTTACAAATATCCAAAATTCTGAAGAGAGTTTTTTTTAAAGAGATGTCAGCTTTTTCCAAACACTGCTGGATGTTTATTATATATTTTGCACTTAGAATTTGCTTCAAGGCATGTTTTTAGTTCTGCGCTTCCCAGAAATCACATTACATGGAGGCTTGTCACTTTTTTCTTTTGTACGGTCGAGAGAAGTACGGATGAATTTAACAAACCAGAAGGGATCTCACCTGGCACAGATAAAAAAAGACGTTGAAACCAAATCCAAAGGAGCCAACTGAGGTGATTACACAGTATAAATACATCAGAGAAGCTTATGGCCCTGTCTTCTCCCAGAGGCCTTATTGACTGTTCATCCGGTTGATTGAAATATGCATGGAAGTCAAATGCCTTTTGGTTTTACCTCTTGGCCCGCTGGCATATAGACTGGAGGAGAATGAATACCATCCTTATTTTTACGTATATGAACATGTTCAGTGTGCACATACAGTATAGCCGCACGGTCACTCAGTTTAATTTTGGTTTAGTTATCATCCACTTTAATTTCTATATCATACTCTTTGTATGGTTCTTATTTGTGTTTTTCTTCCTTGTTGAAACAGTTATGAGTCAATGTCATTTATTTTAACTCTGAAGCTAAAGACACTTGGTCAGCAAGTGTCTGCACTCCAGTAACTTGCCTTAATTTCCATTATGAATCAAATGTCACCAAGTGGTTAAGAGTAAATGTATGCAATTGTTTGTGTGTGCGTCTATGTGTGTGTGTGAGCAAGAGAGAGAGAGAGAGGGAGAGAGAGAGAAACCGTGTATGTGTGTGTTTTATTACTATTAACATGAAATTTTTTTGCTTTTGTTTTGTCCTTTGTTGAGAGTCACTGTGTTGTGATGCATTTCAAATTCTGTGCAGATGTGTGCTGTTGCTTGTGTCCTGTATGTTGTCTTATTTACTGCCATCGCTTATTTAATGAGTATAGCCCGATTATTACACAAACCACGGCATCATGATGGTCAGCTGCTCTGCAGGGTTAATCAAATTAATGGCATTCCCAGTACTCTGGGAAATATATTCAAATACTAATTATACTTTCAAATCAGATTTTCTTCTGTGTTACAGCTTCACAAATAACTGTTTGGAGGATTAAGTCTAAAGCCCCTTGATGGTGTCAAGGCATTAAAAACTAATAAGCAGGGCTGTATATAACACTATTTACAATGAATTCAATGAAGTAAAAGAAGAAATTAATAAAGAATGGGCAGTACATCGATGCAATTTGTACATAGAAACCACCAGAAGAGTGACAGGGCCTAAAGGATCAGTTAACAACCATCAATGATTAAAGAGAGACAGATGACTCTGGGAATTCAGGAGGTTATTGATGGTATTGATGGAACAGATAGAGCAGTGTCGAAAGAAAAGTCCAGATGGTAATTATCTCTGGGGCTGCCTGTACCGGTTTAAAACTTTCAAGGTGTACTGACTGAAGTGAGATTTCGGCTATAATTTTCCCTTTAACGATTAGATGAAGGTTTTTGTTTTCTTTTTTCTCCGCAAGCACAGTTCATGAAAAAAAAAAATCAATAATGAAAAATGTTTTCATTATAAAAGAACACATTCATTTATTTGCCAGGCAAAGTTAAACACAAATGTATGCATTCAATTCATGCTTAAAGTTTACACCTGCCCTTGGTTATTCCAGCATACTGGCCATAAATGACCAGGTCGTTTTTTTCTGATTGGTGTTAAACACACAGCTTTCCCTATGGAGATATATAGTTTGTCCTTGTAGTCGTATGAATCCATAAGTGTAAAATATGTATGCTGCGCTGTGCTCTATTTTAATTTCTTGGTTAGCATGCTGTAAAACTGAAACCCTACAAAATTACATCAGAATTCAAAATACAGACCCAGTTTTCTCTTCGGGTGAACTCTGATATCTAGTCATCACTCTCAAAGATATGTTAAGAGATACTCCAGCATCTCCTATGAAGTGCTTATCAAGAATGTGTCTTTGTTTTATTGGCTGTGTTTTTTTTTTTTTTACTTTGTAATTTGTTTCATAATTGTAAAAATATAGACATAACTCACATTTAAAACCTGTTTGTTTGCATTTAGCTTGAACATCTGATTTGTTCATTTCTGTAAATGTGCTTAAATATATACTGTAAATGTGTCATGAAACTGACGTGGTGTATCTTTTCCATGATGCGTGACTCTATGACTCTGTAGTCTTACTTCATTAATACTTTTGCCTACATTTTTGTTTATGTTGGATTTTAGAATATTTGGTCATCCAGTAAAGTCCAGTTATACTACATAATATTTTAATACAGTATTACCTCAGTAAATACTGTACTGAGTAAAAAGAACACCTCAGGGTTTCGGAATGACCATTGAACTGAATATACCTAAAATATATCTGTGAGCCTTCAAGATGAGATATAAACCCTGGCACATTTCTGATTCTTCTTTTTGTGAATTGTTTAGGCTGGGCTGCCTATGAAGTGAGGTTACTGTGATAACTACACATTTAGGTAGCAATCCACAATCACATTCTCTTTTCAGAAATGTATATTTCTTCATAAACCATTTTGCAGGGTTTGTTTTGTCCTTTTTCATTTTGGCTGTGTGGAGAGAAATAATGATAACTGAATTAATTACATCACATTAGATTGCATTCATTTAGCAGGTGCTGGTATCCAGAGTGACTTGCAATGTAACAAAACCTAAGTGTATCCAAATTCAATTATGTGAGCAACCTGGCTATCAACATTGTCAGGCAAATATCCTTAAACTTAAGTTAATTATTCCGACCTAGAAACCTGAAGCAAATCAAATATTCATACAGCTATATCCATAGAAAGCAATAAAGCTTGGCGACAATCCTGAAGTAATTATACAAGAACAAACTCCTAGGGTGTTGGAATAAGAAGGGAGACACCGTGACCACAGTTAAAAGTTTATTACACCATTATTATTTATTATTTATAACTTTTCAACATATTACTTTTCGAGCTGTGGCATAGGCTACCATTCACTGCACCCTTCACGTTCTCTATGGGATGTTAAGTCTCACACTGGAGAACTTTTAATTTCCCATTTGTGCATTAAATATTGAGATCAACTATGGCTTGCATGACTGCAGGTTATGAATTATTATGAACTTCAGATTCAATAGCCCCCTAGAGAGTGATTTTTTTCTCAAAGAAGTAAATAAGTAAATTAAAATATAAGCAGGATCACATACAGTAGCGGTGGCAGGATTAAATTTGTGTGTGGGCCAAAGTAATAGTGAGTGGGCCGTTCATTTAGTTTAAACTGAGCAATACACTGGTAACGTTAAAGTAATAACGTTGTTTTCATAAACAGAGAGCGAAGACATCCTTTCCTAAATTTTGTCAAACAAAGGCTAAAGGATGATCCATCTAAAAACACACACTATTTCCAGGTGAAAATAACCACGCAGACCAGCGTAACAGCACAAATCAATAGCCCAAATGATATCAATATCAATATCATGTAACAATAGGATACATTTAAATTCACAGACATTTTGGCCTAATCTTTCAATAAAAACTTAATTTAAAAAGTTAATTACTTAGTTTAGCCTATTAGCCTATAACCTCACAAATGTTCAAATATTCATGTAACAACACTTCACATAACAAAACTTCAACATTTTAATAACGTTCCTTGAATCTGTCTGAATTGACACATGATTCTACTGTTAGGTCTAAAATACAACTGATAATATGAACCTGACATAAAACTAAAATAGCTAAAATAGAATGGATATGAAAAATATGCTTGCATTTCTATTTAGGCTTTTTTTCACCAGTTATCCCTAAAAGAACCCATTCAATTCTGGGTTTCTAGACAAAACACACAGGTTACTATCTATAATCATATTTTCACTGATATCAAATTATTTAGCAGACTTTTACGCTCTTCAGCCAACTGCCATCTTTCAGTCTATATTATCCAATCAGAAACCAGACTCTAGTCAGATTCCTTTTTGGGGTAGAGGCTTCTACTGAATGTGGGGTGGGGTGCAGTTATTTTTTTAAGGGGGGGGGGGGGTCTTCCACAGGGAAAAGCATGTGCAAATGGTGAATTGCTTAACACTCAATAATCTTACCACTTTTGTCGATGTACAGAAAGAAAATAACATTTTAAAAGCAGCCAAATTATGTGTGAATAACACTAATAATCACACTTCTGAACAAGCTCTTTTCAAGAGGCAAAAAGCAGGTCAAATTCTGAAACAAGTCTGGTATGTTCCTTAAAAATACTACATTGCGAACTACTGCTAACATTTGTTGGTATACGAAAAAACACTGTATTCTTAAAAATCTCTCTCGCTTTCTCAGTTCCTGCTACTTTCCCCCTCATGCATGAACTCTTTAATCCCTCACCTGACAGAAGAATAAGAACAGCTCTGCTAACCAGGGGTTTTGTTTTATACAGTGATAATTCCTTACTCATATATCACAAAATGTATGATAGTATTATCCCAATTTTCCGAGATAATCTTGCTCTGAAAATGTCAGTTACTGACTGTTTTACCAATAGGGTTAAGCGGTTGAACATAAACATATTGAACGTTATCCTGCACCATATCAACTTGACTAAAATTCTGATATAGAATCACTCTCTCAGGGGAAAAATCCAGTTTTATCCAGTTTTATTTTTCTACACTAAGAACACAAAAACATCTTAATATCACACTGGTTTAGCTTAATGTCTGAGCATGCCTCGTTGGACACAAACAGCAAGACTGAAAAAAAGAAATCAGCATGATATCAGTGATATGGGGATTATAACTGGATAGAAAAATGGGTGGTCATTTTTTAGATTTTTATAAAGAACTTCAACCTCATTGCCAGTTTTTTATGAGGATCTGGAAAACTAAAATACCTCATGAAAACTTGATTGTGCTCCTGGGATATACTAAAATTCTTCTTGTGGAAAGGGCTTAACAAGGCATAAAAAATATTTTTGAACATTGGTTAAAAAATGACATTGTTCTGACATGTAGGACCCTAGGTTTATTAGTAATAACAAAATAAATGATACATCTATATGAATTTCTTATAAATTTACATTGTGAAAATGGACCAAATAACTGAGCTCATGCATCTCGTGCCTATAATTCAGGCATGAAAGGGATGTGAGGAGATTCTCTGATAAAGATTTCAAGTGAAGCAAAAATCATTATGGCAGTCCAACAAATCAGTCAAGATGCGCAAATGAAAATGAATGGGAACCGTTGAGTTCAATGTGTGTTAAAGTGGCTTAATGGCCTATAATAGTAGAACTGTCTGAAAAAAACAAGCGGGGCACCTATGCTCATGGAAACGTAAGTCATTTAAATTGATGTAGGGCGTATGTGGCCAATACAGCCTGTGTACAAGGTGTCATAGAGTCTACCCGTGATTGAAATCTTAGCTGTTTAATTAAGAAATAAATAACGATTAAAAATGAATCGATATTGATGCATTGCTTGGCCTAGTCCCTTCCTCCTATGTTCCATTATAAGTAATGGCCTCTTTCTGAGGCAGCCAGCGGTTTCTGTATTAGGTAACTGTCGCCCGTGTGCTGCATTAATGCAGTCCTGTTGGCTAGATAAGCTTCATCTCATTCTCGAGGCTCCTGAAATTTATCCTCCGTGTCGGATCAGCTGCGAGGGCCTCTCTCGTGAATTTTGAACCGCGCATTACGCATGTAGGGAGGTGCTGTGGGATTCAGACCTTGCGTTTACAGGGAGTGGGTCTGCATTATACTGACACCTCTGTCTGGTAAGTGTTTGCCCTTCTTCATTTCCCAGAACCTGTCTTTTAAACATCCCAGTGGCTTCATTCCAATCTTATAAGCTGTGATGTCATTGCAGACATTCTCTTTTTCAGTGCCACAAGGTTCATGTTGTGTGTACAAATAATTTAATGTAGATTTCTGTCCCATGGGTGGCACAATTCAAAAATATTTAAAAAAATATTATTATTAAATATGCTATCTTTTCATTCTAAGTAATGTCTTCTTTCATTTCTGTTGCATTTATGATTGGGTCCTATTTCTGAATTCACCTTAATGCACCCAGTTACCTTGTTCCTGTCAAATACTAGGTTACAAAAAACACTGTGCCAAGAGATACCACAAGTAAGATTTTCTACAAGTAGTAGTGTCAATGAGATTTTTTTGTATCTGTAGCCATTAGCATGAAGCATGTGTCTGTGCATTCAAGACTTTTGTTACAATATAAAACTCTTCATGTGTTCATCATCAAAGGTTTCCCAGAGATTTGAAAAATCATATTGTATTGCATTGTATTCTGTTGCACCTATTAACCCACCCAAAACAAATTATGACCTATGTGATTATGGCCAGAAAATCCCTCCAAATTTTTTTGGGAAAATGTCTCCAAACATTATTTCTTGGCGGCACGCAATAAACACTAATGTACTTGATCTATCATTTTTTCTGTCATATTTAATGTTCCCTTTGTTAAGATAAGCTCAAGTCAAAATTCCACCACTGAAAAACATCTCAGAATTAATTACATCACATCAAACTTGAGTTATCTGTCCAAAGAATTGTTTTAAGTGAGCAAAAGGAACAGGACAAAGATTGCTAAAGATGTTTTCCTGGAAAATATACAATAAATATTTAAATGTTTCATCAAACATTTTTTGTCTGTACTATTTCATGCTGACTGAGTTAAGATATGAGCCTGTCACAGGAAAACATTTCTAGAACTGAAAAAAAAACATTTTCCACACTTTCTTTAAAACATTCACATTCCTTTAAATCATTTTAAAAAATACATTTACATCTAAAGAGCATAAATAAAGCCAAAACACTTGAAGGAAGGGAAGTCTGCAGATCTACTGCTTGGTTTCAGTCCATGGAAACCACAGGCTATCATGCACTGTAATACAATTGCATTTAAATGGTATAGTTAATCATGTAGATGGGAATAAAAAGACAATCTGTTAAGAACAGGCTGCACATTATATCCCTGTTAAACCAGTCCCCATGTAAGGTTAGCGCACCTGAGGATTTATGGGGCACTAAATGCCAGCAATGGACTAATTCCAGAATATGTCACATTCCATCAGTTCTACAGTAAATACTAACCAAACAGCTGGTACCGCAAAGCATTTATCGTCTGCAAGGCAATATGCTAACTCAATCGTGGAAGGGAAGAAAGAAACCTGAACAGGTTGCATGCTGGGGAGGATTTGTAAGAGAGATTAAATAACTGAAATAATATAATTTTCCCCATTACATGCCTGTTTTATAAAGTATTTTATCAACATGATTTATTATATTTTTTTCTTGCTTTCCTACTCTTTTTCTTCCCAGTTTGGTATACCAATCATATTTATCCGCTTTCCTCGCCACAGCCTCTGCTATCGGTTTGGGAGATTGCTGATGGGCATGTGCCCTCCTCTGACTCATATGATGTCAGCTGCCACTTCTTGTCACACCACAGTTTGTAAGTCAGGCTTGAACGGGCATGAGTTGGCGGAAGAAGCTTCACGTCCAACTCAACAGGTGGACTTACAGGTGCCCAGTTGGCCAGTAGAGCTTCCTGGTACATGATGAGATGCTGTCATCGTGGCCATGTTCTTGGATGGCACTAGGGCCCATTGTGAAATGTCCTGCTGGTCTGCTCGTTGCAGTTGGCACTGGCACAGTCTGGATTCTAAACCAGACCGGGAGGCCCATCCCTGCACTTGAACGGGTCAATAACAGGATGAGCCACCTTGCAGCCCTCGCTTATTTTTGAATAAAGGATACCATCTCTATTAAACTAAATATGATTACCATATAAAACTGTATCCATACCTAACTGACTATGACTGTGTGAGTTCAGATTCAGCATTGCATTTGGTGGTCACTTTGGGCTTCGGTGGAAGACGGAAGTAAACACTATGGAAGTTCGGTACTGACTTCTCGGGTTTGGGAATTCAATTAAAGTTTGAGGCAAAGAAGTCTATGACTGGCACCTTGTAGCATTGCGTGGTGAAAGCATTTCACTTACTTTCAGAGCTTCAAAGAGGGCGCCTGTGTACCTTGCGAAGACGCGAGACATCTGAAGAGGGCGAGGGGGCGAGCGGGCGACCGTGGCACTCTCTTCTTGGCGGAGAGAGACCTCAGCTCTGCCTGGCATGGTAAGTAATGAGCTACTTGAATCGGTCACTTAATATACATCAGCTGTCATCGGCGTATATCAGCAGCAAGGGCGTTTGGGCCTTGGAGAAGGCCACAGTTCAGGGGGACCCCAGACAGCCATGCGGAGATCAGAACGTTTGTGAGTTCTGAAGCCTGCATTTCAGTCAGCCTCCTGCCCTGCTGTTTCCTTGCTCCCCAGCCCTGACGCATCTCTTTCCTTCTGTCAGGTTGTGTCTATACCAGGTAGAGACTGAGGTACCTGAGAGAGAGAGTGAGAAAACAATGGTCTGCTAGTAGGCAAGACTGGACTAATGAGGCCTCAGCGCACCAGTAATTAAAGTGAGTGTCTGGACATTTTATCATTTTATTTTGTTCTGATAGTGTCATTGCTGAGTATGTTTGAATGTGCCCCTGTTGACTCTTCAATATGCATTGTTTGAAATCTGGCAGCTGAAATCATTTTGGTCTCATGGATTTTTACAGGTAACATGTTTACTAATGCAATGTTGGGTTTGTTTTGCTTTTGTCAATGCTTTTGGTAAGAGGTACTCATTGTGGTAACCTTAAGTCAACTGTCTGCTCAAGCAAGCAGTAGCATTGCACAAGGACACTAGGGTTGGTCATTCTCAGAAATTCTACTCAAGAGTTCTGTTAAAAACACGGAGGACAACTTGGCAGAAGGACAAGCCAATGTATGAGGGGGGGGAGCTGTCTCAGCTGCCATTATCAAAAGGAGGGGAAAAATCAAACCCTCCCCAGACCAGAGGCAGGATACAGGAGTGCAGATAAGCAACAGGTCTGTTATTGTCCAGAATAGGAGTGAATTAAACCAGATATTGCATATAAACATTGCTTCATCCAAAAAGGATGTGGTCCACATGACACTGTATCATTCAGTTCATTAAACTACACTGAAAAGTAACTGATCTTTCAAAAGTCAGACTTTGATGATGGACAGATGCAGGACAATTAGATGTCTGAGCGGATAGACGAATTGATACGCAGATTGATATGGTCTCATAGAGATGGATCAGCACTGTGTTCTTCCCTTGTTTTGGCTCTGATTCGGTTCTCAATGTACAGTTCATGGGAGTGACATTTATTATCTATCCACCTTTTTTCAAAGTGTTCCAAAAATATATATATATATATCAGAACCTTCATCCATTTAATTTATTTATGGGGTGCGTCCTTCAAGTGATGCTGCAAGTCGGAATCATTGGAATCAGCCCTGGATATGTGTGGCTGTGCAAGCTGCCTTAAAAACAATGTTTCACAAACAATTTATGGGGAAACTTGAATTTCTCCCTTCAGATTATGCTGGTCAGAAAAAAGAATTGTGGTGTGCATGAATAAGGCCCAATGTGTTTTGTAGTCCAATTTGCTAGCCTTCAGTTTAAATCTATTTTGTGTCTTTGGAGTGGCACTTTTAGAATATGTATATGAATTAATTGGCGATTATAAATAATTGATTATTTAAAGTGACTTAAATTAATGTGGTTGATGCAATCTAACTTTTTACTTAAAATGAATGTATAACACTACTTAGTCAGCTGATTTCACTAATTCTACCTTTCAGCTGAAGAATTGTGCCAAAAACTAAATCCAGATGATTGGACCAAAATACTGGAGAGAACTTTTATTTTCTGAAACTGGATTTTCCACCTCTGGATTGGTGTAGCTCTCTCTTCAAAAGTTGGAAGATTCTGCATTGTTTTGGCTCAGAGCTGACATTCATTAACTTGTTGCTCAAAAAAATAAGAGGCGTGAAAGATGATGGATGAACCTTTAAAATGTCTGCTTCCTACCCATTTTCCCTCCCCAAAACTGCACTTTATGATTTTATCTTATCTCCAACAAATTAATCATGCTAATTACCTCGTGTTCTTTTCTTTGTGAGGAAACATTGGATGAAACCCAATCACCATTTACAGTAGTTCATGCTGGTGAAGTCCGGCTGTGCTTTCTAAAACTAAACTTCTGTTTGGCTGACATATCCAAAAAGAACTAATATTATACTATCTACGACTGAGAGGGATAACAGAGGGGTATCAACCTTGTTGCCTGGTAATCTCTCAATTCCAAGTTTCTGGACTGTGTGAACACTAACACAAGTAGGTGCCCCTCTCATTTGGTTTGCATTGGCATGTGTAAAAGAGAAAGAAAATCAATGATTATGGGCAGCAAGACTTCAGAGAAAAGTGTTTCTTGCCAGGCACAGTGTTGTGAAAAATTACTAGTTTCTCTATTTGTTTTCTTGTTACTCAAAGGCCCAAAAATTCTTAAAGGTATTATTCACCTGTCTGAACTTCCAAGCCTTTTTGTGTGGCAGTGTGCTTTTGTACAAGAGCTGTGTTTACATGACAGCAACAGGGAGGCTGCAACCTCAGACTTTTATATTAAATGGGGAATTATGGTCAACAAAAAACCCACCAGTTGAATTGATCGCTCAGTTAATACAAACCAAAATGTCCCCTTGAACTGAATGTATTTACATTCGCTTCAGAAGATAATCTAGATCATGATGTGTGTTTCTGAGTAACCATAGATTTCCCCTGGGCAAAAAAATTTCAGTTGATCAACATAATTTTGCAATATCAAAAAACTGACTCACAAAGTCTATCAGTCAACATCATTATGTTCTGTAATTTGACCAGAGCTGTCCCATTTCCTCTCCTTGATGAATTCATCTGTCTGATACATTCATACAAGATAACAAGAAATAGTTTCTGGGAACTGCCATTAAACATTTTGCACCAATTAAACCATGACCAGTGCTGTCCTAAGAAACATGATGAGCAACTTTTAGCACCTGAGGAAGCACAAACTTGCCAGCAAACAAATCTTTCAGCATAAAAGCATTCCAAATGTACCAAAAAATCAGCTAAGAATGATTGACTGACCACAAAAATGCTACTGTGCAAAGTTCATGACATTCACTGAACTGAACCGAATTGAAGAGGGTGGACCACATGTGGACACCAAAGGACCTGAAGGATACTTCTGTATGGAGTAGTCATCAAAGCCCATCAAAGCCCTTTATGTATAAAGACAAAGAGAGAGAGAGAGAGAGAGAGAGAGAGAGAGAGAGAGAGAGTGAGAGAGAGAGAGAGAGAGAGAGAGAGAGAGTGAGAGTGTGAGAGAGAGAGAGAGAGAGAGAGGGAGAGGGAGAGAGAGTGAGAGAGAGAGAGAGAGAGAGAGAGAGAGAGAAATGTGAAGATTTGTAGCGTGAAGACAGGTTTTTGAAAGTGATGCGGCCACGGTCAGGTCCCAATAGCACAGTGAAGTGGGACTGAAGACGTAAGTCCAGGTGAGCTTCGACAGTGATTTAGAGAAGCATTGACAACCAACCCAGACAAACGGCCAAGGTCAGTCAGGTTGAATGAGAGGGAATGGATCACTCTACCAGCTCACAATATTGATGGACTTACATACAAACAGGCAAGTAGGCCACATAGGTTGGCAGGCTGAATACAGTCTTGTCAATGAACCTCTCAACCTTGTGTGCTTTTCACTTGGAGTGCAAAGGTGGCAACCTACATGGTAAGTCATTATTTTCATTGAAAGGCACTGCTGGGCAGCAAATATTGTGTTTTTGCATGCACTTTGCTACAGGAGTATGTGCAAGAAATATAATAAACAGTGGGGACTGCACTCCGTGAAAATTCAGGGAATCGTATTTCATCATCAAGCCCAGAAGTGTGCATCTGCACTTGGAGACACAGCACCTGTTCGAAGCATTAAGGCTTTTAACTTTTATTTAATCAACTGAATAACCAGATCCAGTGTGCGTTCATACTATAAAAAACTTAACGTATTGTAATGTAGATGTTTACTGCATCGGTGCAGGTAATATACAGTAGCTAGATTTGAGTACCATTGGGAGCTTACCAGCTGTTGGGTCTCAACAATGCCAACACTATCTGTGAAAACAAAGCCATTAATCACATTCCTTTCTCATTTCCTAGATAGCAGAAACTCATTCTGAAAATATGTAACTATTACTGATTTTTTTCCCCCCCAGCACAGATGAATGGTTTTGTTGGTGCAGGCCATACAAAGTGGGAGTTGTTATTTCTGTACATCCAATGGGTTATATAAGTTCATCCATTATATAAATTCAACACCATCCATTCGTTGTGTGATCTTGCATTTTCAATACATTGAAATTCAAGTCCAAGAGACAGTGGCTGGCAGTAGGTAGGATATGACCTCCATTGCCCTCTTTTGACCACTTCATCAAGTTGTTGTTAAACCCTGAGTCACACTCATGGTGACAGACAACACAGAACAAGAGGTGCCGCATTGAAACTGCCAGCACCCTGAGCTAATGTGCTAACCTGAACCAAGCAGGTATGTAGAGAGGTGTTGAAGAAAGCTGCAATGCTTGATGCGATGGTGGATTGTTTGTGCACTCGCTCGAAAAATGCAGCCAGCTCTCTTCTTGAGATACAAAGCGTGCTCCGTGGACCCACACCTTCAATGATGTCGACACACAGCCTATAGCATGCTTCATTCCCCTCTGACAGTTTACATCAGCGTTTGACAAAGACACAGCACGCTTCCTCAGGCTGCCAGACCCCATCCACTGAAATAGTTATTCGGAGAAATGGCAAGGGGAAGAGGTGAAATGCGGTGAAGAAATTGCAGCTTTCTTAAAATACACCCAGCCTGGTACTGCAGTCCTAGCATAATATTTCGGCTTGGGTCTGAACATTGTTGTCTTGTAAAATGCAATATTAATGTGTGGAGCCTGAAAACTCTGGCTTTCTCAGCCAGTTTGAATATTGGGATATGTCTGGGCTGTCTTCTCTATTTTCCCAGCCAATTCCTGCCTTCATTTATTTTAGTACACCAGTTGTGCAATCAGTCTCAGTGAGACCAATTAAAGTAATTCCACAAGGGCCTACTGATTTTAGGGGCATAAAATGATTGTTTTCTCTCTAAAACACATGGACTAAGCATGTTTTTTGAGCTATGGATGGCGTAATGAAAGCTGGACCCATTTTGGTTTTGTCAGAATTTCTGATGTCACCCTGGGTTTTACTACTGAACTTTCCCTTAAGCCACTTCTCCAAAATCACCAACATTCCCATAAACAGTGTAGGCTTTTTTTTTTTTGCCTCAACCACAGTGTACTACTGGACTAATTCTGGACTCCTTCCACAAGCTCCTAATCTGGTGACATCATCTGAGCTTAAAACAGTGGTGTACAGAGTGAGTATCTCTCTACAGAGCAGCCAGGTCTGTTTCCTCTCAGCATGTTTCAATCCCACTTAATATTTACTGATGCTGTGTTAAATTAATTGCTCCCCCTCTCACTAAAATGTTTTTTGCTGCCATTATTCATTAAATCAAATCAATATAAAGGCAAGAGAGATCAGAGAATACATTTATGACAAAGATGTGAGATGCACAGGCGACTGTGTACCTTTCAGAAGAACATTAATTTCACCCCTTTCTTTCAGAGTCTGTGTTGTAATCAGAAAACAGTGTATTCTGTTACAATCACAATTGTATTGTTGTTTACCTGATGATCGACAGACATGGATACAGTGTGGTAGCTGGCCTCTTATCTGATAAATTTTCAAACAGCTATTTCCTTGTCCACAATGCCAAAACACAGTACACAGAGACAGAGATAAGTTCAGGGTATGGCAGCTGCATTTTGCCAATAATATAATGTTAAAAAATGAATTATCTGCTCTAGATGTTTGTGTAGTCTGACCAGGGCAGAGATACACAGAAAAGATACCCTTTTCAAAGGAGATAATAGCGTAGCAACAACATTCGCCAAATTTAACTTGCAGCAAGTTATCAGGTCGCATTATTTCCTTTTGAGTTTTCCAGAATGGCAGCTGCTGGATTAAGTTTCATTCAATTTGTTTGAATAAGCTAAAGTAAAAGCAAACACATGTAGAGGTAAACACATAATTTCTTGTAACTTATCTGTTCATGCGGATTATCTGTGTTTGTGCGTTTCTATCGTTCTGGTACAGTAGCTGCAGCTTGTGGTGCTGAATGACTGTTCAAATAAAAATGTGTCCAAATCCATGTCATATCATATCCGTATCAGCTGTCCTTTGACACTCTAGCTGTGGGATACAGTTGGCATATTATATAGACTAAATTTGTACATGTAGGCATTTGGTTGCATAGGTTTTTTATTATTTTTTTTATTTATTTATTTTTGCCTTATATATTTCATGTTAATGAATATTACTTGATGATTTTGAGCTAGTACTAAAGAATATTTAATGATAGAATATTATGTGCAAGCCTGTTCATCCGTTGAAAATTTGTTGTAAATCCATGTGTTCTTGTGTACCTACATGTCACAAAATGAAAAGATCTGTAAGATTAATTCATGTCTATCTGAGAAATAGGACAGTTGTGCACAACATAAGAAATGCATGAGACCCTGGATTTCCTAACCCTAACCCCAATTTATGTCTCAGCCTTTACTGACTATTCATTTCACCAAGTTCATCAGTTGTCCCATGTGAGGCTGACAACCTCCCACAAAGTAAAACATTTTTACAGGACAACCAAGTCATGTTTGTAATTTTACCCAGCTGTAATGAAGCACATAGGTAAACTCCATTCAATCAGGAAGTATGACGTAGGCTTGCTCATGCATATGCAATATAATCCTGACCCCAATGACACTGTACAGTTGTGAAACCTTGAAGTTTCATGAAATCTAAAGGCATCATAAAGTGCCCTCTGGTGGTCATTGAACTTACTACACAACACCGGAGGAACCCAAAATGTCGGAAGTGTTATTTTTAGTTCCCTGTGCATTTTATATTAACTATTTTATTTGAACATTTTTTTATTTTATTTTTTTTTGCTTTTTAAATACCTTCCTAACTGTAAGGATAAAACAAAACAAACACAATTAGTGCTATGTTTCATTTTCCTTTTTATTTTAATAACACTGAAGCAGCTGCTGGTTGCCAGATGGATCACAAAAAAATTTCCAGTGGATTATCATTCAGTCATTGGTATGACATGGATGATGGGCAAGTCTATAACATGACAAAGAGTGATTGCATGCTCTGCTACATCTTGGCCCTTCTTATTCCCTAGCACCTGGAAAAGAAGGGAGAATAGGAATTCTTCACTAAGCCCAGCTGAAATCACACTTGATGATACCTTGACCCTCTACTAAATAATGCTGAGTCTCTCACGAACAGATGCTCAACTTTTTTTGTATAATAGAAAAGTCAGCATATTTCACTCTTGAAAATGTGTGCCCTTGTTCAAATGATGCATTTTGTTCGCACCTGTTTGTATGAAATAATATAACACTGTTATCCTCTCTGCTTCACTTTGTCACATTGATGTAATGGCATGTCTGGTATCTCATGTTCTCCCCCTCAGTCATTGATTTGATAATACGGCTGTCATCCACCTTCTCTTCCTCCAAGCCCAAATGACATGATTTAAAGCTGGTGACCTTGTGCATTCTTCTTGCCTGTTCATACTTCCTACATCCACTTAGACTAGGGATGGACAACGAGGGCCATATCGCTTTCTGGTTTTCATGCCAACGTCTGGCCTTAATTATTTAATTAACCCTAACATTTATGCCATCTGACATTTCAGCTACATTTACTGATAAGTGCATGAATGACAGCTCAAGATTGTTATTGTGTCCCTATATGAAACGTGTTAATGTGCTCTAACCTATGAGTGAACCAGTGTATACAGCAAATTAGTTCACTTAGCCAGGGTAATTGGTGGAAGCCTGTATACACACCAGCTGTCCAGGACTGGAACTGCCCACCCCTGACTTAGATACTGGATATGTCCAATGACATACTGGATTACTTGCATGTTTCTACACACTTACAATGTTGTTGTTTTTGCCCAGCGCCAAGCCACAGTGTCTCTTCCCAACACATATCTATGACCTCTGTGAATTATCATTATGCACACAGTATACCCACTGTGTTCTTGAATAACCAGACCTTCCCCATTAGGGACTGCAGACCATTTATTAGTGCCCACCACCTCTCTGGCCATTCTACAACATGCTCTGGTCTTGCCACAACACAGGCACAGAGAGAAATGAAGAGGTAGATATTAGCTTCCCCTATGAAGCTGGCTCACAATGCATTTTTTGCAATCAATATTCATCTCTCTAGTATTAAAATATCTATAATAAACATTTGCACAAGCCTGTGCAAAGCTATTTCTGAGTAACCCCCACTGTATCTCTCTGACTGTAATAAATTATAATTTCTGTGAGTCATCTCCCCACCTCCACCTCAAACATACCTCCTAACCTCAACAGGAGTGGTATAAGTAGAGTACATATATGTAGGGTGTGGCACCTTGCACATGGCCCTGAAATCGGGCCGGTTTTATGGTGTCCCAGAGGAGGATAGAAAATGTCTATTGTGTGATCTGAATGAGGTTGAAAATGAGATACATTTTGTATTGTATTGCCCATTTTACCATGATCAAAGGGTTAAACCTTTTATAAAATAAATGAACAGAGTATCCAGAGTTGTTTTTACATTTTTTTTAAAATACTGTGGGGAATACAAAACACTTGGGGCACCTCACATCACCAGCACAGTTGCTCTGCTCTCAGATCTTATACACTGAGTGCAACGGGCACAATTAGAAGGATCAGTCTGATCTTTACCTTGTGTGGGCTTCCCCATTCTGTCACATGGTCCAGATACACAAAGATATTGCAACACAACAGGTACACTTGACAATTTACACATAGAAACACACGTACAGACTTTTAAACAAGTGGAAATTCCTCATGTCACACAAATTAACAGTTGGACAATGGTCATACCTGCACATTATTCATTTTTTCATAAAAAATCATCATCAGCAGGTTCCTTGTTTAGATGTTTAGTAGAAACGAATACATTCATTTTGGTATTTTGAATTGTTATTACAACATGGCTAAGTGGAAGCCTGTGGGAACTAGGCCTATACATATACAAGT
This sequence comes from Anguilla anguilla, assembly GCF_013347855.1. Lineage (NCBI taxonomy): Eukaryota > Metazoa > Chordata > Actinopteri > Anguilliformes > Anguillidae > Anguilla > Anguilla anguilla. The sequence goes on along the minus strand of NC_049210.1, from coordinate 10,473,575 downwards.
CATATTATTACAACACTTATCTGCCATAATACCGCGAGAGAAATTACTATACCAGACATACTTCGCAAGTTGCATTGTGAACCATTTTTCTGGAATCCCTGTTAATTGAAATTCTGAAAGAGCCTTCTCAAAAAATAGATCTCAGAGCCACTGCTTCAATTACATATGGATAAGCTAATATTTTGGCTCATTGAACATGATGAGTCACCTAGATTAATTATGTTGGTGAATTTTGCCATCAGTGCTGGGTACGTCCTAGCGAATCCAGTGATATTCAATAACAATTCTGGTGAAGACTGATTTTTTGCGCAGAACTACAGCATAGGCGATCCATATGTAATACAATCAGTGAATCAGCGTACACGGATCAAAAACATAAACCCCAGTAACCAGGGAACACCCATGAAAATCATGGTTGTATACGGCAAACTGTTAATTTTATTGGTTAGTTCTAGTCGCATTCTGTAGATTCAGTTCTTATAACTATTGGCGATTGGTCAATCTGAGTGCCTGTCGAGGATAGGTTACGCCCAGAACCAAGTAGTTCGGTTGACAGGAAAGGAAAGGAACTGCTGGCCGCTAGAATCTAGAAGTGACACGGGGATATTTACATGGTTGGATAAAATAAAGAAATAATAGCGATAAAGACAAAATATTTATAAGTCATCATGGAGTCCTATGACATCATAGCTAATCAACCTGTGGTAATTGATAATGTAAGTAACCACCTATTAAATTTATAGCTAACATTACTTCTAGCTAGCTAGTCTGCTAGCGTTACACCCTACTGTAGTCATTGTTTAGCTAGGTAGCTGTGCTAATTTATACGTAAATAAATTGGCTTTCATTGTCATTTTATCGGAATTGTACGAAATATTATTGTTAAAGGGAACCCACACTAGTTAGTTATCTAATTAGGGAGCGTTTGGTTTAAAACCTGCAAGCTAAAATTTCTACACAAACAATGAAGAGATGCAGTGGCATTGTCGTTTTGCTAGCTATTTGCAGCAAATCAATGACATTCCTATTTCATTACAATATCTAGCTCGTAAATTTGCAAACAGCATTTGCAAACACGTTACGTTTTATTCACGCGTTATTTTGTAACGATACTGACTAAATTAGATAGCTAGTTACTGACAACATAGTTCTGTGTCCGGCTAGCTTGGCTTGCACGGTTTGAAGTAGCTAACGAATTAGCTTGCCAGAGAAAGGATGATGAGCTGTCTCAGCGAACCCCGCCTTAGTTTTGTTAGCTAGCTAACGTTAATGGGTTAAAATAACGTTGGATGCAAAGTCGAAATTCTATGTATTAGTCAGGATGATGTAACAATTTTATTCCATTACATGTGTTTCCCTCGGTTGTAAATGGCTGCTCTAAACGGCCTTAATGCATTGCAATTGTAGCTAATAACTGACGGTTAGCTACTAAAACAAGCTGGCTACCTGTTCAAATCCCACCTTTTAGCAGTACGTATTTACCGTTGGTGTTTTACAAGGCATTCAACAACATCACATTTTCAGAAGCATTGGGAAAAGTTTTCCATGAGACTGAGTCAGTATGGATTTAATTAAGGAGTATAAGTCAGCTCTAGAACTATATTTTACTATAACTTTACTATTTGATGTTAACATTGACTTTAGTTATTATTGTTAATGACATAAACAGAAGAGTATGAAAGAATGAATACTGGAATATCGTCAGTGTATTATATGTTTAGACAATTCATGGTTCAGGTGATAGGGTTTTACACTTAAGTGCAGTCGCTTTGGTGCTTGGACTATACAGGCTACATTTAAAGTGGTCTCACCGTGAATCCTTAAGTCTTGTGGGGTGGCTATTTTATTTATTGGTGAATAGCAGGCGCCCATGACAGCCTTCCAGAATTTTGAGTAAGCAAACAACTTCTGCACCAGTGAGCGTAGGGAGAAGTCAGGAAGCGTGGAGGGAAGTGAAAGGGAGTTCTGACTGCTGTTGGCCTGCACCCTGCAGCACTGTCCTATGACCAGGCAGCAAACAAGAGGAGCACTTATAGTCTAGTCCTGGCCTAAATGTTCTGTTACAGAATGCAGTATACACATCCAAATGTCAGCACTGGTGTGGTGAAAATGGAATGTGGTGTTTGTGGAATACAAAAAAAAAAAAACCTGTGCACTTTCTAATGCCCCCAAGAGCAGTGGCAATGAAAGAAATGCATGCTTGCAAAAACCGGTCAAAATTATTCATGCATTCCTCTTGTAACAACATGCCTGTCCATGTGGCTTCAGCCTGGGTTTCTGCATAGTTATGACTGTGATATCTCCCTCTTTCAGGGTTCGGGTGTGGTTAAAGCAGGATTTGCTGGAGACCAAATCCCCAAATACTGCTTCCCAAACTAGTAAGCCTGCTTCAGATTATGACGTCATGCTTTGTCACTTATTTTCTGTCATGATGCTTGTTGCGAGTTCTGTGACTCATCCTTCTGCCATTTATTTCTAGTGTGGGACGTCCCAAGCACGTGAGGGTGATGGCGGGAGCACTTGAAGGAGACCTCTTCATTGGCCCCAAAGCTGAGGTAGTGGTCTCAGGGTTCTCCATGTCCTACATGACGTAAACCAGTGATGCTGCCTGCAGCGAATCCCATCTCTGAAACTGCCTTTCAGGACTAAGCTCAAAGAGGACCGTACAGAGCCTAAGTCTAGCATCTCAATCTCGCATAATTGAGTGCCTCAGTAGTGCCTTTCTGTGTGTATTTGTGGCTGCAGGAGCACAGGGGGCTGCTGTCGGTGAGATACCCCATGGAGCACGGCATCGTCAAGGACTGGAACGACATGGAGCGCATCTGGCAGTACGTCTACTCCAAGGAGCAGCTGCAGACCTTCTCTGAGGAGGTGGGTCTATCATTTCCCCAGTTCCCACAATGCTTCAGGCTGGCTATCCTCTCTCAGGGAAAGTAGTCTGCTGTTAGAACGAAAGTGCTAAATTTACCACTGCACAGGGATTTTAGCCCTCTTGTGAACAGAAATAAGTTAATAACGGCTAAATTAGTTACAGCTTGGGGATTTCCATTTTCAGGAAATTTGAACGCACCAAACTTACATTATGTGATGTGCTGTGCTTACTGTTTTACTCACTGTCCTGTCATTTTTCCCAGCATCCTGTTCTGCTCACAGAGGCCCCGCTGAACCCCAGTAAGAACCGAGAGCGGGCAGCGGAAGTGTTCTTCGAGACCTTCAATGTTCCCGCCCTCTTCATCTCCATGCAGGCCGTTCTGAGCTTGTGAGTAGCAGAGCCGGTAGCAGAACCCAACCAGCATATCTGATCTCATTGACTGTCTGGCAAAGGGCGAAGTTGTTAAGCTAAGGGATTGGACTCGCTGGTGGATGTTGGCGTATGATTGATCTCCTGCTTCACAGATACGCCACGGGCCGAACGACGGGCGTGGTGCTGGACTCGGGCGACGGGGTGACCCACGCCGTGCCCATCTACGAGGGCTTCGCCATCCCCCACTCCATCATGAGGGTGGACATCGCCGGGCGCGACGTGTCGCGCTACCTGCGGCTGCTCCTGCGTAAAGAGGGCTACGATTTCCACACCTCGGCCGAGTTTGAGGTCGTGCGCACCATCAAAGAGGTACGTGTGGAAGACTCACCGCTGTCCCAGACTCGGGTCAAATAATCATTCGCAACGCATAAACCCATTAGACATGAGTAAAGTTCCTGCAGATTAATGGTCATTTGAAAACCAAGTTTTTTTATCAATATTCATGAAGAAATAATTATTTCTTGATTGGACATTTTGGATAGTTTTGTTGAAAGTTATCCAGAATCATCAGGAGCACTTGGACCGAAGTCTGCACTGTCCTGTCTTTGTTCCATAAAAACAGATGTTTTTTTGGAATTGTTAACACTTTGTCACTTTGCATGAGAGTGATCATTGTCCTTGTGGTTCTTAACAGTTGTACACAATGTGTCGAGCAGCATCTCTTCTAGCTTGTGGTGTTTTTCCATCAGAAACAGCAAAGACACAGGTAGGGACTTGATTTTATTTGTGTCCTTGCGCAGAGGGCGTGCTACCTGTCCCTGAACCCCCAGAAGGACGAGACTCTGGAGACGGAGAAGGCACAGTACACTCTGCCCGACGGCAGCACACTGGACGTGAGTCTCACTGGCACTTTAAACCTGCAAGTCCGAGAGCCGGCTGCCCGCCCACCAGCAGCCAACATATTCATTTTAAGATGGCTCCTATCACCCACATACGTCCGCTTAATTTTGCATTCCACATGATGTCAGAGAACTGATGATTTGGAATCAAAATAACATGATGCTTGTGCGATGAACTCGCCCTCGTTAGACGGCGTCAGTCGCTGCAGGTGCTTGATTGTCACTCCAGCGTCATCCCTCCCGCAGATCGGACCCGCCCGGTTCCGGGCCCCCGAGCTGCTCTTCAGGCCAGACCTGATCGGGGACGAGAGCGAGGGCATCCACGAGGTGCTGGCCTTCGCCATCCAGAAGTCGGACATGGACCTGCGGCGCACGCTCTTCTCCAACATCGTCCTGTCGGGCGGCTCCACGCTCCTGAAAGGTGCCCTGTGCGGTCTGACGCCCGCTTCCATGTCCCTTGTGTCTCTGGAGTGCTTCTCTCTGCGTTCACATGCGACTTCTCTCTCACTCCACCGCCTCTTGTGTCTCTCTCTCTCCAGGTTTCGGTGACCGTTTGTTAAGCGAAGTAAAGAAACTGGCACCCAAAGATGTTAAAATAAAGGTGATCGCCTTTTTCCTGTTGGAGGTTGAGCCTGAGGAACAGCCTATTATTTGTTCCATCCTTTGTGTGTAACCATCTTCTGTGAATGGCTTTTTGAAGCGCATGCAGTTCTACTGTTGGACTGTGTCCTACTGCACGTGCACTACTCAGTATGAGAACTGGGCTAATTAACCTGGTTCCAGCTTTATACTGAAAGGGGGTCTTTGTCCTTTTAACCAAATTTTAATTATTTGACTCTCTTTTCTGTCCTGTGTAGATCTCTGCACCTCAGGAGAGATTATACTCCACCTGGATTGGGTAAGAGCCTCAGGTTTTTAATCAGCATTGGACGCATCATTAGATGGTGTTGTACCATCCCCTTCACATCCTGCAAGAGTATGTAAAACTCAAATTGCCAAATTATCAGTGCTGTATAATTATGGGTATACCTCGCCAACCTGTAACTTGCTATATGGTATAATTGCCTTCCATATTTATTACAAAATTAGATTTTGTGATTGTTTTGAAATGTATTGTTTTGTGATCGGCTTAAAATATAGTAGCATTAAATTTTGTGAACAATGGACTTATATCTGTTCACTGTTCTAAGACTTCCAATGCAAGTCATTTATATTTAAGCCAGTATTCCAGCACTTATGGCTGTAACTAAGGCATGCTAAAACTTTCAGCTGTAAAACCAACGGAAAGTGCATGCTGTCATTTCTCCCTCCTGCTTCAGTGAAATTTTCACATTCTCTCTTACAGATTCAAAACAGACATTTTATTTACCTCAAATAATGTTCCAAAAAAATCTATATGGGTCTGTATGGGTTGTGTATATTTGGATTATAACGAAGTTCAACCCATGTCTAGGCCTTCCAGTTTAGCTGATCATCTCTCTTACTGAATTTGTACAGGGGCTCCATTTTGGCCTCACTGGACACCTTCAAGAAGATGTGGGTCTCCAAGAAGGAGTACGAGGAGGACAGAGCCCGTGCCATCCACCGAAAGACCTTCTAACCAGAGAGGCTGCTTGGCATTCCAACCCTGCCCAGACCCTCTGGTCCGAATTTTTCAGTTCCTAAATGCCTCCCTTCTCTCTACCCCTCTGCACAAGGAGAGGCAATGCCCCCCCCTGTGCAGCTTGGCATGCCTTCTATAACCACACCCCTCCCACCCCACCCACCGAACCCCTCATGTCTCGGGGAACCAGTCAGGACTTGCAAAGGGTTAGGGCAGGCATTCTCATGCAGACCCCCTTCCCACTTCAGTTACAAATAAGGCTTTCAGTTGCATCTCAAGATTGTGGACCTTTTTTGTACACATTCGGGGCAAGGCTATACTGCTAGATGCAAGTATTTATTATACTGATATTGGTGAGCCCACTATGATATTATCATATCCATTCTAATGACAATGATGATGGTGAATGTTCTGTTGTACATTACTGTATAAAATCCATTCCAGAAGGGGCAGGTACTTGCTTTTCTTTCAGCATGTCAGGCCTGCCATTGTTGAGGCACATATAAAGGGTGCATTTATGTCAGAGGAAGTAGTCTCCTGATTCAGTCTTTGATATCATTTGTTCACCAATGACACGAGCAGTTTAACGGTTTATGAAGAAGTTGACGGCAGGAAAATGCTTACCATAACTCACACTCCTATGCTTCTTTGACACTGTATTTGTTTTATGTGTCTCCATCTGTCTTAAGTAAGGGGATAGCATTTTATCTGAATCTGAGCTTGATCATAATTTCAAAGTAGTTACCAATTTGTAGTGACCAATTTTTCGCATTCATATATAGATATATCGAAAATGGCATACTGTATATTGTGCATCTATCAGCAGTCATAGTTCCAGTTTTAGCCTTTTGTGTTGGACCACGGGGCAGTTAATCACTGCTGATCTTTTGGTTATATAATCTGTCCTGCACAAACACTGTGGGTAACAACACTAAAGCTTGATGTGGATCATTAGAGTAGATGTACTGTCTTTGGCAGCAGTTGTCTGGGACACATTTAGTTCTCCACACATGACAGGCATGATTGAGGTGAACCAGTTGTGAGGAGGCCTTTTGAAGGTGTTATGACCTTGGCTGAGGACCCACAAAATGGTAACTTTTTTTGGGAGGAGGGGGGCGATGCCAGAAAATTGAAAGTTGACTGGAAATTGTAATGAATGCCCACTTAGAACAGAGAGAGTATTTGGGCCAAACTAGTTTACAGCGACCTGCCTTTGCTTTCTCAGAGTTCCCCAATAAAAACTTGTAGCCTTACATATGTTAATATCAATAGTGTAATGTTGAAAGTGTTACTGTAGATCAGAGCCACGCTGCCCTGTTCCTGGATGTCTACTGTGTGGTAGGTTTTCGTTTCAAACTTAATATGGCACACCTGATTCTATGATTCTGCTGACCAGCAGTTCAATGAGATCTCTAGTTGCGGCTTTGTTAGGATTGGAGTGAAGACCTACAGGATGGCAGATCTCCTGGAACAGGGTTGGGTAGCCCTGCTGTAGATAAAAGGGGATACGTGTTTCTATTCTGTAAGTGCAAGCAAAATTGAACACACGCAGTAGTAATTTTGTGGGAGGAAGGCATTCGGTGGTGTGGTGTGGGTTGTGGTTCAGGTTATTTTGTCCATCTCCCACCCTTGAAATTGATAGCCTGTGTATCTGCATTGGAAAGATAAATGTGCTTGGATATTTTTTAAGGCTAAGAAATACATTGGCCCTTAATATTGTTGCTAAAAATAAAGGACATTTAAAATGGCACAACAACAAAAAACAAAATAGGACTGAAATGTACAATATTCAAGTGTTGCTTCTACTTTTAATTTTGTATTCATTATAATAAATTAATGACTGCTGTCTGAAATTGACTTTTCTTGTTGTATTTTTGTTTACAGTTTTGTTTTGCGGTTGGTTTCAATATCCAGTTGTGTGATTTAATAACTTTATTTTCGATTAAGAAGGTACCGTGTGCTTGAAGATGACCAACTGAATAATGTGCTTAAATAACGTAAATTGCTGAAAACAAAAAGTGTATTTGTTTTATGTAAAAGTTTATTGAAAATAAACTATTTAAAATGAAAACGATCATGCTCTTCAGTCAGGATAATGATATAAACACGGGGTAGCCTACTAGTGGTGTTAGTTCTGTATTTTAACACGATAGTGAAGTTACTGTAAGGTTACTCATTTTTTCCGTCAGAATTCCAGTCATACGACGTAAGTCAATCTATCATGATGGCATTATAGGCGTTTGTGATAGGCTCGTGTTGCCTTTGCTGGCTTTCATTCGCGCAAATGTGGTTGGTCAGATTGTCAACTACGTCATTGTATGTCGTCTATGATTGGACATTGGTACAGTTTTGGGTGAGGTTTAGGTTGGCCTCATAGGAGCTCTTTCTTTCCATCAGTGGCTTCTTTTAAGTTTCAGAAGGTAGTGTATACACATGTAGCTAGCTATTTTTTGTCCTGTAAAGAAATATTTAAAGCACCATTCAAATAATGAGAAGGGTTACTCTTTTCGTGAATGGAACCACCAAAAATGGCAAGGTGCGTAAACAATACTGCATGGACCTGATTAATATAAACGTTAGCCAGGGCTATCCTTCTGCGCCAATTTAGTAATCCATTGAACTCATTCACAAGAGGCTGTTAACTAATTGGACAATCGCTAGCTAGTAGGAAGCTAGCGCGCTAATTAATTGCTTTATGTAGCGCTAGCCGGATGTTTAGCTAGCGATTTAGCATATAGTATTGTTGTAGTTTAGCGTAACGTTAGTAGACTATAGGTTAACCAGACTGACGATGTCATATTTGGTTAGTACGGTACCACCAAAGTGTAAGGTGTGTTGCCTGCTAGCACATGTTAACTAGTTTACTAAGTAAGTTTTTATTATTAATAATGGAAAACACTCACATGTCTGCAAGTTATATAATCAGGATACATATGTTAGCTAGCGGTCAGTCGATCTTACCCTAAAATCAAATTGTATCTAAAATATAGCTAGCATCTGACAATGCTCGTAAATATCTCCTGGCTGTCCAGTTTCTTGCCAGGTAGTGTATATACTTAGTCATCGAAACTTTCACCTTCAAATGTATTACCAGGTTGTGGCAGTGTATGGGACCTTGGCCGACTTGCTGTCTGTAGCCAGTAATAAACTGGGAATCCGAGCCTCCAGCCTGTACAATGGTAAAGGAGGCCTCATCGATGACATCGCTCTTATCAGGTGAGGTGAGCGGAGTCGAAGATGACCGATACAATAGCTACGCTAGCTATCTCTAGCGACCTACCTAGCCTATATGGCTTTGTATACCATGGTATCTTCAAGCATGAATTTCACTAAATGAAGAACCTGCAAAAGAATCAAATGATTTTTCTGATAAAAGAGAACATGTAATTTTCTTTATATTTAAAACGCAGCGATGGCTAAGAATCTGCGCAGATTAACTTCTGTAATTGAATGTAGAGACCATATATGGTTTCATGTGGAAATGACAAGGCATTTTGATCTGGATATTGAGCCCTGTGTATTTCTGCTTTTCATACTCCGAAGAGTGGCCAGAAAAAGAGGAAAGTGTGCTTCGTTGTCCCAGCCAGCTGTGTGCTTAGATGGCAGTGTGCTCAGCACCAATGGTTTTATGCAAATGGTTAAGTTGATAGGAGAACTTTTGCTGTAACACCCAACCTAATATCCATCTGGTTTGCCTTGTTAACCTGACTTTAGAGAAGGCCTTTCTAACCATAGAACCATTGTCCAAGAAAGAGGCTTTCTAACTCACAAAGATGCAAGAACCTTGCATCTTAATACTAGACTTGGTGCCTTACAGTCCAGGCTATATTATATCCATCATTCATGCAGATGTAGTGAGTTTAACTAAAGTAAAAGTCCCTAGGTTCTCATAACATACAGAACTTGCTCTGTCTGACCTGTTTAACATAATCCTGCTCTGTCTGACCTGTTTAACATAATCCTGCTTGACCATTCCTGTGTACCAAAATGCAAAGGATATCAACATTTTTTGTGTATTGTGTGTATGTATATTTTGTGTTATTCTTTTTCATTGATTGTACTGAATTTAAAAAAAAATAATAACATTTTTTTCTTTGATGTTGTGTATATTAAACAAACATGTTTGTCTTCTTTTAGCTTGTTTTGAATTTATTTCTCCCTGTGCTACACTTGCATGTTAAATGTATTACATGATATAAAATAAATTGGTGTTCATATTATTTAAAATTGTTTTTACAATTGTCCTCCTGTCATGCAGAGATGATGATGTGCTCTATGTTTCTGAAGGGGACCCCTTTGTTGGTGAGTTCGAAGGCCATCTTGTGCTCATGTTTATATGTGAGATGTGTCATTCCTGTGCATGTGCAAAATGTCCATGTTTTATATCATTAGAGCCACAAAATGACCTCAGGGGTTCTGACGAGCGCTCAGGAGCTCACACCGATTGGCTGACTCTTAACATCGGGGGTCGCCTCTTCACCACCACAAGGTAAGCCAGAGACCTGTCTACTGGTCTATAGCTGGGGCCCAGCATTTTCAGTTTTTTATACATTTAAGGAAATTTATCAGGTTTTATTGGCTAATATGATGTGCCCTATGTTAATAAGTTCCATGTGTTTATCATGAAACTCAGTTTCTTCCGAGAATGCTGGGACTAAAATATAAACCCATTTAAAACTTAGCCTAAGTAGGTTAGAATGTGTTTAATTGTTTTTTATCTGTAAAGTGCATTGTATTCAGTTCCACCATATTCATTAAACTGAGGGTTATTTATCAGCAAATGCATGGGTGTGATACTGTCTCACTGTGTTCTCAGGAGCACCCTGGTCAGCAAAGAGCCGGAGAGCATGCTGGCGCACATGTTCAGAGACAAAGGTGAATCCCTGGCTGAAGCAGGGCGTCCGCAAATGTCATCTGTCATCTGTGGCACAATGCAGTCCTGACTTTGTGTTAGCATTGTATTGCACTCCGGACCTTCACGCGTGTTGCCCACCACCCTCTCCCCTGCAGATGTGTGGGGGAACAAACAGGATGAAAGGGGGGCTTACCTGATCGACCGCAGCCCGGAGTACTTTGAGCCCATACTGAACTACCTGCGGCACGGCCAGCTCATCGTCAACGAGGGCATCAACCTATTGGGTGAGCGAATCGCCTTTGGTGTCATCAGTCACTACAGGCGACTGGTAACCAGTCATCTGTAGTGTATGACTGGCTCATGTGTTTAAGGTTTTGTACCAGTCTTAACTTCAGAAATGTTGTTTTGTCTGATTATCTTAGGAATAACCACAAATAAGCTAAAATATTCACATTCAAAAGCAAAAAAACAAAACAAAATTGCTTCCTTTTATTGCTTCTCAGGAGTTTTGGAGGAGGCGCGGTTCTTTGGAATAGAGCAGCTTGCTGAGCAGTTGGAAGTAGCAATAAAGGTAAGAGAGACTGCCGAAAAATGTTTAGTGGAGTATGGCTGCTCTTTGACCCTCACCAAATCTACCAGCTGCAGGATTCGCTCCTTATCTGAGCTTTTCTTTCTTTGCTCCCAGAATTCCCAGCCCCCGGAGGACCATTCCCCCATTTCCCGCAAGGAGTTTGTACGCTTCCTGCTTGCCACACCCACCAAGTCTGAGCTGCGCTGTCAGGTAAAGGAAAAGACTTTTCTTTTTGGCTCATGCTAAAGTAACAATGTTTTTTGTTGAGAAATGTTAATGCAGGAGATACAATGTTTGTGAAACTGTTTTAGATGCCTCGTGATGCTTATCCAATTTCTGTGTCCATCCTCAAGGGTCTGAATTTCAGTGGGGCTGACCTCTCCCGCCTCGACCTGCGCTACATTAATTTCAAGATGGCGAACCTGAGTCGCTGTAACCTCACGCACGCCAACCTGTGCTGCTCCAACCTGGAGCGGGCTGACCTGTCTGGGGCTAACCTCGACGTAAGCTCTCTCTGCGCATTCTGTAGTCTCTCTGTAGAACCACTGTTATCACTTCCACATATTTGTGTCTTTACATCTGAATGAGATTAATTACATTGCCCAAATGTATGTGTAAATTCCAGAAAAATACATGAGAGATATAATTTAAAGGGTTTGTCTGTCTGTTCGCTTGTTTGTCTGTTTCAGGGTGCTAACTTGCAGGGGGTGAAAATGCTTTGTTCGAACGCAGAGGGAGCATCTCTCAAGGGCTGCAATTTTGAGGATCCCTCTGGCCTCAAGGCCAACTTGGAAGGTCGTATCTGCCATTTTTCTGTGTCAAATGATCAATGAAGTATAAAGTGTACTGTTTACTGTTAAGATCACTCTAATGCTAAATCTGTGTATATGGCTAGCTTTGGATGCTGACTACTTGTCTGTGTTCTCAGGAGCTAATTTGAAGGGGGTTGACATGGAGGGCAGCCAGATGACAGGAATCAACCTGCGTGTGGCCACGCTGAAGAATGCCAAGCTGAAGAACTGCAACCTGCGAGGTGCCACGCTGGCGGGCACTGACCTGGAGGTGGGCAGAGAGCAGGAGAGTGGGGTGCTATCAATCCTTGTGGGGTCACATTTACAGAATACACTTTCACATGACCTCATTTTAAAAAGCCCCACACAGTCCAATATGTTATTTACCACAACCTTTTAACAATTAGTTAACTACATCTTAATAAAGGAAACTAGTGTGACATGTTCTGTGAAAATGAGGAGAGTTCAGACTGCTGTCTTTTGCTTGAATTTTAGCAAGACTGGAAGGCATTAGTTATGATGGAACTGGCAAACTAAGTCAACTGTGTCCGAGAGGTTTTTGACTAGGAATAGGTTATGCTTCCCTGACATATACCAACAGACATTGGTTATAGGGTTAGTGATATCCTCCTCTTTCCTTACAGAACTGTGACCTGTCTGGCTGTGACCTCCAGGAGGCAAACCTGAGGGGGTCCAACGTGAAAGGAGCCATCTTCGAGGAGATGCTGACTCCCCTGCACATGTCTCAGAGTGTCAGATAGCCTCACCCTTGTTTCCGTGCTTTCCTTAACGGCTAGGGCTGGCCACTCCCACATGCCAGCCGGCCAATCACAAACACCCATAGCTACAACGCTCCCCTGAAACTGTATGCAATCCCAGTATCTCTTCTCTATGCACAGCCCTGGCGGTCCACCCAATGTTAGCTTTATTCTCTTGCACTAGGGCACTTCCAGGGTTGTCATTCTTCCACTTACGTGTCGATCGCTCATTGCAGGGCGAGAATTTAAGTGTGGCACTATCCGTTGTGATGTCAGTCCTTATAACCGGTTTATTCGTTGTGTTTTAGACATAGGTAGCGTTGCAGACATATGACTTGTCCCAGCCATTGTGTCTGGCTGATGGCTCAAATAGAAGCAGTAGTTTAGAGAGGTTTCTGACTTCATGTGGATGGAGAGAGAGAGAGAGAGATTTGTCAGCATTGGCTTGCTTTAAACTAATATTAAATATTTCTAATATTAAATATAAAGGCTAAAACAGTATTATCAGCATGGCAGAGCTATCATTAATCTTGCATATGATGTGAATATGGACATGGATGCATGGTGGTCAAATATTAAGACCGTGGTCCAGTATAGCTCTTATTATAAGCTAAGAGTACACAATATTAATCTGTGCAGGTGGTGTTTCTCTCTCTCTCTCTCTCTCGTGCATTGTAGATGTCAAAAAACCTGATGTTTGACATTGGCTTTGAATCTACCTCCATCTCAGCCATTTTCTGACTGTGTGTGTATGTTGCTTGTGTTTTGTTCATAGCTGTGTATGCTGCCTCTAATGGGCTTGCCACAGGAAAGCCATCACTCATACGCATAGATGAGTATTGCTGCTTCTAATCTTTGGATTTGAGGTATGAGGGCAAGACATGCATGGAAATATGAATATGTACCAAATATTGTTACACGGTCGACATGAAAGTTGTCTGTCTTGCACCAAATAGTAAGTGGAGTACGGTTGTAAAACAACACTCCCCATAGGATAACAAAATTATAAGCTGGATTTATCTTTTTAATTTATTCTGTCTATGCTTGGCACCAAAACACAATCCACACCCTCGTGTACTTGTATGCTTATTCCAATAGGCCCATTACTAATGGTCAAACTCAAATCATGTTTATATCCCTAGAATGCTTCATGAAGCAAATAATCTCTAATTGACTGTAGTGCATATCAACATTCAGTCCTAAGGTATTTAAAATCTAGTGCTTCCCAAACAGTAGATTTTGTTTTGATACTGGAAGGATAACTATCACTGCTGGACTGTGATTTTTGTATTTTTTGTTTATTTTAATGTATCTGTTGTCAGACTGTAAATTCATGAGGTGTGGATGAGGCTTTGCATTCTTACGTTATTGAATTTAACTATGGTTAGCAGCATTGGTCAGGACAATAACTGTGGAAGAAACTGCTTTTGAAATGTGGGTGTAGCAATTACTTTCCAAAGGTACTCAGTCTGTCTTTGTTATGGCAATCAGAAAAATAATTTTGCACTCTAAGTGCGTTGTGCTTCATATATTACAACCTTGAAAAAAGGAGGAAGGTTATTTATTTTAATATATATTCTGCTATATTTATGTATGGAGAATTTCAGTTTCCTTTTTTAAGACTGGGTATATGATTGCTTCCCTACACTTTCACCCAGTTCTGTGATAATTGCACTCTCTCAGCCAAGGAAGTGTATTTTCATGAATGGAATGGACTGTTAAACAAAAGAAAACACCAAAATGTGGTCTGTGTCATTTTTTGTCTTTGAGTATTGATGACCCCCCAACACACACACACACACACACACAAACCAATACATTGTTTAAAGTCTGCCTATTGAAGACCACATCTTGTTCTTAATATTAACTAAATTCCCCTTAGTAATTCTTAGTGAATGGTCCTTTGAGTTTTTAACCTGCATTTACATTAGGGGATTATACTGTCTTAAGCAAAAGATGAGTTCCTTGTATAGACACAGGAGTGGGCCAGTGTAGGGATTATGTTCATAGATTTATTTCCCAAATGAGAATTGTCTTGAGCGCTACCATAATGTGGATTAAACGGAGCGTTGGGAAAGTGGTGCAAAGGCACTCATTTCATGCTGTGTTTGTTTGTGATGCTGCGGTGGCTTAAGCATAATGGATGTATTCTAAAGCTTTTAAAATGCTCTCCAGGGTGTCGGGAAGAGGGATGAGTGCTGTGTGTATGCAGTTTGAGTGCCAAGGTGTGCGTTAAATCCCCCCACGTCCTGGGTGTCACACAGGATCTGGGCTGGGTATAAAAGTCTTGGGTGGAGTGTAGGTAGAGCATTGCAGAGACTGACAGAGAAGAGAACGCAACTTCTGCCGCCCAGTGTCCATCTGACAAGGTGAGAGAAACCCCGCAGGCGTTCATTTATACACGTCTGTTTGAATTTTCAGACTTTTCATAACTGCTGCATAAAAAGTGAGTAGTAAAAGCTTTTAGTGGTAAATGTGACTCAATTCAAGCAAGTGTAATCTGAGGTACAATCTAAGAAAGGCGTATTTCCACTTCAAAATGTGCTAAGAGCTGTGTGTGGTTTCAGAATGGCAGATAAGAGCGCCCTCTTGTGGCTGGGGCTGGCTGTGGCACTGGTGTGTCAGGGATGCTGTCAGCACTGGTCTTACGGCCTGAGACCCGGGGGCAAGAGAGGAGCAGATAGCCTACAGGACACGCTGCAAGATGTACGTGATGCATGAACTACACCTCCCAGGGTTCTTTGACTATTCAGCAAAATGCATGTGCATAGCACAGCAATTGGCCATGGGAAACTTTTAACTGATATGTGATCATAGGCAAAAGAAGTATGTCAAAACTGTTGAGCACCTACTTTCAATTTATAATCATATCTCAAAACTACAGCTGTAGTGTTTATTCATTTTATTTATATGCTTATGATTGCTTATTATATATTTCAGATTGTGAAAATTGGTGCACAGATCTGTATTGCTACAACTGAGATATTGTGCTCACAAACAAAACAAGTTATGTTTTTGAGAGAAACTGATTTGTAATTCCTAGCCACTCAAGACATTATTGATGAAAATGCCATCATGACAATAAATCATGTGTCTAAATATCAAAGTAGGGAGGACTTGACTGTAAATAGTAATTGGAGCTGTGGGATTGGTTAAAAGTAATCGGGGCTATGGGATTGGTTCCAAGTAATCGGGGATATGGGATTGGTTCCACAGATTATAGAGGAGCTGCAGAAGCTGGACACCTCCAGTTTGCCCAGCTGCAATGACCTCTCCCCACATATTACACTTTCCAGCCTGAAGGAAATACTGGTGAGAACAGTAGCTTTGAGTGTTTCGCAATGCCTCTTCGTCACTCTGGTTTAACCTGTGTTTGTGAACTCACCCATCTGTGTGTAACATATGACATTCTTTCCGTCTTTCTGGTACAGTTCTTTATTTGATGCTGTTTTATGACCTGATACTTCTCTTCTGACTCATTATTTTTATGTATGTGCATGTCATATTAACTGTGCATGGGGCATTTCTCCTGAAAGTGCCTTTTTTCTTTCTTACAGGCAAATCTGGCTGACAGAGAAACTGGACGGAAAAATATATAGAAGATATTATGCATGCATTCCTTCAATAAAACATGACTGTGCCTTCAGTGTCTCTTCGCATATTTTGTGTTTCTGAATTCCTGTGTTTAAGATATTGTGATTGAAAGACTTATTGCAGTTGTACTATTTTCAAAATAAATGCATACATAAAGTATAGTTCACCCATAGTTTAGCAGATACTGTTTCTCATTACATTATAATTGTAATTTTATGTTGAATACTAGTCAAATGTAGTAGGCTACCCTTCGACAAGGAGCCAAATTAAAAATATAAAAAATCCAACATTTCTAATCCCAAAATAAATGAACATATTGCAGCACATGAACGGATTTTATAAAAA
Organism: Anguilla anguilla; assembly: GCF_013347855.1. Taxonomy (NCBI): domain Eukaryota; kingdom Metazoa; phylum Chordata; class Actinopteri; order Anguilliformes; family Anguillidae; genus Anguilla; species Anguilla anguilla. The sequence continues at coordinate 10,456,915 of NC_049210.1, read as the reverse complement.
TGAGATTTAAATGACAATCTAGTTATAGCGAACTCTTACAACGAAATTGCCCTCGTATGCTGTCACTGATAACGCCAATGAAGGACACTGCTCATCTGCGTCTTGTTCGGCCACACAGTTCCAGTTAGTTTTCCTTTGTCTATGCTGTTACTGATGGCTTCCGATGATTAAAATTTTTTTTTTAGTTGCATAAAGAAAACGAATCTTTGTTAAATAGGCTATCTTTGCACCTACGTAAAATTCGACTTCCGATTGGTTGTCTTCAACCAACGTGACAATGTCGTGGAGGAAACGGAGGAGGCGGCGGCGAGAGTTTCTGGTTTGTCAACGTGAACTACAACGGTTCGACTAGTAGTCAATAGGGTTTAAAAAAAAAAAAACACATTGTCATAACCGAGCTACTTTGCCTAAAAACTAAACGAGATATTATTTTCTGAAAATTTGATTAGTAATGCTTCGGCTTTCAAGAAAGCAGTATGGTGAAGTAGCCCCGCGTAAGCAGGCTATTGTGCTATGGGCAAATGTGATAGACTATTCCAGTTGGTATTAACAAGATTTTTTTCAGTTCACGGTAATGTAGCAACACAGATATATTTTGCTTGCAGTGTCGCTTGTTAGCTATCAACCATGCCATCATGTGATTGCTAGCTTTGCTATGCCTCGAAATGAAACTAGCTAGTGCATTGGTAAACAGCCACACGTGATCAGCAAATTTGTAGCAAAATGTATAGCGGTTGAATGCACAGCTAGCTATCTACCAGGTATAGTACGCAAAGTGAATGGATAGCTAACGTTAAATTGATAGCTCCTTACACAGCATGCAGGTGCTGGCTACCTAGTGTCTTTCAGCACCAGTCTAGAAATCCTTGGGGGAGGCTATGTAACTATAGCTAAATCCATCTCCCAGGTGGCAGGGTAATGTATTTTCCATTCAGCCGACTGGCTAGACAAGTGTATTCTTTTAAACCAATTAGCCAGCTGAACAGAGCAATAAACTATTAGTGGGGGAGCTGTGCCCACAGACAGAGTTTAGGTTTGGTATGCATGCGTCTCTTCCCTCAGTTTAACAGATGGAGAAAAAATGGTAAACGAAAAGTATAATTCGCCTTTGCAGGGAACTGAATAATTTTGTTGCTATCCAAACCTGTGTGAAAATACACCACACATACATAAAATTCTAAACGTGTCATTGCTATATTTACATCTTGATTGGTTTCCTTCTAAATTGTATTTTTTTTAAACCCTGTTTTTTAAGGAAAGCATTCCATCTTGAGAAGAGACAGACACCGTGCGCTCACTAGTATGGCGTCAGAAGGCCAGCGTTGTGCCTGCTGCGCCCAAAATCTGGCAGCTCCCAGCGCCCATCAAACCCTGGATGAAATGGACTTTGAAAGAGGTGACCAGAACCTCTGCACATTCACTGCACATAACTTGTAAACATCAGTCACATCCTATTTCATTAAATATTTTCATATTCTATATTGCATAATCTGGACAATTATTGTAATTGCGGTGGACAACTGGTGTGTATTAAAGGTGTTTCTTTGGCTTAGGTATCTGGGCTGCTGCTCTGAACGGTGACCTGGAAAGGGTTAAGTCGCTTCTCCAAAAGGGGACAAGCCCTAATGTGAGGGATCAGGCGGGCTACACTGCTCTGGTGAGCTAGAGATAGTTTGACTTGAATCATTATTCACACATTCAAATGGACGGTGCTTGCATTTGGTGTACTTTGTGGAAAGCATGTTGTGTGTACGTGTGGCCCAACCTGGACATCGGTGTGTGTTGCCACAGCACTATGCCAGTCGGGCTGGGAATGAGGCAGTGTGTGAGCTGCTGCTCGATGGGGGAGCATGCGCCAATCCACAGACCCAGGGCGGGGCCACCCCTCTACACCGCTCCGCCTACTGCGGACACCTGGGAGTGGTCAAATTGCTCCTGGACCACGGTGCAGATCCCCTGTTGTGTGATGATGATGGCTCCTCCCCCTTGCACAAGGTAAGTCGTACCCACGCATATGAATAATCACGATCTCTGGTGGAACTGGAATGAGAGTGTTCTACAGAAACGTGGTGTAAGCGCTTGTGTGTGTGTGTGTGTGTGCGTGCACACATGCTGGGTGTTACAGGCTGCAGAGCAGGGCCAGGCGGAGGTGTGTGAACTGTTGCTCCAGCGATGCCCCACCCTCAGGACGCTGACAGATAAGAGGTCCCGCCCCCCCTACCAGCTGGTCCAGGAGAGCAGCCCTGTGCGGGAGATGCTGAGACCCCTTGATGATTGACAGACATCGCACACCTGAGTCACCCCTGCAAAAGACTGTCTCACCACCACAGATGGCCACAAACGGTCATGCAGAGATCGGCACTATGAGTGGTGGTGACACTGAGCCAGTGCAGTCAGAAGTGAATAGAAGGATTTACATTTGGCTTCCAGAGCTACGATATGCTACAGTCTGTGTGTTGTGAACTGAGAGGAAAGGAACACTCAAATGATTTTAGAGATAATGCAGCGGAATAAATTGAGAAGCGCTTCTGAAAAATACATTTTTTAAATTAAAAGCATTTCAAGTAACTTGGAGCACTGTTAAGATGTTGAGGAAGGCCTTTGCACCATGTTGTATTTTTGATTGGGGCTGTTTGCATGGCAGACTCCAGTTAAAAACATTACATGGTTTTTAACTGCAGTAGTCCATTCATCAACCAGCAGAGGGCAGCGCTCGCTTAGACATCGTAGGCTTTTTAGCTTGCCTCAAACACTGAGAAAACAGATGCTGCACTTGACAGTCAGGCCCTGACAGCAACATCAGCGCAGTGAAACAGCAGGCTTTACAAGCTCAATATGGCTATGGATAACTGGAGTAGCAGACTGCAAACTCTGTTTGTTAGGATGTGCTTCGGTGATTGATAGGCCTAAGGGGTGTACGTCTGTGAAAAAGATTTACCGGAAAACAGACGAACAGTCCAAAAAATCAATTGGCTGGGAGCTGAACAGCACTTCGGGCCTCTGTTTTTGTACATATTGTAAAATAAAATAAAAACTTTCACATGGCAAGAGAACAGGTATGCCTCTGAACTGGATGAAAACCCATGGGGAGTTAATGACTACTGAAGAGTCTGCTAGCATGCTTGTGCGTGTACTGGAAAGGCAGAAGTATAGGGTGAATTCGAAAATGGCTGACAATTAGCAGTTTGTAGTAGAAGGCTAAGTGAAAAACTAAGGGTCCTGGAACAGGTAAGCAGTGAGCAGATTCTGACGAGTGGTCAGAGAACTCGGTCTCTAGGCCACCCGAAATAATAAACACCTCCCTGAGTTAATCTGCATGATAAAAGGCTCCGCCATCTGCCAGGAGCGGACTGGCCGACCGGGCACGTATCCTCCGCCGAAACGGGAGGTAACGTCAGCAGGCTGCAGTGTTTGGGTTTTGCTTCAGGAAATATTTGAGCGCGCTCCAGCGCTCGAGCCCTTCCAGTAACTGTAATTATCTGTTTACGACTGCGTCTTGAGAGATGTGCCTTGTTGATAGCTTCCCCCGGTGTTATTTTCATATTACTCAAAACTGGCCACAGCTGCTCTTGCGGCTTTGCTTTTCTTATTGCCTATTTGCTAAATCGCCCGTTGTCGCTACGTTATGCGTTTTAGCAATTTTGGCTTATTTACAGTAAGAGCAAAGCAGTGACGAATAGGACCGTTTTCTGGGTGAGGCACCATTGGGAGTTGGGCTGCTCAGGGTGGAAGCATTCATTTTAGCTGAGACGAGATCTGATCTCAGTAATCAGCTAGAGCTAGTGTAGGGAAGTGCACGTGCTCTGTTTCAGCTGTCAGTGACCATTGCTCCTGTCCCTTACTTTGAACAGTACTGACACGGGCTGTCAAGCTTCATGCTGCAGGCCTGTGACAGGAGCGGGGCGGAGTCTTGAACCTCAAAGCCCCGTGGCCCCTCCTCCCTCTGCTGGTGCCTGGAGCATCACTCAGTTTGGTTCGTCCGTGTCTTCAGTCTCTCAGGGGTCCCAACACTTTCCTGCTAAACGGCAGATTCGGTTTCAGCTGGCCAAGGCGCAGGGACAGAGTGTCTCTGATGACACAAATCGATCTGTGGGGTCGGTTTGGCTGTGGTGAAGTGGGGTTTGGGGAGATGTGCTGGGCATGTTCTGTGGTAACTCCCTGTGGTGGCTGTCTGATGTATTTCTGTATTTACCAGCCTAGTAGCGCACAGAACTGGAGGAGTGGCGTGTGTGTGTGTGTGTGTGTGTGTGTGTGTGTGTGTGTGTTTATCTGACTATGTCAGAAGTCAGTCTCAGAATGAAGTAGTAATGGAGGCTGATAAACCTGAAAGGATGAACTTGGAGTAAGGATGTGTGATAGTCTATCATGTGTGTGGGTGTGGACTGGAGTAGAGTGGAGATGTACATACATGTGTGGTTAGGGGTGATGTGTCAGTGTAGTCCCTGGACAGATTGGTCACCTCAATATCTCATACCACACCCTTCTTGGAAACACAGATTCTGTTTAGCAATAGAGAAACATGAAACGAGGTGATAGTTCCATTAACCTCCCCATTCCTCTTCCCAGAGAGTATATGATGAAAGAGAGAGATTTCAAAGTTTTGAGAATGCAGTGACATCATTTTAGGGGCAGAAATAGATCAACAGTTCAGAAGGGCTTTCAGATGCAGTGTGGTGTGCGCAGTGCTCACAGGATTAAGATGCTCACAGTTCCATTCGAAAGGGCCCGGTGTTGTGGTTATTGGGGTTGGGGGTGCTGCCACTCTCTATTGAGCTGGTGGTAGACTCACAGTGCCAGTGACTACATCCCCCATCTCCCACCCCTGTGCCCTGCCGACACCAGCACCGCCCCTTTCGTCTCTCACTGTAATCATTTCCCGCTCCTCCCTCCGCCCACCTCTCTGAGCGCATTATTTCCACCTCTCCCTCCTCCAAGCAGCTCCTCTTTCTGGAAGGTTCCCTCCCCTGCTCGTCTCCGCCCCCGCTCGCGTCGCCCCCTCCGCCATCGCTTTCCCCCGGTTTCCTCTCTGCGGCGGGCGCGCCGATCAGCTGTCGGGAGACGGAGGGCCCCAGTAACCGCACGGCTGCCAGCCCCATCCCATCCCTTCCTGTGAACCTGACAGAGCTGACCGCCAGCCTCCCTCTCTGCCTAATGGCAATCTGTTCCGCATTAACCCTTAACGGGGCGGCGTGGCCGACAGGAAGCCCCGTCCGCCGCATTCTCCCAAACACACTTTTTTATTTACGTCCGTGAAAAACGCAAATCGATCACGGCTTAAGAGCTCCTGACTCTCTATCTGAAACAGCTGTACCTGTTTCCTTGAAGTATTAGAATGATAACCTTTGAAGATAATTCGTGATGTCATATTTTTTAACCTCGCATACCAACTATGAATGTTTCAAAATATGTCAGAATTTATTTCCATAATGGAGGTTAAAGCAGTAATCTTAGTTACTTGATGTAGTGGGTGAAAGCTTTTTATTTAAAAAAAGTTCTTACAGAAGTGCATTGTGCCTCAGTTTTAAACATGTCTTTGTCTTTGGTCTGTTGAAAGGCCAAGACCTATACGTGGGGCTGGGGATTGATTCGTGTAAGATGGCGGAAGCCGTTAGCGATGTCTGTGGCAATCTGAACTGCTTGCTACGACATTTCTGTGCTCTAACAAAATTGACTCGCCGCAAGTTGACTGTCAATTTATGTCTTAGCTCACAAGAGCAGAATCCGTAACAAATTCATTGTGCCTTGTGTGTGCCCCAGCGTAGGGCCAGCGAAATATAAGCAGCCCTTGATTTAATGAAAACACCTCATAAATCCACCCTGCTCTTTCTTCCTGCCACTCTGTCTTTATTATTTGCTAAATGTAAACAAAGGTTGCGTCTCCGGACGAAGTCTCTTTGCTTTATTAAACCGGGGGTGTCTCCTGACCACGCCCTCTTCACACTGCGGGCGTAGCTGCTTTCTGGGTCGCGACATTAAGGAACGAAAACGAGCGTTTATTTAACGCCCGGTTCCCCCTTCATGGCTGCACCCATTCTGTCCCTGTTTCTGTATAGCACTTCTCCCCTGGTGATGCTCAGGTCAAAAGCAGCCTTTGTTTCTCAGTGGGGCGATGCACGTGCACGGTCCCGCTCGTGCACTTTACCCGATGACAGGCCAGTTGTGTGAATTCGTCACCGGGGTGGGGGTGTTGGGGGGGCGGCGGGGGGGGGGGGACGCGGGGCAGAAACGGGTCGGGTCCGGAGGCTGACGGGCAGGTCACCGGACGCATCCAGGTCCCGCGTCGGAGCCTTGTGATGTGCGGATGGCTAGGATGCCGTGGCTCTCCGCGTTTGCTTAAGGATTTGCACGGTGGCGTGCTCTCCTGACCCCTGCGTGCGGAGACAGTACGAGTCCTGTTAGGACATTAGGGGAAGCGCGTGCTTTTTCCTGGAAGGAATCGCGCTTTTATTTTTTTCCGTTGTTGATCTGATCTCGCAAAGAGCAGAGGGAGAACTCCGCCGCAGAGGGCCGCGGGGTTGTGACCCGGCTCGTACTCGCGAGCGCTGGAAGTGTTGCTGCTCCCTGAGGAGCGGAGCGCGTTGGAAAACTCCGGGACATAATATTTGTTCGTGAAGCGGAGAGCGGAAGGCTGGGGAGGACAGTGCTGACGCAATGCCCGCTGTAACAGCTGTGAAATGAAGTTTTCAAACATAACGCCTTTGTCCGCTGTCGGCGTGGACCCACAACATCCTACTCCCTGTTGTGCAGCGCCCGTTTAAAGAACATCTGTCGCACTCTCACACTCACTAGCTTCCTCACTCCTCTTTCAGATGTCTTTTAGTTTTTTTATTATCGATGTACGATAAAACATCCGCTTCTCTCTCCGCTTCTCCATGTTTGTTTTTCTCCTGTCGTTCTTTGCACACAAACTTGTCTTGTACTCGCCGTGAGCTTTTCAGTTTGTGTTTTTTCGCCCTCTTGCCATGCCTGCCCACATCCTTTCCCAGCTTTTCACTTGATTACTGTACCCTCCTGTCCCTCTGCTCCCTCGCTCCCTCCCTCGCTCCCTCCCTCTCTCTCTCTCTCTCTCTCTCTCTCTCTCCCTGCCTTGCACCTCGCTCTCCGAGCCTCCGCTGGTGCCTGTGTGATTATGGACCTGTTACAGAAACCGCACAGAGGAGCCGGGAACTTTCATTGGGCCCGGCCGGTGGGCGGTGTTTCCATTGCGGCACTAAAACCACATCCAGCGCTGGGCTGGAGGGGGGCCAGCGCGCATCTGGAGCTCATTGCAGCTGACGCCATGCCGGGACGGGACGGGGGGGGGGGGGGGGGATCTTTTGGCAAGGAGGGGGGGCTGTGCTTGTTAACCCTCAGAGAACAAAAAATGTGGCTTTAAGTAGTTTTACATCCAGACACCACAAAACACTGGGGAGAATATGCCATGCAAAAGCAGGGACTTGTGTAATAAATGATAATAATACTGCCCGTAATATTTCAGCTGTTCTTTCAGTGTCCAACGGCTGTTAAGACTCAGTGGGAGCCAAGACTTGCACATCTTTCCTTTTGTACTTTGTAAAGGGAAGCTGTCATGCAACTTTTACGGCCCAAAATTCTGCAGTGGACAGAGGGCCAGGGTACCAGGCTGGGGTCCCCGGGGTACCAGAAATGTTGGCAGCTTTTCTATGTGAAGAATTGTTCCTAAAAACAGTGTGGGTGCCATGGAAAATAATGCATAAACTGTCCCATAAGTTCCCCTGATTCTTTTCAGATTGTGCGCTGATTATCATAACCAATCAAGACTGCCTGCTTGTTAGAGGGCCAGATTCTATGAAAGATTTAAACCATCACTAAAGCTTTTTTCAGTCCTGGGTACACCAAAGAAAGAGCTAATGAAAACCCCATGGCCTCTCTGAAGAGACCAGAGAAATGTTAAAAGCTTTCGTGTACTTTTATTGATACGTTTTCATGTGTCAGGCGCTGAATATAATAATCGTTCTTTCTTTGATGTGGCAAACAGGCTCTTGGAAACCGTGACTTGTAATTGGAACAAATTCACCCAGAAGCACGCAGAGCAAAGAGCAATTCCGTCTGGAGGGCATCGAATAAACTCTTTACAGTTGCACCAAGAAAAGGAACACAAATTAAGAGTTGGTTTGACTTTAGTTGTTTTTCTACTGCTCATAGTGGAGCAATGTGTTTCTGCCCATGTTTTTAACATTACGTTCCTCCCCTTTAAACCTGCAAACCAACTGGGAAGGTCCTTCATCCCATCAAGGTATTATTTTGATTACGGCAGTTCGTGTTGCTCTCCGAATTCCTTCACGTCCTGCAGTGATCCGGACACCCCCAGCCAGTCCGGGCTGGGCTTTGGTACACTGGGGGCATATTTGTCTGGAACCCTGCCAGCAGTGGAATAAGCTGGCTCCCCCTTTCTTCCTCTCTCAGTTGGGGGGGGGGGGTTGGGGTCAGGGGGAGGAGGGGGTGGGGATTGTGTTTATCCCTCAGCAGGGCTCTCTATGTTTGTTTCCGGCCCCCTCAGAACAGTGGGCGTTTCCTGGAATAATAAACAGAGATGATTGACTGGAGCCCTCAGACCACTTGGCAGTGCCCAGCGGTCTGCCCGCGTGCCCACTTAGTCCTGCGCCCATGGGGCGTGGGCCAGTGCCTCTGTAAATAATCATACCGCTGATGCTTTAGCAATAACGCACCATCTCCTTCATCCTGATAAACTGCTTGCAGCCTGGCCCGTAAGCTGTACTTTGAGTAGGCAGATCTACAACTAGACAAATCTGTAGGGGTCATAAGGTCTTTATCTTAGATCTTAGATGTTTAGCACTCAAAGATAGCTCCTAAAGTTAATAACTAGTCAGCTTGCTTGGGTTGGAATGCTGTGCTCTACATATCATGCTTTCCCTGTGGAGGGGACTGGGGGTGTGGGGGTAATATAGTTGGCATGCAGTGAGAGCTGGGAGGATCTGATCTCTGACTTTTAACATTACTTTAAAAATATTTGCTCATATTCTTTGTGATTTTGTAAATATATTTATACATGCATATTTGGCATTGAGGAAATTTTTCTTGGCGCGGTGCTAGTGGTGGCAGAGGGGGAGGGCTTATGAAAAATTCAAAAAACAAAATTAAAAAAGGCTTAGGCTCCAGTATTTCTCCCCCCTTTTATGTAGAGATGAATCATCTCGGAGAAGATCAGAACAGTATTCAAACTGCAGACCCCCTGGTAGTACAAAGGAACTCTAAATCTGGCGGGATGTTTGTTTGAAAGAGGATCTGCAGTTTATTTAACTGTCTTTGTGAGAGATGAATTGATACCCCGTAATTGGGGCCCTAGTAAATTGGTGTGTGTGTGTGTGTGCTGTGTGTGTGCATGTGTGTGTGTGTCTGTGGCCTGTTCCTCTGCATGCGAGTGTACGTGCACAGTTAAACACAGAGAGAATTTACACTTTCCAGCAGTTATGCGCACGCTACATCGCACTGCTATGTTCGGTCCGTTCTGTGCTCCAACTTTCCGCGGTGAGTAATAAAATTCCATATTTATGCCTCACGGCTTGAGAAAGTTCGGCCGATCAGCAGCTCGGTTTCCACACGGGCGCTCTATTTTATCGCCGCGCCGCTAACGCTGGATTCCCATGCAGCCTTGTGTGCGCTTTCTGTGCACACAGCTGCTGCGGAGCGCTTAGTCAGCATTCCGCACTGCGGCTCCAGCAGGGACCAGGCAGACGATGCTCGCCGTAGAGAGGGCGGCTCAAAAGTAAAGACACATGACCCGCCGCCCGGCCGCGCATCAATCACGCGTCTCCCGAGATCGCTCGTCCTCCACCGCAAAAACCTGGCGGCCCCCCCCCCCAGCTCTGAGCACATCAGCCCCACACGCCTCGCCGCATTTACGGGCTCGCGCCCGACGCTGTCGCCGAGGAAAACGTGACGATAATTATTCTGAGGTTTCTCACGCCACGGCGCAGGAAACCTGGAGCCAGAGCTTCTGCCGTTGCGTCGGGTTTTGGTGTCGCTGTCTTAATAGTATTAGCGCAGTCCTTTGAGCAAACATGTTACAAAGAAAGAAACCGCGGCTTCGTGGCGGCGGAGCCCGCTTGTCGCAATCTGGCTGTGATTCTCGGAGCCAAACGGGATCACAAGGAGCTGATGCTCCTGCGGTCACATCCAGTCCATGGTGACAAAATTAATATGCAGGGTTACATTGACAGTTTGTGACCGTGTACTGGATCCTACCACGGCGTTCTCTGGTATGGTAGCCGTTGGCTATATGGTGGTAAGCCACAAGGGAGTGGATGTAGTCTGGAGAAGTATGAGGTAGTAAGCTACTGTGTATAATCTGTGTGATCACAGACATATAGACCTCCCTGCACTAGGGTATGTGTCTATCAGGCATTTGTCCTTAAGGAATTCAGTGCATTGAACTTGATCACACTAAGAATTCCATTTATTTCATAGAGTGATGGACCTGGGAGCTGAATCAATAGACTGTCGCTATCCTTCATTAAACCACATAGAAAACATTCCATTACCGTTAATAAAGTCAACGTGCCTTTTATATTGGGCCGCATTTGCAGTTTAAACCCATAATTTGAAATCTGAGATTGAAGGACACTGCAGGTGCCAATTTAGATGGGTGGTCATTGAACCCAAACGTCTAGTTAAATCATTCATTATAAATTTCAATGCTTGTCTCTTAACAAAATTAGTTTTTTTCCCCGCCTGTCATATATCTGAGTGCATTTCTGTACTTTTATGATTTATTTATTGAGGTTCGTTTTAATGCTTGCTCTCTTGGCGCGTGCCTTGCTGTTCTGTTATTGCAGGAAAAGGGAAGAAAGTAGAAGAGAAGAAATATGACCAAAGATGGTAAAAGTGGATTGGGCTTGGTGGAGCACAGACTGTGTTCAGGTATTTGAATATGGCAATGAAGACAGACTATCAGAAAGTGACCATCAACTTTGTAATGCTATCCAGTTCATATGTTTCTATGTGTCATGTTGGTGCTGTTTGCCTGTAATGTTAAAACTGGAGATAAATCATGTGGCATATGAAGAAAATCATGCTCATTAAGACGAGCACCCTCAAGGATGTCCGGTGGCTCATCCCGTTAATGCACCAGTGGCTATCAGTGAAGTGACATGCCAATTATTGCGTTAGGTATTAAATCCTGACCATGCCAGCGACAGGACTGCACTAGTCTGCAAGAGCACACTTACACTGATGTTTAGACCGTGCGGATCAACTAGTGTGTGTGTGTGTGCAGATCAACTGGTGTCTGTGTGTATGTGGTAAATGGACTGCATGTGTGTGGGTGCATGCAGAATGGAAAGAAGTGTTTAGGATAGGGTGGGAAGTGATGGGATAGGGTGGGAGAATTTGCTTGTCTGCACTTTCCTGTATTGACAGATGAAGCAGCAATGATGGGATAGACCTAAAAATACAAGTTTTTTTTTTCTTTTTTAGAAAGGCCTAAAACATGCCCTGTTTGCTGGATATTCGCTTCTCAGCATTGCCCCAAAGATTATCTATGCAGCTAAACTAGCAGCTGGATCTGAGCAGCTGGTCTCGCTAGTAGGCCCATCTGGTTGACGTGCCCAGCAGGGCGCTCTTCCACAGCCTGTCCATGGCCTGGGTCTCCATCCAAGGCTGATGACACGCCCGCTGCTGGAGGCGCAGATGTTCCGTGGCACTGGGATGAGGTCAGCCGCAGGCTTGGACGCTGCTCTCCGGGCCCTGCCGCGGCCCTCGCGAGGCCAGGATCGCACGGGGTTAAACTGCGGAAGGGTTGGAGAATGAAGATCTTCCCCGGGGAAGGAACGGGGGGAAGACATCCAACAAGACACCTGGCAGAGAGAGAGGGAGCCTGTCCCTGGGCCTCAGTGATGGTGTTGAAATGTTCTGCTGAGCACGGTGGATGAATGGGGTGAGGGGAATGTGAGGAAACGGGGGCCTGGGAGGGGGGCCAAGGGGGGGTTACGGACTTAAAGGATGTAATTGGAGGGGCTTGACAGCTATGCACAGGCCTGCAGATTGGAGTGCTCTCTTCTCACATGCAGAACAGAGTTTTGGTGACAAACGTGATTGGTCACTGGTGAGTGCATCCATTTTGTATCAGCTATTTGTGTTTAGCTGCTAAATGTGTGAAGCAAAATGTTCTGTCAGGGTAAACCACTTGAAGGATTAAATAATGACTTGATTTAAGAGTTGGGGGCTTGAGGGAGGATTGTATCAGGATTTAAATTGAAGGGACTGTGAATGAAAGAACATATTTATTTTTCCGTCTCATTTTTAGTCCGGCCCTTCCGAGGAAAAACAGGAGAGGCACACCGCAAGACCAGGAATTCAGATGCTGGTTTACTCTGCAAGCTTTATTTGAACAGCAAAGAAAGTTCCCTCGGTTCCAAAACCCACTTCCTCGGTAATGAGGCTGTGTAAAGTCTGCCTAAGCAGCATGTTATTTTCTTCAGAAATAGAAGGCGGTTTGGGAGTTCTGGTCTGGAGATCTGTGTGGCGAATGGAGCTCTATTTTAAACAAGCTGGTTGCGGCTTTTGGGGAGAGGAGCAGGTTTGTGTACCTCCTTTTAATATACCTCTCAATTTACCTGGAACAATAATGAGAGCCATAAATCATAATATATCTTTCCCTCTGTTCAATCCATAGCAGCTTTTAAGGTGAACCTACATATATGGTTGAGAGAGTATTAATCATATGAATTAAGAGAAAGTATCTAACATTGAATCATATTAATAAAATGTAAGACTTTTTATTCAAACAATATATTCTACACCAATTAATTTTTTTTTTATTTAAATGAGTGAAAACTGT